>NC_133326.1:382210932-382882182 GCF_042186555.1 Aquarana catesbeiana | reverse complement strand
ACTTTTAGGCCCAGTTCACACTTGTGCGATGCCGGACATCGCACAGGCATCGCATGTTATTTGCAGCACACTGCCATTCACATTACATGCGATGTCTGTGCAGTGCGATATCAGCTGTACAGATAGTATGGCTGATATCGCACCGCATTCGGTGCAAACACGCACAGGACCCTTTTTTCTGTTTGGACCAGAATCGGATCGCATGTGTGTTCACACATATGCGATCCGATTCATGTCCGAACTGTCAGTTCGCAGTGCGATATGCAAGCTGATCTGGGGGTGTCCTTAACAATGTATTGACACTCCCCAGCGATTCGCATATGGCAGTGTGAACTGACATGCGAGTCGGTGCGATGCGGGAACCCGCAGTGGATTCGCAGTGTTCTCGCATCGCACCAGTTTATCAATTTTTATGTTTATCTATAATGAAATATATTTTATTTTAATTTATTAATAAATATTTATACTTGTATACTTTATTAAAATTATTTTTTTAATGATTATAAATGTATTTTGCATTTATATGAATGGTGTATAGCTGCATTACATATGTGCATTACATTAATTTACTATACACCATTCACATTTAAATAGGAACATGTATGATCTTTAAATATTGATAAAAACAATGTTTTTTTTATAATTAGGTTAATGTATATTGTGTAGGGGGAATTTATCTTTATTATTTTATTAATATGTTGGGGAATAATGTGTGCTGATTCGTGTTACACTTTGTATTTTATGGTTCCTCATACTGTAATCCCGCTATATCACACGAGATTACAGTGAGAGGAGCCATTCTCAGGAGTTCCCGGCGTTTGTAGATCGCTCCTCAACTCAACATGAGAAGCGATCTACACACTTTCATAAACAGGCACTCAGAGGAGAGCGATCTCCTCTGAGAATGCCTGAGAACTGAAAAGCGGTATTTTACCGCACTTTCATAAAAGGACACCTTAAGACCTTTCTTGGCCTATCCCTCCTCATGGGAGTAACTAAAAAGAGTGAGTTGCGGTCATATTGGTCCACTGACCCAATTCACCATACACCCGTGTTCTCTGCTTCCATGGTCAGGGCACGATACGAGCAGATCTTGCGGTTCATACACTTCAACGACAATGAACTCTGTCATCCTTGTGGAGACCCTGGATACGATCGGCTCTACAAAATTCGGCCCCTCATAAACCACTTCAACCAATGTTTTGCATTTTTGTTTACTCACGATCAAGTTGTCTGTGTTGATGAGTCCCTGATTAAATTGTCTTTCAAACAGTATCTTTCCAGCAAGCGTGCCAGATACGAGGTCAAGATGTATAAGCTCTGTGACAGGGTCATAGGCTATACATATAGTTTTAAGGTTTACGAGGGATGAGATAGTCATGTAGAGCTGCCGAACTCCCCAGATTACATAGGGAGCACTGGCGAGATTGTGTGGGACTTGGTATCACCCTTATTCAGAGGGTTTATTCGGAAAGGGGTACCATTTGTATGTGGAAAATTATTACACGAGTGCGCAACTTTTTAGTCACTTGTTTGATCATCAGATTGGCGCATGTGGCACCGCGCAACGAGCACCCCAAAGAAGATGTCGTGTCTGTAGCAGGCGTGGATCTCTCTCTCTCTCTCTCTCTCCTTATATTCCGCAGCAGGGGTGGAGGAGTGAGCTTTTAGGCACAGATTGCATTAAAAATGTTTAATTTTTTACTATTTTTTTTTTGTATTTGCTTTGCAGGTATGGTATGTCTTGCTGGTACGCCATTCAGTTGCAGCGCCGATTTATTTATCTTGACAGCAACAGCATGTGCTCCCACCATACATAAAGCCGTGACTCCAGCACTGTAGGAGGTGATTTCACCACCACAGTTAAAAACAAAATGGTGCATGTATGCCCATCATTAGAAGTGGGTGGATGAAGGGAGGTATTCTAATGGTGGGCATACCCACCGATCAATCTCTTTTTTTTGTTCAGCCCACAGGCTGCATGAAAAAAAAGATTACAATATATGCCCAACAAGGACCAGCAACGTACTGGTATGTTGCTGGTCTTTGAGTGGTAATACCAGAATGATTCCTGCGGGTTTAGGTATCATCTTGGTATCATTCTTTTCAGCCAGTGGTCAGCTTTCATGTAAAAGCAATCCTAGCGGCTAATTGGCCTCTAGACTGCTTTTACAAGCAGTGGGAGGGAACGTCCCCCCCCCTCCCACCATCTTCCATGATTTTCTCTGGCTCTCCTGTCCCAACAGGGAACCTGAGAATGCAGCCGGTGGTTCCACCAGCTAACCATAGAGCTGATCAGAGACCAGAATGGCTTCAATGATCTCTATAGCCAAATAAACCGGAAGCTACAAGCATTTCATGACTTAGATTTCGCCGGATATAAACAGTGCCATTGCTCTCACGCAAAGGTGAACGCAAGCGCTGCAAGCAATTGCACCATGCATGTGAGGTATCACCGTGAAGGTCAGATGGAGGGCAGTAATTTTAGCAGTAAACCTCCTCTGTAAATAAAGTGGTAACCTGTAAAGGCTTTTAAACGCTTTTAAAAATGTATATAGTTTGGTGCTGCTGCACGTTTGTGCGCATATTTAAAGCATGTCGTGTTTGGTATCCATGTACTCGGCCTAAGATCATCTTTTTTATTTTATCAAACATTTGGGCAATATAGTGTGTTTTAGTGCATTCAAATTTAAAAAGTGTGTTTTTTCCAAAAAAAATGTGTTTGAAAAATCGCTGCACAAATATTGTGTGAAAAAAAATGCAACCCCCACCATTTTAATCTGTAGGGCATTTGCTTTAAAAAAAATATATAATGTTTGGAGGTTCAAAGTATTTTTCTTGCAAAAAAAAAATATTTTTTCATGTAAACAAAAAGTGTCAGAAAGGGCTTTGTCTTCAAGTGGTTAGAAGAATGGCTGATGTGTGACATAAGCTTCTAAATGTTGTGCATAAAATGCCAAGACAGTTCAACCCTCCCCGCCCCCCCCAAATGATCCCATTTTGTAAAGTATACATCCCAAGCTATTTGTTGAGAGGCATGTCAAGTCCATGGAATATTTTATATTTTGACACAATTTGCGGGAAAAAGATAATTTTTGTCACTAAATGATATATTGCTCAAACATGCCATGGGCAATTACACCCCAAAATACATTCTGCTGCTTCTCCTGAGTACGGGGATACCACATGTGTGAGACTTTTTGGGAGCCTATCCGCGTACAGGACCCCAAAAACCAATCACCGCCTTCAGGCTTTCTAAGTGTCAGGGCTGGCTCAGCCCTTCCTTCTCTGAGCTGGCCGCTCAGCTGTCAGCTAATTGCCAGCTCTTATCTCTCTCCACAGTTAACCAGCTGTTGTCGATCTGCTCGTCAGTCCCGCCTACTTAAGCATCTCCAGCTCACTTCATTCCTGCCTTCGCCTTGGTCACATCACAAGAAATCATCTCCTGCATTCCTGTTTAAAGTCTGTCTTTGCTGACATCCCTTCTGGCTCCTTATCCCGCTTGCTGTACTACTACTTGGATCCCTGACTTCTGGCCTGGCTGATTACCCTATCTGGTTACTGAACTATGGCTTGGCTGACTACCAGATCTGGTTACTGCACTCTAGCTTTGCATTGACTACGCTTACTCTATATACCTTTTTATTTTTATTAACAAAACAAATGTGATTTTACTGTACTTCTGTCTCAGTCTGGTTCATGGTTTCTGACTGTAGGCGAAGGCCATGAATTCAGAAGATACAGTCAATCCACTTGTTGGTAATATTTTATCCAGGTTGGATGAGCAAGATCACCACATGGATCAGTTTGCCATGGCGATACAAACGCTCCTGATTCCCACGGCTCACTTGGAATCCCCCACTCCGGTACAACCTGAGTTGCAGGCCATCCCTGCTGCTGCGCCAGTCTCTGTGCAGGCACCCGCTTTGAGTATTACTTCTATACCACCCCACTTCCCCAGCGATTTGGGGGCAATCCAGTTCAATACAGAGGGTTTCTCAACCAATTTGAGATATACTTTGAGATGCTGCCCCAGGCATTTCCCACAGACAGAAGCAAAGTAGGGTTCGTGATATCTTTGCTTTCTGAGAGAGCCTTGGCCTGGGCTAACCCTCTATTTGAGATGCAAAAACCTGTTGTCTTGAGTTACCCTGAGTTTGTGGCCTCCTTTAAAAGGGTATTTGACGTTCCCACACACTCCTCTTCTGCTGCCAAGTGCCTCATGTCCATCAAACAGAGTACGAGAACTGTTGCCGACTATGTCATTGAGTTCCGTACTCTGGCAGCAGAGGTTGCTTGGAACAGTGAGGCCCTCGTGGCTGCTTTTTCTCATGGTCTCTCGGATTCCATCAAGGATGAGATAGCAGCCCGAGATATACCCACTGAGCTGGAGAACTTGATCTTCTTTGCCATCCTCATTGACTCCAGACTCAGAGAAAGACTTTCTTTTAAGGAGCGCTTGTGGAAGCCTCCTGTACGTTTGCCTCCAAGCTTTGCAGTCCCACCCATGCCTCCCTCACCTCCCATGCCTCCTGGTACCGAGTCAGTCAGTGAAGATGAACCCATGCACTTGGGCTTCACGCGTCTCTCTGCGGATGAGAGAGCCTTTAGGAGGAGGGAGAGATTGTGCCTTTATTGTGGCCAGGCAGGTCACTTTTTGAAGTCTTGTCCTACCCGTCCTGGGAACACCCGAACCTTGAGGTCCTGTCATGGATAGACCTTAGGTGGTGTTGTGTCATCCCCAGTTATCCAGAAGGATAAGCCCCTGGTTTCAGTCACCCTATCGAGATACAGGCTCTAATCGACTCTGGGGCTGCAGGACTGTTCATTGATGCTGCCTTTGTATCAAAGCACTTGATTCCATTGCAGCTGTGTGACACTCCACTTGCCATTGAGATAACCATAAGATAATCCAATTCCAAGTGATTTACTCTCCTAAGTTTCCGCAGGTTATTGGTTATCCTTGGTTACAGAGGCACAACCCCTCTTTTGATTGGCTCCATGCTGAGGTTCTCTCCTGATCACCACAATGCAGAGAAACATGCTTTCGGAGGGTAGCCAAGGTCCTGTGTACCTCTTCACTCTCCTCCCTGCCAGAGGAGTGATGTCTTTGACAAAGGTCAAGCCATTTGTTTTCCTCCACACCGGCCATATGATTGTGCAATTGGCCTTCAACCTGGTGCCACTCCCCCTCGTGGCCGGGTTTACCCTTTGTCGGTCTTGGAGGATAAAGTCATGGAGGAGTATATTGCAGACGCACTTTCTCAGGGTTTCATCCACAAATCCTTGTCTCCTCCTGGTGCTGGTTTCTTCTTTGTGAAGAAGAGGAGTTGTGAACTGAGACCTTGCATTGATTATAGGCGTCTCAATCGTTTCACGATTAAGAATGCCTACCCGATCCCGCTGATTAGAGTTATTTAACCGCCTCAAGGGAGCAATGGTTTTCACTAAGCTTGATCTGAGAGGGGCTTACAATCTTGTGAGGATTAAGGAGGGCGACTAGTGGAAAACTGCGTTTAATACCAGAACAGGCCATTATGGAGTATCTGGTAATGCCTTTTGGCCTTTGTAACGCCCCGGCAGGTTTCCAGGAATTTATTAACAATGTCCTCCGAGATTTGTTGCAGTTATGTATGGTGGTTTATCTCGATGATATCCTCATATTTTCCAAGTCCCCGGAGAGCCACCACACAAATGTCTGTCGTGTGCTTCAGAAATTAAGAGAGAACAATCTCTATTGTAAACTGGAGAAGTGTGAGTTCCATCAGGAACAGGTTAAATTCCTGGGCTATGTCATTTCCACTGCTGGTTTTTCGATGGACCCAGAGAAACTTTCGGCAGTCCTACAGTGGCCTCGATCTGTGGGGTTACGTCCTCTGCAGCGTTTCCTGGGTTTTGCCAACTATTATCGGAAGTTTATTTGTAACTTCTCATCTCTGGTCAAGCCCCTGACTGATATGAGCAGAAAGAACGGTAACCCACAGAGTTGGTCTCCGGAGTCCATTAAGGCCTTTGAAAGTCTCAAGGCTGCCTTTGTTTCTGCTCCTGTGTTGGCACATCCTGCTTTACCTTTTGTCTTTGAGGTTGATGCTTCTGAGACTGTGTTGGCGCCCTTTTGTCTCAACGTCCTACCTCTGAGAGTGCTATGCATCCTTGTGGCTACTTTTCCAAGAAATTGTTACCTGCCGAGTGCAATTACGAGATTGGTGACAGAGAGCTGTTGGCAATCATTTTAGCCCTGAAAGAATGGAGACATCTCCTCAAAGGTACCACTGTGTCGGTTCTCATTCTTACTGACCATAAGAATCTCACATTCTTGTCTGAGGCTAAATGCCTCTCTCCCAGAAGGACTCTTTTCTTGTCAAGTTTAAAATACATTGTCTCATTCTTACCCAGTACTAAGAATGTAAGGGCTGTCGCCTTGTCACGACAATTTTCCTCCACTTCCAAGTTGGAGTCGGTTCCGGTTCCTATGATTCCTCCTGATCGTATTACATTGTGATACGAATCATTCAAGTTACGTAATACATATATTCATATACCTTATCATGGCATACATGCCATGTAGGACTTTTGGGTTACTTAAAAGATCATACTATCCATCATTTTTATATATACATATACATCTATATATTTCATTACAGAGACCAAGCCCTGCTAGATTCATGGATAACACCTGGGCTCACATCTTTTGTACTTTTTTCTGTATTCTGCTCTGCTTTCACTTTTATTTTCATGCTCTGCTGGACACCCTGCACCCACCATACTCAATCTTATTACTGTAAACCCTTTTGGATATGGTTACTACCATTATCTTAGATACATATATTTTTGTCATATTTTATTACAGTGAGCAAGCCCTGTAACCATTGTGGGTGACAATCGGGTCCATTCTTTTTCATTTCATTTCGCCATGCCTGCCCTATGCCTGATTCTGGACCTCCACTTCGTGGTCTCCTCCCCCTCAGCTCCCGGGGGAGACGTATTTCCGCCGCCCCCTGCCTGGGGCCGCCCTCTTTGGGGTCTAGTGCCTCGTCAAGTAGGTATCGGATTACTAGCTTCAGGCTTCATGTTGTTGTCTAATCACAAGCTATACTTCAATACAGTTTTACTTGTTATTACAGATGTCAGATATACACATCAGCCCCTGATGAAGCGAGGAGAGCTCGCGAAACGCGTCGGGTTAGAGATGTAACATGTATATCTGCACTTTTTATACTTTGATGTTATGTCATGATGGTTATGTTTTAGGACCATTTTATCATGTTACTGTTCCTATGTAATTGTCACCTATACTCATGACCTGTACTGGATGAGATTTATTTTAATAAATTTTGTTATTTCTATATTTTCTCTATTTATATGGGATCACCATGGACACTTCATTTAAAGTCCCACGGGCAAACTTTTTTGTTTCTGTATGCAATTTAGGGATGGAGGTGTCTCATGTTAGGGAGCAGCTCTCAGACTTTCTCTTCTTTTCTCCTGATCGTATTATGGCTGCTTTTCACACCAGTCTTACTTCTCCTTTGGGTGACAAAATTCTTGCTGCTCAGGTCCATGCTCCTCCTGAGAGACCTTGTGACTGCTGCTTTGTCCCAGAGTGTCTCCGTACTGCCGTGCTCCAGACTTACCATTCTCCCAAGGCAGCTGGCCACCCTGGTAAGAATCAACTCATTTGGGCCATTTCCCAACAATTCTGGTGGCCTAGGCTACGTACTGATGTAACTGCCTTTGTAGCTGCCTGTTCCATGTGTGCTCAGAGTAAGACTCCACAATACCTTCCAGTGGTCCTCCTACAACCCATACTCAATGGAGAGAGACCCTGGAACCACCTGTCTATGGGTTTCATTGTGGAGTTTCCCAACTCCCAATGCAACACAGTTATCCTTATGGTGGTTGACTGGGTTCTCAAAGATGTGTCATTGTATTCCACTTAAGAAGTTGCCCACATCGAAGGAACTGGCTTACATTTTTGCTCGGGAGATCTTTTACTTACATGGGCTACCCAAGGTGATTGTCTCGGGCAGGGGTAGTCAGTTTGTGTCCTGGTTCTGGCGAGCCTTTTGTGCACAGCTGGGAATTCAGCTTGCTTTCTCCTCTGCATATCACCCACAGTCTAATGGGGCTGCACAATGAGCCAATCAGTCCTTGGGCAATTCCTACATTGCTATATTTCTGACCATCACAACAACTGGTTGGACCTATTACCATGGGCAGAGTTTGCTCACAACAGTGCCTTGAATTCTGCTTCCTGATTGTCTGTTTATGGCGAATTATGGTTTCCAGCTTTCCATGTTGCCTGACTCATTTGTTCCAGAGTATTCCTCCGCTAGAGGAGCATCTCCGTGGTCTTCGTTCCACTTGGGCACAAGTCCAGGAGGCTTTGCGTCATGCTAATGATAGGTACAGACTCCATGCTGACCGCAGACGCTCCTGGGTCTAATCCTCGGACGTACATGCTCCTGCCCTCCTCCGTGATTTCCATAGATGTTTTCCCCTCAAACCTGGTGGGGGAGGGGTTGTTGAGGAGGGGGGTACTGTCAGGGCTGGCTCAGCCCTTCTTTCTCTGAGCTGGCCACTCAGCTGTCGGCTAATTGCCAGCTCTCATCTCTCTCCAAAGTTAACCAGCTGTTGTGGATCTGCTCGTCAGTCCCGCCTACTTAAAGTTCTCTAGCTCACTTCATTCCTGCCTTCGCCTTGGTCACATCACAAGGATACCTGACTTCTGGCCTGGCTGATTACCCGATCTGGTCACTGAACTCTGGCTTGGCTGATTACCCGATCTGGTTACTGAACTATGGCTTGGCTGACTACCCAATCCGGTTACTGGACTCTGGCTTTGCTTTGACTACTCTTACTCTATTTACCTTTTTATTTTTATTAATAAACAAGTGTGATTTTACTGTACTTCTGTCTTGGTCTGGTTCATGGTTTCTGACATTAATGCCGCGTACACACGATTGGTTTTCTCGTTGAAAAAAGATATGATGGCTTTTCCGACAAGGATTCCGCTTGCCTTGCAAATACATGGTCATGCAAAAGTTTGCTGAAATTACGACCGTCAATGCGGTGACGTACAACACTACGAAGAGCCGAGAAAATGACGTTCAATGCTTCCGAACATGCGCCGAATTGTTTCTGAGCATGCGTAGGGATTTTGCACGTCGGAATTGCCACAGACGATCGCATTTTTGGATAGGAACTTTTCCCAACCGAAAAATTGAGAGCATGCTCTCAATCTTTTACTGGCTGGAATTCCGCCAGCAAAAGACTGATGGAGCATACACACGGTCGCATTTTCTGACGGAAAAATCTCATCGGTCTTTTGCGGGTCGAAATTCCGACCATGTGTATGCGGCATTAGGGCGTAAAATGGTGATTTCACTTCCTCACTACTAGTATTTTGCAGATCTTGCTTTTTGTCACAGTTTTGAAAATTGAAAAAAAAAATACATTTTTCTTTTCTTTCTTCATTTTCAAAAACAAATGAGAGCTGCAAAATACTCACCATGCCTCTCAGCAAATAGCTTGAGGTGTCTACTTTCCAAAATGGGGTCATTTGGGGGGGGGGGTTCTGTGCTATCTTGGCATTTTATGGCCTTCAAAACTGTGATAGGTAGTGAGGAGTGAAATCAAAAATTTACGCCCTTAGAAATCCTGAAGGCGGTGCTTGGTTTTCGGGGTCCCGTACGTGGCTAGGCTCCCAAAAAGTCTCACACGTGTGGTATCCCTGTGCTCAGAAGAAGCAGCAATATGTATTTTTGGGTGTAATTCCACATATAACTATGGCATGTGTGAGCAATATATCATTTAGTGACAACTTTTTGTAAAACATATTTTTTTTTTTGTCATTTTTCAATCATTTGGGACAAAAAAATTAAATATTCAATAGGATAAAATATGCCTCTCAGCAATTTCTTTTGGGTGTCTACTTTCCAAAATGGGGTCATTTGGGGGCGGTTTTTACTGCCCTGCCATTTTAGCACCTCAAGAAATGAGATAGGCAGTCATAAACTAAAAGCTGAGTAAATTCCAGAAAATGCACCCTAGTTTGTAGACGCTATAACTTTTGCGCAAACCAATAAATATACGCTTATTGACATTTTTTTTTTTTTTTTTTACCAAAGACATGTGGCTGAATACATTTTGGCCTAAATGTCTGACTAAAATTGAGTTTATTGGATTTTTCCAATAAAAAGATTACCATAAAAAGAAAGCTCTATTTGTGGGAAAAAAAAGGACGCAAATTTTGTCTGAGTACAACATTGCATGACCAGTTAAAGCAACGCAGTACCAAATTGTAAAAAGTCCTTTGTTCTTTAGGCAGCTAAATGGTCCGGGCTTAAGTGGTTAGAAATGGTACACCATAGAATGCACTGTAAATATAGGCTACACTGGATGCTGCAGAGTGTGTGTGTGTGTGTGTGTGTGTGTGTGTGTATATATATTTTATATATATATATATATATATATATATATATGATATTTATTATCTCTATCTATCTCAAATACACCGCCTGAAGCAGATTAGAAATAGTACACCACCACAGAATGCACTGTAGAAATAGGCTACACTGGATGCTGCAGAATATATATATATATATATATATATATATATTATATTAGACTGTCTGTGTATATGTGTGTGTGTGTGTGTGTGTGTATATATGTGTATATATATATATCAAATACACTGCCACTAACTGAATAACCTGCCTGCTTAATCTAAATCACACTATCTCTCCGTCCACGCCAACAACACTACACAGGGCCGCCGTGTATGCAGCCTTATATAGTTATATCGTGTGGGGCGTGGACTTAGTCCCCCTGAGCCATGATTGGCCAAAGGCACCCTGCCTTTGGCCAATTATGGCTCTCTTAGCAGAGGGAGCTGGGATTGGCCAAAGCATGCAGGTCAGGTGCATGCTTTGGCCAATCATCATACAGCAATGCACTGCGACCTCACAGTGCATTATGGGGCATTCCGTGGGCGGTCAAATTTCCCACGAATGCCCCCTAATGTTCGTTCTTCAGCGAACTGGCAAACACCCAATGTTCGGGTCGAACTTATGTTCCACCTGAACATCAAGCTCATCCCTAGTCTTGACATGCATTTCTGGACCACTGAATAAACCAACCAGCCTTGTTTACGTTTCCCTCCATTGCCTTAGGGCCTTCATAACCTGGGCCATGGGCTAGTTGCATGATCATCTTCTCTGTTTGAGATGGGACACATATTCCATTTTCCTTGCACAAGAGTCCATCTTGGTCCTTCTTTGCTCTGTCCCTTTCCGTGATTTTATTCCAATCATCAGGTGCAGGTTCTTGCAATTTCTTTTACTCAGTTCTTTTACTTCCTGTAGTTATCTTCTTTTCCTTCAATCTTTTACAGGCTTCTTCTTCCTTTGTAAAATCAGTAGCTAAGGTCATGATTGAGATGACCTACAACCTCTAAATACTTGAGGGGTGTGTGTCATGGGTGCATTTAGTGTAAAAAGTGACAATAAAATAAATATTTGTATATTCACAAAAATCCACAAAAAAAACCTACTGTGTAAACTTTCTAACCGCTTATATATAATACATATTGTTATGTTCAAACGAAAATAAAATAAAATAAACACAATCCTGTGCAAAACCTGCAATAAAAAGTGACATTTCTGTGCAAAACAAATCCAACATATATGACTGGTGTATATTGTTGCTGTGAAACTGGGTTCAGAAATTTCAGATGTTTTACAGCAACTTCATCACGTTACATACTTTCAAAAATCCAATATTGTACACATTTAATCCTCTCATCCAACACTGTCAATCTGCCATAAAAATGAACATACACAGACCCAAGTTGATCATAATTCCCTCTGCTGGTATTGGATCTGTTCTGTTTTGGTCCAGCCTATAATAGTCTTGGTGTAATTTCTTAACAACTGTCCACATCTGTCTGTCATGTCTGTCATAGGACTTACTTGTGCCACTTCTTCTACCTCTCCCGACATCGAGATTTCTTCGAGAGGTCCATGGGAGAGCCATGCTCCCAATCTAAAGTCCTTACTTTGAGTCTCTAACAATTTGTGGGTCATCAACCAAAACATATTTTTCTTCCCCCGGGCCACACAGTAGCCATCAAATGGCACTTGACTGTTGGATAACAGATGTTGTCCACCCTTATCAACACCCCTCTTACTTCTCTACTCCCAATAAAACAGACCACACCGAACCTTGGGGTAAAAGGCCGTAGCAGCCTACTTTATTTAAACAATATATATTATAAATCTCTTATAAAACTCTGTTATCAAACAATAAACAAGAAAACATCTGTTATTCCATGAAAGAACTTTGAACTAAAGAGCGTTGGTCTGCGCTATCACTTAAACTCATTTGATGGTCATCACCCATGTAGCACTGTGGTACTTCTCAAAATATCTCAACTAGGCCTCAAGCCGACAAGCTGGCTCAGAGACTAACAATTCCCGCAGTGCCCCATTAACACTTCCCGGCTAACCTCCGTTAACCGGGAACCAAAAAACCTCCGGATCCATACCAACGTTAGATCCCCCACTTACTTATCCATCTTCCTTCTCTTGCACAGACCAACGCCCGCCACTGCCACGACGATTCATCCTTCAGCACCTGTGAAAAAACACACAAAAAAAAACAAAAAAAAAAACAAAACAAAACAAACGAACTTCCCCAAACCTACCATTAACCTAGCCAAACAAAAAAGGGGGGGGTGGGCGGGAACTTTCCACCAGTTTTCTGTTAACCCCTCCCCACAGGTTAACCTTTTTATATAACCCCTCCCTTCCTGTCCCTCCCCCTCGGCTCCATTTTAGACCATCCCTTCCCCACACTGCTACCACTGTCATGCACGCCCTGCACTTAACGCATTGCATGCTGCATTTCCGGGCTTTACTTGACTGTTGGATAACAGATGTTGTCCACCCTTATCAACACCCCTCTTACTTCTCTACTCCCAATAAAACAGACCACACCGAACCTTGGGGTAAAAGGCCGTAGCAGCCTACTTTATTTAAACAATATATATTATAAATCTCTTATAAAACTCTGTTATCAAACAATAAACAAGAAAACATCTGTTATTCCATGAAAGAACTTTGAACTAAAGAGCGTTGGTCTGCGCTATCACTTAAACTCATTTGATGGTCATCACCCATGTAGCACTGCGGTACTTCTCAAAATATCTCAACTAGGCCTCAAGCCGACAAGCTGGCTCAGAGACTAACAATTCCCGCAGTGCCCCATTAACACTTCCCGGCTAACCTCCGTTAACCGGGAACCAAAAAACCTCCGGATCCATACCAACGTTAGATCCCCCACTTACTTATCCATCTTCCTTCTCTTGCACAGACCAACGCCCGCCACCGCATCCCACGAGTAACACCTTACTCTTGGATGCCCCTCCACACCCGAATAGCTCGCTGTATTCCCTCCTGTAATCCTAAATTCCACAAGTCTATCCCCACATCATTAAGGTGGACCCCATCAGGTCTCAGATACCTCCACGTTTCGAATTCTAATTCAGGATGTCTAATAGCTAAGGCTCCATTGCGTACCATGAATTTGCTCACCTCCCTATTAATCTTTTTTCTGGCCCGATTTACACCTTCCACCGACCTGGCCACTCTCCAAGATGTCCTAGCCACCATATCTGACCATATAAAAATAGTCTTGGGGAATAATTCTATCAAGTGCCACAAATCACCCTTAATATCCCGCGTGATGTCTACCATGGATCTGATACCTAGGTCATTACCGCCAACGTGTAAAACTAGCACGTCAGGTGGTCCTTCCCTCAGGGCATACTTCTGTACTTCAGGAAGCAATCTACCCCACAACATTCCCGGTATCCCCAACCACTTAATATAAACCTCCCTTTTGTCAAAACCTAACTGTCTGCCCTCCCAACGAGCATCCCCCCTTCTAGCCCCCCAACACACATATGAATGGCCCATAATCCAGACCATGCCAGGCGATGATCCTGTAATTAGAAGAAAACAAGAAAACTTCCCTCAAAACTCTCCTCAAAGACGAACCGGTGTTAACTAAACAATCACTGTACTACTCCCCTAGCATACCCCCGACCCCACCACTAGATGTGGTCTTACGTAGGACTGGAACCTCTTCGATTCCCACCTTCCAATTCGTTTCACCTCCTCTACACCTAGCCCATTCCTGACTGCTTCAGTAGCCGCTCCTATCCGAAAGGAGTGAGACGCGAAATCCTTGTCCCGTAAACCCACACTCCGCAGGCATCTCCTAAAAACTGTTATGAACTGAAACCTAGATAAAAAACTCCCATCCAAGTGCATTAAAAAGGGGCCTTGTAACGCTGGGCGAACTTGCAAGAATTTCTCGACCATGCCCACCGGGCACAGGCAGGATCCCTGAATGGGGTAAACTCTCACTACCCTGCCTCTCCCTGCTTGATCCGTTTTTGACCTGTTTATAACCAACGTTAAACCTGCCCGCTCCAGCTGAACTTCCTGCCATCCCAATCCTCCTGGAACTGTTTTTGCCGGGCTAACCAGCTCGCTTATCCTGAATGCTCCAAAAAATGCCAGTACAAACGCCACCTTGAACAATGTGATTTCATACTCGGAAGAGCATACCTCCCCCAACTTTTCTATAATACTACCTAAGACCTCAAAAGTCACCGGCCTTCTGGAATCACGCTTGATTCCCCGCTTCCTATACCCCTTTAGCGCTTGGCGCACCCAAAAATCTTTCGTGACATCCTGCTGACCCTGTAGCTTAAAAAGAAAAGCCAACCCCGCTAATTGCGTATTCAAAACAGCTACCGACGCACCCTCCTCCATTTTCCTTGCCACGTAGTATAGCAACAACAAGTGCAAAGACCTCCCGGACGGCTCCTCGCCAATTCCTTGTACAAAACCCATCCACTCCATCCATACCTTGGAGTACGCCGCCCACGTGGCCCCACTTACCGACTGCTGAATCCATCCCGCGATGACACCAAAGGTATTTCCCACATCCACTCGGGACAAGGCACCCCCTGTTGCTCCGCTTCCGGCGCCAACTGTCGGAACCTGTCCCACTGGAAGCGAGATAACGCATCAGCTACCACATTCTCCACCCCTGGTAAGTGAACTGCATGAATATAGACGTTCAATTGCAAACATCTTAATACTAAATGCTGCAACAACTTGATCACTGGCGGGGACGATGCTGTCACCCTGTTTATCACTTGCACCACCCCTAAATTGTCCCCGTGAAAACGCACCTTCAGATCCCTGAAAGATGCGCCCCACAGTTCCACCGCCAACACTACTGGAAACAGTTCCAGTAAAACCAAGTTTTGTACGAAACCCTCATCTATCCACGACTGAGGCCAAGGACCTGCACTCCACCGACCTTGAAAAAACGCCCCAAAACCTGTAGACCCTGCCGCATCCGTGAAGAGTTCCAGGTCGAAATTACTGACCGGTCCTGACATCCACATCGCCCTTCCATTGAAGGATTCCAAAAAGGTATGCCATACCTGTAAATCCTCCCTGTGCGATTTGACTAAACGCACAAAATGCCTTGGTGATTGTATACCACTCGTGCTAGCCGCCAGCCGGCGGCTGAACACTCTACCCATCGGCAGTATGCGGCAAGCAAAATTCAGCTTGCCCAAAACCGATTGAAGCGTTCTCAGTTGTACCTTCCTCAAACCTATTAGCCCTGCAATCTCTTTTTTCAAATCTCCCAATTTGTCTTCCGGCAACCTGCATTCCATGGCCTCTGAATCCAGTACAATGCCTAGGAACGTGATGACCGTGCAAGGTCCCTCCGTCTTTCCAGCAGCCAACGGAATGCCGAATCTGTCAGCGACATGCTGTAATGTCGCCAATAACACCGCGCAGATTCTAGAAGAAGCCGGACCTATGCATAAGAAATCATCCAGGTAGTGAATTATAGAATTCACTCCGGACACGTCCCTCACTACCCATTCCAAAAAAGAGCTGAATTGCTCAAACATCGCACACGATATCGAGCAGCCCATCGGTAGGCATTTGTCCACGTAAAACTCCCCTTTCCAGTGGCACCCCAGGAACCTAAAACTCTCCGGGTGTACTGGCAGCAGCCGAAAAGTTGATTCGACATCCGCCTTGGCCATCAAAGCTCCTTTACCGTAACGGCGCACCCACCCCACGGCGGCATCAAATGACGTATAAGTCACTGAGCACGCCTCCTGGTCAATGGCATCATTCACCGATCCCCCTTTCGGGAAGGATAAGTGGTGAATGAGCCTGAATTTGTTGTGCTCCTTTTTGGGCACAACGCCTAGCGGTGACACCACCAAATCTGCCAATGGTGCCGCCTGAAAAGGACCACCCATTCTCCCCATTGCAACTTCCTTTGCCAGCTTCGCGGAAACCACTTCCGGATGTTGCAATGCGGATCGTAAATTTTTGGGCACCTGGGGAACAACCTTCAACTCGCAGGGTATCCTAAAACCCACCGAGAAACCCTCCTCCAGTAACCTTGCAGCTTGTCTGTCAGGATACTTACCGAGAAACGACCGCATCCTTTCCACTTTCACCGGAGTCCTCCCTCTTGTTCCCAACGTCACCGGTTCTGCCTTTTCCCTGCTTGTAGCATCTAGATCCAGGATGCGTCCCTCCACAGCCGGAGCACTCGTGCTTGTACTTACATGACGCACCAAACTTACAGGCTCCGGTGTTGTACTGCCAACAAAACCCTTTTTTGTTTCCGGCCGAATGTCCCGGGGCTGAAGGTCCACCGGCTCCCCCCTGAAAAAACTGGTTCGGGGCCCTCGTCGTCGTCATCAAACGCATCCACAGGCTAATGTCCTTGTGGTCCCAACGCAGCTCTGGACGTACCGCTCTCCGCTGTCTGAACTGCTCGTCGTATCTCAGCCAACCCGTGCCGCCATACACTCTATAAGCTTCTCCTATCGCATCCTGATAGCAGAACAATGCCGAACATTGCTCCGGGTGCCTTTCCCCTATCACACTAGCCAGAATTGCAAACGCTTGCAACCAATTGGTAAATGTCCTAGGGATCAGCCGATATCTCCTCTTCTCTTCATCCTCCTTCTTGGAGCTGTCTGGTTTAACTCTGTCCAAATTAAACTTCTCCAATGGTAGTAGTGAAAATATTTCCACATACTCACCTTTCCACAACTTCTCCCGTACCTCCTGTTTCAAGTGCGCTCCCAAAGGTCCTTCGTAGCACACATAAACCTCGCACCGTGCCGCATCCGCCAGCCTGGTTATATCCTGCCTCTCTACTGTCTCTGCAGCTTTTTCCTTCCCCTGCGGAACATCACTAACCGAGGTCTCCAGGACGGGTACCGCCACCGCAGCCGCTACTGTAGGCGCCCCCACCCCTGCAACATGTCCGCCGCCCCCCGCTGGTGGGACCCATGCAGCTGCCGGGCCCCCCGCAGCACGCTCTCCTGCCTCAAATCTCTGCACCAATTCCTTAATGCCTTCCAAAAAAACCCAGTAAACCAGAGCCCCCCACCGCTGAGACAACCCCCCTTACACTGTCCTCAGGCCTACTTAATTCCTGTCTTACCCTGTTCCCCCCTTCCAACCCCAATTGCTGGGACTTACCGGGCTGCACAGGTGGTACCCCGTCAGCCGACCTTCCGACCTCATTCTCGTCCGTGCTCCTGGAAAAGGGGGGCGCCTCCTCATCCGATCCGGACGTCTCCTCCAGCTCCCTTGGGACTGTCTCTCCGTCTTCCATCTCCGAAAGCCCGCCTGGCCTGGTGGCCTTGGCTGCCGCCGCCATCTCCATCCTTTCCTTTCTCCTGGCTGCGTAACCTCCCGCCGACTTTAGGACAGCCTTTGCAGGGCCGGTGTTGGATACCGCAGCCCTGAAGGCCTCCGCTCCTCCTGCTTGCTGCCCGCTTCTTCCTCTCACCGCATATTGATTGGCCCCTGCCGCAGAATTAGAAAGCCTGGGGACAGCTGCAGCCTTCCTGGCCGCAATAGTGTTGAGAACCTCCGCCGTCATCCTGGGGGCGGGGCTCGCGCTCCCCGCTCGTCTTCCTCCGCTAGGCCTGACCTGCGTACCCGCTCTCTCCCCGCTTGGTGCCGCCGAGGCCGTGAAGTCACCTCCGCTCGCTGTCTTCCTCTTGGCCGGTGGACATCCCCGCACCTCTTCCCTGTTCCTCCCCGCCATCCTTTGTGCCGCCCTAGAGCGTTCTGGAGAGAAACGCTCAGGCGGCCTTGATCTCCGCGCCCTGCCGCTGCTCCTCTCACCCATACTCGGCTGCTGTCCTGCCTGCTCCATGGCCGCACCGATCGCGTCTTGTAGCCAAGCCGTTCCTCTCACCGCCGCCTCCGCACGCAGTTGGGCCATGAGACGCTCCACTTCAGCCATGCTTCCCAGAACTTTCCACCAGTTTTCTGTTAACCCCTCCCCACAGGTTAACCTTTTTATATAACCCCTCCCTTCCTGTCCCTCCCCCTCGGCTCCATTTTAGACCATCCCTTCCCCACACTGCTACCACTGTCATGCACGCCCTGCACTTAACGCATTGCATGCTGCATTTCCGGGCTTTACTTTATTACACTTGGCCACACAGGCCTGTACATTGACACATAGGCATTACTCACCACACAGGCTCACTGCTACAGTCCTCTGGTCAGACCTTCACACAATTCTCATAAATCTATTGACACCCCAAGCATAGAAACAAAACATCAACAATGATAATTATTATTGACTTTATTATTTCTGCAACAGGTAAAGTATAGGAGTTATTTGGGTCAAACTGTGTAACATCAACATTACTCTAGTTTAAACTTAATTTACCTTAATCTCACCATCTCATCAACAGCATAAGACTCCTTCAGCCAATGGACCCCAGACACAGACTAATTACTCGCCATGGAGAGCAAAATAAGTAATAATAACAGTTTCTTACCGTGACCACTTGTCTGCTCTATGCGAGTTTCATGTCTCTCTAGCCGGGAGCCCACTGGACTATATCTGAGTTGCAGGCACCATTCTGTTAAGTCAGGTTAGGGAGTCTTAAAAAAAAGACCTTCAGATGAGACAGTGAGCCCAAATCTTTGTAAAAGAATATCAGGTGCTTTATTCATACACCGCAGTGTAGAGACACAAAACACACCAACTTCCAGCTCTACTGGGTGGCATGAAGAAGGAAGTGTCTCTGACTTACAAACATCAAGTTTAACAATATATACTTA
Organism: Aquarana catesbeiana; assembly: GCF_042186555.1. Lineage (NCBI taxonomy): Eukaryota > Metazoa > Chordata > Amphibia > Anura > Ranidae > Aquarana > Aquarana catesbeiana. The sequence continues at coordinate 382,862,962 of NC_133326.1, read as the reverse complement.
TGAATATTCATAAGGTCTATGCGTGTTATAGGTGTGACCGTATAGTTTAGTCCAATCAGCATTCATATCTTCTTAACAGCAAGGGAACAGTTAAGTAGATGGTTACATCATGTGACTGGCAAAAAAAGAGATTTCAGCAGCATCTGTTCAGTTCAGACTGGTTTGGGTACAAAAGCCTATTTTGAGTGGCCTTTGAGTCCTTATCAGTAGTCCGTGTCGTCACAGGCATTCCTTAGTTTAGTTTCTCAGGGAAACAAGCCATCTAAGAAGGAAAAAAACCAAACAGATTATCAATTTTTAAATCTCTCTCTCTCTCTCTCTCTCATTATTTTTTTTTCTCCATAAAGACTTTATTGAAAAGATTTGCAGATAACATCAGCAAACAAAAATGATTCTGTAAGTCCAGGCAGGAACATATACAGTTAGATTGTAACAGAACATAAAAGAAATAGAATATATTTAAACATCTCTATACAGTAAGCTGAATCATAGATGATCATGTAGTAATTGAGCATTTCCTGGGAGATGGAGCATATAATAATAAGGAGAAAGAGAGGGAAGAAGAAGAGAAGAGAAAAAAAAGGGGGGGTGAGGATGAATAAAAGAGAGGAGTAGACAAGGGGGGGATGAGAGTAGGGAGGGAAGGGGGAGAAGGGTAAGGAGAGGACAAAGCTTAATGAGGAGAGGGGGTGCATGAGTCACCAACTGCCCTCTCCAGCATCCAGTGATTAAAACCCTACGGTGTGTCACGCCATTAGTGTGAGCTTGATTCTGCATACAAAGTCCGGGGATAATATGGCTCCAGTTCGGTATTATTTTAATTATTTATTATTTAGCTTTTAAAGGTTGTCCAGGCTTCCCAAGTAGCAGTGAATTTAGAGATCTTATCTGAAGCAGTGTAGATCAGTTCCTCCATCTCATGTACATTGCAACCGACTTAAAGTACCTCCTTTTAGAAATTTTAATTAAATGTAGAAGATATTGTGATGGGCAAAATTCAAGCAGGAGCGAGGATACCGTTGTTGTTAAATTGTGTACTTTACGCCAGAAGGGTTGGAGCATCTGGCAATCCCACCAAATATGTAAAAATGTACCCGATTCATTCACAGCATTGATCAGAGACTGACTGGAAAAATGTATGGACCAGGTCAGGGGGTCTTGTACCAGCGGGTTTTTAATTTGTAACCATTTTCCTGCACAGAAACATTCAGGGACCCTTTGTGAATGTATAGATGTATGCGGTCCCAGCTCTCCTCTTCTATCTCAGCATCTAAGACAGAATTCCAATAGGAGCGTTCTGAGCTTAGAAGTGCAGAGGAATAGGGAAGCATATAGCATGGATATGACATGACTTTGGGGGGTCGAGTGAGAACTGAGTGACTCTAAAACTGTAGGGGTCTTTGGGAAACCCTTTTTGAGGGCTGGGTCATCTAGGAAATGTTTAAGCTGGATATAGGGCCAGAATGGAATGAGTCTGTGTCAGAGCGCTCAGCAAGTTCAGCTTGCCACATTAAGCGGCCCCTGCGGAAAAAATGTTTGGCTAACATTTCAGTTTGCGGCCATTCGGATTTCAAAAAGGCTCCAGATAAGCCTGGGGGGAAATCCGGGTTGTTTCTTACCGGAGTGATAGGGCACGATTTAGCAGAAACTGCGTAGGCAGCGCAAACCCTATTAAACTCTTGAAGGGAGGCACCAATTAGAGGGTGGGTTAAAGCAACTGGAGATATATCTGCCTTTGAGAGCCAGGGGGTCTGGCGTAAGTCAGAGTTCGCTATTAGGTATTCTAAAGTCACCCAATCTTTACATTTGCTATGCACCTTCCAGTCAACAATTCGCGCTAAGTGTACCGCCCGATAGTAGCATTGCAGGTCAGGAAGGCCTATTCCTCCGCATGCCTTAGGAAGCACCAGCTTCTTTCAGCTTATCCATGGGGGCTTATTACACCAGAGGAAGGTTCTACATATGGACTTGTACAGTTCAAAAAAGGAAGGCGGTAAGCGTATAGGTAGTGCTTGAAGTTTGTAAAGTAGCCTGGGGAGGATCGTCATTTTAATGATAGATGCATGCCCAAACCAGGAAATGGTGGATTTATCCCATTTTTGGAGATCATGATTAATATTCTGTAGTTCCGTTTGGAAGTTTCTGCTGTAGAGCTCCGCTAGATCAGTAGGGAGTTGGATACCCAGATAGGTTATGGCTCCCGTTTTCCATTGAAAAGGAAAATTATGTTGACAATGCTTGGCCAGCGTCGTGGGTAGGGATACATTCAACACGAATGATTTGGAGTAATTGATTTTTAGGTTGGACATTAGTTTGAAATGCTCCAAAGTTTGCAGAAGATTGGGTAATGACGTAAGTAGTGAAAACAGAAACAATAGTATGTCATCCACAAAGGCTGCAACCTTAAATTCTCGATCTTGAATTCTTATGCCTTTAACATCTGAGTTTGGCTTGAATGCAGCGAAGAAGGGGTTCTAGCGTAAGTATGTACAGCAGGGGAGAGAGGGGGCATCCCTGTCTAGTTCCATTGTGGATGGAGAAGGCGTTCAACAGATGGCCATTCACCTTTACCTTAGCTTTAGGGTTAACATATAATGAAAAGATGAAGGCCCGCATGCGGGGCCTAAGCCCCAGCAAGGTCAAGACTGCTTCCATATAGTCCCAAGCCACCCTGTCGAACGCCTTCTCCGCATCCATTGCCAGGAAAAAGCCCTCCTGTTGGGAGGTATTAAGCCAGTTGTGCTGGTTCAGGGAATTAATGGTGTTGTCCTTGGCCTCTCTTGCAGTAACAAACCCTACCTGGTCCAGGCCCACCCAGGCTGGAACGTGTTGAGACAGGCGAGTTGCTAAAAATGTTGGCAAAGAGCTTGACATCCACGTTAAGCAGGGAGATTGGACGATCGCTGGCTATGTTGGTAGGATCCTTCTCTTTCTTTGGAATGAAAGATGCATAGGCTTCGAGAAATCTATCTGAGCTACAAGAGTCAGTGGAGAGTGAATTGAATGCTTTAAGGAAGCTCGGCGCTAGGATGTCTGCGAAGGTTTTATAATATAGGGCCGTAAAAACATCTGGGCCTGGGCTCTTGCCTGGTTTTGTAGTTTTAAGTGCTGCTAGGAATTCTTCCAAAGATAAGGGAGCTTCTAAAGCCAGAGAGTCATCCGATGACAGAGTCGTGGGGCTATGTTGACTTAGAAAATCTCAAATTAATTCCTGGCATTTCGAGAACGCATCAGGCTTTGTGTCTCCTGGACGTAAGTTATATAGTTTGCTGTAGAAACAGTGGAACTGCTGTGCTATGTCCTCATTTTTAGTGTGTATCCTATCCGTGGAGTCTACAATTCGATGGACTGTGGAAGCCAGTTTACGCTGCTGAGTGGCTCTGGCCAATAACCTGCCTGGTTTGTTACCCTGCTCAAAGAAGAGTTTTTAGGACAAGAGATTGCGCCTGCGTGCTGTTTTGAAAAGTTCTTCTAGTAAAAGAGTTCGCATTTCCGCCAATTCTTGTGATGTTTTAAGTGCTAATGTGTATTTGTGCTGAGCCTCTAATTTACGTATTTTGGTGTGCAGCGCTAGTAGGAAGGCTTGACGCTCCTTTTTTTTTCGGGCTGAGGCCGAAAGTAACCGGCCTCTGATAACACATTTATGGGCCTCCCATTGTTTCATGGGAGAGACATCTGGCGTATTATTGCGACTGAAGTGTGCTGCCATCTCTTGTTTAAGCTCTGCTAGGACCCCTGGGTCTGCAAGAAGGGACGCATTTAATTTCCAAAGTTTGGTGGAGGTGATCCTATCAGGGAATTGTAGGGTAATTGTGATTGGGTGATGGTCAGACAGCTCATGCTCTCGATCGATGCATTGTGAAGATAAGGTAAGTCTGCATTTGATACAAATAGGTGTCCAGCCTTGAATACCTGTTGCGTGGAGACGAGAAAAAGGTATAGTCTTTGTCTCGGGGGTACAAGGTCCTCCAGGAGTCGTATAACGTTAGGGATGCAAGCTGGAGCTTGATTTGGAGAAGGGCAAAGTAGGGGAGGGAGGAGGTGCCAGTGGAAGTATCCAAGAGCGGGTCAAGAGGTACGTTGAGATCACCCCCCACAATTAGAAGTCCTGATTGAAAGAGCGTAAGTTGTCTAGAGTTGGGGCAGTACATGTTGGCTAACGTTACCATCCTGTTTCTCCATAGGTCCTTCAAGAAAATAAATCTTCCCTCCGGGTCTATCAGTTGGTCCTCAATGTCTAAGGTTAACCCTTTAGAGAGTAGGATGTATACTCCCTTAGTCTTGGAGTTAGGACAGGTGGCATGGTAAGCTTTGGGAAAGTAAGCATTATGGAAGCGTGGTGTAGAGCCCGATTTAAAGTGCGTTTCTTGAATAAAAAGAATTTGTGCTCTAAGTCGGTGTGCTTCTGCCAGGATACTGCTACGTTTTTCAGGGATGTTTAGTCCTTTAGCGTTCAGAGAATATACTTTAAGAGAGAGGGGAACTGAACGTGTCAAATTAAGCGACATGGTATGTTTTGCGGCATGAGCGCGTTGGGGAGAGCTTATTAGCGGACAACCAAAGCCGTTATGTGCTGGAGAGGGCAGTGGGGGAGTAGAAGAAGGAAGGGCAAGAAGAGAAGAGAAGAAGGGCTAAAAAGAAAGAGACAAGGAAGGGTGGAAGAGAAAAAGGGAAGAAAAGAAAGAGAGGAAAAAAAAAAGGGGGGGGGGGGGGTCCTTTATAAGGAGCGAGGAGTGAAACCTCGTAGAGAAACTTCCGGAGGTGGAGACTGGCCTGCTCTTCCACCTAGATGGATCAGGAAAGGGTAATATTGGGATAAGGGGATGGGGAGCCTGAGGTTTTCAAAGGGGAACCAGCCACTCTGAGGTGGGATAGAAGTCTAGCACAGGACTAATAGATAGTATCGACAAACCAGGGCTAACAAGTCAGATAAAAAAAAAACGGTAACATACAGAACAGCATCAGCAAGCATGAGCCATGAGGGTCAGAAGGGAGCTCACTCAGAATAGTACAGGTTTCATTTCTAGAATAAATGTCAGAAATACTACGTAATCCGGGACCCAGCACTCAAATAGAAATAAGTTGTTTGCAGTAACAGCTGCTAGTATAACATTCCTAATCAGTAATAAAATATGCTCAATTAGAACAGAAAGCATGAACAGCGCTTCTTTATGAATTAAAATGGTTTCATTCCTAGTCCAAAAAAGAAAAAAGGGGGGAAAAAAAGTATAATTATTGTGCGTCGAGTTCCAGAGCCGTAAAAACAGCTCATGTTAAAAGGTTTCCTGGTTGCATAGGTGTCAGGAAACCAAATGAGAGGAGGACGATCGTCATGAGGCAACGGCATGCAGGCCAGGAACTTGACGGGGTGACCCCGCCCCCCTCTGACATCACGGGGAATGCCACAGGGAAGTCCCTGTCAAGTCCCCGTGCGTCAGAGGGGGAGCAGGGTCTCGCCGGGTGGCCCCGCCCCCTGTTATTTAACCAGTTGCCGACTGCCTAACGCAGATATACTGCGGCAGAATGGCACGGGCAGGCAAAATCACGTACCTGGTACATGATTGCTTGCCGCGGGGGGGGGGGTCCGGTCGGACCCCCCCCCCGGGTGCCCGAGGCGGTCGGCATCCATTCGTGGCCCCCCCCCTCACGATCACTCCCAGCCAATGAGAATCTTCCCCTGCCTCTTTATAGTACACAGAGGCAGAGGAAGTGATGTCATCTCTCCTCGGCTCGGTATTTTCCGCTCCGGCGCGGAGGAGAGAAGACATCCGAGTGAGTTACACCAACACACACACACAGTAGAACATGCCAGGCATACTTTACACCCCCCTTTACCCCCCAACCCACCCCCGATCACCCCCCAATCACCCCTCCCCCCCCCCCCCGTCACACTGACACCAAGCAGGTTTTTTTTTTTTTCTGATTACTGCATGGTGTCAGTTTGTGACAGTTAGTGTGGTAGGGCAGTTAGTGTTAGCCCCCTTTAGGACTAGGGTACCCCCCTAATAAAGTTTTAACCCCTTGATCACCCCCCGTCGCCAGTGTCGCTAAGCGATCGTTTTTCTGATCGCTGTATTAGTGTCACTGGTGACGCTAGTTAGGGAGGTAAATATTTAGGTTCGCCATCAGCGTTTTATAGCATCAGGGACCCCCATATACTATCTAATAAATGTTTTAACCCCTTGATTGCCCCCTAGTTAACCCTTTCACCAGTGATCGCCATATAACTGTTACGGGTGACGCTGGTTAGTTAGTTTATTTTTTATAGTGTCAGGGCACCCGCCGTTTATTACCAAATAAAGGTTTAGCCCCCTGATCACCCGGCGGTGATATGCGTCGCCCCAGGCAGCATCAGATTAGCGCCAATGCCGCTAACACCCACGCACGCAGCATACACCTCCCTTAGTGGTATAGTATCTGAACGGATCAATATCTGATCCGATCAGATCTATACTAGTGTCCCCAGCAGTTTAGGGTTCCCAAAAACGCAGTGTTAGCGGGATCAGCCCAGATACCTGCTAGCACCTGTGTTTTGCCCCTCCGCCCGGCCCAGCCTAGCCCACCCAAGTGCAGTATTGATCGATCACTGTCACTTACAAAACACTAAACGCATAACTGCAGCGTTCGCAGAGTCAGGCGTGATCCCTGCGATCGCTAACAGTTTTTTTGGTAGCGTTTTTGTGAACTGGCAAGCACCAGCCTCAGGCAGCGTCAGGTTAGTGCCAGTACCGCTAACACCCACGCACTCACCATACACCTCCCTTAGTGGTATAGTATCTGAACGGATCAATATCTGATCCGATCAGATCTATACTAGCGTCCCTTAGCAGTTTAGGGTTCCCAAAAACGCAGTGTTAGCGGGATCAGCCCAGATACCTGCTAGCACCTGCGTTTTGCCCCTTTGCCCGGCCCAGCCCACCCAAGTGCAGTATCGATCGATCACTGACACTTACAAAACACTAAACGCATAACTGCAGCGTTCGCAGAGTCAGGCCTGATCCCTGCGATCGCTAACAGTTTTTTTGGTAGTGTTTTGGTGAACTGGCAAGCGCCAGCGGCCTAGTACACCCCGGTCATAGTCAAACCAGCACTGCAGTAACACTTGGTGACGTGGCGCGTCCCATAAGTGCAGTTCGAGCTGGTGAGGTGGCAAGCACAAGTAGTGTCCCACTGCCACCAAGAAGAAGACAAACACAGGCCCGTCATGCCCATAGCGCCCTTCCTGCTGCATTCGCCAATCCTAATTGGGAACCCACCACTTCTGCAGCACCCGTACTTGCCCCATTCACATCCCCAACCAAATGCAGTCGGCTGCATGAGAGGCATTGTCTTTATGTCCTCCCGAGTACCCCTACCCAACGAACCCCCCCAAAAAAGATGTCGTGTCTGCAGCAAGCGCGGATATAGGCGTGACACCGGCTATTATTTTCCCTCCTGTCCTGACAATCCTGGTCTTTGCATTGGTGAATGTTTTGAACGCTACCATGCACTAGTTATTAGCGTAGGGTACAGCACTGCATAGACTAGGCACACTTTCACAGGGTCTCCCAAGATGCCATCGCATTTTGAGAGACCCGAAGCTAGAACCGGTTACAGTTATAAAAGTTGCAAAAAAAAGTGTAAAAAATATATATATATATAATAAAAAAAACAAAAATAGTTGTCGTTTTATTGTTCTCTCTCGCTCTATTCTCTCTCTATTGTTCTGCTCTTTTTTACTGTATTCTATTCTGCAATGTTTTATTGTTATGTTTTATCATGTTTACTTTTCAGGTATGTAATTTTTTATACTTTACCGTTTACTGTGTTTTATTGTTAACCATTTTTTTGTTTTCAGGTATGCCATTCACGACTTTGAGTGATTATACCAGAATGATGCCTGCAGGTTTAGGTATCATTCTTTTCAGCCAGCGGTCGGCTTTCATGTAAAAGGAATCCTAGCGGCTAATTAGCCTCTAGACTGCTTTTACAAGCAGTGGGAGGGAATGTCCCTCCCCCCCCACACCGTCTTCCATGTTTTTCTCTGGCTCTCCTGTCCCAACAGGGAACCTGAGAATGCAGCCGGTGATTTGGCCAGCTGACCATAGAGCTGATCAGAGACCAGAATGGCTCCAATCATCTCTATGGCCTAAGAAACTGGAAGCTACGAGAATTTCATGACTTAGATTGCGCCGGATGTAAACAGCGCCATTTGGAAATTGGGAAAGCATTTTATCACACCGATCTTGGTGTGGTCAGATGCTTTGAGGGCAGAGGAGAGATCTAGGGTCTAATAGACCCCATTTTTTTTTTTAAAAAGAGCACCTGTCACTACCTATTGCTATCATAGGGGATATTTACATTCCCTGGCATAAAAATAAAAATGATAAAAAAAAAAAATAAAAAAATAATGAAAGGAACAGTTTAAAAATAAGATAAAAAAGCAAAAAAAAAAATACAGAAAAAAAAAAAAAAGCACCCCTGTCCCCTCCGACTCTCGCGCAAAAGCGAACGCAAGCGTTGGTCTGGCGTCAAATGTAAACAGCAATTGCACCATGCATGTAAAGTATCACCGCGAAGGTCAGATCGAGGGCAGTAATTTTAGCACTAGACCTCCTCTGTAAATCTAAAGTGGTAACCTGTAAAGGCTTTTAAAGGCTTTTAAAAATGTATGTAGTTTGTCGCCACTGCACGTTTGTGTGCAATTTTAAAGCATGTCAAGTTTGGTATCCATGTACTCGGCCTAAGATCATCTTTTTTATTTCATCAAACATTTGGGCAATATAGTGTGTTTTAGTGCATTAAAATTAAAAAAGTGTTTTTTTTTTCCCCCAAAAAATGCGTTTGAAAAATCGCTGCGCAAATATTGTGCGAAAAAAAAAAATGAAACACCCACCATTTTAATCTGTAGGTCCTTTGCTTTAAAAAACATATATAATGTTTGGTAGTTCAAAGTAATTTTCTTGCAAAAAAAAAAAAATTTTTCATGTAAACAAATAGTGTCAGGGCTTTGTCTTAGAAGATTGGGTTATGTGTGACATAAGCTTCTAAATGTTGTGCATAAAATGCCAGGACAGTTCAAAACCCCCCCCAAATGACCCAATTTTGGAAAGTAGATACCCCAAGCTATTTGCTGAGGGGTATAGTGAGTATTTTGCAGAGCTCACTTTTTGTCACAAAGTTTTGAAAATTGAAAAAAAAAAATTTTTCTTGTCTTTCTTCATTTTCAAAAACAAATGAGAGCTGCAAAATACTCACCATGCCTCTCAGCAAATAGCTTGGGGTGTCTACTTTCCAAAATGGGGTCATTTGGGGGGGGGGGGGGGTTGTGCCATCTGGGCATTCCATGGCCTCCTAAACTGTGATAGGCAGTGAGGCTAGGCTCCCAAAAAGTCCCACACATGTGGTATCCCCATACTCAGGAGAAGTAGCTAAATGTATTTTGGGGTGCAATTCCACATATGCTCATGGCCCGTGTGAGCAATATCTCATTTAGTGACAACTTTGTGCAAAAAAAAAAAAAAAAAAATTGTCACTTTCCCGCAACTTGTGTCAAAATATAAAATATTCCATTGTCTCAACATGCCTCTCAACAAATAGCTTGGGGTGTCTACTTTCCAAAATGGGGTCATTTGGGGGGGGGGGGGGTTGTGCCATCTGGGCATTTTATGGCCTTCAAAACTGTGATAGGTAGTGAGGAGTGAAATCAAAAATTTACGCCCTTAGAAATCCTGAAGGCGGTGCTTGGTTTTCGGGGCCCCGTACGCGGCTAGGCTCCCAAAAAGTCCCACACATGTGGTATCCCCGTACTCAGGAGAAGCAGCTGAATGTATTTTGGGGTGCAATTCCACATATGCCCATGGCCTGTGTGAGCAATATATCATTTAGTGACAACTTTTTGTAAATTTTTTTTCTTTTTGTCATGATTCAATCACTTGGGACAAAAAAAAATAATATTCAATGGGCTCAACATGCCTCTCAGCAATTTCCTTGGGGTGTCTACTTTCCAAAATGGGGTCATTTGGGGGGGTTTTGTACTGCCCTGCCATTTTAGCACCTCAAGAAATGACATAGGCAGTCATAAACTAAAAGCTGTGTAAATTCCAGAAAATGTACCCTAGTTTGTAGATGCTATAACTTTTGCACAAACCAATAAATATACGCTTATTGACATTTTTTTTTACCAAAGACATGTGGCCGAATACATTTTGGCCTAAATGTATGACTAAAATTGAGTTTATTGGATTTTTTTAATAACAAAAAGTAGAAAATATCATTTTTTTTTTTTTCAAAATTTGCGGTCTTTTTCCGTTTATAGCGCAAAAAATAAAAACCGCAGAGGTGATCAAATACCATCAAAAGAAAGCTCTATTTGTGGGGAGAAAAGGACGCAAATTTTGTTTGGGTACAGCATTGCATAACCGCGCAATTAGCAGTTAAAGCGACGCAGTGCCAAATTGTAAAAAGTAAAAAGATTGGGGCTCAGACTGAATAGCTTCCCAAGGAATAAAAGTCTCTATGCACTTTGATGCAACTTCTATTTCTGCCTCTGACTATTATATATCTCCTTCCATCAAACAATTACCGCTGAGAGTGCTGGGAATTACTAATACTTACTAAGGAGACCGCTGTGGTTTTGTTTTTACCTCCCCTTTCTTCCAAGCATAGTCATAAATCTATCAGGGTAAGTGCAATTTAACTTTATTAAGTTATTTTTCAACACTAATGCCATCTTCAATACACAATATCAGGGGCTACATCATATACCACTTGCTACATATTTCAATACAATACAATTTCCTCTGAGCCTCTCGTTATTAGTTATAGTTATTTTTATGATTTCAAAAATATCCTTTTACACTTATATATAGACATCTACATACACTATCTATTCATCGGAATCCTTTTTCTTTTTCTCCCCCCCCCCAGCCCTCCCTGTTTCCTCCCCCTCCCCCTTTTTCCCCTCCCCCTTTTTCCCCTCCCCCCTCCCTCTCCTTTTCCTTCCCTCCCCCCTCTCTTTCCCCCCTCCCCTTTCCTTTCCCTCCCCCTCCTCCCCTCCCCCAGTCCTTCCTTCCATATCCCTTTCCCTCCCCACCTTCCCTCTCTCTTTCCTTCCCCCCCTTCTTACCATCCCCCTCTTCCCCCATATCTCCCTCCTCCCCTCCCACTTCCCTTGCTTCTTACCTTAACCTTACCTGACTCTATATCTTACATTTTACCCCACAACCTACCCTATCTTCCTACTATTGATCTGTACCATGTTACATTCGTCCCCACATTGCCTTTGCCCCGCCTGATCATTGCAAGACGGATACCCCCTTGATGTTTTAAGAACAGCCTCTCTTTTACCACTCTACTTTATTGTTTAGATGTAAGTTCATATATAGACATAAAATGATGTTGTTTCCTTCACAAAATGTATAATCATTACAGTATCCTAATTCTGTGCTCCTGAAGAAGCGCATGTGGCACGTAACAGGTCGAGCTCATACAGAATCTGATTGCCACCATCACATAGCGCTTGGTTCAACAAAATGTACTGTAACTATATAGATCAATAAGCTGCATGTCTCTTGTTGGTTCCATAAGTTTCGCTTATCTTTTTCACCAACCAACCAAATGTGTATGGAGTGCATAATTTGTAAACTGTGATTGTCCTACCCTATTTTTTATCCTCCTTTTCCTCTTTTTATAATAATTTCGAAATAAAACTATATTTTAATTACATATTATCCTCATTATTGTACCTATAAAGTCTTGAGCCCACCAATATTCTCTTGTTCTTCTAAAAAATTGTAAAAAGTGCTCTGGTCAGGAAGGGGGTAAATCCTTCCGGGGCTGAAGTGGTTAAGAACCGTCAGAAGAGGAGAAGCGTCACACAGCGGGAGCCTCCCATCATGCCATCATGGATGCGGAGCGGCCCGAGGAGAAGAAGGGAAGTAGACACCGTGGAGGAAGATGCCGGATGAAAACACCGGAGGAAGAACCAGAAGAAGATGAAGGAAGAAACCGAAGGAAGATAGAAGAAAGAAGAAGCATTTAAATAAAGGAATTGTCAAAAACTGTCTCTTGTCATTTTTAACATTTTTGACAGTTTTTTTGTGAAATGGTAGGGCTAAAGTACCCCCTTACCATTTCACACAGGGGGGAGGGCCGGGATCTGGAGGTCCCCTTGTTAAAGGGGGCTTCCAGGTTCCGATAAGCCGCCCGCCCGCAGACCCCCACAACCACATGGGGACAAGGTGTTTTGGGGGGCTACCCCAAAGCACCCTCCCAATGTTGAGGGCATGTGGCCTGGTACGGTTCAGGAGGGGGGCGCTCTCTCGTCCCCCCCCTCTTTTCCTGCAGCCTGCCAGGTTGCGTGCTCAGATAAGGGTCTGGTATGGATTTTTGGGGGGATCCCACGCCATTTTTAAAAAAAATTTTGTCGCGGGGTTCCCCTTAATATCCATACCAGACCTGAAGGGCCTGGTATGGAATTTAGGGGGACCCCCCCCCCCCCCCCACGTCATTTTTTTTTTTTTATTTATTTTGGTTCGGGATTCCCCTGTGGGAAATTCCTATGCCGTTTTTATCAATGAATTTTTATGTGTATTGTCAGACCAGCAATTCATTAATAGCCGCAAGTAGTTTTAAATGACTTTTTTCCTTTGAAATGTAATTTTTCTGTCAGACTGTTCTAAACACGGGAAACATGCGCCCCTTTACAGACATACTATAGACACCCCCCAGGTACGAAATTTAAAGGAATATTACACTTTTATTGTTTCACTTTAAGCATTATTAAAATCACTGCTCCCGAAAAAACGTCCGTTCTTAAAACTTTTTTTTGCATTGATCCATGTCCCCTGGGGCAGGATCCAGGTCCCCAAACACTTTTTATGACAATACCATGCATATAAGCCTTTAAAATTAGCACTTTTGATTTCTCCCATAGACTTTTAAAGGGTGTTCCGCAGCTTTGGAATTTGCCACGAACACCCCAAATTGTTCGCTGTTCGAACAGCCGGTGTTCGAGACGAACATAAGTTCGACTCGAACTCGAAGCTCATCCCTAATTGTGAGCTAATCGTAATATCTCTTCCTTCTGTGTAAAGCTAACCAGGCAGCAAACTGTGTCTCTCGGTGGCTCTCCTTGACGTCCTCTAGGCCTAAGGGCCCTGTGGCACCTTTCCATCGCTATAGGCGCATCTGGGGGCCTGCCAAGAAGTGTATTACATATTGCCCACACCGCTGGTTATAACTGGGGGCCATCTATTGTTTCAGGGATCCCCCTAAATCTCAGGTTGCGTCTCCGGCCCCTATTATCGAGATCCTCAATGTGGCAATGCATTTCAATGAGATGCTGGGCATGTGTGTCAGTAACTTTCTGTACCTGTTTTATCGCTGCTCCATGTGCCATGGCCGCTGACTCCACCATCTCTACACGCGATGCCACAGCCCTGATGTCAGCTTTTAGATCAGATATTGCGGTGGATAGTGTGCTTTTTATGTCCATTGCCACTAGTTGCAGATCTGCCAAACTGAGGAATGGGGATGGCTGTGGGACGGAGCTAGCGGTGTTCGGGTGTCTTCCGAGCTCGGATGCGTTGGCAGCAGCGTGGCTGGAGGCCTGCGAATCCACCTGTTGGGAACGGAATAGGATGGGCTTGCTCATATATGTTGCTGTTCTCAGTCAGTTGGCCCCTCAACCCTTCTGAAGGGCATCAAAAAAAATTCTCTCATGGAGGAGGCGTTGGCCCTTCTCTAATTCCAGCAACCTGGTGGCTAGATAGCAGCCATAGGCCTCTTTAGCGTTGGGGGGCTCCTGAGGAAATCGCTGGCTTCCCTAATGAGGCCCAGTGCTGCCTCCTCCGTCATTGTCCCCTTCCTGGGCCTTTTGGTGGTAAGGCAGAGGGGAGGTACCTGGGATTGGGTGAGGCTCCTACTGGGCCCAGCCACCTCCTGGCTGCCACTGGGCACGGCCTCCTCCTGGCTGATGCTTTCCAGACCCTCCTCCTGGCTGAGCTCATCCTGTGTATAAAAAAGGGACATGGTTGTAGTTTTTGCTTTATCTATCACACACAATTTTCTGCTCATGTTTGAATGTTAATAAATAGAAAAGACTATCATTCTGACCCCAGCATTTTTCAAGCTGGTCACCAACATTTTTGGCCACTACTGTCTAGTGATATGTATACATCATTTTTGTATAAAATCATTGATTTGTAAGCAATTCTAACATCTAGTTAACATCATTAATCTTAGGACAATAAATATGTCTAAAAAAGAATATACCTGACTCCAGCTGGGCGCATCTACTTCTTCCAGAATGGAAGGCCCAGGTTGTTCCTCGTCAGCCTCTGCTGGGGTTGAGGGAAAGGTGGAGGGAAGGCTGCAGGGAAGGGTCAAAAGAGATTCCCTGGCTTCAGTCTGGTCATCCAAATACCGCAGTTGGTTGAAGTACCACAGCCTGGGGACATAAACATTCTCTGCTGATGCTCCTGATTGGAGTGATTTCTGGATCTTATTATGCTCCTTCTTATACATGTTCCTCAAGATCCCAATTTTATTTTTCAAAAACTTCATGTTTGCATTGGGGACCCAAGTCTTCACAAATTCCAGAAGTTTCTCCAGCAATGACCTCCTAGCTTGTTTATTATAATATAAGCTGTGTTTCACCTTCCACAAATTCCTCATCTCCCTGTATCTGTCTATAAAACTGGCCATAAATTCTGGGTCCTTAAAGTGATTCATCTTTGCTGTAAGATAATACACAAAACAAAAACACTAATGTCAGCCTAAACTCTCATTATCTCAATATAGGCCTCAATCTTGAAACAGTATGGGCCAAGTTCAGATGTTACCTTCAATTAGGACGCTCATCCTTCCTCCACACACACACACAGATCGGACGTACGACAAATGCATGTTAGCTTGATATAGACTGCGCATGTGTGAAACACTGCCCGCGTCACCTGCCCCTGACATTCTTTCTCGAAGATTCCCCACCCTGTCTCTTTCGTCGCAGTGGGAGAGGAACATGGCGGAGACACACCAGGTGACTACTAATAGTAGTAACAAGGAGGAAAGCCCGGAGGCCACAACGTCCCGATCCAGGAGGAGGTTTAAGGCCTCCAATATGTCCTTTGAGGAGATGGTGGAGATGGTCCACATATTGAGGAGGGCCGACTATGATGCTAAGAATGGGCCGTACCCAAACTCCAATCTGTATAAGGCCAAAATCATGACGAAAGTGGTGAAGAGTCTGCGTCACAAATTTGGGATACGACGATCAAAGGAGCAATTAAGAAAACGCTGATCAGACCTAAAATTAAGGGAGCCGTATCAGTACAGAAGGATAAAGAAAGCGCTTAAAAAAGTAATTACTTGTCGTGTGTTCCTATTATGATCATTAACTTGCATGCTGCTCCGTGTGCTTTTCTTTACTGTTGTACAGTTTTAAATGGATACTTTCCTGTTCATGGGCACAGTAATCGTTCGTAGGAAACATTGTTTGTTTGCAAATAAATACAATGTTTTTAGCTGATACAGGGCTAACTACATTTTGGTCATGTTAATTTGTCTTAAAAGAAGTTTAGGACATTGTTGTCTAGATGTCTTTGAAACTAGAAGGAATTGCAAACTTGATTCAGTGGAATGTAAGGAGAGGACACTCAGCAGCTGTTTACACATCTGGACTCAGGAGCACTAGTGTGGGACACCAGAGCACATTTTTTAGGGTGACCTACACAGGTGCTCCAGTGGATACTTGGGATGTCTCCATCTGTGAAACTTGTCCAAAAAGGGGAAGTATTCCAGCTTAGTTAAAAGATGATTAATCATGTCTTCAACTTGGAACTCTGCCCAAACAGACAATTGTACACCACTTTCAAGCAATGTTTCATATTCCTATTTCTGGACTCAAATATCTGTGTGCTAAGTATACCTTTTTTGTTTCATTTTCAAAGGGGAGAAAAGACTCGGAGGACATCACTCAGAGGACACCAGGGACCCCCCACATCACTGAGAATGGGAAATCAGCCCAAGCCCCTCCCCCCGAGGATCTGGAGGAAGGAGAGGTGGAGGAAGTGGGCAAGATAGTCACCCAAACAGGTGAGTGTCTGACACCCCAGCTTCAGGTAATCTATGTATGCCTGCATATTTCTAATACATGTTTTTTAACCAATTTTTAGGTGATGCGCTGGTTGTGGAACAGGAAGCTGAACCTTTCACTAGTGACAGCGCCCTAAGGCTCCTCCATGACATCATGATGTGGAATGGGGAAATCAATATTATTCAAAATAAACTGAATGTTATGGAACAACAAATGAAGAACATGATAGATGTGTTGGGGAGAATATTAATTTATTGCAAATCACATCCATATTCCCAGTTGTTGGACTCAACAAACACATTTTTTTTTTACATTTTAAAAGCCAAATTTTGAAGACACACACGGTGTGTCAACATGTGCTATCTGCCATCAGGGGATCTCAATGTACGCGTTTTGTGGGTGCAACCCCTTCCTCGTAACTCTAGTAGGTGAGAGGAAGGGGTTGCACCCCCAAAAAACATCCATTGATCCCCCATGATGGGAGATAGCACATGTTGACATTATCCATTTGGACTCCCAATTTGTGTGCATCTTAAAAATGTGGCTTTTACAGGGGTGACATCACCCCAGCTGATGAAGGCAATAGCAAGACATTTTTGACACTATAATGTCTGACATTGCCTTCAGTTTTTATACATTGAACTTTGTAAGTTCCAGAGTTGTGTATGTTATGTTTTAAAACATGCCTGTTTGTAAAAAAAAAAAAAAAATTGTGAAAAAATAACAAATATTTTTCTAAAAAATGTGAATGTGCACAGAGTAAAAATTTTGAGAAACAACAATGTGTAGCTTCTTCTTTCAATGCTCAATACCAGTTTTGTAAGTAATTTTGTGTTTACAGTGAAAATGGGGCTTATTTACTAAAGGAAAATCCACTTGGCACTACACGTGCACTAGGAGAACCTAGGAGACAGCCAGAAAGAAAAGCAAGCAATAAAGAAATTTCAAGATTTTATCTGATGATTTTTATTAATAAAAATTTGACATTGTCTGGCATTTCAATGGCCCCCCTACCCGTAAAATAATTAACATATTTCTCCCTAACTTCACGGGTGTTTTGGGGGGCCAAGCCAGTACGGCCAGTATCCAGGCCCATCTGGGAATTCTCTGTAATAAGTCCGGCCTCAGGCCCAACTGAGGCTATATAATTCTGTAAATTTTTTCTTAAATAATTGTGCAGTATGCAGCAGCATAGGATGATATGGTTGATTTTGTAGTCCGTTATATGGATTGCTGTCAGAAACAGGCAGAACTGGCTGGCCATTATCCCGAAGGTATTTTCAACGACTCTTCTCGCTCTGGCCAGCCGGTAGTTAAAAACTCTCCTCTCCGGGGTGAGGGTCCTTTGGGGGAATGGCCTCATCAGGTGCTCGCCCAGACCGAGGGCTTAATCTGCAATAAAGACAAAGGGGTAAAACTCCGTCTGGCGAAGACTCCTCTGGCCATTCTTCCCCACATCCACATAGAGCAGTGGTTCTCAACTCCAGTCCTCAGGACCCACCAACAGGCCAGGTTTGCAAGATAACTGAAATACATCACAGGTGATATCATTTGCTGCTCAGTGATTGCAGTAGTCTAGTCTGCAACTCCCCAAGGTAATACTTAAAATCTGACCTGTTGGTGGGTCCCGAGGACTGGAATTGAGAACCACTGACATAGAGGAACTCATAGTGTGCCAACACCACCGCCATTAACACTACACTATTAAACCCCTTATAGTTATAATAGTAAGACCCCGAATGGGGTGGTGGCACAATGTGGAATGCTTCCCACCTATAGCCCCTCCACAGTTGGGAAAGTCCCAATGGTCAGCAAAATGGGAGGCTACAGTCTGCCATTCCTGTGGAGTTGAATGAAACTGTGGAGTCAAACAAGAAAAAAAATATAAGTACTTTTGCACATAAGTTTGTGCAAGAAGATTACACAAAAAACATTCTTGCACAACATCAGTATAACATTTATTTTAGGGAGTATTTAAAGACAAAAATATGAGGCCCACTTATCAGATTCCTCACCCCCTCTGATGGCCCATTGATAAAATTGTATGGGGGGAAGGGTTTGAGGTGACTTTGGGAGCCAAAAAAAAAGCCTCCAGCACTCTGCCTGAATTTAAGGACACACATAACATTTGGACACATTTTAGGGGGTTGGAGAGGGTTATAAATGAATTTAAGGACACACATAACATTTGGACACAATTTATGGGGGTGGGGGAGGGTTATAAATTACTTTCGGGACACACATAACATTTGGAAACATTTTAGGGGGTGTTTCAGTGTTTACATTGTTAAGGGACTAGGCTATAGGTGTATATGGGCCCAGGATAGCATGCTGAGGAGGTTAGTGAAGGCAAATATGCATGTAGGCCAAAAAAGGAGCATTAAAACATTACAGCATGCATGAGGATAAAGGGGACATTCACAGCATATTCCAATCATGGTAATTAGGGAATGATGAAATAAATACAATACATTAGCAAACATTAAATACATAGAATGTGATGTTAAAGGAGAAAACTTACCTTAATATAGTCCTTCTGCAGGACCTGAATGATGACAGAACAGGTCTCTGGAATAATGATCCCCAGAGCCTGGGGGGAGATGCCTGTAGAGAACTTGAGGTCCTGCAGGCTTCTCCCAGTCACCAAGTACCGCAAGGTGGCGACTAGCCTCTGTTCCAGAGTGATGGCTTGCCTCATGCAGGTATCCTGCCTGCTGATATAAAGGGTCAGCAAAGCCAACAGACGGTGAAAAACGGGGTCCGTCATCCTGAGATAATTTCTGAAATCATCAGGATTATTCCCCAGGATCCCACGAAGAAAAAGGCATGTGCGAGAATTGGTCATGCTGGAGTAACCAATTCTTGGTCCATGAACTCCTCCTCACCCTGTTCATGGACTGGGCTTGTGTCAAAGTATGAACCCCAACACCAAGCCTCCACACAGCACGAACTCTACGACGAGTACGTACCCGCACCATGGTTTCAAAATGGTCGGCTGGTCAGAACGAACTTAACAGAACGCACTAAAGAACAGCAAGGCCTGTGAAGAGCGAGCTGAAAATCAGCAACGAGCGGACCAGAACGCACTGAAAAACAGATACAGACTGACTACACGCACTGAAAACCAGATACAAACTCACAAGCACAAACTGAACAGCAGTAAAATGATCTGATAAAGCTGGAGTCTGAAAAGCGTGAATCGTCTCTAACCAAACTTCTAGTAACACGAGATTAGCAGAAGGAGCCCAAAGGGTGGCACACTGGGTATTGAACTTCCTTTTTCTAGTCCCGTCGTACGTGCTGTACGTCACTGCATTCGGACTTTGGTGTGATCGTGTGTATGCAAGACAGTTTCAGTGGAACTCCGTTGGAACTCCGTCGGAAAAACCTTCAGAGTTTATTCCGACAGGAAAACCGGTCATGTGTACAGGGCATTACTGTGCCATCTGACATTTATCTGGCCACCATCAGTTCCACCCTGCTTTGAAACACCTCATACTCCTCATATTCATACCCATCACCATCCAACGAGAGTGAGTACCTACACATTGATCTACCATGATCAGATACAGAGTGCGTGGTGCTTAGGGCTATAGAGCAGTAGGGATGAGCCGAACACCCCCCGGTTCGGTTCGCACCAGAACCTGCGAACGGACCGAAAGTTCGCACGAACGTTAGAACCCCATTGACGTCTATGGGACTCGAACGTTCGAAATCAAAAGTGCTCATTTTAAAGGCTAATTTGCATGGTATTGTCCTAAAAAGGGTTTGGGGACCCGGGTCCTACCCCAGGGGACATGTATCAATGCAAAAAAAACTTTTAAAAACGGCCGTTTTTTCGGGAGCAGTGATTTTAATGATGCTTAAAGTAAAAAAAAAAAGTGAAATATTCCTTTAAATATCGTACCTGAGGGGTGTCTATAGTATGCCTGTAAAGTGACGCGTGTTTCCCGTGTTTAGAACAGTCCCTGCACCAAATGTCATTTTTAAAGGAAAAAATCTCATTTAAAACTGCTTGCGGGTTTAATGTAATGTCGGGTCCTGGCAATATGGATAAAAATCAGTGAGACAAACGGCATGGGTACCCCCCAGTCCATTACCAGGCCCTTTGGGTCTTGTATGGATATTAAGGGGAACCCCGCACCCAAATTAAAATAAGGAAAGGTGTGGGGCCACCAGGCCCTATATACTCTGAACAGCAGTATACAGGCTGTAGGTTTGTTGTTAAGTAGAATCTCTTTGTAATTTTGAACGGGTACATTTTTAACGTGTTTAGCTCCAGCCAAAAAATCTTTTTTAAGCTTTTTGGAAAACATAGGGAAGGGTTATCACCCCTGTGACATTTGTTTTGCTGTCTTTCCTCCTCTTCAGAAGATTTCACCTCACTTTTTGTCCCAATGGATTGGAAAGCATCAGTGGAAAGGAGAAATGTTTTTCCCATATTAACTCTTACAGGAGAGAATTTCCCTTCCTAGGGGTAGATTTATTCTCACTTCCTGTTGTCTCCTTCCGTTTGCAAGTAGGAGTCGTTTGTAAGTTAGTTGTTTGAAAGTAGGGTCCTGCCCTATATACTCAGCAGAAATTTGGGCCTTAGGTGTTGCTGTGGCCACAACACTGTAAGCCCTCACAGGGCTCTGCTGTGAAATATTAGATCAAGAATTGTAATTACATGCCCCTGTTGAACAGGAGCTGAAAAATTAGGCCTTAGGCACTGGTGCTGGTGCCACAACACTGCAACCCCTCACAGACACTCTAGTTGGAATGCAGGAACGAGCCCTGCTGCAAAGTATTGCATCAAAAATTGTAATTACACGCCCCTGTTAAACAAGGGCTGAAAAATTGGGCCTTAGGCACTGGTGCTGGTGCCACAACACTGCAACCCCTCACAGACACTCTAGTTGGAATGCAGGAACGAGCCCTGCTGCAAAGTATTACATCAAAAATCGTAATTACACGCCCCTGTTAAACAGGGGCTGAAAAATTGTGCCTTAGGCACTGGTGGTGGCACCCAGAACCAAAAATGTTCTTACAAGCTATCAGCGTGATGATTGAGGAGGAAGAGGATAATTACTCAGGGATAGTCACTCAGCATCAGCATAGGCAGTCTTTGAAGGAATCTGAGATTTCAAAAAAAATTATTCGGTTACATCAGCATCAGGTGCTTGGTAGCTGGTGGTGATCCAAGACTCATTCATTTTTATGAAGGTCAGTCGATCGACCGAGTCAGTGGACAGACGCACCCTGTGATCGGTTACCACGCCTCCAGCAGCACTGAATGTGCGTTCCGAAAGAACGCTGGATGCAGGACAGGCCAGTAGCTCAATTGCATACTGTGCAAGCTCTGGCCAGTGATCCATCCTCAAGACCCAGTAACCCAGAGGATTTTCGGTGGGAAAGGTGTCCAAGTCTGATTTTGCCCCTAGGTATTCCTGCACTATGTAAAACAGACGCTGGCGATGGTTGCTGGAACCGATCATACCTTGGGGCTGCGGACCAAAAAATTGTCTGAACGCATCGGTCAGACGGCCACCTTCTCCACCGCTCCTTCTTTGACTGACCGAAGCCTCAGCAACACGTTGTCCAGAAACAGGAGTTTGTAACCTCCCAGTCTCTGGGAACGCGTTGCACAGACCTTTCTGCAAGGCCTCCCGAAGATGTTTCATCCTCTGCTCCCTCTGCGATGGCAAGATAAGGTCCGCAACCTTACCCTTGTAACGTGGATCAAGGAGGGTTGCCAGCCAGTATTGGTCCTTCTCCTTGATACCACGAATACGAGGATCCTTACGCAGGCTTTGCAGGATCAGGGAGGCCATGCAGCGTAGGTTTGCTGAGGCATTCGGTCCGGAGTCCTCTGGGTAACTAAGGACGACATGGTCCGCAGCCACCTCCTCCCAGCCACGTACAAGTCCATGTGTTTCTTGGGACTGATCCCTTAAAGACTGCTGCTGATGCTGAGTGCCAGGCTCCACCTCCATACTGACACAATCTTCCTCCTCCTCCTCCTCCTCCTCGTCCTCTTCCTGTGTGATCGGCGGGCACGCAGGAACACTGTCTGGATAAAGGGGGCCTTGAGAGCTAAGGAAGTCCTCCTCTTCCTGCCTCTGTTCTGCCTCAAGTGCCCTGTCCATTATTCCACGCAGCGTGTGCTCCAACAGGTGGACAAGGGGGACAATGTCACTGATGCATGCACTGTCACTGCTCACCATCCTCGTGGCCTCCTCAAATGGTGACAGGACAGTGCATGCATCCCTGATCATGGCCCACTGGCGTGGGGAAAAAAAACCAAGCTCCCCTGACCCTGTCCTGGTGCCATAGTCGCACAGGTACTCATTGATGGCCCTCTGCTGCGTGTGCAGCCGCTGCAGCATGGCCAACGTTGAGTTCCACCTGGTGGGCATGTCACAGATTAGGCGGTTCTTGGGCAGGTTAAACTCCTTTTGGAGGTCCGTCAGCCGAGCACTGGCATTATATGACCGGCGGAAATGCACACAGACTTTCCTGGCCTGCCTCAGGACATCCTGTAAGCCCGGGTACCTGCCCAAGAACCGCTGCACCACCAAGTTAAGGACGTGAGCCAAACAGGGCACATGGGTCATTTGTCCCTGTCGGAGGGCAGAGAGGAGGTTGGTGCCATTGTCGCAAACCACCATTCCTGCCTTAAGTTGGCGTGGCGTCAACCACCTCTGAACCTGCCCCTGCAGAGCTGACAGAACCTCTGCCCCAGTGTGGCTCCTGTCCCCCAAGCACACCAGCTCAAGCACCGCATGGCATCTTTTGGCCTGCGTACTTGCGTAGCCCCTTGAACGACTACGGAGCACCGCTGGTTCCGAGGAAGAGGCCATGGAGGAAGAAGAAGAGGAGGGGGTGGAGGAGAGAGGTGTGTCACAATCATTAGCATTTTGGAGGCGTGGTGGCGGAACAACCTCCAACACTACTGCACCTTGTCCTGCATCCTTCCCAGCTGCCAGCAGAGTCACCCAATGCGCCGTGAAACTTAGGTAACGTCCCTGTCCATGCCTGCTGGACCATGAGTCAGTGGTAATATGCACCTTACCGCTGACCGCCCTGTCCAGCGAGGCATGGACATTGCCTTCCACATGCTGGTAGAGAGCCGGAATCGCCTTCCGTGAGAAAAAGTGGCGTTTGGGTACCTGCCACTGAGGAACCGCACATTCCACAAACTCACGGAAGGGGGCAGAGTCTACCAACTGAAAAGGCAGCAGTTGAAGTGCTAGCAATTTTGCCAAGCTAGCATTCAACCGTTGGGCATGTGGATGGCTGGGAGCAAACTTCTTTCGGCGGTGCAGCAGCTGGGGCAGGGAAATTTGCCTGGTACAATCTGACGTCGGTGTACCAAAATCAGATTGCCCACAAGTACGTGGCTGTCACACACCTAATTCTACACCTTCATTCCTCTCAGTGCAGGTCTCAGAGAGGACTGAAGGTCTAGTGGGGTTGGAAATCTCAGCTGATGAGGAGCAAGCAGAGGTCCTCTTTGTTCTTTGGTGTGGGTCTTTTAGATACGCTTGCCAACGAACTGCATGGCAGGTCAACATATGTCTGGTCAAGCATGTGGTACCCAAGCGGGAGATGTTTTGGCCACGCGAGATACGCTTGAGACATATGTTGCAAATAGCAGCGGTGCGATCTGATGCACTCATCTCAAAAAAGGCCCACACCAAAGAACTTTTTGAATAACGCGCAGAGACTGCAGCGCCCTGCACATGTGGAGCTTTGGGGTGTGATGCAGTCAATGTGCTGCCCTTAGGCTGGCCCCTGGAGGGCATCCTGCCTCGTTGGTGATGTGCCGCCTCCTCCTCCTCTCTCCTATCAGGCACCCACGTTGAGTCAGTGACCTCATCATCCCCTCCCTCCTCATCACTGGAGCAAACCTGGCAGTATGCTGCAGCAGGGGGAGCATGACTGCCAGATTGCTGTCCTTCTTGGGCACCCCCTCTGTCCGTGCTCGTGTTACTGCCTTCATCGAGCTCAGTATCATCATCAGAGCCTTCCAAACGCTGGGCATCCTCCTGGAGCATGTACCCAACACTGTGGTCAAACAGTTCGAGGGACTCCTCAGGAGGACATGGTGGGGCTAGGGAAGGAGTCACTGATGACATTGAGCCGAGGGAAGAGGCCGCTGCTTTGCCAGACAAAGTACCCTGGGCATGGGTGAGAGAGGATGAGGAGGATGAGGACGGCTTGGTCATCCACTCGACCAAGTCTTCCGCATGTTGCGGCTCAACATGGCCAGCTGCCGAAAAAAAGGCCAAGCGTGTCCCATGGCCACGTGCTGATGAGGATGCACCGTCTCCACGACCAGCACTAGACACAGAGCCTGCTTGCCCTCTCTTATTGGCTTGTGACTGTCTGCCTCTCCTTCTTGGCCTTCCAGACATACTAATGGCCTGTAGCTGCACTAAGCTGGGATATATATATATATATATATATATATATGTACTGATACTGCAGCTAGCAAAATCAACTGCCTGCTTGTAGTATGAGAACACCACCAACCTTCTACAGGTAGCTTTAGCTGAACACTGTGAGGTGGACGCACCCCACTAACTTGTAGGTTTAGCAGAACACTGTGAGCAGGACGCACTGCACTAACTGTAAATAGTCTAGCTGCCTGACTGTGGTACTAATAGGATCAAAAGAACACCAGCAATTTTCTTCAGGTAGCTGTATTTACTGTAACAAGACAAGCCTGCCTGTCAGTAAGAAGATAACAAAAACGGATCTAGCTGAACACTGTGAGCAGGACGCACCCCACTAGCTTGTAGGTTTAGCTGAACACTGTGAGGTGGACGCACCCCACTAACTTGTAGGTTTAGCTGAACACTGTGAGCAGGACGCACCCCACTAACTTGTAGGTTTAGCAGAACACTGTGAGCAGGACGCACTGCACTAACTGTAAATAGTCTAGCTGTCTGACTGTGGTACTAATAGGATCAAAAGAACATCAGTAATTTTCTTTAAAATACTGTAACAAGACAAGCCTGCCTGTCAGTAAGAAGATAACAGGAACGGATCTAGCTGAACACTGTGAGCAGGACGCACCCCACTAGCTTGTAGGTTTAGCTGAACACTGTGAGGTGGACGCACCCCACTAACTTGTAGGTTTAGCTGAACACTGTGAGCAGGACGCACCCCACTAACTTGTAGGTTTAGCAGAACACTGTGAGCAGGACGCACTGCACTAACTGTAAATAGTCTAGCTGCCTGACTGTGGTACTAATAGGATCAAAAGAACACCAGCAATTTTCTTTAAAATACTGTAACAAGACAAGCCTGCCTGTCAGTAAGAAGATAACAGGAACGGATCTAGCTGAACACTGTGAGCAGGACGCACCCCACTAGCTTGTAGGTTTAGCTGAACACTGTGAGGTGGACGCACCCCACTAACTTGTAGGTTTAGCTGAACACTGTGAGCAGGACGCACCCCACTAACTTGTAGGTTTAGCAGAACACTGTGAGCAGGACGCACTGCACTAACTGTAAATAGTCTAGCTGCCTGACTGTGGTACTAATAGGATCAAAAGAACACCAGCAATTTTCTTCAGGTAGCTGTATTTACTGTAACAAGACAAGCCTGCCTGTCAGTAAGAAGATAACAGGAACAGATCTAGCTGAACACTGTGAGCAGGACGCACCCCACTAGCTTGTAGGTTTAGCTGAACACTGTGAGGTGGACGCACCCCACTAACTTGTAGGTTTAGCTGAACACTGTGAGCAGGACGCACCCCACTAACTTGTAGGTTTAGCAGAACACTGTGAGCAGGACGCACTGCACTAACTGTAAATAGTCTAGCTGCCTGACTGTGGTACTAATAGGATCAAAAGAACACCAGCAATTTTCTTTAAAATACTGTAACAAGACAAGCCTGCCTGTCAGTAAGAAGATAACAGGAACGGATCTAGCTGAACACTGTGAGCAGGACGCACCCCACTAGCTTGTAGGTTTAGCTGAACACTGTGAGGTGGACGCACCCCACTAACTTGTAGGTTTAGCTGAACACTGTGAGCAGGACGCACCCCACTAACTTGTAGGTTTAGCAGAACACTGTGAGCAGGACGCACTGCACTAACTGTAAATAGTCTAGCTGCCTGACTGTGGTACTAATAGGATCAAAAGAACACCAGCAATTTTCTTCAGGTAGCTTTATTTACTGTAACAAGACAAGCCTGCCTGTCAGTAAGAAGATAACAGAAACGGATCTAGCTGAACACTGTGAGCAGGACGCACCCCACTAGCTTGTAGGTTTAGCTGAACACTGTGAGGTGGACGCACCCCACTAACTTGTAGGTTTAGCTGAACACTGTGAGCAGGACGCACCCCACTTACTTGTAGGTTTAGCAGAACACTGTGGGCAGGACGCACTGCACTAACTGTAAATAGTCTAGCTGCCTGACTGTGGTACTAATAGGATCAAAAGAACACCAGTAATTTTCTTCAAAATACTGTAACAAGACAAGCCTGCCTGTCAGTAAGAAGATAACAGGAACGGATCTAGCTGAACACTGTGAGCAGGACGCACCCCACTAGCTTGTAGGTTTAGCTGAACACTGTGAGGTGGACGCACCCCACTAACTTGTAGGTTTAGCTGAACACTGTGAGCAGGACGCACCCCACTAACTTGTAGGTTTAGCAGAACACTGTGAGCAGGACGCACTGCACTAACTGTAAATAGTCTAGCTGCCTGACTGTGGTACTAATAGGATCAAAAGAACACCAGCAATTTTCTTTAAAATACTGTAACAAGACAAGCCTGCCTGTCAGTAAGAAGATAACAGGAACGGATCTAGCTGAACACTGTGAGCAGGACGCACCCCACTAGCTTGTAGGTTTAGCTGAACACTGTGAGGTGGACGCACCCCACTAACTTGTAGGTTTAGCTGAACACTGTGAGCAGGACGCACCCCACTAACTTGTAGGTTTAGCAGAACACTGTGAGCAGGACGCACTGCACTAACTGTAAATAGTCTAGCTGCCTGACTGTGGTACTAATAGGATCAAAAGAACACCAGCAATTTTCTTCAGGTAGCTGTATTTACTGTAACAAGACAAGCCTGCCTGTCAGTAAGAAGATAACAGGAACAGATCTAGCTGAACACTGTGAGCAGGACGCACCCCACTAGCTTGTAGGTTTAGCTGAACACTGTGAGGTGGACGCACCCCACTAACTTGTAGGTTTAGCTGAACACTGTGAGCAGGACGCACCCCACTAACTTGTAGGTTTAGCAGAACACTGTGAGCAGGACGCACTGCACTAACTGTAAATAGTCTAGCTGCCTGACTGTGGTACTAATAGGATCAAAAGAACACCAGCAATTTTCTTTAAAATACTGTAACAAGACAAGCCTGCCTGTCAGTAAGAAGATAACAGGAACGGATCTAGCTGAACACTGTGAGCAGGACGCACCCCACTAGCTTGTAGGTTTAGCTGAACACTGTGAGGTGGACGCACCCCACTAACTTGTAGGTTTAGCTGAACACTGTGAGCAGGACGCACCCCACTAACTTGTAGGTTTAGCAGAACACTGTGAGCAGGACGCACTGCACTAACTGTAAATAGTCTAGCTGCCTGACTGTGGTACTAATAGGATCAAAAGAACACCAGCAATTTTCTTCAGGTAGCTTTATTTACTGTAACAAGACAAGCCTGCCTGTCAGTAAGAAGATAACAGAAACGGATCTAGCTGAACACTGTGAGCAGGACGCACCCCACTAGCTTGTAGGTTTAGCTGAACACTGTGAGGTGGACGCACCCCACTAACTTGTAGGTTTAGCTGAACACTGTGAGCAGGACGCACCCCACTTACTTGTAGGTTTAGCAGAACACTGTGGGCAGGACGCACTGCACTAACTGTAAATAGTCTAGCTGCCTGACTGTGGTACTAATAGGATCAAAAGAACACCAGTAATTTTCTTCAAAATACTGTAACAAGACAAGCCTGCCTGTCAGTAGGAATATAACAGGAACGGATCTAGCTGAACACTGTGAGCAGGACGCACTGCACTAAATGTAAATAGTCTAGAAGATAACAGGAACGGATCTAGCTAAACTGAATACAGTGTATATATATATATATATATATGCAACACCTGGGATGCATATATATACACAATACACTTTAAGTGCAGCTAACTGACTGACTGTCCTGCCTAATCTAGCTAACTCAAATGAAATGACACTGTCTCTCTCTCTCTCTAAGCACACCGGAACACACTGCACAGGGCCGCCGTGCAGGCGGCCTTATATAGTGTGGGGCGTGTACTAAATCCCCTGAGCCATAATTGGCCAAAGCCTCCTTGGCTTTGGCCAATTATGGCTCTCTGTTAAGGCGGCGCTGTGATTGGCCAAGCATGCGGGTCATAGTGCATGCTTGGCCAATCATCAGCAAGCAATGCACTGCGATGCCGCAGTGAATTATGGGCCGTGACGCGCCACACGAATTTGGCGCGAACGGCCCATATCGTTCGCAATTCGGCGAACGATCGAACAGCCGATGTTCGAGTCGAACATGGGTTCGACTCGAACACGAAGCTCATCCCTATAGAGCAGTAAGTGTCAGCTCACTATTTTATTTTAATTTAATTTTTATATATGAATTTGATACTGGGATACATTGTTCTTGGTATAAACTTACGCATAAAGTTTTATGTATACAGTATCTCACAAAAGTGAGTACACCCCTCACATTTTTGTAAATATTTTATTATATCTTTTCATGTGACAACACTGAAGATTTGACACTTTGCTACAATGCAAAGTAGTGAGTGTACAGCTTATATATATTTATATTATATATATTTAGACATTAATGGCTGTGTGTTGAGTTATTTTGAGGGGACAGCAAACTTACACTGTTATACAAGCTGTACACTCACTACTTTACATTGTAGCAAAGTGTAACTTCTTTAGTGTTGTCACATGAAAAGATATGATAAAATATTTACAAAAATGTGAGGGGTGTACTCACTTTTGTGAGACACTGTATATTAGTGTAGGAATATGCATATTGTTGCTGGTGATATCTGTTTCTAATAGGGAATGATGTATGTGTGTACACAATTAACTGCATTAGCCCTCCTATAGGAGGGAGGGCCCTCAATCACATGAGCTAATCCTTTGACCCAGTCATCTTATAAAGACCATCTACCTGCATTCCAAACTTAGCTCTGAAGAAGAGGGAACACCATGGAAACGCGTCAGTTTCCTTTGGACTATACATCCTACCATTGTTACTGGCCAGCAGATCTTGCTGGATGATGCAAATAATGGACTTTACACAAAATGGTTGATTTTATTACTCGTTTGAGATTATGCATTTTTATCTCTTATACATTAAAGTATTGCAAAGGTAATGCACAAGGCTGGTGCGCCCTCTGTTCTTTTTTTCCTTTCCTGAATGTATTAAGGCCAAAGGACCAGCATGATAGGCTGACAGCATTTTCAGGAGGAGAGGTCAGCAATGGCATGACAATTTTATAGAAGACAGAGCACCTTCCAGATTTCTCTCTCTTCATAGTCTCTCCAGAAGATTTTACTGGCTGGCAGATAAGTACAAAGGTTATTCCGGTCGACAGGAGACATACATTGTTAATATTCCACCTGGGGTGGTTGTGTGTTATCTGCCTATCTACAGGTCAGTACAGGTAATTGTCAGTTAAACATATAGCCATTATTGGCAACTGAAATCGGACCTATTTGTCAAATTATTTAAGAGCATGCTGAAATTTTTCAGTTGTTCAAGAGCCTGCACCTTCTTAAAATTGTACTTTTTTTTTGTTTCTTTTTATAAAAATTCCTGATAAAAATGATGTTTAAAAATTGTATTGTTTTCTTGTCCATGAGATTTTACTATCAATGGAAAACTTCAACTGTCAGATCCTGCATTACATAATATTTGTAGTGTACAGATGAACATTTCAGCATCACTGTCACTGTGGGCCACACATATCACTGCACTGACACCTCATGGTCAAAAAGTGGTACTGTAGCATACATTTTTTATTATTATTATTATTATTATTATTATTAATTGTTGCTAATAATCATATTAAGAATGAATGATAATTATTATTGTTGTTATTATTATTATTATTATTATTATTATTATTATTATTATTATTATTAATAATAATAATAATAATAATAATAACAGTAGTAGTATAGTTATAATAGTAGTAGTAGTAGTTATTATTATTATGGTTGAAATATTTTTATTATTATTTTCTTTCTTGGCTGGCATGTTGACCCTCTTACTCCTCTTACAGAATCACTGTCCCTGAACAAATATACAGAAACTGACTTGCTGTACTGTTCTGTAGACTTGTTCCAGGTCAGTGGCTTACAAATTACTGAAACGAGAAGCCATCAGTGCCCTCAGTTCCACTACAGTGCTCATGAGTGCCCTACGGTGCCACTACAGTGCCCTACCGTGCCCCTACAGTGCCACTACAGTACCATCAGTTCCACTACAGTGCTCATGAGTGCAATATGGTGCCACCACAGTGCTCGTCAGTGCCAACAGTGCCCTACAGTGCCCATCAGTGAGTGCTTATCAGTGGCGCTCATCAGTGCTCTACAGCAGTAGTTCTCAACTTCAGTCCTCAAGTACCCGCAACGGGCCATGTTTTCAGGTTTTCCTTTACACAGCTACTTTGAATCAATATCAATGACATGGTATTAATAAGAGCTATTTTATCTAAGGAAAGTTCCCAAAACATAGTCTGTTGTGGGTACTTGAGAACTGAGGTTGAGAACCACTGCTCTACAGTGCCCATCAGTGAGTGCTTATCAGTGCACATCAGTGCCCTACAGTGCACATCAGTGCTATCAGTGAGTGCTTATCAGTGCTCATCAGTGCCATCAGTGAGTGTATAAGTCTCACACATGTTATATCACCATACTCAGGAGGAGTAGCAGAATGTATTTTGGGGTGTAGTTGCAAGTATGCATATGCTGTGTGTAACGGAATGTCCCACACTCCGCTTGAGTGATTTCATCATATACCACTTCCTCCCAGTCTGGATATAGATATCAGATATTCCAAACGCTCACAAGCACAACACAGGACGACACTTGTTTAGTTGCTAAACATGGACTCTCTTTTATTAGAACCAGGATACAGTATATATATATATATATATATATATATATATATATATATATATATATATACACACACATACAGTAGAAGAGGAGGTTCCCCCCCTCCTGCGCATATTACTCTAACAATACACCTGTAACAAGAAACAGAATTAACATGAGCTAATTATCTAATTCATTTACCCAGACTAGGTGACTCAGAGACATGACCTTTAGGACAGATCTGTCACACTGTGTTAGAGAAATAAATTGTTGTGAATATGACAATTTTGTGGGAAAAAAAATCTCAATTTTGCAAAGAATTGTGGGAAAAAATTACAACAAAAAACTCACCATGCCTCTTAGTAAATACCTTGGAATGTCTACTTTTCAAAAAGGTATCGTTGGGGGGGTACTTTCCTGGCTTGTTAAGCCCCGTACACACTAAGAGAAAATCGGATAAACGAGCGGCCGGTTTTCACCGATATTTTACAGCAAGTTGAAACTAAGGATAGCAATTATGTAGGAAAATTCTCGTACGACAAAGGCTTTTTTTTTTAATTTGTTGTTTCTGATCATGCTCAGTCTATTGTATATGCTATAAATGAGGAGTGTGCAGATCAGCTGGGAATGAAGATGGCCAAAATGTTAGAGGGGTTGTTAAACTAGGCGATGGGGGGAGGGTCCAGAGGTAGAGATAGTCAGCACGGAACATTATCCAGAGCGTAGTATTGGGGGCATTAGTGGTAGGTTGACCAAAGCACATAAACCCAAGGTAAGTATAGTACCAAGTCTTAGTTGCAATCTCGGAACAACCAATAAGAGGATAATATGCGACCAGTGTAAACTACGTGGCATGTTCACAAATGCCAGGAGCCTGGTGGACAAGATAGGTGAACTAGAGATACTGTTGTACGAGGAGGATTTGGATTTTGTGGGAATTTCAAAGACCTGGTTCAACAGCCCTCATGATTGGCTGGCAAACATTGAAGGGTACACCCTTTATCGCAAGGATAGAGAGGGTACAACTATCCAGACATAGACTGGGCAGAGGGAACCGCGCATTCATCTAAGGCTCGCCAGTTCCTAAATGTCTTGCAGGACAATTTTAT
Organism: Aquarana catesbeiana; assembly: GCF_042186555.1. NCBI lineage: Eukaryota > Metazoa > Chordata > Amphibia > Anura > Ranidae > Aquarana > Aquarana catesbeiana. The sequence continues at coordinate 382,830,677 of NC_133326.1, read as the reverse complement.
GGGTCAGATGGTAGACGCACCAACTAGAAATAAAGCGTTACTGGATATACCAACAATACAGACCTGATCACGGATGTGGAAATACGGGGCAATTTAGGTAATCGCGATCACAGGTCAATTGGCTTCAGTATAAATTACACAAATATGAAACATAAGGGGAATACAAAGACACTGAATTTCAAAAGAGCCAACTTACCTATGCTACGAACCTTGCTAGAAGGCATAAATTGGGATAAAATCCTAGGATCAAAGAACACGGAGGAGAGATGGGTTTGCTTTAAGAGCATATTAAATAAGGGCATTAGCCAATGCATCCCTTAGGGTTATAAATTTAAAAGAGCGAACAAAAGTCCTGGATGGCTTAACTCCAATGTAAAAATGCATAAAGAAGCAAACGAGAAGGCCTTCAAAAAATACAAGGTTGAGGGATCATCATCAGTATTCAGAATTTATAAAGAATGCAACAAGAAATGTAAGGGTGCAATAAGGACGGCTAAGATAGAACATAAAAGACACATAGCGGAGTAGAGCAAAAAAAAATCCCAAGAAATTCTTTAAATATATAAACAGTAAAAAAGGGAGAACAGACCATATTGGCCCCATAAAGAATAAGGAAGGACATCTGGTTACAAAGGATGGGGAGATGGCGAAGGTATTGAATTTATTGTTCTCCTCAGTCTTCACAAGGGAATCGGTGTGCTTCAGTAACCAAAACTGCAGTGTTTATCCTCATGACACATCACAGGAAGCACCTCCATGGTTAACGGAGGACAGAATTAAAATTAGACTTGAGAAACGTAACATTAAAAAAACACCAGGACCAGATGGCTTTCACCAGGGTACTTAGGGAACTCAGTCAAGTAATTGCCAGACCATTGTTCCTAATTTTTACTGACAGTCTACTGACTGGAATGGTACCAGCTGATTGGAGAAAAGCCAATGTAGCACCAATATTTAAAAAGGGCCCAAAATACATACAGTTAGCCTAACATCAATAGTATGTAAACTCTTGGAGGGGATGATAAGGGAATATATACAAGATTTTAGTAATGAGAACGGTATCATTAGCAGCAGGGCTTTTTTTCACCTCTGGCTCAGACCCTTTGGTGCCTGCTCACACTATTTGATGTGATTTGGAGGGTGTGTGTAGGGGGAGGGGTTTTGTGGGGCCGTGGTTAAGTTCCAGCATCTATTGTTTCAGAAAAAAAGCCCTGATTAGCAGTAATCAGCATGGATTCATGAAGAATCTTTCTTGCTAAACCAATCTATTAACCTTCTATGAGGAGGTGAGTTGCCATCTGGATAAAGGAAGGCCCGTAGACGTGGTGTATCTGGATTTTGCAAAAGCATTTGACACAGTTCCCCATAAACGTTTACTGTACAAAATAAGGTCCGTTGGCATGGACCATATGGTGAGTACATGGATTGAAACTGGCTACAAGGCCGAGTTCAGAGGGTGGTGATAAATGGGGAGTACTCGGAATGGTCAGAGGTCGGTAGTGGGGTCCCCCAGGGTTCTGTGATGGGACCAATACTTGTTAATTTGTTCATAAATGACTTGGAGGATGGGGTAAACAGTTCAATCTCTGTATTTGCGGACAATACTAAGCTAAGCAGGGCAATAACTTCTCCGCAGGATGTGGAAACCTTGCAAAAAGATCTGAACAAATTAATGGGGTGGGCAACTACATAGCAAATGAGGTTCAATGTAGAAAAATGTAAAATAATGCATTTGGGTGGCAAAAATATGATGCAATCTATACACTGGGGGGAGAACCTCTGGGGGAATCCCAGGATGGAAAAGGACCTGGGTGTCCTAGTAGATGATAGGCTCAGCAATGGCATGCAATGCCAAGCTGCTGCTAACAAAGCAAACAGAATATTGGCATGCATTAAAAAGGGGAGCGACTCCAGAGATAAAACGATAATTCTCCCTTTCAACAAGACTCTGGTCTGGCCGCACCTAGAGTATGCTGTCCAGTTCTGGGCACCAGTCCTCAGGAAGGATGTACTGGAAATAGAGCGAGTACAAAGAAGGGCAACAAATCTCATTATTCTCTCTGGAGAAGAGACGCTTGAAAGGGGATATGATTTCAATATACAAATACTATACTGGTGACCCCACAATAGGGATAAAACTTTTTTTGCAGAAGGGAGTTTAACAGGACTCATGGCCACTCATTGAAATTAGAAGAAAAGAAAATCTAATTATTCTCTCTGGAGAAGAGACGCTTGAGAGGGGATATGATTTCAATATACAAATACCATACTGGTGACCCCACAATAGGGATAAAACTTTTTTGCAGAAGGGAGTTTAACAGGACTCATGGCCACTCATTGAAATTAGAAGAAAAGAGGTTTAACCTTAAACTACATAGAGGGTTCTTTACTGTAAGAGCGGCAAGAATGTGGAATTCCCTTCCACAGGCGGTGGTCTCAGCGGGGGGCATTGATATTTTAAAGAAACTATTAGATAAGCACCTGAAAGACTGCAACGTACAGGTATATACAATGTAATACTGACATATAATCACACACATAGGTTGAACTTGATGGACTTGTGTCTTTTTTCAACCTCACCTACTATGTAACTATATGTAACTATTTCTCGTACGAAAATGGTCCTTTCTGTTACCATACGAGAACAATTTTGGCGTTTGTCCCTTTGGAAAATTTTGTTCAGAATGTCGGAATCGGCTGTCGAAAGTTGTGTACACACTATCAGAAAATCATATGATCATTCCTCGGACAAAAATGTTCACCCGATTTTCTTATAGTGTGTATGGGCCATTAGTGTCTCAAAAAATGAGATAGGCCATCAGTTCATCAGGTGTAATCAGGTGTGATCAATTTTCAATGATTGGCACCATAGCTTGTAGAATTTTAATTGCTGTGGAGCTCTGTGGCGTGTTGGTAAATACTTTGTATTACAAGTTGGCTTGCCCATTTCATACATCAGTCAATGTGTTTGGACCATCACCATAGGATTATTCACACATTGCACAACTGGTGCTAATATGCATAGCAGCAGGGATGAACAGGGGCCTTCAACTTCTGAATCAAAGAAGATAAAGCGAATGTGCTGTTTCCGTGAATCATGGAAAACAACTTACACATGCATGACAGCAGTGACTGGTAACTATCATAAAGCATATTGTACTCTGTGTAGGTGGGAGTTTGGAATTAGTCATGGTGGTGAAGGTGATATCAAAATCCACATATCTAGCAAAAGTCACAAAAATGCTGATTGGGCTGCAAAACAAAGTGGGATGCTTTCCAAATTCATGATTCCCTCTAAGGGTATAACAATGGAAGATGAAATAATAGCAGCTGAAATACCAATGGTTTTCCATTCCGGGTGCCACAGTCATTCATATAGATCTTTGGACCGCACCATGAAACTACTTCCTGTTATAGTTCAGGATTCTGCTAAAGCCACTAAGAGGTCATGTGGTCGTACCAAAGCTGAAGCCATTGTAACAAATGCGCTGGCTCCTTACAGTGTGGAAATGGTAGTTAAAGATTTGAAAAACAGCTATGCTTATTTTAGTGTTGGATCAGATGCATCTAACCTTTCCCCTTAGTTCTGCATTACTTTAAGCCCTCCAGAGAAGTGTTATCAAGCTTGTTGGATTTTTATGAAGGTGAGGAAAGTGCTACTGCAATTTCAGAGCAAATTTTAAAAGTGAATAAAACAAATGGCCTAACTGTGGATATGATGTCTGCATATTCTGCTGAAACTGCAAGTGTGAACTTTGCTTTCAGAAAATATATGGTTTGGGGGGTCTTTAACAAACTCTGAAACTGTAAGGGAACAATGAAAACCTTCAGATTTGTAGAGGAATGTGGTCATTTACATTTTTGCATACTTTCAGTTTTCACCATTTTGCAAAAATACAGGTTAAGCTTTTATACTTAGTAGGAATTTAGCAGGAATTTTGTCAAATTTGCTTTGTTTATATTGGCTAAAAAATGATTTTACATTTTTTTTTTTGCGGTTTATATTGTTCGATAAACATTTGCGTAAATATCGGGGGGGGGGGGGTATAAAAATAAGTAGCACCTTCTTTTTATTCTGCTGGTCCTATGCTTTCAGAAAATATATGGTTTGGGGGGTCTTTAACAAACTATGAAAGCTGTAAGGGAACAAAGAAAACCTTCAGATTTTTTGAGAAATATGGTTATTTAAATTTTTGTGTACGTTCAGTTTTCACCATTTTGCAAAAAGGCGTAATTAAAAAATTACAAATATGTGTTAGTTATTAATGCAATATAGGTTAAGCTTTTATATTTATTAGGACTGTTGTAAAATGTGCTGTGTTTTTATCTGCTAATAATGATTTTAGTGTATTTTTAATGAAAATATTGTTTTGATAAACATTTGCACAAATATCATTGTGCCCTAAAAATCAGTACCACCGGGGGGCGCATGCGCGACTTCTACGGGATCGGCTGCATGATTGAGTAGCTCCACACTAGGGATGAGCTTCGAGTTTGAGTCGAACCCATGTTCGACTCGAACATCGCATGTTCGACTGTTCGTTGAATTTCGAATGTTATTAATTCACTGTGGCATCACAGTGCATTGCTGGCTGATGATTGGCCAAGCATGCACTATGACCCGCATGCTTGGCCAATCACAGCGCCGTCTGTACAGAGAGCCGTAATTGGCCAAAGCTAGGGTGGCTTTGGCCAATTATGGCTCAGGTGGTTTAGTACACGCCCCACACTATATAAGGCCGCCTGTGTGGCGGCCTTGTGTAGTGTGTTGCGGCGGCGGAGAGATAGACAGAGAGACAGTGTCATTTGATTTAAGTTAGATAGAGTAGGCAGGCGAGTCAGTTAGCTGCACTTACAGTGTATTGTGTGTATATATATGCATCCTAGGTGTTGTGTGTGTATATATGTATACACTGTATTCAGTTTAGCTAGAACCGTTCCTGTTATTCTCTTCCTACTGACAGGCAAGCAGGTGTTTTTACAGTATTTACAGTTAGTGTACTGTGTCCTCTGCACAGTGTGCACCTAAAGCTACCTGAAGACAATTGCTGTTGTTCTGATCCTATTAATACCACAGGCAGGCAGCTGCAGTATTTACAGTTAGTGTACTGCGTCCTCTTCACAGGGTGCACCTAAAGATACCTGAAGACAATTGCTGTTGTTCTGATCCTATTAATACCACAGGCAGGCAGCTACAGTATTTACAGTTAGTGTACTGCGTCCTCTGCACAGTGTGCACCTAAAGCTACCTGAAGACAATCGCTGTTGTTCTGATCCTATTAATACCACAGGCAGGCAGCTGCAGTATTTACAGTTAGTGTACTGCATCCTCTGCACAGTGTGCATCTAAAGCTACTTGAAGAAAATTGGTGGTGTTCTTCTGATCCTATTAGTACCACAGGCAGGCAGCTGCAGTATTAACAGTTAGTGTACTTTGTCCTCTGCACAGTGTGCACCTAAAGCTACCTGAAGACAATTGCTGTTGTTCTGATCCTATTAGTACCACAGGCAGATAGCTGCAGTATTTACAGTTAGTGTACTGTGTCCTCTGCACAGTGTGCACCTAAAGCTACCTGAAGACAATTGCTGGTGTTCTCATACTAATAATACTACAGGCAGTCAGTTGATTCTGCTAGCTGCAGTACCAGTATATATATACATCCTAGCTTTGTGCAGCTACATCTCACTGCAGGCCATTAGTATGTCTGGAAGGCCAACAAGGAGAGGCAGACAGTCACAAGTAGGGATGAGCCGAACACCCCCCTGTTCGGTTCGCACCAGAACATGCGAACAGGAAAAAAGTTCGTTCGAACACGCGAACACCGTTAAAGTCTATGGGACACGAACATGAATAATCAAAAGTGCTAATTTTAAAGGCTTATATGCAAGTTATTGTCATAAAAAGTGTTTGGGGACCTGGGTCCTGCCCCAGGGGACATGGATCAATGCAAAAAAAAGTTTTAAAAACGGACGTTTTTTCAGGAGCAGTGATTTTAATAATGCTTAAAGTCAAACAATAAAAGTGTAATATCCCTTTAAATTTCATAGCTGGGGGGTGTCTATAGTATGCCTGTAAAGGGGCGCATGTTTCCTGTGTTTAGAACAGTCTGACAGCAAAATTACATTTCGAAGGAAAAAACCCATTTAAAACTACTCGCGGCTATTGCATTGCCGAAAATACACGTAGAAGTTCATTGATAAAAACGGCATGGGAATTCCCCACAGGGGAACCCCGAACCAAAATTTAAAAAAAAAACAATGACGTGGGAGTCCCCCTAAAATCCATACCAGGCCCTTCAGGTCTGGTATGGATATTAAGGGGAACCCCGGCCAAAATTTAAAAAAAAAATGATGTGGGGTCCCCCCAAAAATCCATACCAGACCCTTATCCGAGCACGCAACCTGGCAGGCCGCAGGAAAAGAGGGGGTGACGAGAGTGCGGCCCCCCCCCTCCTGAACCGTACCAGGCCACATGCCCTCAACATTGGGAGGGTGCTTTGGGGTAGCCCCCCAAAACACCTTGTCCCCATGTTGATGAGGACAAGGGCCTCATCCCCACAACCCTGGCCGGTGGTTGTGGGGGTCTGCGGGCGGGGGGCTTATCGGAATCTTATCGGAAACCCCCAGATCCCCCCCCCCTGTGTGAAATGGTAAGGGGGTACTTACCCCTACCATTTCACTAAAAAACTGTCAAAAATGACAAGAGACAGTTTTTGACAATTCCTTTATTTAAATTCTTCTTCTTTCTTCTATCTTCCTTCATCTTCTTCTTCTGGTTCTTCTGGCTCTTCTGGTTCTTCCTCCGGCATTCTCGTCCAGCATCTCCTCCGCGGCGTCTTCTATCTTCTTCTCCTTGGGCCGCTCCGCACCCATGGCATGGGGGGAGGCTCCCGCTCTTCTCTTCATCCTCTTCTCTTCTTCTTTTCTTCTTCTTCTCCAGGCCACTCCGCATCCATGCTGGCATGGAGGGAGGCTCCCGCTGTGTGACGGCATCTCCTCATCTGACGGTTCTTAAATAACGGGGGGCGGAGCCGCCCATTGACCCCGCCCCCCTCTGACGCACGGTGACTTGACGGGACTTCCCTGTGACGTCACGGGGAATGCCACAGGGAAGTCCCGTCATGTTCCGTGCATCAGAGGGGGGCGGGGTCACCCGTTATTTAAGAACCGTCAGAAGAGGAGACGCCGTCACACAGCGGGAGCCTCCCTCCATGCCAGCATGGGTGCGGAGCGGCCCGGAGAAGAAAATGAAGAAGAGAAGAAGGAAGAAGAGAAGAAGAAGAAGATAAAAAGAAGAGCGGGAGCCTCCCCCCATGCCATGGGTGCGGAGCGGCCCGAGGAGAAGAAGATAGAAGACGCCGCGGAGGAGATGCTGGTCGAGAACGCCGGAGGAAGAACCAGAAGAACCAGAAGAAGAAGAAGAAGGAAGATAGAAGAAAGAAGAAGCATTAAAATAAATTGTCAAAAACTGTCTCTTGTCATTTTTAACATTTTTGACAGTTTTTTAGTGAAATGGTAGGGGTAAGTACCCCCTTACCATTTCACACGGGGGGGGCAGGATCTGGGGGTCCCCTTGTTAAAGGGGGCTTCCAGATTCCGATAAGCCCCCCCGCCCGCAGACCCCCACAACCACCGGCCAGGGTTTTGGGGATGAGGCCCTTGTCCTCATACCAGGGCCTGGTATGGAATTTAGGGGGACCCCCACGTCATTTTTTTAAAAATTTTGGTTCGGGGTTCCCCTGTGGGGGAATTCCCATGCTGTTTTTATCAATGAACTTTTATGTGTATTGTCGGACCGGCAATTCATTAATAGCCGCGACTAGTTTTAAATTACTTTTTTCCTTCGAAATGTCATTTTGCTGTCAGACTGTTCTTAACATGGGAAACATGCGCCCCTTAGCAGGCAAACTATAGACACCCCCCGGGTACGAAATTTAAAGGCATATTACACTTTTGTTTCACTTTAAGCATTATTAAAATCACTGCTCCCAAAAAAACAGCCGTTTTTAAAACTTTTTTTTGCATTGATCCATGTCCCCTGGGGCAGAAGTCGGACCCAGGTCCCCAAACACTTTTTATGACAATAATTTGCATATAAGCCTTTAAAATTAGCACTTTTGATTATTCATGTTCGTGTCCCATAGACTTTAACAGTGTTCGCATGTTCTAACAAATTTTTTGCCTGTTCGCATGTTCTGATGCGAACCGAACAGGGGGGTGTTCGGGTCATCCCTACTCCTCATCCTCTCTCACCCAGGCTCAGGGTACTTTGTCTGGCAAAGCAGCTGCCAACGCGGCCTCTTCACTTGGCTCAATGGCATCAGTCACCCCTTCCCTAGCCCCACCATGTCCTCCTAAGGAGTCCCCCGAACTGTTTGACCACAGTGTTGGGTACATGCTCCAGGAGGATGCCCAGCGTTTTGAAGGCTCCGATGATGGTACCCAGCTAGTGGAAGGCAGTAACGTAAGCCCAGAGAGAGGGGGTGCCCAAGAAGGACAGCAATCTGGCAGTCATGTTCCCCCAGCTGCAGCATACTGTCAGATTTACTCCAGTGATGAGGAGGTAGGGGATGATGAGGTCACTGACTCCACGTGGGTGCCTGATAGGAGAGAGGAGGAGGAGGAGGAAGCACATCTCCAACGAGGCAGAATGCCCTCCAGGGGCCAGCTTAAGGGCAGCACACCGGCTGCATCACACTGCAGAGCTCCACATGTGCAGGGCGCTGCTGTCTCTGTGCGTTATTCCAAAAGTTCTTTGGTGTGGGCCTTTTTTGAGACAAGTGCATCAGATTCCACTGCTGCTATTTGCAACATATGTCTCAAGCGTATCTCGCGTGGCCAAAACATCACCCGCTTGGGCACCACATGCTTGACCAGACATATGTCGACCTGCCATGCAATTCATTGGCAAGCATACCTAAAAGACCCACACCAAAGAACAAAGTGGACCTCTCCTTGCTCCTCATCAGCGGGGATCTCCAACCCCACTATACCTTCAGTACTCTCTGAAACCTGCACTGAGAGGAATGAAGGTGTAGAATTAGGTGTGTCACAGCCAAGTACTTGCGGGCAATCTGCTATAGGTACACCGACATCAGATTGTACCAGGCAAATTTCCCTGCCCCAGCTGCTGCACCGCCGAAAGAAGTTTGCTCCCAGCCATCCACGTGCCCACCGGTTGAATGCTAGCTTGGCAAAATTGCTAGCACATTAACTGCTGCCTTTTCAGTTGGTAGACTCTGCTCCCTTCTGTGAGTTTGTGGAATGTGCGGTTCCTCAGTGGCAGGTTCCCAAATGCCACTTTTTCTCACGGAAGGCGATTCCGGCTCTCTACCGGCATGTGGAAGGCAATGTCTTGGCCTCGCTGGACAGGGCAGTCAGCGGTAAGCTGCATATTTCCGCTGACTCATGGTCCAGCAGGCATGGACAGGGATGTTACCTATATTTCACCATGCACTGGGTGACTCTTCTGGCAGCTGGGAAGGATGCAGGACAGGGTGCAGTAGTGTTGGAAGTTGTTCCACCACGCCTCCAAAATTCTGCTAGTGGTGATTCTGCCACACCTCTCTCCTCCACCCCCTCCTCTTCTTCTTCCTCCATGGCCTCTCCCTGTTCTGATTTGTCCTCGGAACCAGTGATGCTCCGTAGGTGTTCAAGGGGCTACGCAAGCACGCAGGCAAAAAGATGCCATGCGGTCCTCTTCGCCCTCCGACAGGGACAACTGACCCATGTGCCTTGTTTGGCTCACGTCCTTAACTTGGTGGTGCAGCGGTTTTTGGTCAGGTACCCGGGCTTACAGGATGTCCTGAGGCAGGCCAGGAAAGTCTGTGTGCATTTCTGCAGGTCATATAATGCCAGTGCTCGGCTGGCTGACCTCCAAAAAGAAATTTAACCTGCCCAAGAACCACCTAATCTGTGACATGCCCGGCAGGTTCGAACTCAATGTTGGCCAAGCTGCAGCGGCTGCACATGCAGCAGAGGGCCATCAATGAGTACCTATGCGACTATGGCACCAGGACAGGGTCAGGGGATGTTGTTTTTTTTCCCCACGCCTGTGGGCTATGATCAGGGATGCATGCACTTCCCTGTCACCATTTAAGGAGGCCACGAGGATGGTGAGCAGTGACAGTGCATGCATCAGTGACACCGTCCCTCTTGTCCACCTGTTGGAGCACACGCTGCATGGAATAATGGACAGCTGGGCACTTGAGGCAGAACAGAGGGAGGAAGAGGAGGACTTCCTTACCTCTCAAGGCCCCCTTTATCCAGACAGTGTTCCTGCGTGCCTGCCGATCACACAGGAAGAGGATGAGGAGGATTGTGTCAGCATGGAGGTTGAGCCTGGCACTCAGCATCAGCAGCAGTCTTCAAGGGATCATTTACAGTCCGAAACCCATGGACTTGTACTTGGCTGGGAGGAGGTGGCTGCAGATCATGTCATCCTTAGTGACCCAGAGGACTCTGGAACAAATGCCTCAGCAAACCTACGCCTGCAGAAGGATCCTCGTATTTGTGGTATAAAGAGGAGGGATGATTACTGGCTGGCAACCCTCGTTGATCCACGTTACAAGGGTAAGGTTGCAGACCTTATCTTGCTGTCACAGAGGGAGCAGAGGATGAAACATCTTTGGGAGGCCTTGCAGAAAGGTTTGTGCAATGCGTTTCCAGAGCCTGGGAGGTTACAATGTCCTGGTCCTCCTGGACAACGTGTTGCTGAGGCTTCGGTCAGTCACAGAAGGAGCGGTGGAGAAGGTGGCTGTCTGACCGATGCGTTCAGACAATTTTTTAGTCCGCAGCCCCAAGGTCTGATCGGTTCTAGCAACCATCACCAGCCTCTGATTCACATGGTGCAGGATTACCTAGGGGCAAGATCAGACTTGGACACCTTTCCCACCGAAAAACCTCTGGGTTACTAGGTCTTGAGGATGGATCACTGACCAGAGCTTGCACAGTATGCAATTGAGCTACTGGCCTGTCCTGCATCCAACATTCTTTCGGAACGCACATTCAGTGCTGCTGGAGGCTTTGTAACCGATCACAGGGTGCGCCTGTCCACCAAATCGGTCGATCGGCTGACCTTCATAAAAATGAATCAGTCTTGGATCACCAGCTACCAAGCACCTGATGCTGATGTAACCGATTTATTTTTTTTTAATGTGAGATCTCTTGAAGACTGCCTATGTTGATGCTGCTGAGTGACTATCCTGTTATGCTGAGTCACAATCCTCTTCCTCCTCAATTTTCCTGCTGATAGCTTGTAAGAACATTTTTGGTTCTGGGCACCGCCACCAGTGGCCAAGGCCCAATTTTTCTGCCCCTGTTTAACAGGGGCGTGTACTTACAATTTTTGATGCAATACTTTGCAGCAGGGCTCATTCCTGCACTCCAACTATAGCATCTGTGAGGGGTTGCAGTGTTGTAGCAATTTTTCAGCCCCTGTTTAACAGGGGCGTATAATTACAATTTTTGATGCAATACTTTGCAGCAGGGCTCATTCCTGCACTCCAACTAGAGTATCTGTGAGGGGTTGCAGTGTTGTGGCACCAGTGCCCAAGGCCCAATTTTTCAGCCCCTGTTTAACAGGGGCGTATAATTACAATTTTTGATGCAATACTTTGCAGCAGGGCTCATTCCTGCGCACCAACTATAGCATCTGTGAAGGGTTGCAGTGTTGTGGCACCAGTGCATACCTCCCAACTGTCCCGGATTGAGCAGGACTTTGCCGCATTTACAAGTTTGTCCCGCTGTCCCGCTGTGCAGGGAGTTTGTCCCGCATTATTCTGTTGATTAATGTTGCCTTCTAGCTCAATAGGACCTGCAGCAGTGTGCACATTCAGAACAGCCAGGGATTGGTGAGCAAGATGGCTGGGTGTGCACTGTGCAGCCCCCATGAGAGACTGCAGCTGTCAGATCCGAGCTGTGATGTCGGGTGTGGGCGGGACTGCTACCCAGACCCGCCCCTCTGTCAAGCAACCACTGCATAGGGAGAGAGGCATTTTTACTTCAAGGTCCCTCAAAAATTCTTTAAGCACCCCCAAAATTTATGTTAGTATTTGCAGATGTTACTGTGTTTTTTTTTATGTCATTGCCTGCATATCCTCTATTGCTGCCTGGAAACTGGGGACTATTTTTTTTTCTTGCTGAGGGATACAGCAGCCTGGCCGCATAACCCGATGATCTTTACTTAGACCAGCAAGAAGATTTCACGGCAGATTGATAATACAATCTCTCTTCTGCCTCCTCAGCCAGTGGGAAATACTGATCTAATATTTCACAGCAGGGCCCGTTCCTGTGCCCACCAAGAGTAACTGTGAGGGCTTACAGTGTTGTGGCAACACCAACACCTAAGGCCCCAATTTCTGTAGAGTATATAGGGCAGGCCAATACTTTCAAAGATGCAACTTACAAACGACTCCTACTTGCAAATAGAAGGAGATAGAAGGAGAAAGCAAATAGAAGGAGAAAATAGGAAGTGAGATGAAATCTACCCCTAGGAAGGGAAATTCTCTCTTGTCAAAATTAATATGTGAAAAACGTGTTTCCTCTTCACTGATGCTTTATCACCAATCCTTGTTTCACTAAAAACCCCAAATTTTCAAAAAACATTTGTCATTGGGACAGAAAGTGAGGTGAAATCTTCTGAAGAGGTGCACAGACAACAAAACAAATGTTACAGGGGTGATAACTCTTCCCTATGTTTTCCAAAAAGCTTAAAAATAGATTTTTTTGTCTGGAGCTACACTTTAAAAATGTACCAGTTCAAAATTACAAACAGATTCTACTTAACAACAAACCTACAGTCCCTGTCTTGTTTGCACCGCCTGTATACTGCTATTCAGAGTATATAGGGCCTGGGGGCCCCACGCCTTTCCTTTTTTTACTTTGGGTGCGGGGTTCACCTTAATATCCATACAAGACCCAAAGGGCCTGGTAATGGACTGGGGGGTGGGGGGTACCCATGCCGTTTGTCTCACTGATTTTCATCCATATTGCCAGGACCCGACATTACAATAAAGCCGCAAGCAGTTTTAAATGACTTTTATTCCTTTAAAAATGTCATTTTGTGCAGGGACTGTTCTAAGCACGGGAGACATGCGCTACTTTACAGGCATACTATAGACACCCCCCAGGTATGACATTTAAAAGGAATATTTCACTTTTTTTTTTTCACTTTAAGCATCATTAAAATCACTGCTCCTGAAAAAACAGCCATTTTTAAAACTTTTTTTTTGCATTGATACATGACCCCTGAAGCAGGACCCGGGTCCCCAAACCCTTTTTATGACAATAACTTGCATATTAGCCTTTAAAATTAGCGCTTTTGATTTTGAATGTTCGAGTCCCATAGACTTTAATGGGGTTCTAAAGTTCGCGCAAAACTTGTGGTCCTTTCGCAGGTTCTGGTGCAAACCGAACCAGGGGGTATTCGGCTCATCCCTACTCCACACTGCTCGCTCTGTTTAGCTTGCTTCCTGGGGCCAGAAACCCACTAATTCCACCACAACCATCTCCAACACCCCCAGGATCACACTGTGCATGCCGCCAAAGAAAAAAAAAAAAGCGAAGGGGACAGCGCAGAGGTCTCTCACTAAATACTGTGTTGTGGACACAGGAGAGATTCAGCATGTGACAAGATGGCGCCGGCAGCCCTGCCTCACTGTCATCACAGCTCTCACAGGACGTCTCCGCTCCTCTACAAGACAGTGAGTAAACTGTCCCCTCGCAAAAGAGGATTTAGACAAAAGCCTGGAGTCTGTTTACAGCAAAATAGCTACCAAATTCCAAATGGAATTATATAAAAGCACAAATATGCTGACACAGGAGATTGCTGCTTTGGGAGCCCGTACTGACCGCTTAGAGACCAAACATGATGAACTCAGTATAGCTCACAATGATCTCTCCAGAGAATATGAATCCCTTGCTGCAACAGTCACTCAATTGCAAACTCAGGGCGAAGATCTCGACAATCGAAATCACAGAAACAGGATTAGAGGGGTCCCTGAATCTAACACTGACCTGATCCCTGCCACGCACAAATTGTTCCAGTCTCTGCTACCTCATCATGAAATTGAGTCCTTTACCTGTGATCGCATACACCGGCTCTTTGCCCAAATCCACCCCAAGATAACCCCACCCCAAGATAACCCCTCCCCAAGACATTGTGCTCTGACTAAAAAACTTCCTAATAAAAGAGGAGATCCTTAGAGCTGCCTGCAACTCTTACACTATCACCCTGGATGGTATTCCCGTACAAATCTATCCAGACATCTCTCCAGCAACCCTAGACAGATGGCGTAAAATGAAGGAGGTCACTATGGTGTTGGCAACTGCACACATTCGTTACTGGTGGGGGTTCCCCTTCAAGCTCTCAGTCCCCCATAATAGAACATTGTACACTGTTCAGTCTCTGGGACAGCTAGCTAAACATTCTCATCCTAATAACTGTAGATACCATATTTCTTTGATCTCAGTTTTATTAGAACAAGCCAGGTGAAACTACAAAATAACACATTGCATAAACAACGATATACAGTACAAGATGAGATAATAAAAACTTACTTTTTAAGTTCTCTAAGGGGTGATGGCGATAGATAGAGAAATACATGACTTGCTTCTTGCAATGTGTTGAAAAGAATGGTGGATGGTTGACTTCCTGTCTACCCAGAATTCCCTGCTTGCTGACAACTTCCTATTACGCATACAACAATTAACAGAACTGCAGCAATACCAAAAAGGAATGCTAGATGGAGCCTGCACACCACATATGATTGTCTTAAGTAAATTACACATTTGCATGTAAATTTAACAACACAGGTACAAATAACCAGTATAAAACATCAGCAAGACATCTGGTGGACAGAACACTCCCCGCCTGACATCAAGTGATGTCACTAACAGAGTCCTCCGTAGAAAGCAACAGAATAAGTTCGGTCACTGGTCTCAAGAATACTTTAGCCTCATTCTGTTGAACGATCTTGACCTCGACCTTACGGACACGATTATCCTTGCTTGGCAGTACTTTGGTGATCAAACCTAAAGGCCACATATTCCTTAGTGTCTGGCAATCTTTCATGTGCACAACATCACCAGGTTTAAGATTAGGCTTTTCAGTGTGCCACTTTCTCCTTACTTGTAGAGTAGATATATATTGTTCCCTCCACCGGTTCCAGAAGGTATTGGCAAGTGTTTGTATTTGTCTCCATTGACATTTGTAAAGCTCCTTCTCACAAAACTCTCTAGCTGGAGCACCAGCAAGACTAGTCTTTTGCGTGAATAACATGGCGGGTGTGAGTACCACTGGATCCTCAGAGTCACTTGAAATGGATGTCAAAGGTCTGGCGTTAATGATAGCTGTAACCTCTGCCATAAATGTCACTAAACATTCGTGAGTAAGTCTTGCAGTTCCTACTTGTAGGAAGATAGAGTCAAGGATTCTGCGGGCTATGCCTATCATTCTCTCCCAAACACCTCCCACGTGAGAAGCATAGGCGTGCGCACAGGGTGTGCCAGGTGTGCCTGGGCACATCCTAATCATCCTGTGCTGCGCAGATTTCCTCTGCTGCTTGGCTGCAGAGAAAGGGACTGGGGAATCTCTGTCCTCATTCCCTTTCTCTGTCTCAAAAGTGAGAATTCAGGGGTCTGTTTAGACCCCTGATATTTCACCAAAGTCCCCCCAATGGAGCTAAAAACAATAATAATTATTGTAAAAAAAATACAATTGTAAAAAAGTAATAATAAAAAAATAATAAAAATAAATAATAATAATAAAAATACTGACACCAATCTCTGCCCTACTGATATATATATATATATATATATATATATATATATATATACACACACACACGCATGTGTTTGAGCTTTGGGGTGCACACCGTGATACAGTAGGGTGCGCACACCTATGGTGAGAAGAGTGAGGCGGGTTGAAGATCCACATGCAGTTTTGCTTTTCCAGCCTGGGTATGGTATGTTCAGGAAGTGGTGCAAGTTTTGCTTTCCCCATTACAAACCCTATGTGGTATTGTCCTGTAGTGTCTATGGTTTTCAGGTAAGCTACAGCAGCAATTGCTTTAACAGAAGCATCTGAAAACACACAAAGTCTTTGCATCTGAACGTCAGCAGATGACAGAGGAGCATATGGTCGTGGAATTTTAAGGTTGGATAGAGCTGTACATGAGTCCTTCCACTCTAGCCATAGGTTCTTCCTGTCAATGGGAAGAGGGTGGTCCCAATCTAGCGACTCACAGGTTAAGTCTCTCAGTAGTGCTTTACCCTGGATGGAGACAGGTGCTGCAAAGCCTAAGGGATCATACAGGCTGTTTATGGTAGACAGGACACCTCTACGGGTAAAACATTTTTCTTCTGTGCTTACTTGGAAAGTAAACGTGTCAGATCTTAAGTCCCAAAGCAAACCAAGACTGCATTGCATGGGAAGTGAGTCTGTGCCTAGATCTAAGTCCTTGAACTCGTTAGAACGATCTTGGACAGGAAAGGCTTCTAAAACCTTTCTACTGTTGGAAGCAATCTTGTGGAGTCTTAAGTTGGAACAAGCAAGCATTGCCTGAGTTCTTTTGAGGAGACTGATTGCGGCTTCATTTGTGGGTAGTGATTTCAAGCAATCGTCTACATAGAAATCCTTGTCTACAAACTGTCTGACATCTGACCTATACTCTGACTCTCCCACTCTAGCAGAATGTCTGAGGCCATATATAGCAACTGCAGGGGAAGGACTGTTGCCAAATATGTGCACCCTCACGCGGTATTCTGTGATGTCTCCAGAGGGGTTGTTGTCCCTGAACCAGAGAAACCTCAGAAAGTTTTGTGTGTTCTTCTTTAACAAGAAAGCAACAGAACATTTGCTGTATGTCTGCCATGAATGCGACTGAATCTTTGCGAAAGCGAAGAAGTATGCCTAATAGTCTGTTGTTAAGATCAGGGCCAGAGAGAAGGACATCATTTAGAGAGACACCCTCATGTTTGGCGCTGGAATCGAACACCACTCTAATCTGCCCTGGCTTCTTAGGGTGATAGACCCCAAATATAGGTAAGTACCAGCATTCCTCTGAGTCTTTGAGGTTTGGGGCTATCTCAGCATGACCATTCTGGAATATTTTCTCCATGAAGGAAAAGAAATGTTCTTTCATGTCTGGTTTCCTTTGAAGATTGTGTCTTAGGGAAGTGAGATGTTTATATGCTAGGTCTCTGTTGTTAGGCAAACGTCATCTTTGTGGTCTAAAGGGAAGAGGTGCAACCAAGCTATTAGTCCCGTCTTTCTCCATACTCTTTTCCATAACTTCTAGGAAGAGCCTATCCTCAATAGACATTGCTACCTGGTTATCTTCCTTTGTTCTCTGGAACACTGTGCTTCCTAGGTTGCTTTGGTCATTGTCATAGGTATTGCTGTCACAGAGGGGACTTAGGAAGGGAAGAGGTACAGGGTTGTTGTGTGGTAGTTCATTTATGAGGATGTGATTTTGATAGGGTTGGAAAAGAGAAGGACGACCATTCTCGAGGGTACTAGTGAGCAGGTTATTAACAGATGCAGGTTTGTGTGCACCTCCCAGGCAAACATCACCTATAATGACCCATCCGAGATCCAGTTTTTGGGCATATGGGGCGTTTTTAGGACCGTTGATCAGTTTTCTTACTTTGTGGATTTGCAAGATATCCCTTCCTAGGAGTAAGATTATCTGAGTCTGATCATCTAGTTCTGGTATGAGATGTGCTATGTGATTCAAGTGAGTCTGGTGAGCTGCTGCGTCTGGTGTGGGAATCTCTGATCTGTTGTCTGGCTTCTGGTTGCACTCTATTATGGTCGGTAAGGGTAGGCATGTCTTACCATCCATAGATTCAATTTGTAGGCCGTCAGCTCTTCTCCCCACCATTTCCACTGTACCTGCACAAGTCCTAAGGGAGTGAGGACTGCTGGGGCCTTTAAGGTTTAGAATGTCAAAAAACATAGATCTAGCTAGTGACTTGTTATTCTGATCATCCAAGATGACGTAGAGCTTGACTGCTTTGTCCCTGCGTCCTTTTGGGTAAACTCTTACGAGACAGATTTTAGACCAGGACCTGCAACCTGTACTTCCTTTGCAAACTTCAGTACACTGTGAAGTGATTGCTATTGCATCTGTACTAGAGTCTTTGGCCTCCCCGCCTTGCTCCTTGTCTCTGGCTGAGACTCTGCAAATCCGTGGGAAGAAATGTTAGTTTTGTGCACTGCTACTGGAGCTTTGAGTTGTTTAGGGCCAGAAGAAGTGGTATAAGACACTGGATGAAGCTGGGGTCATCTTTCATTCCTGCTTGTCTGTATACAAAGTCCACAAACTCACTAAAGGGTGGAAAAGGTACATTGTGTTTTCGTTTGTAGTTACAGCCATGAGTAATCCATCTTTCGTGTAACTCATAAGGAAGTTTTTGTGCTAAGGAGTTAATACCTCTAGCAGGGTCAGGATAAGAAAGGCCAGGTAAGTCTCCTTCTGCTTTAGCAACTTGTAACTCCATACACAGGTCACTGAATTCTCTTTGGAGTCTTTGGTAACCTCTGCTAGGTATTTTTGGGAAGTCTTCTATCCTTTTAAACAGTGTACTCTCTATAGCCTCTGGTGAGCCGTAACATCTATCCAGTCTGTTCCAGATGTTTGCAAGGCCTATCTCAGGGTGGTTTATGTTAATGTCTCTGATCCTTTTGGCATGTTCAGCAGAATCATTGCCAAGCCACTTTACGAGGAGTTCTATCTGTTCCCTGCAGGATAGATCTAGACCTTGAATGACACTCTGGAAAGCGGATCGCCATGCCCTGTAGTGTTGAGGGCGATCACTAAGTTTGACAAGTCCTTGGGTAACTAACTCTCTTTTGGCCTGGAACTTGGCAAAATCTACAGTAGCCTGATTGGCATTGGGGTAGGCTGCTGGTGTATTGTGGTGCAGTGTAAAGGCATACCTGGTAAAAGTCTCTTCTTTAGGCGCGCTGGGTCCAAACTTACATAAAGTTGGCAGTTTGTACCGGCTCGTTGCATACACCTTTGGAGTGAAGACTGGTGTTTGATGCTTGTATGAAGGCTGGGTACCTTGTGGAGTAGAAGGTTTGGTTGGGACTGGAAAGTCTGGAACTCTGTCAGATTTTTCTCACTTGTAGCAGGGAGTTCCAAGGTAGTCTTGTTGCTGCTTTATTTGATGTGACTCACTGACGTCATGTTTAATTTCTTGCTGTGGGATGCTGCTTGGGTCACAGTGCTGGTAGACATAATCTGATGTGCGTTGTGAAGAATGTTGTTGGTCCTCTTCTAGACCCCGTATGCTGCTGCCTAGTCTTGGCTCATCATAGACGGCTGCTTCTAAAGCTTCTGCTTCTGCAATGGCGGCGGCAGCGTCTCTTTCTACTGCCAGATTCTCCATGTTAGCTTCTAAGATAGCTTGCTGCAATTTCAGAGATGCTTCCTGCTGGGCTAGCTGTTCTTCCAGGTGTATTCTTTTCCTCTCTCTCTCTTGTTCCATGTGTACTCTTTCCTTCTCTCTCTCTTGTTCCTGTCTCACCTTTTCTGCATCAAGGCGGGCCTTTTCTTTTTTTATCTGTAACTCCTGGTCTGCGAATGCGTCCCTGGCTTTCGCTGCTTAGGCTTTTGAATGGGCGATAGCTGCTGCATTTGCAACAGATGACTTAGATGAGCTAGCTCGTGAATGTGTTTTGTAAGAAGATGTCCCACTGTGAGACATGGCTGCGGGGAAGAAGCTGTCTTGCTGTATAGAGACCGCTCTAGTGTCGATGCTGCTTGACAGAGCGCGTCTCTGTGTAGCGTGGCTGCCTGCTTCGCCTGCCGCAGGCCTGTATCTTTAAGGCTTCTGACTGTATGGGTACTGCGTAGCCCTGGGCTGTACAGATTTCTGAAGTCAGCTTATCTTCCCTTTTGAAGTCAGCTTAAAAATTTCACTGTTCTGTCTCTGGGACAGCTAGCTAAACCTTCTCATTCCAATAACTGTAGATACCATATTTCTTTGATCTCAGTTTTATTAGAACAAGCCAGGTGAAACTACAAAATAACACATTGCATAAACAACAATATACAGTACAAGATGAGATAATAAAAACTTACTTTTTAAGTTCTCTGAAGAGTGATGGCGATAGATAGAGAAATACATGACTTGCTTCTTGCAATGTGTTGAAAAGAATGGTGGATGGTTGACTTCCTATCTACCCAGAATTCCCTGCTTGCTGACAACTTCCTATTACACATACAACAATTAACAGAACTGCAGCAATGCCAAAAAGGAACGCTAGATGGAGCCTGCACACCACATATGATTGTCTTAAGTAAATTACACATTTGCATGTAAATTTAACAACGCAGGTACAAATAACCAGTATAAAACATCAGCAAGACATCTGGTGGACAGAACTTACACTGCAAACACACTTTTGGAAGGACGGGAACACTTAGTTAAGCTGGGACTTATGGAAGCAGAATCCCTTCCTCGTCCACCTTCCACACCTAGGCCAATACCTATATGGTGCACACCTTCCCTGACACATGAGAGAAGACACACCAGACATGAAATTGGCCAAAACTTCAACTGAAATTCATCATGCTGCTTATTATTGACACTAACATGGATCTTCCTCCATTTGCTCACTATAACGGTTTGATGTTCCCTGGTGTTTCCTGGTGTCAGAGCTCCACCTAATGGCCGTTTCTGGAAGTTCCTTTTTACAGCATACTATAGCTTGTGAACTATATCTTATTTCCTAGGGCTACGAACATCCAAAATAATCAGATGACAGGATCTACCCATCCCAGATGACATCAGGATCTCCTCATACGACATCAGGACACCTGAATCCTGAATATCCCCCTATATTACCGCCTTAAAACTTATTGGTGCCACACCAACCTTCCCATTTTTTTTTTTTTTTTTTTATTCGGTTGGTAAGACTCTCTTCAACGAACTGGTAAAATGCGGTTATACTGGGACTACCTCCATTCTTTCCAAGAAGCTTTCCTCAGGTCCCCTGACATGGAAACGGACTGCAATAACTTGCTATCTGTCTCCATAAAAATTATCTCTTGACATGCACACATAATGCAAAAATTTCACGCTCAGTAGGCTAGTTCGGCGGATATAGATGCTATGCCACCCCACTCCACTCATATCTTGACTTCTTCCAGAAGTCCAGGTATGACTCCTGGAGTTAGGGGCTTTTATGCCCCTTACATATCTAGTTTCTCTGTTTCAGGTTTATGCTATTTGCATCCTGACCCGACATTGGACCAGCTCAAAATCATTATGCTGCCTTTTTTTATGTTGTTTTGGTTATACAGATTCAGTTTAAGTTTATGTTCCTTCAGTTATCAAAGCATATCAGTCATAGCTTAAAGGGGATGTAAACCCTCATGTTTTTTCACCTTAATGCATCCTATGCATTAAGGTGAAAAAACTTCTGTCACTGAGTCCTGTATTCCCCCTCTTCCCCTCTCCCTGTTGTCTCAGCTCTTGATTGGATAGATTGATAGCAGCGCAGCCATTGGCTCCTGCTGCTGTCAATCAAATCCAATGATGCGGGGAGCGGAGCCGAGTCCTACATTCGGCGTCAATGGACGCCGAATGCTGGACTCGGGAGCGCACCCGCAAGTTGACCCTCCGGAAGAGCGCTTCTCCTAGGGGGTTATACAATGCGGGAGGAGCTACCAGCACCGCTGGGCTACCAGGACCCCAGAACTCAAGGATCGGGGCCACTCTGTGCAAATGGTAATTACATGTGTTACACATAACGTGCAGGGCTTTAATTATCCCCACAAGCGTAAAAAAGCCTTTACAGGTTATAAAAAGTTGGGTGCTCAAATTATATTACTACAAGAGATTCATTTTGCCTCTAATAATCATCCTACCTAATTAATAAAAATGGATAGGTGACAGTGTCAAAAAGAGGGCACCACCATCCCTGAGTAGTAGATATAGTCAGGAGAATAATTTGGTGGAACTTTTTGAGTGTCGGGAAAGGAGATTACAACAAACATCAAAGTAAAAAATAAAATTCATATTTTATTCAACATATAAAAAATTTAAAAATTATGCTGGCTAAACATAATGACATGAAATGACATACAGCAGTACATATCAAAATAGATTTGGATATGAACAGTCACTCGGTACTGTAGTCCCTAATCCCTACATATTTCGCCCAGTGGGGCTTCCTCAGGGGATATGTTGAGGGACCCAAGTGGATATGTGGCTGCATGAAATAAGATACAATTAGAAGCCATAAAAATATTCACAAAGAAATATATATAAAGTACAGCATTAACGGTTGTCCAAAGCTGATTGATTAGGCTGCCATCTGATAAATAGTTACCTGCTAGTAGACTCAAGCCAGGTGTAGGAAAATGGACTTTGCTCTGTACTGGAGAGGTTTTAAGTCGGGGAGGGCCCGGGTAACGGCCGTGGAATCTGTGGCTGCCATATGTGGAGGGGGTTAGAAAAGGAAAGACAGAAGTGAGGGAGGAGAAGAGAAGGGAAAGGGGGAGGGGGGAGGGAGGGAAAGGATATGGGGGGAGGGAAAGAAGGGGGGGGGGAAGGGGGGGAGAGTGAAGGGGGGGAGGAACAGAAGGGGGAGGGGAAAAAGAAATGAGAAAAAAGAAAAGAAGGGAAAGATAGGTACAGAAAAGGTAGTAAGGGAAGGAAAGGGGTGTTGAAAGTGTGAAAACACACTGGTGTCAGAGGAGTGAGGAGTGTGTGTTAGAGAAGTGAAGTCCCAATGGGGTAGTGAACAAGGTGGGAACATGCTGTATTGAGAAGATAAAGTAGTCAAAATGGGCTGGGAGAGCAGACTAAATACTTACAAAAAGCCCGGCTATGTCTAAAGGGGAGCAAGGGCTGCCAGATAATGATGTTTATCTGATAGAAAAAAATATATATATAATATAGTAAAGGTAAGAGCTACAAGGAATGGCTGCTGAGTGTGGAGGAAAGCATGTAAAAAGCAATGTATAGCCATAGAGAGATTGACACTACAGGTTGTAGATGCTAGTTAATAGGGATGAGCTTCAAGTTCGAGTCGAAATCATGTCCGACTCGAACATCGGCTGTTCGCAAGTTCACCGAACAACGAACAATTTGGGGTGTTCGCGGCAAATTCGAATGCCGCGGAACACCCTTTAAAAGTCTATGGGAGAAATCAAAAGTGGTAATTTTAAAGGCTTATATTCATGGTATTGTTATAAAAAGTGTTTGGGGACCTGGGTCTTACCCCAGAAGACATGGATCAATGCAAAAAAGTTTTAAAAATGGCCGTTTTTTCGGGAGCAGTGATTTTAATAATGTTTAAAGTGAAACAATAAAAGTGTAATATCCTTTTAAATTTCGTACCTGGGGGGTGTCTATAGTATGCCTGTAAAGGGGCGCATGTTTCCCGTGTTTAGAACAGTCTGACAGCAAAATGACATTTCAAAGGAAAACAAGTCATTTAAACTACTCGCGGCTATTAATGAATTGCGGGTCCGACAATACACATAAAAGTTCATTGATAAAAACGGCATGGGAATTCCCCACAGGGGAACCCCGAACCAAAATTTAAAAAAAATAATGACGTGGGTGGTCCCCCTAAATTCCATACCAGGCCCTTCAGGTCTGGTATGGATTTTAAGGGGAACCCCGCGCCAAAATTAAAAAAAAAAAACAGCGTGGGGTCCCCCCAAAAATCCATACCAGACTCTTATCCAAGCACGCAACCTGGCAGGCCACAGGAAAAGAGGGGGGCAAGAGAGTGCCCCCCCAAACCGTAACAGGCCACATGCCCTCAACATTGGGAGGGTGTTTTGGGGTAGCCCCCCAAAACACCTTGTCCCCATGTTGATGAGGACAAGGGTCTCATCCCCACAACCCTGGCCTACCCCTACCATTTCACTAAAAAAGTGTAAAAAATGTTAAAAATGACAAGAGACAGTTTTTGACAATTCCTTTACATGCTTCTTCTTTCTTCTTTTTTCTATCTTCCTTCAGTTTCTTCCTCCATCTTCTTCTTCTTCTGGTTCTTCTGGTTCTTCCTCCGGTGTTCTTATCCGGCATCTTCCTCCGCGGCGTCAGGGTCTCCTTCCCTTCTTCTCCTCGGACCGCTCCCCATCCATGATGGCATGGAGGGAGGCTCCTGCTGTGTGACGCTTCTCTCTTCATCGTCTTCTCTTCATCTTCTTCTCGGAGCAAGATGCCGGATAAGACCACCCTGGATTAAGAACCAGAAGAACCAGAAGAAGAAGAAGATGGAGGAAGAAACTGAAGGAAGATAGAAGAAAGAAGAAAGAAGAAGCATGTAAATAAAGGAATTGTCAAAAACTGTCTCTTGTCATTTTTAACATTTTTTACACTTCTTTAGTGAAATGGTAGGGGTACAAGTACCCCCTTACCATTTCACACAGGGGGGAGGGCCGGGATCTGGGGGTCACCTTGTTAAAGGGGGCTTCCAGATTCCAATAAGCCCCCCGCCCGCAGATCCCCACAACCACCGGCCAGGGTTGTGGGGATCAAACCCTTGTCCTCATCAACATGGGGACAAGGTGTTTTGGGGGGCTACCCCAAAGCACCCTCCCAATGTTGAGGGCATGTGGCCTGGTACGGTTCAGGAGGGGGGGCGCTCTCTCGTCCCCCCTCCTTTCCTGCGGCCTGCCAGGTTGCGTGCTCGGATTAGGGTCTGGTATGGATTTTTAGGGGGACCCCAAACCATTTTTTAAAAAAATTTTGGCGCGGGGTTCCCCTTAAAATCCATACCAGACCTTAAGGGTCTGGTATAGATTTTGAGGGGGAACCCACACCATTTTTTTTTTTTAAATATTGGCCGGGGTTCCCCTTAATATCCATACCAGATCTGAAGGGCCTGGTATGGAATTTAGGGGGACCCCTCACGTCATTTTTTTTTTTTAATTTTGGTTCGGGGTTCCCCTGTGGGGAATTCCCATGCCGTTTTTATCAATGAACTTTTATTTGTATTGTCGGACCAGCAATTTATTAATAGCCGCGAGTAGTTTTAAATGACTTTTTTTCCTTTGAAATGTAATTTTGCTGTCAGACTGTTCTAAACATGGGAAACATGCGCCCCTTTACAGGCATACTATAGACATCCCCAGGTATGAAATTTAAAGGGATATTACACTTTTATTGTTTCACTTTAAGCATTATTAAAATCACTGCTCCTGAAAACGTTTTTAAAACTTTTTTTTGCATTGATCCATGTCCCCTGGGGCAGGACCCAGGTTCCCAAACACTTTTTATGACAATAAGTTGCATATAAGCCTTTAAAATTAGCGCTTTTGATTATTCATGTTCGTGTCCCATAGACTTTAACGGTGTTCGCGTGTTCAAACTAATTTTTTGCCTGTTCGCAAGTTCTGGTGCGAACCGAACAGGGGGGTGTTCGGCTCATCCCTACTAGTTAACAGAAAAGTATATTAGTTGACCATATTAAGGACAAACCAAAGTCCTGTTTACAGATCGTCTCCCCCACTTGAAGAAGGGGGAAATTTAAGAGACTGTAACAGGTGTTTAAAAAATAAGGTTCTCTAGCATAATGATCATCGCTACTTGGAAAGTACAGAGAGCAGAGTGATTGAAGAGCACTGTCACATTCAAAAGAATAGTAACTGCAACAAGGAGATAATTGAATTTATCTTATGTGGAAAAAGATCCCTGGAGTGGCAGCCTGTCCATGATCTAACCTGGTGTGTGGTGGGGGTATTTAAATAGGCACATACGTGTAGGACATGTGTCTGCCCGTGTCCAATGAAAGAGGAGGGGCAGAGGAGCGGTGCAAAGAGCAAGCGATGGGGAAAG
Source organism: Aquarana catesbeiana (assembly GCF_042186555.1). NCBI lineage: Eukaryota > Metazoa > Chordata > Amphibia > Anura > Ranidae > Aquarana > Aquarana catesbeiana. The sequence goes on along the minus strand of NC_133326.1, from coordinate 382,804,862 downwards.
TGAAAAACTACAGTCCCCAGAATGCAAAGCGAGTTGTATAGGGATAGGGAAGGGTGAACTCTTGAGCAGCTGACATAGCCCAATTAAGTGGGCGCGCCTCTGTCCTCTGTCTCCGTTTACAAGGTCGCAGCAATAAAAATAGGAAACTCGTGAGATGGATACAGGGAGGTGTGGTGATGAACAAAATAAATTGAAAAAGAAAAGTGCAGAGAAAATGAGTGTCCAAATACATTGCTGGATTGATCTCCTCACTGATATGAAGCTGGTGAGCATAAATGACAGTCTGAAGCTAGCAAAGGGCAACTATGATTATTGAGAGGGCAGACAGCTATTGGACAATCGGCAAGCATAGATATACAATTGATATACAACGCTCTTTATTTATCTATAAGACAATTCATATACAGACAAAAAATATATAAACAAAGATACATACAACATTACAGTATATGTATTAATAAGGAAAAATGTATACAAAAATGTTACATATACATAAACGAACAAGATGTCATTCAGTTGATACAAGGAGAAATGACAATTGTACAGGCAATAGGGGAGGGGGGGAGGGGGAAAGGGAAAAGGGGGGGTGGGGGTGGGGGGTAGAGAGGGGGATGGGGGAAGGAATGAGGAGGATAGGTGAGGGGGAGGGAAGGGTGGGAAGGGAAGGGACAGAGGGGATATACTGACTCTAACTGATGGAATAGGTAGACCAGTAAAGTCATAGAAAAGGCTTGAAACTAACTGTTTCATTGAGGCCAGGATAGATCATGGCTTGGAGGTCATGTATCCATCTGGCCTCTAATTGAAGTAAAGCACGATCCACACTGCCTCCTCTGGCATAGAGGGGCAAATGACCAAGAGCGGAAAATGAGATCATTTGAGAGTTGAAATCGTGATATAGGCCTACATGTGTGCTAACGGCCGTTACCATTTTTCTTTTGACAATGGGACCTACATGGTCACGGATCCTCTTAAAAAAGGGGCGTTTCGTTTTCCTAATGTAGTTACACCCACATTGTCACTGCATGATGTAGATTACCCCAGGGGTTTGGCATGTCACCTTATGTCGAATAAAGTGAGCTGTGCCATTGGGGAGATGTACACCAGATCTATTGCTGATGAACTTACATACATCACAGCTCCCACAGGAAAAGTTTTCTGTTAGACTGGGGACTGAGGTGGATGTTATATTGTGGTGGCTATGAACTAGTCTGTCCTTTATGGATTTGGCTCTCCTGAAAGTGATGACCGGATGAGGTTGAATATATTTATTAATTACAGGGTTAGTAGAAAGTAAGGGCCAGGACTTTTTAAGAAATGTGCGGATTTGTTGATGCTGTCTACAATACGGTGTGATGATTCTAATGCATTCATTTGTTTTCCTATTTCGGTTGGAATAGATCAAAGAATTCCTATTTTGCCTTCGGGCTTTGTTGAAGGCTTTCTTTAAACAACTTTTGCCATATCCTCTATTATGTAGTCTTGAATAGAGATTACAGGCTTCCCTATGGAAGTCTTCATCATTGGAGCAATTACTTCATAGGCAAAGGTATTGGCTGTATAGTATACTTCTCTTCAACAGGACCGGATGTGAACTAGTTGCGTGTAGAATGGTGTTGGCAGCTGACGGTTTACGGAAAAGAGAAGTACCCAAAGAGCCATCACTGTTGAGAAAGAGTTCAAGATCTAAGAAGTTGACCTTGATAAGGTCACAGTTCATTGTAAACTTGAGATTATAGTGGTTATTTCCAATGGTGGTCATGAAGAGATCCAATTCGTCCCTCGTGCCAGTCCAAAATATCAATATATCATCAATATATCGATGCCAGGTGGCGACATGCCCAAGCTAGGTGGGCAGGTCGTCCCTGGCAAATAGTTCCTTCTCCCACCCCCCCAGGTACAGGTTGGCATACGATGGGGCACAGCGTGTCCCCATCGCAACCCCCTGCACCTGGAGGTAGTGTCAGGATCCAAAGACAAATGTATTCCGTGTAAGAATGAATCTTAGGAGTTTAATGACAAATTTGTTATAGTCATTGGCTAATTTGCCTCTAACCTTAAATTGACTTTCGATGACTGCTAAACCTTTTTCATGCGGAATGGTGTTGTAGAGGCTTTCTATGTCGATAGTCACTAACCATGTATTTGGGGGAAGGATAAGCCGTTCAATACTTCTAAGCAGGTCCATTGTGTCCTTTATATAGGAAGTGAGTGACATAACATGTGGATTAAGATATTGATTAATGAGGCTGCTAGCATTTTCAGTTAGGCACTCACACCCGGCACAATGGGTCTGCCCGGTGGTGAGACTAAAGATTTATGAGTTTTTGGGAGAGCGTAAAAGGTTGGAATTTTTGGGTTTTTGGTATAGAGGAAGTTCAAAGTGGTCACATCAATGATGCCTTGACGATGGGCTTTCGTGATAATGTCGTAATATTCACTATTGTAGTAGTCAATCACAGTTTTGGTAATTGGCCTATACCAGGGCTTGACAAATTTGCTTGGAATCTAGGAGCCAGCTAAAAAAGTTAGGAGCCAGGTTTTTTTTAAACGACCGACAAAGCTTTATTTTCAATATAAAAAATAACTAATCTTAAATTTACACAGAAAAAGACCGCCCCGCTAGAGGCCCGAATAGCGTCACTAAAACGACGGTAAAGCAGCGCTAAAAATAGCGCCGCTTTACCGCCGACACCCCCCGCGGCTCGGTGTGAAAGGGCTCTAAGGGTCCGATCAGGTCCGCCTGAAAAACAGACAGGCGAACCTGATCAGACAGCCCGTGTGAAAGGGGCCAAGCAGGGAGATAACAAATTATTTATTTTTTTCCTTATTAAAATTAATTTAACAGTTTTTATATAAATAAATAAAAAAAATCTATTACGAAAAAAAAAAAAAGGCTATGCCCACATTCACTTCCTTCTCTTCTCCACTTTGGGAAGGAGATAGGCAGTGAAAACAGGCAGGTATTTCGCATTAGCATTGCATTAGCATTGCTGGTTGCAACACCAACGGCCACCACAAGATGGCGCCAGATTTCAGAAGGACTCCAGAACTACCGAAGAAGGTCGCAAAGCCGGGGCCTCAATTACCAGCCGGCGCGGCCCGACGCGATCGCACGGGGGGGGTCGGAGTCCGCACAGAGACAGGATACCCCCAGCTGTGCCGCCCCAGGCGCCAGGTCGCTAATTCTAGTCGCAAATGCGACCTGGCGCCCGGGGTTTGTCGAGCCCTGGCCTATACCAATCTCTATTTTGCAAAATCTTTAAGCACATATCTTCATAAAATTTAACATCCATTATTACTAAGTTTCCACCCTTATCGGCTGGTTTTATTATTATTGAAGAGTTACTCTGTAAAGAAGATAGTGCACATTTTTGTTTAAGAGAGAGATTATGGGATTTGGTTTCAGGCCATTTGATCTTTTCAATTTCCCATGTGGTTTGTTGTACGAAGGCCCATATATTGGGGTTATTGTTCAATAGTGGAAAATTACGGGATTTTAGCTTAAACGAAGAAGGGGGGGGGAAGCTGTAGCCTCCAAACCGTCTGAGGAGAAATCCTCGGAATCTGTGTCGGTCCCACCACAGCTCTCCTCCCAAAGTTCCGTAAGATCGTCTAATGCACGAAGTTCCTGTAGGGTATAGGTGCCTGGGTCCGGACCGTTGGTACCAGGACCCTGGAGTGATTGAGTGGATTTGTCGTACATGGTTTTGAACATAAGTCTGCGTGCAAATAAGTGAATGTCCTTGATGATGGTCCCAGCTGGAGGACCTGGCTCTCCGCCTCGGACAATTAGTGTGAAGACAAATTAATTATTTCAAATTGTATTGTTCCACTGTCTGTTGGGGCACAGCATCCGGAGACAGGCAGTGGTCTGTCTCCTGTGCTTTCCCCAAAAAAATGGGAGCTAGTTTGGGATCAGAGTGTGAGGGGTTTAGGGGGGGACATAGTGTTCAAGGTGCCAATCTTGGTTGAGGTGTTTGGTGCCGCGCATGCGGATGTAGTTGATGTTGAGTCTGTAGTCAAGGGTAGTGCAAAAGTGCCTAGTGCAGTATTAGATAAAGGGGATTGTGGCGATTGTAATTGTGTATTCCTTTGATGACCAGAAAGTCTGCGATTCTGTGTTGTTCCGAACATGCGTTTGAAGGACTCTAAGGATTTACTATCAGGGTTACTTTTTCTCTTTTTAGTCATTCTGTCTTCAGATAAATCACGGTAGGATGTGGACTGGCTAGAGGAAAATGAGGATGTGGAAGAATTATTCGGAATGATGTTGTCTTCATTTGGAGGTGCAAAAGCTCTCTTTCTAGGGAAATGTTTGGGTTCTGTATGAGAATTGCATTTGTAGGCATAGCCACCCTCATGTGCCAATTGATCCCTCAGGAATTTAGATTCTTTACCTTTAATGATCTCGGCTGTATATTTTTCAATGGTTTCCTTAACCTCTTTTTCTTTTTGGGCAAAGACAGAAGTGGCTTTCGAAGTATGTTCGACAGCCCACTTCTGTATCTGCTCATCAAGCACAGAAATTTCATGTTCATATTGGGAACAGAGGATGGCAATCATCCGAGAGGAGCAGGTCTGTAAGTTAGATTCCCACATTAATTTTAAATATTCATCAATTTTTTTAAGGTTAAGGAAAATTTGAATGCGTAACCCCCAAGGTGTAATATTGTGTTCAAGATATTTTTCAAAATATTTCTTGTGCCAGAAAATCCGTACTTTTCTCTCTACCAGACGTAGAAGCCTAGTGAAGGACCTGTCAAGGTCCTCTTCCTTTATACCAGAGGTTTGATGGGATAGTTCTATTTTGGTCATGAAACCTTCTCAAGCTTGACCACAAAAGTCTTCCAATGTATAGAGAAAAAAATCCCAACGGGGGAGAGAGAGGGGCGGGAAAATGAGGGAGGAAAAGGAACAAGCTATCAACCCAATACAATACTTAATAATTACTCTAGAGTTGAAGAACTAATAAGTTCGTTTTGCCAAAAAGTTAGTAAATTTCCAACATATTCTAACAATATCACAATAAAATGAAATGGTAAGGAAGGAAAGAGAGAGAAGTATAAATAAAGGGCAGTGTCACCAATCCAAAGGGAATCTAATGGTGTGGTATAACACCTGGAGTAATTAATAAAAATGGATAGGTGACAGTGTCAAAAAGAGGGCACCACCATCCCTGAGTAGTAGATATAGTCAGGAGAATAATTTGGTGGGACTTTTTGGGTGCCTATTTAAACACCCCCACCACACACTAGGTTAGATCATGGACAGGCTGCCACTCCAAGGATCTTTTTCCACATAAGGTAAATTCAATTATCTCCTCGTTGCGGTTACTATTCTTTTGAATGTGACAGTGCTCTTCAATTACTTTGCTCTCTGTACTTTCCAAGTAGCGATGATCATTATGCTAGAGAACCTTATTTTTTAAACACCTGTTACTGTCTCCTAAATTTCCCCCTTCTTCAAGTGGGGGAGACGATCTGTAAACAGGACTTTGGTTTGTCCTTAATATGGTCAACTAATATACTTTTCTGTTAACTAGCATCTACAACCTTATCCTTCCCCCAAATACATGGTTAGTGACTATCGACATAGAAAGCCTCTACAACACCATTCCGCATGAAAAAGGTTTAGCAGTCATCGAAGGTCAATTAAAGGTTAGAGGCAAATTAGCCAACCACTATAACAAATTTGTCATTAAACTCTTAAGATTCATTCTTACACGGAATGCATTTGTCTTTGGATCCTCCCACTACCTCCAGGTGCAGGGGGTTGCGATGGGGACATGCTGTGCCCCATCGTATGCCAACCTGTACCTGGGGGGTGGGAGATAGAACTATTTGCCAGGGACGACCTGCCCACCTTGCTTAGGCACGTCGCCACCTGGCATCGATATATTGATGAAATATTGATGTTTTGGACTGGCACGAGGGATGAATTGGATTTCTTCATGACCACCATTGGAAATAACCACTATAATCTCAAGTTTACAATGAACTGTGACCTTATCAAGGTCAACTTCTTAGACTTTGAACTCTTTCTCAACAGTGATGGCTCTTTGGGTACTTCTCTTTTCCGTAAACCATCAGCTGCCAACACCATTCTACACGCAATTAGTTCACATCCGGTCCCGTTGAAGAGAAGTATACCATACAGCCAATACCTTCGCCTACGAAGGAACTGCTCCAATGATGAAGACTTCCATAGGGAAGCCTGTAATCTACATAATAGAGGATATGGCCACAGCTGTTTAAAGAAAGCCTTCAACAAAGCCCGAAGGCAAAATAGGAATTCTTTGATCTATTCCAACCGAAATAGGAAAACAAATGAATGCAACAGAATCATCACACCGTATTGTAGACAGCATCAACAAATCCGCACGATTCTTAAAAAGTCCTGGCCCTTACTTTCTACTGACCCTGTAATTAATAAATATATTCAACCTCATCCGGTCATCACTTTCAGGAGAGCCAAATCCATAAAGGACAGACTAGTTCATAGCCACCACAATATAACATCCACCTCAGTCCCCAGTCTAGCAGGAACCTTTTCCTGTGGGAGCTGTGATGTATGTAAGTTCATCAGCAATAGATCTGGTGTACATCTCCCCAATGGCACAACTCACTTTATTCGACATAAGGTGACATGCCAAACCCCTGGGGTAATCTACATCATGCAGTGCCAATGTGGGTGTTACTACATTGGGAAAACGAAACGCCCCTTTTTTAAGAGGATCCGTGACCATGTAGGTCCCATCGCCAAAAGAAAATGGTAACGGCCGTTAGCACACATGTAGGCCTATATCACGATTTCAACTCTCAAATGATCTCATTTTCCGCTCTTGATCATTTGCCCCTCAATGCCAGAGGAGGCAGTGTGGATCGTGCTTTACTTCAATTAGAGGCCAGATGGATACATGACCTCCAAGCCATGATCTATCCTGGCCTCAATGAAACAGTTAGTTTCAAGCCTTTTCTATGACTTCACTGGTCTACCTATTCCATCAGTTAAAGTCAGTATATCCCCTCTGTCCCTTCCCTTCCCACCCTTCCCTCCCCCTCACCTATCCTCCTCCTTCCTTCCCCCATCCGCCTCTCTACCCCCCACCCCCCACCCCCCCTTTTCCCTTTCCCCCTCCCCCCTCCTTCCCTCCCCCCCCTCCCCTATTGCCCATACAATTGTCATTTCTCCTTGTATCAACTGAACAACATCTTGTTCGTTTATGTATATGTAACATTTTTGTATACATTTTTCCTGTATTAATACATATACTGTAATGTTGTATGTATCTTTGTTTATATATTTTTTGTCCGTATATGAATTGTCTTATAGATAAATAAAGAGCGTTGTATATCAATTGTATATCTATGCTTGCCGATTGTCCAATAGCTGTATGCCCTCTCAATCATCATAGTTGCCCTATGCTAGCTTCAGACTGTCATTTATGCTCACCAGCTTCATACCAGTGAGGAGATCGATCTAGCAATGTATTTGGACACTCATTTTCTCTGCACTTTTCCTTTTCAATTTATTTTGTTCGTCACCACACCTCCCTGTATCCATCTCACGAGTTTCCTATTTTTATTGCTGCGACATTGTAAACGGGGATGGAGGACAGAGGCGCGCCCAGTTAATTGGGCTATGTCAGCTGCTCAAGCGTCCGCCCCTCCCTATCCCTATACAACTCACTTTGCATTCTGAGGACTGTAGTTTTTCACTTTCCCCATCGCACGCTCTTTGCACCGCTCCTCTGCCCCTCCTCTTTCATTGGACACGGGCAGACACATGTCCTACATGTATGTGCCTATTTAAATACCCCCACCACACACTAGGTTAGATCATGGACAGGCTGCCACTCCAGGGATCTTTTTCCACATAAGGTAAATTTAGGGATCTTTTTCCACATGCGGTTACTATTCTTTTGAATGTGACAGTGCTCCTCAATTACTCTGCTCTCTGTACTTTCTAAGTAGCGATGATCATTATGCTAGAGAACCTTATTTTTTAAACACCTGTCTCCTAAATTTCCCCCTTCTTCAAGTGGGGGAGACGATCTTTAAACAGGACTTTGGTTTGTCCTTTATATGGTCAACTAATATACTTTTCCGTTAACTAGCATCCTTGTAGCCCTTACTATATTATATATATATATATATATATATATAAAATATATATATATATATATATATATATATATATATATATATATATATATATATATATATATATATATATAATTTATTTATTTATTTTTTTTCTATCAGATAAACATCATTATCTGGCAGCCCTTGCTCCCCTTTAGACATAGCCGGGCTTTTTGTAAGTATTTAGTCTGCTCTCCCAGCCCATTTTGACTACTTTATCTCCTCAATACAGCATGTTCCCACCTTGTTCACTACCCCATTGGGACTTCACTTCTCTAACACACACTCCTCACTCCTCTGACACCAGTGTGTTTTCACACTTTCAACACCCCTTTCCTTCCCTTACTACCTTTTCTGTACCTATCTTTCCCTTCTTTTCTTTTTTCTCATTTCTTCCCCCCCCCTTCTGTTCCTCCCCCCTCCCCCCTTCCCTCTCTTTCCCCCCCTTCTTCCCCCCCCCCCATATCCTTTCCCTCCCTCCCCCCCTCCCCTCTTCCCTTCTCTTCTCCTCCCTCACTTCTGTCTTTCCTTTTCTAACCCTCTCCATATATGGCAGCCACAGATTCCACGTCCGTTACCCGGGACCTCCCCGACTTAAAACCTCTCCAGTACAGAGCAAAGTCCGTTTTCCTACACCTGGCTTGAGTCTACTAGCAGGTAACTATTTATCAGATGGCAGCCTAATCAATCAGCTTTGGACAACTGTTAATGCTTTCCTTTATATACATTTCTTTGTGAATATTTTTATGGCTTCTAATTGTATCTTATTTCATGCAGCCACATATCCACTTGCGTCCCTCAACATATCCCCTGAGGAAGCCCCACTGGGCGAAACATGTAGGGATTAGGGACTACAGTACCGAGTGACTGTTCATATCCAAATCTATTTTGATATGTACTGCTGTATGTCATTTCATGTCATTATGTCTAGCCAGCATAATTTTTAAATTTTGTATATGTTGAATAAAATATGAATTTTAATTTTTACTTTGATGTTTGTTGTAATCTCCTTTCCTGGCACCCAAAAAGTCCCACCAAATTATTATCCTGACTAAATCATCCCTCCTACTTTCACAGAGCGTACAAAAAAGCCTTTTATATTCTGTACCAGTCAAAATGTAGAGGGGTAGCTATATTGTTACATAACACATTCCCCTTGGAGGTGCAACATGTTTTCAAGGACCCAGATAGTAGATTCCTTATAATTAAGGGTTTAGTGGCAGGAAAGGAACTTATGATTGCGAATTTCTATGCTCCCAATGTAGCACAGGCCTCTTTTTTCGCTGCCTTCTCTAAAATCCTTGAATGATATTCCTCAATGCATATGTTTGTAGGCGGTGACTTTAACCTTGTTGCCCACCCCCAGATAGACAGAAGCACCGCTTCTCGTCTCTATACATCTTTCTCCAAATCAATGTCCAAAACACTACAGTCCTTCCAATTATCAGATGCCTGGCGTTCACATAATATAGGTGCTAAGAACTACACCTTTTAATCTTACCCCCATGACTCTTTTGCCAGGTTGGACGACAATTTTTGCAGCCCCATTATTTGTGCTAACTCCACAAACACTGAAATACATCTCTGCCCCGAGTCTGACCATAACATTATTACCCTATCTACTACTTTAATTGGCTTGTCATACACTCCATACACTTGGCGTTTAAATGATTCTCTGCTTACAGACACTATTACATGCCAAGAAATTTCTACTGCTATCCAAGAGTACTTTACTTCAAATGCCACACCAGATATATCCCCAGTACTCTGTGGGTGGCCCATAAGGCAGTTTTAAGAGGCTGTCTTATTAGTATTGCCTCAATGAAAAATAGAGAACGCTGGCAACAAATCTGTGCGTTGAACACAGAATTAGATAAATTACACAAAATACAAATAGGGAATCCGACAAATCCTATAAACAACTGGTGGCAGGGCTGTCTTTAAGGCAGGGCAAAAGGGGAAGCTGCCCTGGGCCCTGTTATTGTTGTGGGACCCAAAGCTGCTGCCTCATACTTGAAAACTATCCCAGTTTAACCACTTCACTACCCAGCTATAGTCCTATGATGTCTGCAGATGGGATCTCCCATCCTGGGCGGGCGTCATATGACCTTCTCAGCTTTCCAGCGGTATAGGGGGCGTGCACTTGTGACAGAGCAGGAACGTGGATCTGTGTGTGTAAACACACAGATCCACGTCCTGTCAGGGGAGAGGAGACAGATCGTGTGTTCCTAGTATATAGGAACACTGATCGGTCTCCTCCCCTATTCAGTCCCAGCCCCCCACAGTTAGAATCACTCCCTAGGTAACACATTTAACCCCTTGATCGCCCCCTAGTGTTAACTCCCTCCATGCCCGTGACATTTATACAACAATCAGTGCATTTTTATAGCACCGATCTCTGTATAAATATCACTGGTCCAAAAATTGTGTCAAAAGTGTTAGGTCTGTCTGCCGCATTGTCACAGTCACGATAAAAATTGTGGATTGCCATTACTAGTAAAAAAAAATAATAATAATTAAAATGCCATAAATCAATAACCTATTTTGTAGGCTTTATAACTTTTGTGCAAACCAATCAATATACGCTTATTGTGATTTTTTTTTTTTCTCAAAAATATGTAGAAGAATACATATTGGCCTAAACTGAGGAAAAATTAGTTTCTTTTTAAAAAAATTGGGATATTTATTATAGCAAAAAGTAAAAAATATGTTTTTTTTCAAAATTGTCACTCTTTGTTTGTTTATAGCACAAAAAATAAAAACCGCAAAGGTGATCAAATACCACCAAAAGAAAGCTCTATTTGTGAGGAAAAAAATGATAAAAGTTTCATTTGGGTACAGTGTTGCATGACCGCGCAATTGTCATTCAAAATGTTACATCGCTGAAAGCTGAAAATTGGCCTGGGCAGGATGGGGGTGAAAATGCCCGGTATTGAAGTGGTTAAATTCCTTTGTCCCTTTTAGTCTCGTGCTGTGTTCTGATATCTCAGTGTGAAGTTCCGTTACTAATGCTGCCCTATTGTTGGGTACAAATGACTCACTTGCAGACCCTGTGTTTACATAGGCATTGATATGTATCGGCATTGATATGTAAGTAGCAGCGGCATTCGTATGTAAATATCAAATTGACTTAGTTCCATTCCTAAAAGCCAATTTCTAAGAGTCAGACGCAATTGCGCAAGAATCGAGGATTTTGACCTACAATGAATGATTGAAAGACTTGTATAGCGCTGCAAATGCGAACTGAATCACCTCAAGGCACTTATCCATCCTGTGTCGTCCAGCTCCTTAGAAGAGGTAGGTCTTAAGTTTTTTTCTGAAAGCCTGATGGTTTTCTTCCAAGCGGATGTTAGTTTGTGGAGCGCTCCATAGCCGTGGTCCCCCAAGCGGGACTTGGGAATGAAGAGTAGGTTTTGGTTCGCTGATCGAAGATTGCGATTAGGTGTGTAGTGTTTTATTTTCTCGCATAAGTATTGAGGAGCATTTTGTAGACGCACCTACAAGTGCAAGTTCTGTATGAGAAGTTCTTGGAAAAGGTTACACCCCATGTGAGTTAAACAAAACCCTATCCTTGGTAAGGGGTATGAATAGGGACAATTTGTTTAAAAAGAAGGAAGTTGCTAAAAGAGATTTTGGTATTGCTTTTATGTCAGGTTTTACCAATATAAACAAGTGGACCATATTGTTCGTAAGCATTGGCATCTTCTATTGAAAGATGACGATTTAGCCAGTGTTTTACCCAGTAGACCACAGTTCATTTACACCAAGCCTTCTACGCTACGACCCAAGCTGGCACCCAATGTTGTTGACCCCCGGAAAAAGCTATGCACTTTTTTGGACCAGGTGGGTTTTTTCACTTGTGGGAGATGTGTTATATTCATCTAAACACAGGGTGAGGAAAACAACTGAGTTTACAGCACACTCCACTGGTCAAAAAGGTTACAAACACCACAGTTTATCCAAACATTTCAGACTAGTTCTCGGTAGGGATCCCAGTAGCCTCACGTTCTGTGGCATTGACAAAGTTGAGGAGCATTGGAGAGGGGGTAACCTCAAGCGTGCTATTTCTCGTAATGAGACCCAGTAGATCCATCATTTAAAAATTTTAGAACAATATAGTGCTTTTTATCTATTGTATTTTTCTTTTTTCTTTCCATTTTATTTTTTTTTTAAACTTTATTTTTATTTTTATTTTTTATTTTAATTTTTATTATTATTTCTATTTATTTTTATTTTTATTATTTTTTTTATCTTTCTTTTTTTTTCTATTTTTATTTTTAGTTTTAATTTTTTATTTATTTTATTCTTATTTTTATTTTCATTTTTATTTTTATTCTTATTTCATTTTCATTTTCAATAGTAGTTTTTTCTTTTATATTTCTTTTTTCGGCTTGTATGTATATTAATTTAATTTTGCATGTAAATGTATTCCCAGTGAGCTCCATGGTTTAGCCGAAATGACATTAGTCGTTGGAATCATTTTTGCAGATTGCTATTTGCACTTTTTTGGTCTCTCCCAGCGGCTGTGCTCTGCCTGTGGGAGTGACCTTTTTTCATTTTATCATCAGCATGGTTGCCATGTGGATGGTGATTAGTCCTCTGTGTGGGGGATGTTGCCTCCTTTCCTCTATTTAAGACGGTCAAGTGGGCTGGGAATTAGGTCTTTGATAATGCCCTGTAGGTTGGCGGCATAGGCGTGTTCAAGAGGTGTGCCAGGTGTGCCTGGGCACACCCTATTTCTGGGGTTGGCAACCTGTCAATGGTGGGCAGGTGACAGGTAAATCGCAATCCTTCCTTGCCGACCCCCAGAACCTGGACAGGAGAGGTGGCCGGGTGGAATTTAGTGGATCCGATCTGTATTCTCCTCCTGCAGCAGCTGAAAGTAGGCTTCTCCTCCTCTCCCTTTTGTCAACATTCAGCTGCCCCAGGAGGAAAATATAAGGGATCGGTACTAAGATATGCCATCCCACCACCCCTCCTTTCCCTGTTCCTCTTCCTTCTGTTGCCTGGGTCCCCCATGTGCTCCCTTCCTCCCCTTTCCTCCCATTGTTTCAGGATCGAGAGTGGTGAAGAGGCCGGTAAATATGTCAAACGCAAATGTGTTGAAGCTTTGGGGTGCACACCCGAAAGAAATAGGCTGCGCACACCTATGGTTGGCAGAACATGTTGACGTATTTCCGGTGGCACTGACGTCAGTTCCTGCTCCTTGGAACGCACTTCCTGGTTTCTAGAATGCACGCCGTGAGCAGCGTTCGGATCCATCTCCAATCCCTTTACATGCCTGTTTTTATCAACTATTTTGTAAGTACCCATTTGTATATGGAAAAAATCCCTTTTCAAATGGTACTTTTCACTATCAGTTCCATTTTTTTTATCCTTTTTTGGTGCCTGGTGATTCTGCTGAGAAATTCAAGCAAGAAATCCTTTGATCTGATATGCACAACACCACTCCTGAGCTTCTCTGGATACCATCGCATAAGCCTGAAGTGACCCCCAGACTGCAAAGCTCTGGGTCTTCGCCATTTGGTGAGTGGGGACACATGTGGGGGTGGTGTTTCTGCACCTGAAAAGTCCTGGAGTGTCTGTGGTCCATTACACTTCAAAAGTTTTTTTTCCCATTGCGGATCAAAACATTCAGCACATTTATTTGGACGTTTACATGTTTTTTGCTTTGTATATTCGCATCTGCACTCATCTACACTTGGTTACACATGTTTAATAACGTTTGTGAGCGCCACATTTTCATAATTTTACATTTCTAGTGAGTAGCACTTTGTGTGTGGCAGCTGCGTTCGTTTTCTTTTTCACTGTTTTTTCACCATTCAGCGCGAGTTTAAATTTTATATTATTCACCATATGTAAATATTGGCGTACTGGCAGCATTCATATGTATATCATGCCCCCCTGAGGACATATCCACCATCACCTATACTGAATTCTGCCCACTGGGAAAATAAAGGGGCATGCTTGAAAGTCCTGCCTACAACTGTGGTCATTAAGCCTACCATCAGCCTGTTCTGCAAGGTTAAGCAAATTAGTGGGGGAGGGTAGTGTGGCATGTGCAGAGGTAGGAAGAGAAGCAATTTTTTCTTGTGAAAAAAAAGAGACGGAATTACAGTTTGGGGTGCACAGGTGAGCAAGGAGGGGATGTATGGAGGTAAGGAAGATGAGTTCAAAGATGAGCAGAGGAGGCAGGTAGAGTTAAAGGGGAGGGGGATTAGGGTGGAGAGGTTGTGGAGTGGTTTTAGGATGCAAAGGTGTACTGACAGGGTGGATAAAGATGTAGGTCACGTGTAGGGCATCCCATTCATTTCAATGGGCTACTCTATGCGCCACAAATGCAGAAGAAAGTCCCAAACCCTTTTTTAAAATCACTTGGTGCCAAGGCACATGTCAGCAGATGCATGAGGGTGTCCTTAACAATTAATGGCACATGCTGTGTATCTGCTAAAGGGCACCACATTTCTGTGGTGTCAGGAAAGCAATTTTGCATGCCTTCCCAACACACACAAATGTGAACGCAGGCTAAAAGTCTCAGTTACATTGGTGATCAGTGTAAATCTTCTCATTACATAGGTGCTTGGTGTAGAATCCTTTCATTCACACTAGTGACCAGTGTGAATGTCAGGAAAAGCCTTCCAGCAAACATTCTAGTACTGTAAAGTTTAGAAGGATGCCTGTGCATAGAAGTGCATGCGCAATAGCGCTAATAGCGGTGCACGGGCGCACGCACTCCCTGTGACAGCACTTGGCGCCAAGAAGTGCTATAAAAAGGGGACTGATCCATTGCTGCCTTGCTGTCCGGTCTACAGCGTTCCTGAAGACCCCTGCTGCCTTGTTACCTTGTTACCTGAATCTCTGAATCTATTACCTATTTGGACTGTTCCAGACTACCCTGTTTGCTGCCTGCTCCGATCCTTTGGACTTGACTATTCTTTTGGATTGCCCTTCTGTACCTGATCTGCCCGCCTGTGCTTCGACCTGGCTTGTCTGTACCCTGCTGTCTGCATCCTGCTGCTGGACTACAGAACATCTCCCTGCTGTCTGCATCCTGCTGCTGGACTACAGAACACCTCCCCGCTGTCTGGATCCTGCTGCTGGAGTACAGAACACCTCCCTGCTGTCTGCATCCTGCTGCTGGACTACAGGACATCTCCCTGCTGTCTGCATCCTGCTGCTGGACTACAGGACACCTCCCTGCTGTTTACAGAATCCAGCCCTCTACTCCAGCCTTCCAGTCAGGCACTTGTGCCCCTTTGTACTCTCGAGCCCCTGTCAACACTACCAGGGGTTCCCAAGTCAGATGTATATGAGAGGCCGTTCCCTGCATTCTGGGCTCTACCTACCAGGTATGTGACAGTGAATGTCCCACTTACATTGGTGGTCAGTGCAAATCCCTCCTTACATTGGTGGTTACTGTCAATGCTTATATTACATTAGTGGTCAGTGTAAACCCCCTATTACATTGATGGCCAGTGTTGAAATTCCTCTTTATATTGGTAGTAAAAAAAAAAAAAATCAGCTTTACCATTGATCACACCCTCCCCCCTGCCACTGATCCCAGGAGTCCTAGGATACCTAGGAGTTTTCTGTCTATTAATGGGTCGCCTCACCTCCCCAGTCCATGGTGTGCAGGCAGTGAGGAGATGATGTGCAGTAACCTCTAGCAACCAATCAGTGAGCAGTATTGATGTGCAGTAATCTCTTGCAACCAATCATCAAGCAGAAATAATGTGCTGTAACCTCTAGAATATAATCAGTAAATCGTAATGTGTGCTGTAACCTCTAGCAACCAGTCAGTGAGCAGTAATGATACACTGTATCTTCTGGCAACCAATCGCAGTTGCTGCCTGATCTGATTCAGTAAACGGATTTTGAGTCTAGCTGCTATTTATTGTATGTCTCAGAACAGGTGGAGAGTGAAACTGCATGGAGGGGGGCCAAGAAAATTTTTGCCCAGGGTCCAATCAATATTAAAGATGGCCCTGACTGGTGGCTCAGAAGAGGTTAGAGTTAGATGCCCTGTTGTCAGCCAAGGTGGAAAAGACCCTCTGGTCCAAAGCCAGATTTCTCCTACATAGCAACTAGGCATACTCCATGTTTGCCCGTAAACTTAACCATACCTAGCATCCCCCCCATCTACACAAACTCTGCAATGCCACCGTTAATATGGTATTACACCCTAAAGAGGTCCTGAATATGTTTGAAAACTTCTATTCCACTCTACTTGCCCATTCACCCTCCTCCCTTCCCAAGCATCACACGACTGGCTAGCCTCCCTTCCTCTGCCCTCCTTATCAACCTCTCAAGTAGAATCCCTCAATCCACCCTTTACAGAGGAAGAGCTGCTGGGTGTGATCAAATCCCCAAAACGTTTGGTAGCCCCAGGCCCAGATGGCTTTAAACACTACTCCTCTATTTTAATCCCACGCTTAACCACTATGTATAATACAATTCTTAGTGGTGATCACTTCCCTAATGAAATGACCTTGGCCAACATGTCCCTATTACCCAAACCCCTTAAGGACCACTCACTCCCACAAAACTATAGACCAATATAGTTCATTAACAATGATCTAAAAAATCTTAGTCGTGCTTTGGCTGATAGACTGGCTAACATTATTGAGACTCTGACCTCTTCTGATCAATCAGGATTCATTATGGCAGATAATATTCGCCTGACCCTGAATGTTCTCCAAGACTCTAATCTACATAAAAAGCAGGTCCTTCTATTGAGCCTTGACATCAATAAGGCTTTTGACAGCGTACTCTGGCCTTACATATTTTCAATCCTACAACATATAGATTTCAAGGACGAATTCTTAGTGCGTGTACAGGCCCTTTAACACCACCCTAAAATGGAATAAAATTGCCAGGTTGCAACTTTGACTTTTTTACACTGGGGAGAGGCACTCGTCAGGGATGTCCCCTATCGCCTTTATTATTCACCCTAGCCTTGGAGCCCCTAGCAATTGCTAGTAAACAACATCCGGACATATCTGGGTATCCGATTTAATCCTCCCACTTTAAACTCTGCATGTATGCGGATGATGTTATGCTCTTTTTTTACTCAACCCCAAATCTCCCTACCCAATTTACTCTCCATATTATCTAAATTTGCCTCTATCTCTGGACTTACAGTAAGTATAACTATATATACTATACCCGCTGCTCAGTGTGAAACACTCTGAGGATCCGTCTCATTCCAATGGTCAATTGATGAAAAACCCTATCTTGGCATTTATATTACACCACAATTGTCTTTCGTCTTCGCTGCGAACTATCCAGCATGTGTGTCCCAACTACGGAGCCTGCTTAAAGTCTGGAGTTCCTATCGCATTTCATTTTTGGGAAGAGTTACAGCAGTTAAAATGACCCTGTTACCAAAACTCCTATATTTGTTTAGAGCCCTCCCCATCACTATCCCCAAAACTTGACAAGCTACAACAAGAAGTTAATAGATTTATCTGGCAGAACAAAAGACCCAGGTTTTCTAGACACGTTCTATATAAATCTCAAGTTACAGAGGGCCTGGGACTACTGATTCTTTGGTTTTGTTTTTTAGCATCCCGTTTTTCACAGATAGCTCAATGGAATATCCCGGATTTAAGGGTACCCTGGGTCATGTTTGAATCCAACTCATCTGACCTTATTGCCTCCCATATATATTCTGGTCACCCTCCAACTCTACACATAAACTTTCCTCCCTTAATTCCATCGTAACGCAATCTTTACTCCTCTGGAACTGCTATAAAAGTAAACGTGGCCTGATTTCATCTGCACCCCAAGGTTCATCCTTTTTAGGAGAACCCTTATTCACCACAGCTTTTGACCACCCGGAAAGCTTCTCATGGTGGAAAGCTAATTCCCTGGTCACCTTAGCAGATCTCCAACTAGGAGGTACATTCACCACACTTGATCTCCTCCGTTCACAGAAACAAATCCCACTTAGGGAACATTATCACTTTATGCAAATAAGACACTTTTATATCTCCCGTTGCTGTCTTACCCCATTCTTCCCACCTACATCCTTTGAACAGATCTGCTGTGACTCTCCCAGAGGCATGGGCCTCATTTCAGTTCTCTATAAAACAGAATTGGCTTCATATTTCTGTAGTGAGCCTCCATATAGGAGTAAAAGGGAAGCTGACTGTGATGAATAGTTCCCTCTGGAGGATTCTGATACAATGCTGGATAACTTACGCAAATGTACAAAATCCTTAGCAGTCAGGGAAACGGCCTATAAGGTATTGGCCAGATGGTATTATACTCATTCCAGACTCTAAGCCATCTTCCCAGGAATGTCTGGATTATGTTTCAGGAGATGCCAGCTCCTAGGTACCTTCAAACACATATTTTAGGATTGTGGGCTACTTTCTCCAGTGTGGAAGAAAGTGACTGCTATTGCTTCTGCGATTTCTGGTACTCCCCTACAGCTCACAATTTCAATGTGTCTCCAGGGAGCATTAATCCCAAGGATTTTCCACAAGGAGGAATGTCTTAAACACACTATTTGGGTATCCACCTTATGGGCTATTGCCCTTCATTGGAAGTTCCCAGTGGTACCCCTGTCCTCCATTTTAGACAGAGTTGATATGGTTATGATAATGGAGAGGATTTTGTATGCCCTACAGGATAAAATGCACCTGTTTTGAACATAGATGGGCAGCGTGGAAAACCCATAGGCATATTTTGCTAACACATTTTGCTAACGCATGAACAATACTCTCAGGTATACCCCATCCCTGCTTCTTTATATACTTGTTATTTTGGACAGTAATTGATCAGCATTTTCTAATGACTCTTCTGTATGCTTCGAAATTGTTCTTTATTTTTGTTGTCAAAGATATCTTCTTGACGTCAATTTTATGATGCATGTTGTCACAAGCTTGTATATTTCATATGTTTCAATAAACAAAAACGTTTGTATGCAAAAAAGTCAGTAGCATCTTTTTTGTATTCTGCTGATCATGTGCTTTCAGAAAATATATGGTTTGGTGAGTCTTTAACAAACTCTGAAAGCTGTAAGAGAAAAATAAAAAAGCAATTAAAAAATTGCAAAAATGGCCTGGCCACCTGAGTGTAAAAATGGAGCACCGGGCCTGGCAGCGAAAGGGTTAAGCATGCAGAAAAGTAGCCATATAGTAGTAGTCATATTAGGTAGCAACTGTTATAATTGACAGATAAATAACACCTAAATGAGCATCTATCTTAAGCTTACTACTGCAGTGAGATACAATGACACTGTTAGAAATTCTGCATATAGCCCTACAAAACAGACAGTGCACAATCCTCATGGGCTTTGCTGCTTAAAGCGGACTTTCAGCCATTTTTTCAACTTTCCATCTATTAAATCTTCTGCCCTTGTTGTTTTAACTTTGGATAGTAAAACATTTTTTTTCTGCTAGTAAATACCTTATACAGCCCACTTCCTGTTTCTTGTCTGGTAAAGGCTAGGCTTATGGCATCATGCACATGTAAGCGGGTGTAGGGTGTAGCGGCTTCACAGAGGGAATCACAGGTACTGACTTTATAAACCAGGCAACGTTTATTACCAGGGAGATGGTAGTAGAAAGAGTATTTACAGCAGTAATGCAAGTAGTTTCACTCCAAGCATGGAGGCATAGATACACAGCAGTCACTTCTGATGTAAGCAGTAGTTGTATTCGTCAGCACTATAGTCACTTTCCGCTGACTGACACAGTATAAACCCAAGCACACAATGCGTATCTGTAGAGGCTGATATTCACACATGTTACCTGGTAACAGCTGTATTCCTTCAGCAGATGGATATAGGCATCTGATGCACTTGTCCCTCCCTCACAGCGAGGACACCAGATTTATTATCAGCAATGGGGAGTCTTTCATCCGACCAGGACTGTTGATGCAGGACTCCGTAGGAACCCTGAGCTATTCCTCACAGGCTGGAACACTCTCCCCATCTTCTTCTAACTCTTCCTGATAAGCAGGTTCACCCCCCCTGTCTGTGTACACACGTGAACTGAACACACGTGGCTGGGCTTTCTTATATAAAGTATCCACCCA
This sequence comes from Aquarana catesbeiana, assembly GCF_042186555.1. Classification (NCBI taxonomy): domain Eukaryota; kingdom Metazoa; phylum Chordata; class Amphibia; order Anura; family Ranidae; genus Aquarana; species Aquarana catesbeiana. The sequence continues at coordinate 382,784,670 of NC_133326.1, read as the reverse complement.
AAAATGGCCGATTTGCTTGTCCTATCAGGACACCAGGCTTCTCCAAAATGGTGCTGGAGACAATTATAGAGGCCAAACAGCTCTGAACATATGTAAAGATAAACATAAAAGAGGCATTGAAAGTGAGAATATACACTTGCTAACCCACTACCTCTAGGCTGCCCTGCACCACATCTGCCTACACACTCTCTCACGAGAGTTTGCCAGGGAGGATGAGTCATAAGAGGGTCAATGAAAGCTGCAGGGCTGCAGAGCTAGAGGTGTGACTCTCTGTGTCTGTGTAAATCCAGGAAGTTAATAGGCAGCAGCTTCAGATGCCCACAGTTAAAATGGATGCAATCAGACATAGTGGAGGGAGACGTCTGCAGCATATTTGGCAAGTACAGAATCACGGTATATATAAAATAATATGCAAAGTGGTTGGAGTGAAGCTTCAGAATAGCAAAGATGTTTTTATTACAAATCATGTGAGCAGACTGCAATTCCTCTTTAACTGCAGACAGGAAGCAGGAAACTTTATTCAGGGAAAAGACATACAGTAGAGCATACCATAGATGCAGATACAAACTTATAAACACCACCCTCTACTGGTTAAAATATATACCTCTACTGAATACTTATACTGATGTACAGTAGTTGTTGCACACAATACAATTCTGTATTACAACACCCCCACTCAGCAACTACCCTTTATATTAGTCCCATTTTGGATCTCCGTTCTATAAATCTATTTCTTGTAAGCGTTTTTTTTTTTTCAAATACTGTGATCCACTTTTGTTTCTCATGAGTTTGAAGTCTTTGCACCTCATCCCATGAATCTGGTTCTGGTTTTAAATCTACGCAAGCAATACAGGACAGACGTTTGGCTGGAATGCCTTTATTGCTTTTGATAGATTTCCTGGTTGAATTCTCTTGTGGCCTTTTTTTTTTTTTTCTTGCACAGTATTTGGATTGTCTGCATTATTTATATTTCTATGTTGCTTTGTTGCTTAAATCTTTGTGACCCCAAATTTCCCTCAGTTTGAAGTGTTGTGTTCATGAAATTTTGAACGTACTGAAGTTTCATCGACAATTACACTTCAACTGATGGTTAACTTGTTTGTGTCTTGGTTTAGAGTTCTGTATCCCTTTTGACATCCACTGTACCCCACAAGTACACCTTCCTTTGCACAAGCATCCCATTTTCTATGTTTTTCTTTTGGGATGTGCACATAGGCTTTGCTTCCAAAAAAATGTTAGATTGTTCAAATTCGGGGCCCTTTCATTCCACAGTTCATATGAAGTTTTTTTGATTTTTCCTGGTAGTTGATTTTGGAGATAGCATGCAGTCATAATTGCCTCCCCCAGTATGTGATTGCCATATCCGCATCAAACAGCATGGTCCTTCCATTCTCATATAGAGTACCGTTCATTCTTTCTGCAACCCCGTTTTGTTCTGGGTTTTATGGTACAGTAGATTAAAATATTATGTCATGCTTTCTGAGAGTCACCCATATGTTATCACCTGTATATTCAGTTCCATTGTCTGTGCGCAATACACTCGACTTGCCAAATTTGCTTACTTGAGAGCCAAATACTGTTCAAGTTTCTCTGGTACTTCACTTTTGTTGTAACAGATATAGTGTAGTATACCTGGAGTTATCATCTATAAAAGTGAGAAAATACCTCTTCTTTCCTGGAGTAATTTTTTTCCATTGGACCACAAAGATCTGATTGAATTAAGTCCAGAGATTTCTTAGCTCTGCTGTTACTCTGCTTTGGAAAGGACTTTCTTGTCTTTTTTCCTTTTATTCAGCTGGTGCGTTTCATTGTTTGATCATATGGACTAATTTGTAGTGCCATGTTTGAATGTTTTTACTCTTTGGCAGTATTAACCACCTCATTGCAGTTCAGCTGATACAGTTCATCTGTAATTTTAGCCTTTGCAAGTAAGACATCCCCTGTTAGGAGAATACCTGTAATGAGTGGAGACCAATGGCCGACAACGTCAGGCAAGCTCAGTTCTCAGGTCTTAGAGAGATAGGAAAGTCTGAATTGCTAGACCAATAATCAGTGTTGGGGTCACAAGCCAAGGTTACTGCAGGAGAGAGTTTCATAGTCGAGGTCACAGGCCAAGGTTGATGCAGGAGCAGAGTTTCTTAGTCGAGGTCACAAGCCAAGGTTGATGCAGGAGGAGAGTTTCGTAGTTGGGGTCACAAGCCAAAGTTGCTTTCAAACAGCAATAGCAGTAGCTCAAGTAGTATGCAGGATCAGACCACAATAATCTGGCGAAAGGAAGTGCAGAGGCAAGGCTTATATAGAAAGTTCATGGTAGGAGCAAAAAATACAAGGTTCAGCACCAATCAAGACACAAGGCAGCGTTGTCCAATGGATCAGGCAGGATTGTCCAATAGTTCAGGCAGGATTGTCCAGTAGATCAGGCAGGGAGCTGTCCAGCATCCCAGATAGCTCAGTGAGAAGAGTAAGACAACCACAGAAGAGGTCCTGAGTTCAAGCCCAGGTCCTGACATCCCCTTTTGTGATGGTTCAACTGTAATATTGGAGTTTGTTTTGTGAGCTTCTTCAATGACAAAAGATTTGTTTCAAGAGCAGGGACATAGAGAACATTTTTCATAGGTATCTTTCTGGTGACACTCTCGGAAATAGGACAGTAAAGAAAACTGTTTCCTATTCCTTCGGATTCCATTATTTGCCCATTAGCCCATTAGCTGTGGTGATTTTTTCTATTTTACTGTGGTTAAGGTGAATAAAGAAATGTCTGTCATTTGTCATGTGACCTGTAGCTCCTGAATCAACACACCATGCCTACAAAGATGAGGTGCATCTTTTGGACTGAAAAACATATTCATATCTGAAGCAAAATCAGATTCTTCCTTCACACTTGGCCTTTTGTAGTTTAGTTTGTTTTTGCATTCTAGCTTTCCAGACTCTATCTGCAATGGATCAGGCAGGATTGTCAACAGATCAGGTCCGGCATCTCAGATAGCTCAGCGAGAACAGTTTATGCCAGACACAGAAGAGGTCTCAGGTTTGAGCCCTGGTCCTGACAGTACTCCCCTCCTCCCAGGCCGTCTTAGGTCCTGTTTTGGTTTTTTTGAGGAAATCTCTGGTGAAATTCTCTTATTAATCTAGGGGCATGAACATGCTCCTCAGGCTCCAAAGAATCCTCCTGTGGTCCATGACCTTTCCATCTTAATAGGTATTGTAGTTTACCATGATGCATACGTCAATAATTTTATCCAACATGAATTCTTCTTCCCCTTTCACCTGGACAGGGTCTAGTGGGGGATGTGTACAACCAGAAAAAGAATTACTTCTGAAAGGCTTTAAAAGGGCCGTATGAAAAACAGGATGGATCTTGATAGAAGGTGGTAGTTTAAGTTTGTAGGCCACAGGATTAATTTGTGCAATTATGTCAAAGGGTCCAATGAACTTAGGACCAAGTTTCTGAGAAGTTGTAAGTGTTTAGTGGACAGCCAGATCTTATCACCTAATGAATAATGAGGAATGGTTCATCTGTGTCTAGTTGCAATTTCCTTATAGGATTCTTGAACTTCGTGTAAGGTATGCTTCAGTAATTCCTGATTGTTTTGTAAAGCAGACACCTTTGCATTTACAGTTTGTAAAGATGAGTCTATGGGAATTCCGTGGATAAAAGATGGAGGACATCCCATAATTGGCAAAGAAATGGGCTTTGAGAGATGGAACTATGGCAGGAGTTATTGTAAGCAAATTTTGCTAACGGTAGATATTCGGTCCAGTCATTCTGAAGATGGCAGATGAAGAAACTAAGATATTACTCTAAAGTTTGATTCGTTCTCTCAGTCTGCCCATTTGATTGTGGATGACAGGCAGTTGATAGGTTAACTTCAATTCCCAGAGTAGAACAGAATGTTTTCCATAATCGTGATGTGAACTGAACTTCTCGATCTGATATCTGATATTACTACTGGTGGGGTGGTAATTGGTTGGCATTTTTTTAATCGCAAATGTCTTTAACCACTTGCCGACCAGCCACAGTATATATAGTATACTGGTCGGCTCTCCAGCGCAAACCGATGTATCCCTACGTCGGTTTGTGCATGTTAAATTGTGGGCAGCATTTAAAAAAAATAGTTCATAAATCTATCCCCTATTTTGTAGACGCTATAACTTTTGCGCAAACAAATCCAATATAAGCTTATTGCGATTTGTTTCACCAAAAATATGTAGCAGAATTCATATTGGCCTAAATTGATGAATAAATTAGTTTTTTTATATTTTTTTTTGGATATGTATTATAGCAGAAAGTAAAAAAATATTTTTTTTTTTTCAAAATTGGCGGTCTTTTTTTGTTTATAGCGCAAAAAATAAAAACCGCAGAAGTGACCAAATATCACCAAAAAAAGCTCTATTTGTGGGAAAAAAAAGATATAAATTTTGTTTGGATATAGCGTCGCACACCCACGCAATTGTCAGTTGAAGCGATGCAGTGCCGTATCGCAAAAAATGGCCTGGTCATTAAGGGGTAAAACCTTCCGGGCTGAAGTGGTTAAAGTCTTCTTACTGAGGGGGGATTTTTCGAGGATAGTCAATGTCACTCCAATAATAGTAGGTGAGATGTCTCTTTTTTGACAATGTAACTCACAACGTTCAGAGGAAAAGGCAAGGTTTCTGGCCTGCCAGTCAATAGTGGAGTTGTGAATGGATAGCCATGGATTTCCTAAAATAACAGGAAATTGAGGAGAACAAATCGCACTGAAAGATATTAACTCTTGGTGTCCAGACTCGATACTTTACTGCAGAGGATTGGTCTCATGAGTGATTACCCCGGAACCATCCATTGTCTCCATATGTACTGGGGATGGTTTGGGTATTCGGGTGATGCCATTTTCTTCAGCAAACTTCAAATCCATAAAGTTACCAACAGCCCCAGAATCCAGCATCACTGAGGTGGAGAGTAACTGGTCTTTCTCTTTAAGTGTGATGCTTAAAATAAAATTTGGATGATGACAGACAATCTCCTTCTCTCCTGGTGTTACGGAAGACAAGGGTTGTGTAATGGATCCCACTTGCTCCCTAGATGAGGACAATTCTCTTTGACCGGCCGCTGTAATGGTTTGTCTTGTTCATCTTGATTTATTTGGATACCTAATCTGAACAGGAAAATGTGGGAGAGTGGGGGTAGGGCACAGGAAACCCTTAGTCAAAAATATTAATGATCAGCAGATAGGCAAATTGTCAGACTCCTTAGACTAAAAGGCTAAAAGCATAGTTTCCAGGTATTGTGCAGGCTCTCCCTTGTGGAGCTCTTGAACACCTGGATAGGCCTCAACAGACCTAGCAGCCAGGAGGACCCCTGACTAGGCCTCAGGCTCCATGCCTAGCAACCAGGAGCTGTTTGACACTCACTCAGACAGCAGTCTGGGCGGAGAAGGACCTAGATCACCTGACTTCTTCCAAATAAATAACTTCTGCCAGCATGCATAGCTGGCAGTTTGGCTGAGAAAAAGTATGTTTATCCATAACCTGAATTCACTGTAACTCATCATACTAATGTCGAAGGCAACAGTGCCACCTACTGACAAAAGGGAGAAGCCACAGCTAAACAGGATTAGGAGAAAAGCCACAAAACACAAGTTACCTAGGCTAGCTACTACCCAGAACAGCTAAATTTACCTATAACCCTGTTTTAGGACGAGGGTGCTACACTACATTACAGGAGATGCAGGAAAAATTGATTGATACATTGAAGAAGGCTCAGGAATATTGCAAGAAGGCTGCTGACAGACGTAGGTCTGACAAAGTTTGGTTATCTACCAAAAATTTGAAAACTCATGTTCCATCAGCTAAGTTGGGTCAAACGTTTGTGGGACCTTTTCAGATTTCTACTCAAATCAACCTGGTCACCTTTTGCTTAAAACTTCCTGACAGTATGAAGATTCACCCTGCTTTTTTACATATTACTACTCAAACTGTTTCATGAAAATCTTTTTTTCTGGAAGAATTTATCCACCTCCTTCACTTGTTGAGGTACAGGGTGAAGAAGAATTTGTGGTGGAGAAAATTCTGGACTCCGTGATCTTTAGGAACAAATTACAATATCTGGTTCAATAGAAAGGTTATGGGTCAGAAGAACATTTTTGGGAGCCTGAGGAGAATGTGTATGTCTCTAGATTAACAATGGAATTCAACCAGAGGTTTCCTCACAAACCTGGCCCTAAGACATCCAGGAAGGAGGGGAGTACTGTCAGGGCCTGGACATGAACCTGGGAACCTGCTGTGTCTGGCAATGACTCTGCTTGCTGAGCCACCTAGAATGCTGATCAACCCTTTGCCTTGGACAACTCCTTGAATGATCTTGCCTTGAATCTTGTTTGTCTTGCCTTGTATGAACTTCCTAATTTAAACCATGTCTCTGCACTTACTGTTTGCCAGATTAGTGTGCTCCCTCTAGCCAATATCTCACTTTTAGAGATGAGCTAAACACCCCCCAGTTTGGTTCGTGCCAGAACTCACATTGCAAAAGTTCAGACCCAAACAGCAAACCCCATTGAAGTTTATGGGACCCGAACTTGAAGAATCAAGTCCCCATTTTAAAGGCTTATATGCAAGTTATTGACCATAAAAAGGGTATGGGTTCCCAGGCTACTCCCCTGGGGGACATGTACCAATGCAAAAAATGTTTTTTAAAAAGATCGTTTTGAACCGCTTGCCACCCGCCCGCCGTCAAACGGTGGCAGAATGGCTCCCTTGCGTGAATAGCAGTAGCTGTACGGCGGCCACTTTAAGGGGAATAAGGGGCGCCCGCCCGCCACGGTACTGAGGAGCCGATGCGCCTGCCCAAGAGTCGCAATGTCTGCCGGGCACCAGCGATCGCTCCTGACAGAGCCAAAATGAGGATCTGTGTGTGTAAACACACAAATCCATGTTCTGGCAGGGGAGAGCAGACAGATCGTGTGTTCCTAGTATATAGGAACACTGATTGGGCTCCTACCCCAGGCAGTCCCATTCCCCCTACAATTAGAACACACAGAGAGCACATTTAACCCCGTGATCGCCCCCTAGTGTTAGCCGCTTCCCTGCCAGTGACATTTATACAGTAATCAGTGGCTATGTTTAGCTCTGATCTCTGTATAAATGTCAGTTGTCCCACAAAAGTGTCAAAAGTGTCTGATCTGTCCACCACACAATATCCCAGTCCCGATAAAAATCACAGATCGATTTACTGAAGTCCCATATCAACAAAGATTACACCAACGTTTCAAGGGCACATTTACCTTTTTATAAGGTGACAGACAGTTTCAAAATCTACTTCTGTGTCCTGGTTTTCTCTTCTTTGTCAGGTTTTTATTCCTGTCTCCCCTTTAGGGAGATTCATCCTCTTTATTGTCCTCAAAACCAATTCACTTAAAGGATAATTTTTGTATTCAGATGTAACATGTAACATGTTATAAATGCACTGGCCCCCGCACCCACCCACAGATCCCCCATTTTGACAGCAAGCAAGGGACTGTCTCCCCCTGCTCGCTATCATAATCTAAAAAAAAGTATCTGTGTGGGGCTCCGCCCACCTGGCCGCGTCATTCAATTAACAGTGTTCTGTGAATGGTAAAACTGCAAGTACTGACAGCCTTTGCAGCTGTCGGCTTGTAGTTCTCAATGAACTACCAGGGCGCTGTTGATCGCTCTAGGTCAGGGGTGTCCAAACTTTTTTCAAAGAGGGACAGATTTGATGAAGTGAACATGCGTGAGGGCCGACCATTTTGCCTGACATTCTTTGAACCATTAAAATTTGGTCCAAGTGTGTTAGTTCGAGTACTAATACACTGTCCAACAAGAATTCTTTTGCCTTTATGGCTGTGTGTGAGTAAAGAGATGAGCGTGTTATTTGGATATACCGTATTTATTGGCATGTAACACGCACCTTCACTTTAAGAGGGAAGTTTCAGGAAAAAACTTAAATTTTAAATAAAGAACTGTGAAGCAAAATAAAGGTCAGTGCCCATCTGTAGCCTCACAAGTGCCAAAAATTCAGCACCACCATTACCATGAATGCAGTCCCGCCATTGCCAGTAATTCAGCAACCACCATTGGCAGGAATGCAGACTCTCCATTGCCATCAGTGCAGCCTGATTGATGCCCATCCATCTGCAGCCTTGGAGGGCTCAGAAAGGGGGGCGGGAAGAGCACCAAAAGATTACATACAGAAGAAACTCCTGTTTTTTCGGCGGCCTCTTTAATACACAGTCTCGCCTCCTTGGATGAACAGAACAGTCGTCCAATGGCAGCGCAGGAGACGGACTTTCTATTACAGAGGCTGCAGTGTAAACAGGAAATTCTCCTCTGTGTACAGCACTCATCCTGCCTCCTCCCTGTCCCCTCCAAGGCAGCCAGCATATATATCTTTTGTGGCCCCGTCGCTGGGAGATCGTTGGGGGCCACAAAAGATACATATGTCCAAATAACCAGGCGGGCCTTTCAAAACCAACACAAGAATTAATTTTCACAAAGTCTGCTGCCTCTGTTTTTATGATGACAATTTGCATATACTCCAGAATGTTATGAAGATTGATCAGATGAATTGCCATGAAAAGGAACTTATGTGACAACAGAAAATTTATACTCAGCGCTGCCGCTCTAAACCATAAATATACATATACTCGCATCAATTATATGTCATATGACATCATGTATAACAAAGTGCCAATATAGTGAAAAAAAAGTGCATTCAATAAAGTTCAAAAAAGTGCAAAATAAGGTGCAATCAATAAAGTTCATCAAGTGTGAGGTACAGGGCTGGTGACACGTTGATGTAATCTTGGGGACTTCCTGTGCTCCCCTCCTGGGTCCCCACTCACCAGATAAAGATGATAAATACGCCTGTGTGTATCAAGATGGTGTCTCCTGTCCAGCAGATATGTAGATTGGTTGTGCCTCAGAGAATGGAATCTCCTCTCCTCCACAGCTTGATGTAGATCCTACATACTTTACTTAGTCAAAGACGATCAGGGTAGTAAAGTTTGGACAAGTGAAGAGGGCATATAGTGTAATACTGCAAGGTTTATTAAAAGGTTTAAAATCATTACACTTACATCAGAATCTTTAAAATGTGCAAAAATTGCTGCCTTGGCATCCAAACAGCCTTCACAGATTATCCTTTAGCTTGACATGTTTCGCCCCTCCCACTGGGCACATCATCAGAAGCTTATGGAGTCTGTGATTGGCTGTCTTATATACTTTAAGTATCGCCTACTACACCCAATGACTCCCACTACTCTCATTGATGGCGCAGTATGAAATTGGCCTCACTTCCGGTCTCCGCCGCAATCGGAAGTGACGTACCTGCCAAGACCGAAAGTGATCAGCGGCGCAGGAAGTGATGTAATCTTTGTTGACAAAAGGTAAACACCAACATCCTACTTCCTGAATTAACAGGGAGTGATCAGAGGCCATCTAGTGTTAGTAATTCGGTATTATATTAAAAACAGATCATGGTTTGTTACATTATGTGAACCATTGTGATAATAACAGTATACTCAATATGAAGAAAAATATATAGATAGTTAAATAATTGGGAATTATATAATGAAGGCCTGGTCTAAAAAAATGAAATAAAGTAAATGAAGAGGAAATGAAAATAAAGTGAAATAAAATTAAATTTAAAATAAGAATAAAAATAAAATTAAAAATAAATAAAAATTAAAATAAAAATCAAATATAAGAATAAAAATAAAAAAATAAAAATGAAAATAAATATAAAAAAAAATAAAAAAACAAAATGAACAGTCAAAAATTACTAATAAAACCACATTTAACCCTTTCGGCGTTAAGGACTGTAACTTGTATATCCATTGAGTCTCGTTTTGGGAGATCCAGAGCCAAAACGAGACTCAATGGATATACAAATTACAATCCTTAACGTCGAAAGGGTTAAATGTGGACCTGGACATTAATTGTTTTATTAGTAATTTTTGACTGTTCATTTTGTTTTTTTTGTTTTTTGATTTAGATTTTTTTTATTTTTATTTATTTTTAATTTTATATTTATTCTTCTTTTTATTTTCATTTGCATTTATTTTATTTTTATTATTATTTTTTTTTATTTCACTTTATTTTCATTTCCTCTTTATTTACTTTATTTATTTAATTTTGTTAGACCAGGCCTTCATTATATCATTCCCAATTATTTAACTATCTATATATTTTTCTTCATATGGAGTATACTGTTACTATCACAATGGTTCACATAATGTAACATACCATGATCTGTTTTTAATGTAATACTGAATTACTAACACTAGATGGCCTCTGATCACTCCCTGTTAATTCAGGAAGTAGGATGTTGGTGTTTACCTTTTGTCAACAAAGATTACATCACTTCCTGTGCCGCTGATCACTTCCGGTCTCGGCGGATATGTCACTTCCTGTTCCGGCGGAGACCGGAAGTGAGGCCAATTTCATACCGCGCCATCAATGAGAGTAGTGGGAGTCATTGGGTGTAGTAGGCGGTACTTAAAGTATATAAGACAGCCAATCACAGACTCCATAAGCTTCTGATGATGCCCAGTGGGAGGGGCGAAACATGTCAAGCTAAGGATAATCTGTGAAGGCTGTTTGGATGCCAAGGCGGCAATTTTTGCACATTTCAAAGATTCTGATGTAAGTGTAATGATTTTAAACCTTTTAATAAACCTTGCAGTATTACACTATATGCCCTCTTCACTTGTCCAAACTTTACTACCCCGATCGTCTTTGACTAAGTAAAGTTTGTAGGATCTACATCAAGCTGTGGAGGAGAGGAGATTCCATTCTCTGAGGCACAACCAATCTACATATCTGCTGGAAAGGAGACACCATCTTGATACACACAGGCATATTTGTCATCTTTATCTGGTGAGTGGGGACCCAGGAGGGGAGCACAGGAAGTCCCCAAGATTACATCAACGTGTCACCAGCCCTATACCTCACACTTGATGAACTCTATTGATTGCGCCTTATTTTGCACTTTTTTGAACGTTATTGAATGCACTATTTTTTGCACCATATTGGCACTTTGTTATAAATGTTGTCATATCACACATATTTGATGCGAGTATATGTATATTTATGGTTTAGAGAGGCAGCGCTGAGTATAAATTTTTTGTTGTCACTTTTTTTGAGGTACTTACCTTGCACTACAGCGGCAGCCCTATTACATATGTGTGTGTGTGGTGTAAACGTACACATATATGTACATTTTGTACTTATTCAACAATTTATTTGTTTGTTTATTTTTCTCCACGGCGCGGGTCTTATTTTCATTATTTTTAAAAGGAACTTAATGCCATAAAAAAACATTTCCACTGCATTTGTGAACAAGGCTTCAGGGCGCCCAAGAAAGTTCAGCAAGCGCCAGGACCGTCTCCTACAGTTGATTCAGCTGCGGGATCAGGGCACCACCAGTGCAGAGCTTGCTCAGGAATGGCATTAAGCATGTGTTAATGCATCTGCACGCACAGTGAGGCGAAGACTTTTGGAGGATGGCCTTGTGTCAAGAGCAGCAATGAAGCAACTTCTCTCTAGGAAAAACATCAGGGACAGACTGATATTCTGAAAAAGGTACAGAGATTGAACTGCTGAGGACTGGGGTAAAGTAATTTTCTCTGATGAATCCCCTTTCCGATTGTTTGGGGCATCCGCAAAAAACCTTGTCTGAAGAAGAAAAGATGAGCGCTACCACCAGTCCTGTGTCATGCCAACAGTACAGCATACTGAGACCATTCATGTGCGGGGTTGCTTTTCAGCCAAAGGAGTGGACTCACTCACAATTTTGCCTAATAACACAGCCATGCATAAAGAATGGTACAAAAACATCCTCAGAGAGCAACTTCTCCCAAATATTCAAGAACAGTTTGGTGAGAAACAATGCCATAGCTGCCAACAGTCCCGATTTTCCCGGGACAATCCCGATTTTGGGACCCTCGTCCCGGATGGAGGGTGTCCCGAATCGGGATTTTCCATAAGGAAAATCGGGAATGTTTTTTGTTTTGTTTTGGAGCAGCTGGCTCCAGCAAAATGGCGGCCGGCGCTGCCGCTCTATCTTCCCCCTAGTAACTGTCTTGTGTAGTGGAGAGAGGAAGGGGGCTCGATCCGTGCAGCCAATGAAGCGGCTGCACGGCCCCTCCCCTCTCCACTGAAGGAGAAGACAATGCGACGACGTGGCGTGTCTTGCCGAAACTAAGTTCCCCTGCCCCGTACTGCGCAAGCGCTGCGCCTGCGCAGTACAGGGGGGTCCATATTTGCCGAGGGGAACTTTCTCAGCAGGCAGAACACCGGCCGGCCGCACCTGCACTGAAGGGGGTGAGTGGGGGGTGAGGGGGGTCTGCACTTATTGAGGGGGGTGGCTGCATTGAGGGGGGGTGGCTGCACTAATTGAGGGGGGCTGCATTGATTGGGGGGGTCTGCACTTATAGATAGGGGGCTGCATTGAGGGGGGGTGGCTGCACTAATTGAGGGGGGGCTGCATTGAGGGGGGGGTCTGCACTTATAGAGGGGGGCTGCATTGAGGGGGGGTCTGCACTTATAGAGGGGGGCTGCACTAATAGAGGGGGGGCTGCATTGAGGGGGGTCTGCACTTATAGAGGGGGGCTGCACTAATAGAGGGGGGCTGCACTAATAGAGGGGGGGGTCTGCACTAATAGAGGTGGGGTCTGCACTGATGGAGGGGGTCTGCACTGAGGGAGGGGGTCTGCACTGATGGAGGGGGTCTGCACTGAGGGGGTCTATACAGACTCTGCCGGGGGCACCTGATGCAAGGACAAACTCTGCCGGGGCACCTGATGCAAGAACAGACTCTGCTGATCGCAGGCGACGTGGCTAGTGACACGCTCAGGGATCCCACTGATTCGGCATTATGGTGAGTTGAATGATTTAATTTTATATTACAATGTAATAATAGAAATAATGCGCTTCAATCATCCTGACACCATAACAACCATGGTGCCGGGATGATTGAAGCGTTAACACCTGGCGTTTGGAGTATCTTTATCTGCTGATTGTTAAACTTTCTAGAATACACATATTTCTATTGTGTAGGATCTGGGGTTGCTGTCCCGTCATTCCCCCGCTCCCCCTCTCCTTCTCCCCCTTTCCCTCTCCATCCCTCATTCATCTCAGACTCTAACCACACCCTCTTGAGCCACGCCCATTTACACCACGCCCACTTTTATGCGTAAGCCACGCCCATTTTTCACCGCGACACGCTTCGCGCACCGCACTTACCTTTTTTTTTGCTAGGTCATGCCTACAAACGAATGCCCCGCCCCTAATTATTGCACGGCTCCGCCTACAGCCAAAAAAGTGTCCCACATATTTTTTTTGCAATGTTGGCAACTATGACAATGCTTTTTCCAACATGATGGAGCACCTTGCCGTAAGGCAAAAGTCATAACTAAGTAGCTTGGGGAACAAAACATCAGGAAACTGCCCAGACCTTAATCCTATTAAGAACTTGTGGTCAATCCTCAAGCGGCGGGTGAACAAAATAAACCCCGCAAATTCTGACAAACTCTAAGCATTGATTATGCAAGAATGGGCTGCCATCAGTCAGGATGTGGCTCAGAAGTTGATTGACAGCAGGCCAGGGCGAATTGCAGAGGTCTTGAAAAAGAAGGATCAGGGGGGCAGGAGGCGGAGCCTAGCGGAGCAGACATGCATTGTTAGAGCTCCACACCGCTGAGGAGAGAAGAGAAGGACAAAGCGGAGCCTGCAGGCTCAAAAGGTATCCATTTGAACCTTTTTGCCCCAGGGAACAAACTGTGAAAGTTTGGGCAGGAAATATGGTACTGGGAGGAAACCGTGGCAGAAATAAAAATCACCTCACAAAGAGCTCACAGACACTCACTGCAGCTGAAGCAGCTCCAGTCACCTCACAAGATACAGCATCAGGGCGCTCTCACAGACAGAAAATGTCACAGCAAGACTCTCCATTTGAGTCAGATACAGAACAAATCCTCTCACAAACTTCTCCACAAGCCTCCTCAGTATCCTCAGTAATATTATTACAATTTGAAAAGATGCTTCATAAGGCTTTAAAACAAACCTCAGACCAAATAACAAAAAGCCTAACCAAAGAAATAAGAGAGCTGGGAAACCGCACCGCAGCCTTAGAAATAAAAATGGATGAAATTAAAATTACAACCCAAGAAAATATAACAGAATTGGAACAATTAAAAAAAGAGAATTTAATACTTCAAACTAAGCTCGAAGATTACGAAAATAGAGCCAGACGTTCAAACTTGCGCATAAGGGGAATACCTGAAACTGTGACAGACCTGCAATCTACTATTACTGCTCTATTACAAGAACTAAAGCCAGATATCCCTATTGAATGTTTAGAACTGGACAGAGTACACAGAGCCCTCACAGCCAAAAAGAAAGATGGACCCCCACGTGATATAATCACAAAATTTCATTATTACAGAACGAAAGAACAAATACTAATTGCTGCAAGAGAAAAAAAGGAACTTAATTTTCAAGGACACAATTATCAAATTTTTGCTGACCTATCCCAACTTACTATTACTAAAAGACGATCCATGAAACCCCAACTAATGGAACTGCAACGCCACAACATTATGTATCAATGGGGCTTCCCCTTTTCAGTCAGATTTAACTACCAAGGTACAATTTACAGAAGCAGATCAGCAGATGAACTACAACAAACCCTTTTAAAATTAAATCTGACAGAACCCACAAGCAGCAACACTCCCACACGCAGAAGAATGGCGTCATCTTCACCTTCAGGCAGCACCCAGAAAATTTCAGAACAAAATGGGAATCATCATTCTCACAAAAGAGGCCGTTATGCCACATCATCCATGGACCAAGAAGATTCAATGGACTGACATCCTAATTCCTGATATCTCTTCATTTATTATACTAAGAGATGGTTCTCTATAAAAAACCTGTATTTATAACTGAATGTAACTGCATTCTGATAGTCACACACTGTGTGGGATCATCTTACATTCCAGTTATATTTCTTATTACTTCTGATTCATATAGCCTTAGAATATATAAGTGAAATAAGGAAATTCTTGTTCAGTTATATATTATCAGGTAATAACAATAGATTTATTACTTTTTAGGACAAATATGTTCAATAATCCAGAAGTAATGGAAGCTTTTTCTTTCTTTTCTTAAAACAAATATATTATTACCTAGCTAGTTCCTAGAATTATGTTTTTGTTTATTCTAATCTGAAGCAATACAACCTCAATTTTATGAGTTAACATATCTAAACAGTTACATATGAATAAAATATGTAATTGTTTACTCTAAAAGGGTTAAAATCCCAAAATAATTCAAACTATCTTCATCAATACCAAAGTTATTAACAGTACCTTTCTAACTGAATTATTTAGCCTAGGGCAAGACTAACCATATACAACCACCCTGGAATAAATCATTTCAACAAAAACTATATTCTGCACTCCAATTAATGAAACATCATTTTGATGTCTTTTGACATAGCACTTCTCTCCTGTAAGCGGAAGATCCGTGTACCCCCATTGGCCCTCCTCATTCTCCCAACCATATTATGTGGGAGTGTGACGAAGGCACTTATTCCCCTGAGAGAGATATTTATTCTCTTTCACGGGTAAATTGTGATTACTTGAAAAAAATAATTTATACAATGTATCATCTAATCTCATATGTTTTTTGTTTACTCTTTACTCCAGAATTCACTGGTTTCTTTTCTATCTATTCATCTCTTCAGTCCACACAGGTTGATCTGCGCAGTCAGCTCTGCATAACAAAAAGTAAGTCAAAACTATTTGATCTATTGCCATGGCACCACTGAATATACTTTCCCTGAATGTTCAGGGAATAAATGTCCCTCAAAAAAGGACCAAAGCCTTCCGTACTTTCCATAACAAGAAGGCTCACATAGTATGCCTCCAAGAAACACACTTCACCAAAGATTCTACTCCAAAATATATTTCTCCTTTTTATCAACAAATTTACACGGCTTCTGCCTGTACCAAGCAAAGGGGAACTCTAATTGCATTTCACCGATCCACACCATTCACCTTATCATCAGAAATTAAAGACCCAGAAGGTAGATACCTGATACTCATGGGTTATATAATGGATACAGCAATCATGGTGATTTCCTACTACGCTCCTAACAAACAACCTACACCATTCCTCTCACATATATTACAAGTGATTAATACACACAAAATAGGAACAGTAATAATGTGTGGGGATTCGAACCAGGTCCTCCTCCCATTTCTAGATAAATCACCTTTTACACCATCCAAAATAACCTCTAGATTACCTTTTTCTCAACTTCTTTCCAAATACAATCTGGTAGATTCATGGAGAGAAAGTAACCCAATGAAAAAGAAATTCACTTATTTCTCGCACCCTCATCAAACCTTCACCAGAATAGATCATATTTTTCTAACAATAGGAATGATACCAGAAATTATTGCATCAGATATAATTCCGATTCCGTGGTCTGACCATAATGCAGTATACACTACTATAGCCTCAGCCATACCAAAAGCGCATGACCCAACGTGGTACTTACCGGACATAATGCTCAAACACCCACTACATCAGATGGCCATTGAACAAGCTTTAAAGGAATACATATCAATTAATAATACAACAGACATCTCCCCAATAACACTGTGGGAAGCTCATAAGCCTGTCTTGCGTGGTACAATACAAAGACAAATGGCACTATTTAAACGGGAACGCAAAAATCTAGCAAAAAAACTAGAACTTAATTTTAATGCAGCCTACATATCATTTCAAGATAATCCATCTCAGAGTACAAAATCTCATCTGGAAAAATCTAGATTGGAATACGATCTATTTCTCACTGAGTCAGTTGATAAATCCCTCAAACGCTCCAAACACAATTTCTACATGAATACAAACAAACCAGGTACATATTTGGCTCGGGAATTAAATTCAACTAACAAATCTTTCAAACCAATACGTTTGAAATTATCAAAAAATGTTTACACTTGTAATCCAGTTAAAATAGTCCATAAATTTCACTCATATCTTGCAACTTTATACAAGACAAACAATGAATTTAATCCTACAGAGGCTGAATCCTTCTTCTCAAAAATAACCTTACCTGAGTTATCTCAGAATCAAAAAAGCAGTTTGGATGAGCCTATAACTATAGAAGAAGTTGCTAACGCCATAAAAGACCTAAAACTTAACAAAAGACCAGGCCCAGACGGCTACTCGGCTTTATACTATAAAACATTCTCAGAAATACTCTCTCCCATTCTCACTGAAACTTTTAACAAACTTCTAGATGGACATTCTTTTCGGCAAGAAACACTAATGGCAATTGTTTGTATGATCCCAAAACCCCTTTCTGATGATACTTCCTGTGTGAATTATCGGCCTATCTCTCTGTTAAACCTCGATATTAAATTATTAGCAAAAATAATAGCAAAACGCCTCAATAGCATCATAGGAAAATTAATACATAGAGATCAAGTAGGCTTCATGCCAAATAGACAGGCAGGCGATAATATACGCAGGGCAGTGTTATTGGCACATATTGCTAAAAAACGGAAAATCCCTTTATGTTTTCTATCTCTCGATATTAAGAGGGCATTTGACACAGTATCCTGGCAATATATGCAATATTCATTACAAAAATGGGGTTTTGGACCCCACTTTTTAACATGGATCAAAGCATTATATAATAAACCCAAAGCCTATATAAAATATGCTGGATACAAATCTGAAGCCTTTAATATCGAAAGAGGTACCCGACAGGGTTGCCCATTATCTCCCTTATTATTTGCCCTTATACTCGAACCCATGGCCCAATACATCAGAACAAACCAAACTATAACTGGCATTGAAGTAGGAGGTATTACACACAAATTATGTATATTTGCAGACGATATATTACTTTTTCTATCATCACCACAGGTCTCTGGTCCTAACTTAATACCAGCTCTTGATGGATTTGCAGCCCTATCCGGCCTTATGATTAATCCTAAGAAATGCCTAGTGCTTAATATTTCACTCACAAACATGGAATTGATCCCGGCTAGGGCTGCACTCCCATTCACATGGGCAGAAAAATCAATCCCATATCTTGGAATTCATTTAACAGCATCTCATTCTGACTTATTCTCAACCAATTATCCTCCTGTATTAAGACAGATCACAAATCTAATAAAACAATGGTCGCAACTTCCTTTATCCTGGATAGGGAAGATTAATGCAATCAAAATGACTATTCTACCCAAATTGCTTTATCTATTCAGAGTCCTCCCTATTCCAATTCCTTCCTATTTTTTGAGAATAGTACAAAAAAGAGCAACTTCGTTTATATGGGGCTCTTCTAAACCACGTATACCTATACACACACTACATCTTCCCAAAAATAAAGGAGGCCTGGGATACCCTAATTTTACTAACTACTACAGAGCAGCACATTTGGCCAGTCTGTCCAAATACCATGCAAAACAGGAAATCCCATTATGGGTATTTATAGAGGCTTCAGAAAATGACCCTCTATTAATATCAAATTTATTATGGCTTGATCCTAAAGACCGCTTTAAAATTCATAATCCCATAACTAAACACTTCTTATCTCTCTGGGATAAACTAAAAACCAAATATCAGTTACAATCTCCACACAATCCTCTCCTTTCTTTTATCAGAAATCCGGCCTTTTATCCGGCATGGATCTACCCAAATTCTTTTAAAGCTTGGACAACATCAGGCATTCAGACACTAAATGACTTCATAGCATCTAAATCATTCCTTTCATTCCCATCGCTTAGAGAAAAATATGATCTACCAAACTCTGAGATATTTAGATATCTCCAAATCAAAAATTTCTATACACCATTCCTAAAGGGGGATACACCATTATCCCAATTATCCATTTTTGAATCAATCTGTACAAAAGATCCATTTGCTAAAGGTACAATTTCATCACTTTATAATCAATTATATGGAGTAGCAAATCTTAATAGACCCTCTTACGTTCAGAGGTGGGAGGAGGACCTGGGACGAACTTTAGAAGACACGGACTGGTCTAACATATGGCTCACATCTAAGTCATCTTCACCCAACATCTTAGCATTGGAGACAAATTATAAAGTCCTAACTCGCTGGTACCTTGTACCCGCTACAGTGGCAAAATATTCACCTAATACCTCAGCTCTTTGTTTTCGAGGATGCCCAGAAATAGGCACATATTTACACATATGGTGGACGTGCCCAGTAATCCAAACCTTCTGGAAGGAAGTCTTCATGATTGCATCTAAAATATTTAAAAAAATAATACAACCAGATCCATATTTAACTTTACTTAATCTAAAACCGGAATGGTTAACACTCTCTCAATTCAAACTTATGATCCAACTAATAACGGCTGCAAAACAAACAGTGGCCAAGGCATGGAAATCTCCTACATTGGTACTAGCAGAATGAATAATACAATGTCCCATGCTAAGATGGTAGCCATCGATCAAAATCAAATTCCAAAATTTGAAAAACTTTGGCATCCTTGGATAAAACAACAGTTCCTGTCAAACTTCAATGACTCTGTCCTGTTGCCATGGTAACAGATTAAATGACTTACAGAGACACCCATTCTAAGGCTTCAAAGAGAACTAAAAAGAATAATAAACTGACGAGCGGGACAACCTTGTGGACCATACCTCTACCTTTCAACCCTTTTTCTTCTTTCTCTTTCCTTTTCTCCACCTTACGATTAAAGCTCATTATCAGAATTTATTTGACCTATATACACTCTACTTGTAAACAATATGTATAGTAGGTATAAATCATTTAAATACCTACAAAAGTAACTAAGGAAATGATATATATCTTTAATTTAGGTTTACGTGAACCCAATGTTTAATATTTGAAATTTCATGATATTTACCTATATAAACCCTACTGTAAAACAATGAGCTTACTTTATAGATCCTTGTAAACTTACTTTATGTATCTTTATAACATTGTATACTCAATAAACTTCTTTTGACAAGGAAAAAGAAGGATCAATACTGCAAATGTTGACTCTTTGCATAAACTTAATGTGATTGTCAATAAAAGCATTTGACACTTATGAAATGCTTGTAATTATACTTAAAGTGGAGTTCCACCCAAAAATGGAACTTCCACTTTTTGGATCCCCCCCCCCCTCCGGTGTCACATTTAGCACCTTTCAGGGGGAGGAGGGAGCAGATACCTGTCTAATACAGGTATTTGCTCCCACTTCCTGGCATAGATCACCGCGGCTCTTGCAGTGACCTACGCCACTTCCGGTGCCTACCCCGTCCTCCCCCGCTGTATTCTGGGAGACACACAGGTCCCAGAACACAGCAGGGACCTGAGAGGACGCGCAGTGCGACTTGCGCATGCGCAGTAGGGAACCGTGCCGCGTGGCTTCACTTCCTTACTCCCATACCGAGGATGGCGGCGGCAGCTGCCGAGAGCCGACGGACAGATCGGCTTCGGCTGCCGACATCGCTGGACCCTGGGACAGGTAAGTGTCCATATATTAAAAGTCAGCAGATGCTGCAGTATTTGTAGCTGCTAGGTTTTAATATTTTATTTTCGGCGGACCTCCGCTTTCAGGATAATATAGTAACATCTGACAAAAGGATCTAAAAACACTGAAGCAGAAGACTTTGTGAAAATTGTTATTTGTGTCAACTCCATGCCTGTATCAGAGGTATGAACAGACAGCTACACAGGCTGCAGGACTGTGGCATTACACTCATGATCGGGGGTGCAAGGCTTTACAGGTTCCTAACAAAAAACTGTAAATGCATTTTTTTTTTTTACGTGCAAACAAATGTGCCTTTATTGTTTTTTGTTTGTTTTTTTTGTTTGTTTTTTTTTTTTGTGTTTTTTTGTAAAGGTGAACTTATCCTTCAAAGTAAAAGTGAAAGAAAATTCTAAGCCTCGGTTCACACAGGGGCGGCACGACTTGCAGGTCGCTTCAGCGAGGCGACCTGCAAACGACTTCCGCGGCGACTTGCAAAACGACTTCTGTATAGAAGTCTATGCAAGTCGCCCCAAGTCGCCCCTGAAGTAGTACAGGAACCTTTTTCTAAGTCAGAGCGACTTGCGTCGCTCCTATTAGAACGGTTCCATTGTACAGAACGGGAGGCGACTTGTCAGGCGGCTAGGTCGCCTGACAAGTTGCCCCTGTGTGAACCGGCTCTAAGTTTTGAGTGCTCACCGGAACAATAATAGTGGAAAATCTTCCAATGGGGACACTAGTTCTGATGTTGCTGACTGCAAGGGCTTTCCTTTACTTTAAAGGGATTTCCTCTTGCTTTTTGTTGATGATTATGGAACAGGAAGTGAAGGGAAATATCTTCAATGGAACACAGATGTCTAAAAAGCCTGATGTAACCCTCCCTTACTCTATCTAAAATAAAATAAAAAAAAAACGGTTTTACCTTCGGGTCTACTTTATTTCACTATGTTTTAACATCAAAACATATCAAGCCAAACGAAAGAGGCAGACAGATATTTACTGGTATTACCTGGAAAACTTCAAGTGATTGTAAAGAGTCAGGTATGTGTTTATAAATGTGGGGGGTGGGTAGCGTGGTACAGGTAGTGGGGTTAGTGGGGCGTTTTTTTATTTATTTATTTTCATTAATGCACAGAATGCATTAAGTTAAAAACATCTAGACTTTAGAACCTCTTTAACCTCAATGCACTGTATCAAAGAACAAATCAGTTCATGGTGTATCTCCCTCCCATCTACTAAGGTGCGAATGTTAGGTCTATTTAATAGTTTCTGAATATCAACAACATGTGCTATAACAAGCGGTATTACCTGTGTAGAAGAATAAATAAAATAAAACCTAATCAAATGAAGTATATAGTGCCACCAAGTGGCTGTACAAGGTTGCAACAGAAAACGTTGAAAATTGCATCTGTATTTATCTGTCCATAGATGTATTGGTCCTCTATTATTTCTTTGATCATTTATACAGGGGCAACACAGTGGTGTAGTGGGTAGTACTCTCGCTTTGCATTAAAAAGAGTCACTGGTTCAAATCCCAACACTACCTGCCTGGAGTTTGCATATTCTCCCTGTGCCTGCGTGGGTTTCCTCCGGGTACTCTAGCTTTCTCCCACACTCCAAAGACATGCTGGTAGGTTAATTGGCTTCTGTTCAAAATTGGCCCTAGTTTATGAATGTGAATTGAGGACCTTGGATTGTGGGCTCCTTGAGGGTAGGGACCGATGTGGGTGTACAATGTATGTGTGGAGTGCTGTGTGAATTGGTGGTGCTATATAGGTACCTTAACCAGAGCACTTTTTACAATTTGGCACTGCGCCGCTTTAACTGCTAATTGCGCGGCCATTCAATGCTGTACCCAAACGAAATTTGCGTCCTTTTGTTCCCACAAATAGAGCTTTCTTTTGATGGTATTTGATCACCTCTGCGATTTTTATTTTTTGCGCTATAAACGGAAAATTTTTGAAAAAAACATGATATTTTCTACTTTTTGTTATGAAAAAAATTCAATAAACTCAATTTTAGTCATACATTTAGTCCAAAATGTATTCAGCCACATGTCTTTGGTAAAAAAAATGTCAATAAGAGTATATTTATTGGTTTGCGCAAAAGTTATAGCGTCTACAAACTAGGGTACATTTTCTGGAATTTGCACAGTTTTTAGTTTATGACGGCCTATGTCCTTTCTTGAGGTGCTAAAATGGCAGGGCAGTACAAAACCCCCCCAAATGACCCCATTTCGGAAAGTAGACACCCCAAGGAAATTTCTGAGAGCTCATTGAATATTATTTTTTTTTTGTCCCAAGTAATTTGAATAATGACAAAAAAAAAAAATTACAAAAAGTTGTCACTAAATTATGTATTGCTCACACAGGCCATGGGCATATGTGAAATTGCACCCCAAAATACATTCTGCTGATTTTCCTGAGTACGGGGATACCACATGTGTGGGACTTTTTGGGAGCCTAGCTGCGTACGGGGCCCCGAAAACCAAGCACCGCCTTTAGGATTTCTAAGGGCGTAAATTTTTGATTTCACTCCTCACTACCCATCAGTTTTGAAGGCCATAAAATGCCAGGACAGTTCACCCCCCCAAATGACCCCATTTTGGAAAGTAGACACCCCAAGTTATTTGCTGAGAGGCATGTTGAGTCCATGGAATATTTTATATTTTGCCACAAGTTGCGGGAAAATTACAAACTTTTTTTTTTTTGCACAAAGTTGTCACTAAATGATATATTGCTCAAACATTGCATGGGCATATGTGGAATTACATCCCAAAATACATTCTGCTGCTTCTCCTGAGTATGGAGATACCACATGTGTGAGACTTTTAGGGAGCCTAGCCGCGTACGGGACCCCGAAAACCAATCACCGCCTTCATGATTTCTAAGGGTGTAAATTTTTGCTTTCACTCCTCACTACCTATCACAGTTTCGAAGGCCATAAAATGCCAAGATGGCACAACCCCCCCCCCCAAATGACCCCATTTTGGAAAGTAGACACGCCAAGCTATTTGTTGAGAGGCATGGTGAGTATTTTGCAGCTCTCATTTGTTTTTGAAAATGAACAAAGAAAAATGTTTTTGTTTTTTTGTTTTTTTTGTTTTGTTTTTTTTTTCCAATTTTTAAAACTTTGTGACAAAAAGCGAGGTCTGCAAAATACTCGCCATACCTCTCAGCAAATAGCTTGGGGTGTCTATGTTCCAAAATGGGGTCATTTGTGGGGGGTTTGTGCCATCTGGGCATTCTATGGCTACCGAAACTGTGATAGGCAGTGAGGAGTGAAATCAAAAATTTACACCCTTAGAATGCCTGAAGGCGGTGCTTGGTTTTCAGGGCCCCGTACGCGGCTAGGCTCCCAAAAAGTCTCACACATGTGGTATCCCCGTACTCAGGAGAAGCGACAGAATGGATTTTGGGATGTAATTCCACATATGCCCATGGCATGTTTGAGCAATATATCATTTAGTGACAACTTTGTGCAAAAAAAAAAAAAAAAATTGTCTTTTTCCAGCAACTTGTGTCACAATATAAAATATTCCATTGACTCGACATGCCTCTCAGCAAATAGCATGGGGTGTCTACTTTGCAAAATGGGGTCATTTGGGGGGTTGAACTGTCCTGGCATTTTATGCACAACATTTAGAAGCTTATGTCACACATCACCCACTCTTCTAACCACTTGAAGACAAAGCCCTTTCTGACACTATTTGTTTACATGAAAAAAAAAAAATTTTTTTGCAAGAAAATTACTTTAAACCCTTAAACATTATATATTTTTTTTAAAGCAAAGGCCCTACAGATTAAAATGGTGGGTGTTTCATTTTTTTTTTTCACACAGTATTTGCGCAGCGATTTTTCAAACACATTTTTTGGGGAAAAAACACACTTTTTTTTAATTTTAATGCACTAAAACACACTATATTGCTCAAATGTTTGATGAAATAAAAAAGATGATCTTAGGCTGAGTACATGGATACCAAACATGACATGCTCTAAAATTGCGCACAAACGTGCAGTGGCGACAAACTACATACATTTTTAAAAGTCTTTACAGGTTACCACTTTAGATTTACATAGGAGGTCTACTACTAAAATTACTGCCCTCGATTTGACCTTCATGGTGATACCTCACGTGCATGGTGCAATTGCTGTTTACATTTGACGCCAGACCAACGCTTGCGTTCGCCTTTGTGTGAGAGCAGGGGGGGACGGGTGCTTTTCTTTTTTTTTTTTGCTTTTTTATCTTATTTTTTTCATATTTTTTTTTTTTTGATCATTTTTATTGTTATGTCAGGGAATGTAAATATCCCCTATGATAGCAATAGGTAGTGACAGGTACTCTTTTTTTAAAAAAAAAAATGGGATCTCTCCTCTGCCCTCAAAGCATCTGACCACACCAAGATCAATGTGATAAAATGCTTTCCCAATTTCCCAATGGCGCTGTTTTCATCCGGGGGAATCTAAGTCATGAAATGCTCGTAGCTTCCGGTTTCTTAGGCCATAGAGATGATTGGAGCCATTCTAGTCTCTGATCAGCTCTATGGTCAGTTGGCCGAATCACTGGCTGCATTCTCAGGTTCCATGTTGGGACAGGAGAGCCAGAGAAAAACATGGAAGTTGGTGGGGGGGTCATTCCCTCCCACTGCTTGTAAAAGCAGTCTAGAGGCTAATTAGCCGCTAGGATTGCTTTTACATGAAAGTCGACTGCTGGCTGAAAAGAATGATACCAAGATGATACCTAAACCTGCAGGCATCATTGTGGTATAACCACTCAAAGTCCAGCAACGTTGCTGGTCCTTGTTGGGCATATATTGTAATTTTTTTTTTTTTATGCAGCCTGTGGGCTGGAGAAAAAAAGGAGATTGATCGGTGTGTATGCCCACCATTAGAATACCTCCCTTCATCCACCCACTTCTAATGATGGGCATACATACACCGTTTATATATGCTGAAGCATGGGGCATCCGCCCCAAAAGTTAGGAGCAAATCGCTCCTCCGCCCCTGCTGCCCCCATGCTGCGGCATATATCACCTCCGACAGCGCTGGAGTCACGGCTTTATGTATCGTGGAAGAAAACACTGTTGCTGCAGCTGAATGGCGTACCTGAAAACAAAAAAATGGTTAACAATAAAACACAGCAAACAGTAAAGTATAAAAAATTACATACCTGAAAAGCAAATAGGATAAAAAATAACAATAAAACATTGCAGAATAGAATACAGTAAAAAAGAGCAGAACAATAAAACAACTATTTTTTTTTTTTTTATATTATATATTTTTTTGTTTTCCTTTTTTTTTTTTTTTTTTTACACTTTTTTTTGTAACTGTAACTTTTATAACTGTAACCGGTTCCAGGTTTGGGTCTCTCAAAATGCGATGGCATCTTGGGAGACCCTGTGAAAGTGTGCCTAGTCTGTGCAGTGCTGTACCCTACGCTAATACTCAACTAGTGTATGGTAGCGTTCAAAACATTCACCAATGCAAAGACCAGGATTGTCAGGACAGGAGGGACAATAATAGTGGGTGTCACGCCTATATCCGCGCTTGCTGCAGACACTACATCTTTTTGGGGGGGTTCGTTGGGTAGGGGTACTCGGGAGGACATAAAGAAAATGCCTCTCATGCAGCCGACTGCATTTGGTTGGGGATGTGAATGGGGGAAGTACGGGTGCTGCAGAAGTGGTGGGTTCCCAATTAGGATTGGCGCATGCAGCAGGAAGGGCACTATGGGCACAACGGGCCTGTGTTTGTCTTCTTCTTGGTGGCAGCGGGACACTACTTGTGCTTGCCACCTCACCAGCTTGAACTGCACTTATGGGACTTGCCACGTCACCAAGTGTTACTGCAGTGCTGGTTTGACTACGACCGGGGTGTACTAGGCCGCTGGTGCTTGCCAGTTCACCAGAAGGAAAAGCGGCGCTAGTACTGCTCTGCTCCTCCATACGAGGGACCTGCGGTTCCTGCACCTCAACAACAGCAGAAGAAGATTGGGGTCGGGTACACCTGACCTTGGCAGGGACCACAACTCCGTCGTCAGAGCTATCTGTCATGGAGCCGCTGTTGTCTACTGGATCGTATTCTGAGCCTGAATCTGACAGATGAGTGACTTCCTCTTCACTATCTGTCATGCTCAGAAACGTGTAGGCCTCTTCACTACTGTACCTTCAATTTGCCATTTTGGGCTCTAAATTCAGTGGTACAGTAGTGAGACTCACAGGTAAAAAAGCTCCTGACTGTTAGCGACTGATTCAAACGCTACCAAAAAATATGTTAGCCATCGCAGGGATCAGGCCTGACTCTGCGAACGCTGGTGTTTAGTGTTTTGTAAGTAACAGTGATCGATCGATACTGCACTTGGGTGGGCTAGGCTGGGCAAGGCGGAGGGGCAAAACGCAGGTGCTAGCAGGTATCTGGGCTGATCCCGCTAACACTGGGGACGCTAGTATAGATCTGATCGAATCAGATATTGATCCGTTCAGATATTATACCACTAATGGAGGTGTATGCTGCGTGCGTGAGTGTTAGCGGTACTGGCACTAACCTGACGCTGCCTGGGGCGACACAGACCCTAACTTGTATCACTCACCGGGTGATCAGGGGGTTAAACCTTTATTAGGTAATAAACGGCAGGTGCCCTGACACTATAAAAAACTAACTAACCAGTGTCACCCCTAACAGTTATACGGTGATCACTGGTGAAAGGGTTAACTGGGGGGCAATCAGGTGGTTAAAACCTTTTATTAGGTAGTATATGGGGGTCCCTAACGCTATAAAATGCTGACGGCGAACCTAAATACTTACCTCCCTAACCAGCGTCACCTGTGACACTAATACAGTGATCAGAAAAACGATCGCTTAGTGACACTGGGGACAGCGGGTGATCAAGGGGTTAAAACTTTATTAGGGGGGGTACCCTAGACCTAAAGGGGCCTACCACTAACTGCCCTACCACTTATAACTGTAAAATGACACCAATGCAGTAATCAGTAAAAAAAAACAAAAAACAAAAAAACTGCTATTGGTGTCACTGTGACAGGGGGTGCAGGGGCGTGATCGGGTGGTGAAAAGTGTGCCTGCATGTGCTACTGTAATGTGTAGTGTTGGTGCACTTACTTGGATGTCTTCTCTCCTCGGTGTCGGAACGAAAAGGCTTCACGAGGAGAGATGACATCACTTCCTCTGCCGCTATTTACATTACAGGAAGATTTTCATTCGTTGGAAGCGATCATGAGGGGGTGGCCACGAATGAGTGGCCTCCCCCTCAGCACGGATCGCTCCCCTAACGATGCCGACCGCCTGATTTTGCCTGCCCGTGCTATTCTGCCGCAGTATATCTGCATTAGGCGATCGGCAAGTGGTTAAATAAATAGGGATGATTGTAGACACACACCCACACTCACTTTGAACTGGATGGACTGGTGTCTTTATTCAACCTTACTAACTATGTAACTATGTATATTATGGAAGGAGACTTAAAAATACACACTACTGTTTGGTTTTATTTACATCGATATATCTTTAACTTTCATAATTGTGCCTTTAACCACTTAAGGACCGCCTCACGCCGATGTACGTCGGCAAGGCGGCACGGGCAGGCAAAATCACGTACATGTACGTGATTTGCCTCCCGCGGGTGGGGGGTCCAATCGGACCCCCCCCCCGCCGCCCGAGGCGGTCCCGTTTGGTCCCCCGGCGATCGGAGATGAGGGGGAGGCCATCCGTTCGTGGCCCCCCCCCTCGCGATCGCCGCCGGCCAATCAGATCACTTCCTTTGCTGCTGTATGCTAAACAGCAGCAAAGGAAATGATGTCATCTCTCCTCGGCTCGGTATTCCGTTGCAGCGCCGAGGAGAGAAGACATCAATGTGAGTGCACCAACACCACACAACACAGTAGAACATGCCAGGCATACAAAACACCCCGATCCCCCCCCGATCGCCCCCCGATCCCCCCCAATCACCCCCCCCTCCCTGTCACAAACTGACACCAGCAGTTTTTTTTGTTTTTTTTTTCTGATTACTGCATTGGTGTCAGTTTGTGACAGTTACAGTGTTGGAACAGTGAGTATTACCCCCTTTAGGTCTAGGATACCCCCCTAACCCCCCCTAATAAAGTTTTAACCCCTTGATCACCCCCTGTCACCAGTGTTGCTAAGCGATCATTTTTCTGATCGCTGTATTAGTGTCGCTGGTGACGCTAGTTAGTGAGGTAAATATTTAGGTTCGCCGTCAGCGTTTTATAGCGACATACTACTTTTATAGCGATATACTATCTAATAAATGTTTTAACCCCTTGATTGCCCCCTAGTTAACCCTTTCACCACTGATCACCGTATAACCGTTACGGGTGACGCTGGTTAGTTCGTTTATTTTTTATAGTGTCAGGGAACCCGCCGTTTATTACCGAATAAAGGTTTAGCCCCCCGATCGCCCGGCGGTGATATGCGTTGCCCCAGGCAGCGTCAGATTAGCGCCAGTACCGCTAACACCCACGCACGCAGCATGCGCCTCCCTTAGTGGTATAGTATCTGAACGGATCAATATCTGATCCGATCAGATCTATACTAGCGTCCCCAGCAGTTTAGGGTTCCCAAAAACGCAGTGTTAGCGGGATCAGCCCAGATACCTGCTAGCACCTGCGTTTTGCCCCTCCGCCCAGCCCACCCAAGTGCAGTATCGATCGATCACTGTCACTTACAAGGCACTAAACGCATAACTGCAGCGTTCGCAGAGTCAGGCCTGATCCCTGAGATCGCTAACAGTTTTTTTGGTAGCATTTTGGTGAACTGGCAAGCACCAGCCCCAGGCAGCGTCAGGTTAGCGCCAGTACCGCTAACACCCACGCACGCACCGTACACCTCCCTTAGTGGTATAGTATCTGATCGGATCAATATCTGATCCGATCAGATCTATACTAGCGTCCCCAGCAGTTTAGGGTTCCCAAAAACGCAGTGTTAGCGGGATCAGCCCAGATACCTGCTAGCACCTGCGTTTTGCCCCTCCGCCCGGCCTAGCCCACCCAAGTGCAGTATCGATCGATCACTGTCACTTACAAAACACTAAATGCATAACTGCAGCGTTCGCAGAGTCAGGCCTGATCCCTGCGATCGCTAACAGTTTTTTTGGTAGCGTTTTGGTGAACTAGCAAGCACCAGCCCCAGGCAGCGTCAGGTTAGCGCCAGTACCGCTAACACCCACGCACGCACCGTACACCTCCCTTAGTGGTATAGTATCTGATCGGATCAATATCTGATCCGATCAGATCTATACTAGCGTCCCCAGCAGTTTAGGGTTCCCAAAAACGCAGTGTTAGCGGGATCAGCCCAGATACCTGCTAGCACCTGCGTTTTGCCCCTCCGCCCGGCCCAGCCCAGCCCACCCAAGTGCAGTATCGATCGATCACTGTCACTTACAAAACACTAAACGCATAACTGCAGCGTTCGCAGAGTCAGGCCTGATCCCTGCGATCGCTAACAGTTTTTTTTGTAGCGTTTTGGTGAACTGGCAAGCACCAGCGGCCTAGTACACCCCGTTCGTAGTCAAACCAGCACTGCAGTAACACTTGGTGACGTGGCGAGTCCCATAAGTGCAGTTCAAGCTGGTGAGGTGGCAAGCACAAGTAGTGTCCCGCTGCCACCAAAAAGACAAACACAGGCCCGTCATGCCCATAATGCCCTTCCTGCTGCATTCGCCAATCCTAATTGGGAACCCACCACTTCTGCAGCACCCGTACTTCCCCCATTCACATCCCCAACCAAATGCAGTTGGCTGCATGAGAGGCATTTTCTTTATGTCCTCCCGAGTACCCCTACCCAACGAACCCCCCCAAAAAAGATGTCGTGTCTGCAGCAAGCGCGGATATAGGCGTGACACCCACTATTATTGTCCCTCCTGTCCTGACAATCCTGGTCTTTGCATTGGTGAATGTTTTGAACGCTACCATTCACTAGTTAAGTATTAGCGTAGGGTACAGCATTCCACAGACTAGGCACACTTTCACAGGGTCTCCCAAGATGCCATCGCATTTTGAGAGACCCGAACCTGGAACCGGTTACCGTTATAAAAGTTAGTTACAAAGAAAGTGTAAAAAAAAAAATATATATAAAATAAAAAAAAAATTGTTGTCGTTTTATTGTTCTCTCTCTCTATTCTCTCTCTCTATTGTTCTGCTCTTTTTTACTGTATTCTATTCTGCAATGTTTTATTGTTATTATGTTTTATCATGTTTGTTTTTCAGGTATGTAATTATTTATACTTTACCGTTTACTGTGCTTTATTGTTAACCATTTTTTTGTCTTCAGGTACGCCATTCACGACTTTGAGTGGTTATACCAGAATGATGCCTGCAGGTTTAGGTATCATCTTGGTATCATTCTTTTCAGCCAGCGGTCGGCTTTCATGTAAAAGCAATCCTAGCGGCTAATTAGCCTCTAGACTGCCTTTACAAGCCGTGGGAGGGAATGCCCCCCCCCCCCACCGTCTTCCGTGTTTTTCTCTGGCTCTCCTGTCTCAACAGGGAACCTGAGAATGCAGCCGGTGATTCAGCCAGCTGACCATAGAGCTGATCAGAGACCAGAGTGGCTCCAAACATCTCTATGGCCTAAGAAACCGGAAGCTATGAGCATTTTATGACTTAGATTTCGCCGGATGTAAATAGCGCCATTGGGAAATTGGGGAAGCATTTTATCACACCGATCTTGGTGTCGTCAGATGCTTTGAGGGCAGAGGAGAGATCTAGGGTCTAATAGACCCCAATTTTTTCAAAAAAGAGTACCTGTCACTACCTATTGCTATCATAGGGGATATTTACATTCCCCGAGATAACAATAAAAATGATAAAAAAAAAAAAAAAAATGAAAGGAACAGTTTAAAAATAAGATAAAAAAGCAAAAAAATAATAAAGAAAAAAAAAAAAAAAAAAAAAAAAAAGCACCCCTGTCGCCCCCTGCTCTTGCGCTAAGGCGAACGCAAGCGGCGGTCTGTCGTCAAATGTAAACAGCAATTGCACCATGCATGTGAGGTATCACCGCGAAGGTCAGATCGAGGGCAGTAATTTTAGCAGTAGACCTCATCTGTAAATCTAAAGTGGTAACCTGTAAAGGCTTTTAAAGGCTTTTAAAAATGTATTTATTTTGTTGCCACTGCACGTTTGTGCGCAATTGTAAAGCATGTCATGTTTGGTATCCATGTACTCGGCCTAAGATCATCTTTTTTATTTCATGAAACATTTGGGCAATATAGTGTGTTTTAGTGCATTAAAATTTAAAAAAGTGTGTTTTTTCCCCAAAAAATGCGTTTGAAAAATCGCTGCGCAAATACTGTGCGAAAAAAAAAAATGAAACACCCACCATTTTAATCTGTAGGGCATTTGCTTTAAAAAAATATATAATGTTTGGGGGTTCAAAGTTATTTTCTTGCAAAAAAAAATAACTTTTTCATGTAAACAATAAGTGTCAGAAAGGGCTTTGTCTTCAAGTGGTTAGAAGAGTGGGTGATGTGCGACATACGCTTCTAAATGTTGTGCATAAAATTCCAGGACAGTTCAAAACCCCCCCAAATGACCCCATTTTGGAAAGTAGACACCCCAAGCTATTTGCTGAGAGGCATGTCGAGTCCATGGAATATTTTATATTGCGACACAAGTTGCGGGAAAGAGACAAATTTTTTTTTTTTTTTTTTTGCACAAAGTTGTCACTAAATGATATATTGCTCAAACATGCCATGGGAATATGTGAAATTACACCCCAAAATACATTCTGCTGCTTCTCCTGAGTACGGGGATACCACATGTGTGAGACTTTTTGGGAGCCTAGCCGCGTACGGGACCCCGAAAACCAAGCACCGCCTTCAGACTTTCTAAGGGCGTGAATTTTTGATTTCACTCTTCACTGCCTATCACAGTTTCGGAGGCCATGGAATGCCCAGGTGGCACAAAACCCCCCCCAAATGACCCCATTTTGGAAAGTAGACACCCAAAGCTATTTGCTGAGAGGTATAGTGAGTATTTTGCAGACCTCACTTTTTGTCACAAAGTTTTGAAATTTGAAAAAAGAAAAAAAAAAAATGTTTTTTCTTGTCTTTCTTCATTTTCAAAAACAAATGAGAGCTGCAAAATACTCACCATGCCTCTCAGCAAATAGCTTGGGGTGTCTACTTTCCAAAATGGGGTCATTTGGGGGGGTTTTGTGCCACCTGGGCATTCCATGGCCTCCGAAACGGTGATAGGCAGTGAAGAGTAAAATCAAAAATTCACGCCCTTAGAAATCCTGAAGGCGGTGATTGGTTTTCGGGGCCCCGTACGTGGCTAGGCTCCCAAAAAGTCCCACA
Organism: Aquarana catesbeiana; assembly: GCF_042186555.1. Classification (NCBI taxonomy): domain Eukaryota; kingdom Metazoa; phylum Chordata; class Amphibia; order Anura; family Ranidae; genus Aquarana; species Aquarana catesbeiana. The sequence continues at coordinate 382,751,819 of NC_133326.1, read as the reverse complement.
CATGTGGTATCCTCATACTCAGGAGAAGCAGCTGAATGTATTTTGGGGTGCAATTCCACATAGGCCCATGGCCTGTGTGAGCAATATATCATTTAGTGACAACTTTTTGTAAATATTTTTTTTTTTTTTTTTGTCATTATTCAATCACTTGGGACAAAAAAAATAAATATTCAATGGGTTCAACATGCCTATCAGCAATTTCCTTGGGGTGTCTACTTTCCAAAATGGGGTCATTTGTGGGGGTTTTGTACTGCCCTGCCATTTTAGCACCTCAAGAAATGACATAGGCAGTCATAAACTAAAAGCTGTGTAAATTCCAGAAAATGTACCCTAGTTTGTAGACGCTATAACTTTTGCGCAAACCAATAAATATACGCTTATTGACATTTTTTTTACCAAAGACATGTGGCCGAATACATTTTGGCCTAAATGTATGACTAAAATTGAGTTTATTGGATTTTTTTTATAACAAAAAGTAGAAAATATCATTTTTTTTCAAAATTTTCGGTCTTTTTCTGTTTGTAGCGCAAAAAATAAAAACTGCAGAGGTGATCAAATACCATCAAAAGAAAGCTCTATTTGTGGGAAGAAAAGGACGCAAATTTCGTTTGGGTACAGCATTGCATGATCGCGCAATTAAAAGTTAAAGCGACGCAGTGCCAAATTGGAAAAAGAGCTCTGGTTCTTAGGCAGCATAATGGTCCGGGGCTCAAGTGGTTAAAGGCTCATTCACACTAATATACTGCAGTAACACATGTGGTAATGCCTGTTAGGTGTGCTACAGTGCCTGCAACTTACTGTAACTGTACTATCATTTGCACTAGCAAAAATTCAGCAGGTACAATTTTTGGTCCATTGTGGTGCATTAGACAGTCCTTTCTAATGAATGGGCTGCTTTAACATAACACATGCTAATGTGCAGTGGTGCATTAAAGTCACCACTTTTTTTTTTTTTTACACTGGTAAAGCCTACTGAATGGTTACCAATATAACTATAACTTCACATACATTTTTATTAAATCACCTAAACGTAAATTTGAATGTGATTTTCATGTGTATTTGTTTGAGTGTCAAGCACTAAAGACAATAAATCTGGTAAATGCTGAGATAAGACCACTAGCCACAAAGAAAGTCTATTTCTTTTCAGTCAGATTAGGTGGGCTAAGCAGCTTGAGCAGCATTTCTTAGGCAGAAAGCAGAGCATGTTATGTACAGAAAATATGGCTTTCTCTATGTACTGTACAAACTGTATATAGTTACAAATAAAAATGATTTTTAAATACTTCAGGATTTTATACTGTATGGATATATCCTAAAAAAATTCCACGTTTCTGGGACATACACTATATTGTCAAAAGTATTGTGACACCTGCCTTTACATGCACATTAACTTTGTTGGCATCCCAGTCTTATGCCCCGTACACACGGTCGGATTTTTCGATGGAAAATGTCCGATCGGAGCGTGTTGTCGGAAATTCCAACCGCGTGTGGGCTCCATCGCACATTTTCCATCAGATTTTCCAACACACAAAGTTTGAGAGCAGGCTATAAAATTTTCCGACAACAAAATCCGATCGCGTCAATTCCGACCGTGTGTCGCCTGTTCTGACGCACAAAGTGCCACGCATGCTCAGAAGAAATTCCGACACGGAACAGCTCGGTCTGGTAAACTTAGCGTTCGCAATGGATACAGCACTTTTGTCACGGTGCAATGTAAAAAATGGTTTAATACAGCGCACTCTCTTCTTCTTTATAATGTGAGAAGAATGAAGTAGTTTTGCTGCTCATATTCACACAGACTTCTCACAAACGTATTTCTTTACTATTTATCGGGATTCCCTCAATATATTTTGATTTGTCACATCTGACAACATTATTTTGGCGTTGTTTTTTTATTTTTTGGGGGGTTTTAAGGCAGATTAGTTATTTTTGGTTTGTATTTTTTTCAAGGCTGATTTTTGTTTTTTTGGATTTTTATTTGTACTCCAGAAAATTTTTGTGTGTGTTTTTTGTGTCAAGTTACCACAACACCATTGATATGTTGTTATATTTAATCTGTAGGAGATTGTTTGGTGTTGTTGTCCCTTGTTAATTTCACATTGTATTTTAGAAATGTACCTGAATCATCACCAACAAACTGTCCTTTTTGGATGAAAACACACATAGGAGAGTATAATTTTCCAAAAAAAAAAAATTTATTAAGGGCTCACAACTAAACAAAGAGGGAGGCAACGCTGGAGAAACAGCAGAAATGGGTGAAGCCTTGGACCCCCCAGGGCACACATCAACTATTTTCCAAGCAAAATTGTTGGCCTGAGGAGTCCTTATCTAAGGGAGTGCAGTCTGGTCCATCAGTCCCAGAGATCCGGAAAGCAGCAGATGACATCTGTATCCCCAGGCTGTGGTCATACAAGAGACTGCAGCTTCTGTCAGACCAGACTGAACCCAGGGCCATCACTCTCTTGTCTTCCTTCCACGCTTCCTTCCACGCTGTGGCTCTGGTGGTGGAGTTGTGGCAGCAGGAGGAGGAGGATGGTCCAACTCAATCACGTCGGTCTTGGGTATTAGTTCCCCACTCACCCTCTTACTTAGGACTTTATAAAGCAGGTCCTCACATAGCTTGCGTTGACCCTCCTGCATGCCCTGCAGTTTTGTGGCAGCCATGCAGGCAAAGGCCTCTTCAGGAGTGGGTAAGGCTCGGAGGGACGCAGAAGCCTCCTGAATGAGAATGAGCGCTGAATCCTGCATGGGAGTCGCCTTCCTCGTCCTTTTGTATGGAAGGCGGAGGGGAGGAACCTGCGATTCGGTCAGGCTGCGACTGGTCCCAGGCTTCTCAAGGCTGACACTTAGCCCCGCCTCCTCCTGGCTGCCACATTCCACAACCTCCTCCTGGCTGAGGTCTTCCTGTGTATGAAAAAGGGGCATAGTTTGAGTTTTTTATTAATCAATCACACACAATTTTCACTTCCTGACTGTTGCAAATTGAATGTAAACAAATATAACAGACTATCCTTCTGAGCCCAGTATTTTTCATTCTTGTCCCAATTTTGGGTGCCCACTACTGTCTATTGATATGTAAAACACTTTTTTCAATCAGCAATTAGTGATCAATAATAACATCTAGTAAACATAATTTCTTTATTGACCAGAAATCTGTAGAGGAATGCTATACCTGACTCCAGCTGGGCTCCTCCACTTCTTCATGGCTGGAAGGCCCAGGTTGGACATCGGAAGCCTCAGCTGGGGTGGAAGGAAGAGTGGAAGGAAGAGTGGAGAGGGATTCTGTAGAATAATTATATTAATTTGGCTTTATAATCAAGATCTGTAAGTATGCAGTCTGGGTTCCCTTTTATGCTTTGACTTTGAAAAAGCTCACTCAGCTCAGCATAAGACAAATCTTGAAATAGCTAGGTTGTGTGCATGTCATTTTTGTAACAGTTGTTCTACATGTGCTGAGTTAATGACTAAAGGTCAGTAGGTCAGTGATGTCACAGATAAGAATATACTGTGTCTGTCATAGACTTTATTGTAAAGATTTTTTTAAAGGTAAAAACATATATTATCCATAATATAGTTAGTTATTTGATATAGTTATTTAATTAGTTAGTTAGATTGAGTTTGTGTGAAGTAGTATATATTTATATATGTATCCAATTATAGTTTAATATGCATTTGTAAGGTTTGGTACAGAATTGCATTTCTGTAGTTTAAAAGATATCCATTACAAGAATTTGGCCATTTGGAAAGGTCATTCACCTTGAGTTTTTTATAAGAAACTGTTGTGTGTTACTGACAATCAAAGAGGTTTAAGAGACGTGTCAGCTGTTGGCAAAGAGAATATTTAGAATAATCACGAATATGATCATTTCATTTTTAGTTCTAGCCGTATATGGCTATGGCTTTAGTCTGCTGACTAGTTGATTTGAAATAGTATAAAAACAGAGTGACACTTCACTTCAGGGCGCACACACTTTACTACACACACACGACACACCACACACACAAGACATGTCCTTCACACACACACAGAAGGACTTCATTACCTTTTCACATACACAAAGAAGAACACACGCATTCTTACTCTACAGAAGACATTTCGTTTACATTAGGCCTAAATACAGCCTACCTCACAAACAGCTGCTAGAGCGGACATCTCTCTGACATAGAAAAGCACCAACGGAGCTGAGACATCTCTTGAACCTTCTTGATACAAGTTTTTGTTCCTATTATTATTTTTGTTTTACTACATCAAGCTGTAAGAAGAATTTAACTTTGTATATATTTTCAAGTAATTGCCAAGTGTGACCAAATAAACTCACACTTTGTTTAAAGACAGTCTGGCTACTGAACTTTTGAACAAAACGCCTAAGACACTGTTGACATAACATGTGTCTGAGAAGAGAAGGTTTTTTACACCCTCTCTACATTTTTACAGATTCCCTGACTTCAGTCTGGTCTGACAGAAATCGCAGTCTCTCATAGTACCACAGCCTGGGGACATAAACGTCATCTGCTGCAGCTCCGGATCTCTGGGAATCCGTGACCTTCTTGCGCTCCCTTAGATAAGTGCTCCTCAGGCCACCAATTTTGGTTTTTAAATAAAGGATGGTTGCTGTGGGGACCACCGGCTTCACCAACTCCAGCAGTTTCTCCAGCGCTGTCTGCCTCTTTTGTTTATTATTATAATGGAGATGTCTCACCTGCCACAGACAGGGCAGCTCCCTGTATTTGTCTATGAACAGGGGAAGGAAGTTGTGGTCATTGAAGCCATCCATTTTCTCTGCAAGACACAACACAAGACAAACCCTAATGTCAGGCCAAACTCCCCTAATATTGTTACAATATAGGCTTCCATTTCGAAGCAGTATAGGCCCAAGTTTAGATCTTACCTTCGTTATCACGATCGGCGCCTCCGATGCTCCTTCCTCCGCTCACAGATCGTACGTAATACGCACTCGTGTTACGCTTTAAACACACTGCGCATGCGTGTAACTCCACCTCAGTACAGAAAGATCCAGAGAGTGCTGCAAAAAAGTAAGTAGTTGTCCTGTGTTCCTATTCTTTATGTTTATTACGTTCGTGCTGCTCCATGTGCTTTTCTTAAGTGTTGTACAGTTTAAAATGGCAACTTTCATGTTCATGGGCACATTATTCGTTCGTATCAAACATTTTTCTTTGGGCCTATAAAACACCATTGTTTAGGCCATATGCATTTGGCCACAATTTTTACGCCCTACTTGTATGAAACTAATTTGGTTGTGTAGATGGCTTTGTTACTAGAATGAGATACAAACTCGATTCTGTGTAAGGAGAGGACACTCAGCAGCTGTTTTCACATCTGAACACTGGAGCACTAGTGTGGGACACGAGAACACCATTTTTATTAGGGGGCCCACACAGGTGCTCCAGTGTATACTATAGGGGGGTCTCCATCTGCGAAGCTTGTACAAAACAGGTAAAGTATTGAAGCTTGACAAAGGACACTGAAAATGCTCCATTTTGGAACTCGGCCAAAATAGACAATTGTACCCCACTTCCAAGCAATGTTTCAGATTTATAGTTCTGCCATCAAAAATAGTTGGGCCTATTTAAAAAGGGCCCAAAAAACATCCCTGGGAATTACAGACCAGTTAGCCTAACATCAATAGTATGTAAACTCTTGGAGGGGATGATAAGGGACTATATACAAGATTTTAGTAATAAGAATGATATCATTAGCAGTAATCAGCATGGATTCATGAAGAATCGTTCTTGCCAAACCAATCTATTAACCTTCTATGAGGAGGTGAGTTGCCATCTAGATAAAGGAAGGCCCGTAGACGTGGTGTATCTGGATTTTGCAAAAGCATTTGACACAGTTCCCCATAAACGTTTACTGTACAAAATAAGGTGCGTTGGCATGGACCATAGGGTGAGTACATGGATTGAAAACTGGCTACAAGGGCGTGTTCAGAGGGTGGTGATAAATGGGGAGTACTCAGAATGGTCAGGGGTGGGTAGTGGGGTCCCCCAGGGTTCTGTGCTGGGACCTATTTAATTTGTTCATAAATGACCTGGAGGATGGGATAAACAGTTCCATCTCTGTATTTGCAGACGATACTAAGCTAAGCAGGGCAATAACTTCTCCGCAGGATGTGGAAATCTTGCAAAAAGACCTGAACAAATTAATGGGGTGGGCGACTACATGGCAAATGAGGTTCAATGTAGAAAAATGTAAAATAATGCATTTGGGTGTCAAAAATATGAATGCAATCTATACACTGGGGGGAGAACCTCTGGGGGAATCTAGGATGGAAAAGGACTTGGGGGTCCTAGTGGATGATAGGCTCAGCAACGGCATGCAATGCCAAGCTGCTGCTAATAAAGCAAACAGAATATTGGCATGCATTAAAAGGGGGATCAACTGCAGAGATAAAACGATAATTCTCCCGCTCTACAAGACTCTGGTCCGCCCGCACCTGGAGTATGCTGTCCAGTTCTGGGCACCAGTCCTCAGGAGGGACGTACTGGAAATGGAGCGAGTACAAAGAAGGGCAACAAAGCTAATAAAGGGTCTGGAGGATCTTAGTTATGAGGAAAGGTTGCGAGCACTGAACTTATTCTCTCTGGAGAAGAGACGCTTGAGAGGGGATATGATTTCAATTTACAAATACTGTACTGGTGACCCCACAATAGGGATAAAACTTTTTCGCAGAAGAGAGTTTAATAAGACTCGTGGCCACTCATTGCAATTAGAGGAAAAGAGGTTTAACCTTAAACTACGTAGAGGGTTCTTTACTGTAAGAGCGGCAAGGATGTGGAATTCCCTTCCACAGGCGGTGGTCTCAGCGGGGAGCATTGATAGCTTCAAGAAACTATTAGATAATCACCTGAATGACCGCAATATACAGGGATATGTAATGTAATACTGACACATAATCACACACATAGGTTGGACTTGATGGACTTGTGTCTTTTTTCAACCTCACCTACTATGTAACTATGTAAATATCTGTGTGCTAAGTATACCATTTTTGCTTTACATAGGGTAGAAAAGACTCGGAGGACACCCCTCATCCGAGGAGACCACAGACCCCCCACCTCTGGAAGAAGGGGAAATCCACCCAACACAAGAAGAGCAGGAGGAAGAAGACGTGGTGGAAATTGGCACCACAACAGGTTAGTGTCTGCGACCACAGGCTCAGGTAATAGATGGATGCCGGCATATTTTTGATACCTGTTTTTTTTGGTTTCTCTCTTTTTAGGTGATCGTGATGTTGTGGATCCAGATCCTTTCACATCAGAAAGTGCCCAGATCCTGATCGGGGAGATCATGGGGTATAATTTACAATTGGAAAACCTCAAGAAAAACATCAATGATGTTATTAAAAAAAATTAAAACATCATTGATGTTTCGGGGCAAGTTTAAAACCCCTCCAAATCCCTTTGTTTTTTGGGGTGCTACAATGTTCTAAATGTTTTAGCGATTTTTCAAAAAGCCAAATTTGGAGGATGCACACAGTGTGCCAACATGTGCTATCTGCCATCACGGAGATCAATGGACGCGTTTTGGGGGTGCAACCCCTTCCTCAATAATAGAGTAGCTGAGAGGAAGGGGTTACTCCCACAAAACACGTCCCTTAATCCCCCCGTGATGGCAGGTCGCACATGTTGAAATTGGTAAATTTGTGTGCATCTCCCAAATTTGGCTTTTCCTGGGGTGACTTCACCCCATCTGAACGCAATATCAAACACAGTTCCTAAATACTCATGTCTGATATTGCCTTCAAATTCTACCAAATGTGAACTTTGTAAGTTCAAGATTTGTGTCTTTCTTGTTGGTTTTACACATGCCTGTTTTAGCTTAAATGGACATTTCTATTTTTTATATCGCTACCCCAAAAATTGTTATACAACAAACATGTTGGTTTGTTTTAAAAACCTTTTCTAAATGCACATGTGATTGTGCAGGTATTAAAAAGATTGTTCATCAAGAATGTGTGGATTATTGTCTCAACGCTACAACACTTTTGTGGGGCTCTAATTGCTGCTTTCTGTGAAAATGGGGGTTATTTCCTAAGGGCAAATCCTCTTTGCACTACAAACTTCAGTGCAGTTTCAAGTGCACTTGTAGTGCAAAGTGTCTTTGCCTTTAGTAAATAACACCCAACAGTGCTTTGTATAAGGTTACACAATCACGCCATTTTCTGGACTCACCACATTTCTGTCAGAGTCATCTAAAACAAACACAAGCAGTAAATGTCAACAAAGATTTTTTTATTTTTGGTTTTTTATTTGATAAAGGCTTCACAAATTTGCTGGCATATTGATGGCCCCCCTACCCACAAAGAACTCCAGGTATCGTAACCGGACATCACGGGCACTCAGGGAGGGCAAGCCAGGACAGCCACTTTCAAGCGCCCTTAGTGTTGTTTCATGTATCATTCCAGCCTCAGGCCCAACTGAGCCAGCATAGTTGGCCGAATGTTGGCGTAATAAGTTATGGAGAATACAGCACGCCAGGATTATATGATTAAGTTTATACTCCGCCATATGGATGGGTATCAGAATAGGCGGAACCGGCTGGCCAGGATTCCAAATGTGTTCTCCACCACTCTTCTGGCTCTGGCCAGCCGGTAATTAAAAACCCTCTGTTCCGGGGTGAGGGTCCTCATCGGGAATGGCCGCATAAGATGGTCCCCCAGCGCAAAAGCTTCATCCGCTGCGAAGACGAATGGGAGTCCTTCAGCATTGTCTTCCGGAGGTGGCAAGTCCAAGCTGCCATTCTGGAGACGCCTGTAAAACTCTGTCTGGGCGATGACTCCACCATCGGACATCCAGCCATTCTTCCCCACGTCCACATACAAGAAGTCGTAATTAGCCGACACCACAATACTATCGAACCGCTTGTAATTATAATAGTAAGACCCCGAGTTGGGTGGTGGGACGATGTGGACGTGTTTCCCATCAATTGCCCCTCCGCAGTTAGGAAAGTCCCACCGCTGGGCAAAGTGGGAGGCCACAGTCTGCCATTCCTGTGGCGTGGAAGGAAACTGTTGAGGAAAACAAACAAAAATTAGTATTTTTGCACATAAACATGGAAAGCAGATTAGAGACACAAACATTCTTGGCCAACATCCAGATAACATTTATTAAGGGGAACTTTATACAACACCAAAGTATAAGGTACACCTATCATATTCCCCCTCCCCCCTCTCATGGGCCATTTCTAACATTATAGGGGGGGGGGGGGAATCTTGGACAGGTAACCCTCTTCACTTCATTGAGAGATGAATGGCTAAATACAGGGTATTACTTGGAACTGTCCCTCCTTAGTTACACTATTGGCAGCCCACTGGACAGGTAAGAAGTGTCATAATACAAAGATATAAATACACATTGTACACATTTGAGCACATTTAGACATTCTGCTATTACCTAGCAAGATAATAATAGTATAGAAAAACTTGAAACAGTACCATTTGAAAGTATACAGGCAGGGCCTTGCACTACATGCTTTGGGGAATTCATCCATAAATCTGAGCACAAAAAGAGATGGGTATAGTGTGTATGGGTTTGGCAAAGTCAGCAGATAGATAATTGAGGATAGATAGAGAATTGGTATCAGCTGACTTAGCAGTTGGGGGGAGGGAGGGTTAATAAAAATGATTTGGGGACACTACCAAAAAAAGCCTCTGGCCCTCTGCCTGAATTTAAAGCACAAATCACATTTCAAAACATTTTTGGGGTAAAGCACTACTATGGAGCTGATAAAATACATTGTTAAGTGACTACATGAGGTGAATATAGGGGCAGGAGAGCATGCTGGGGAGGTAAGTGAAGGCAAATATGTATGAAGGACATAAAAATCCAGCATGCATAAGGACAAAGGGGACATTCACAGCATATTACAATCATGATAATTAGGGAATGAGGAAAGAAATACAATATATTAGCAAACATTCAATACAATAAAATATGATATTAAAGGATAAAAATCTTACCTTCATACACTCCTTCTGCAGGACCTGGATGATGACAGAACAGGTCTCTGGGATAATGATCCCCAGAGCCTGGGGGGAGATGCCTGTCGAGAACTTGGTCCTGCAGGCTTCTCCCTGTCGCCAAGTACCGCAGGGTAGCGACGAGCCTCTGCTCGGAGTGATGGCTTGCCTCATGCAGGTATCCTGCCTGCTGATATAGGGGGTCAGCGAAGCCAGCAAACGGTGAAATACGGGGTCCGTCATCCGGAGAAAGTTCCCGAAATCATCAGGATTATTCTCATGGATCTCACGGCGCAAAGGCATAAGACAGAACTGGTCACGCTGAAGCAACCAATTCTTGGTCCATGAACTCCTCCCCACCCTGTTCATGGACTGGACTTGTGTCAAGGTCAGGACCCCAACACCAAGCCCCCGCACAGCACGAACTCTACGAGGAGTACGTATACGCAACATGGCTAGAAAACGGTCGGCTGCTCAGAACGAAGTAACAGAACACACTGAAGAACAGCAAGGCCTGTGAAGAGCGACCTGAAAAACAGCAACGAGCGGGCAAGATCGCACAGAAAACTCCAATACGAACTTACTGCACGCACTGAAGAACAGATACAAACCCACAAGCACAAACTGAACCGCAGAAAACGATCTGAAAGCCACAAGTCTGAAAAAGCGCGAATCATCTCTCACCAAACTTTTACTAACACGAGATTAGCAAAAGGAGCCCAAAGGGTGCCGCGCTTGGTTCTGAACTGGACGTTTCTAGTTTCGTCGTACGGTTGGCGATTGGAAATTCCGACAACTTTGTGCGACCGTGGTTTGAGCCAACATCCGTCGGAAAAAATCCTAGGATTTTGTTGTCGGAATGTCCGATCAATGTCCGATCGTGTGTACGGGGCATTAGTCCATAGGGTTCTATATTGAATTGACCCCCCTCTTTTTGTAGCTATAACAGCTTCAACTCTTCTGGGAAGGCTGTCCACAAGGTTTAGGAGTGTAGGAGTGTGCCTATGGGAATGCTTAATCATTCTTCCAGAAGCGCACTTGTAAAGTCAGGTACTGATGTTGGGTGAGAAGGCCTGGCTCACAGTCCTCCCTCTAATTGATCCCAAAGATGTTCTTTCGGGTTGAGATCAGGACTCTGTGACGGCCAGTTAAGGTCCTCCACCCCAAACTCGCTCATCCATGTATTTATGGACCTTGTGTTGTGCACTAGTCCAACTGAATATTACTGGGCTGTCTCAATATTGAACCCTATGAACTAAGACTGGGATGCCAATAAAGTTCATATGCATGTAAAGGCAGGCACAATATAGTGTATCTTCTACGTACTGCTCCTCTCCCCCTACCACTGCTCCCCATGTCGCTTATAGCAAATTACCAGCTGTCCAAATGACAGCCAGGAATTGCTAGGTATAACATTGTGGAGTAGCTGTCAAAATGCACCTGCACCTGTGTAAAATGGCTCTTACAGATAGTCTGTAAATGTCATTGAGTAATACAGTGTAACAATGTATTGTTACAGTGTAGTCACTACCGCATTCATATGTTGATCAAAGGAGTGACCTTTGATTTTCATATGGCATCAGTTAAACCATAAAAGTAAAAACATTTTGTTAAATAAAATGTATTCCTAGTAAACCTTTTATTAACACCTAGTTAACCTTAACTATCCAGAATTAATGCCGCGCACACACAACCGGTTTTGCCGTAGGAATAAACTCCGAAGGTTTCTCAGACAGAACTCCGAGGGAATTCCGCTCAAGCGCTCTTGCTTACACACGGTCACACCAAAGTCTGACCGTCTAGAATGAGGTAACGTACACCATGTACGACAGGACTAGAAAAAGGATGTGCAAAAGCGAACGCGCCACCCTTTGGGCTCCTTCTGCTAATCTTGTGTTTATCTCATGTTAGTAGCAGTTTGGTGAGAGACGATTCGCGCTTCTCAGCTTTCGTGCTTTTCAGTCAGTTACTGCTCTTCAGTTTGTGTTTGTGGGTTTGTATCTTCTTTTTAGAGTGTGTAGACAGTTCGCATCTGTTTTTTCAGTGTGTTCTTGTCCGCTCGTTTCTGATTTTCAGCTCGCTCTTCATAGGCCTCGCTGTTCTTCAGTGCGTTCTGTTAGTTTGTTCTGACCAGCCGAACATTTTGAAGCCATGTTGCGGGTATGTACTTGTCGTAGAGTTCGTGCTATGTGGGGGCTTGGTGTTGGGGTTCATTCTTTGATCCAAGCCCAGTCCATGAATAGGGTGGGGAGGAGTTCATGGACCAAGAATTGGTTACTCCAGCATGACCAATTCTCTCATATGCCTTTGCTTTGTGAGATCCAGGAGAATAATCCTGATGATTTCAGGAACTTTCTCAGGATGACGGACCCCATTTTTCACCATCTGTTGGCTTTGCTGACCCCTTATATTAGCAGGCAGGATACCTGTATGAGGCAAGACATCACTCCGGAACTGAGGCTAGTCACCACGTTGCGGTACTTGGCCACTGGGAGAAGCTTGCAGGACCTCAAGTTCTTGACAGGCATCTCCCCCCAGTCTCTGGGGATCATTATCCCAGAGACTTGTTCTGCTATAATTCAAGTCCTGCAGAAGGACTATATTAGGGTAAGTTTTCTTCTTTAAACATCACATTCTGTGTATTTAATGTTTGCTAATGTTTTGTATTTCTTTCCTCATTCCATAATTACCATGATTGTAATATGCTGTGAATGTCCCCTTTGTTCTCATGCATGCTGTAATCTTTTAATGCTCCTTTTTTGGCCTATATGCATATTTGCCTTCACTAGGGATGAGCCGAACACCCCCCTGTTCGGTTCGCACCAGAACATGCGAATAGGCAAAAAATTCGTTCGAACACCGTTAAAGTCTATGGGACACGAACATGAATAATCAAAAGTGCTAATTTTAAAGGCTTATATGCAAGTTATTGTCATAAAAAGTGTTTGGGGACCTGGGTCCTGCCCCAGGGGACATGGATCAATGCAAAAAAAAGTTTTAAAAACGTCCGTTTTTTCGGGAGCAGTGATTTTAATAATGCTTAAAGTGAAACAATAAAAGTGTAATATCCCTTTAAATTTCGTACCTGGGGGGTGTCTATAGTATGCATGTAAAGGGGGGCATGTTTCCCGTGTTTAGAACAGTCTGACAGCAAAATGACATTTCAAAGGAAAAAAAGTCATTTAAAACTACTCGCGGCTATTAATGCATTCCTGGTCCGACAATACACATAGAAGTTCAATGATAAAAACGGCATGGGAATTCCCCACGGGGAACCCCGAATCCAAAATTTAAAAAAAAAAAAAACGACATGGGGGGGCCCCTATAAAATTCCAAACCAGGCCCTTCAGGTCTGGTATGGATATTAAGGGGAACCCCGGCCAAAATTTTAAAAAATGGCATGGGGTCCCCCTTAAAATCTATACCAGACCCTTCAGGTCTGGTATGGATTTTAAGGGGAACCCCGCGCCAAAATAAAAAAAAAAAACGGCGTGGGGTCCCCCCAAAAATCCATACCATACCCTTATCCGAGCATGCAACCTGGCAGGCCGCAGAAAAAGAGGGGGGACGAGAGAGCCCCCCACCCGCAGACCCCCACAACCACCGGCCAGGGTTGTGGGGATGAGGCCCTTGTCCTCATCAACATGGGGACAAGGTGTTTTGGGGGTCTACCCCAAACACCCTCCCAATGTTGAGGGCATGTGGCCTGGTACGGTTCAGGAGGGGGGGCGCTCTCTAGCCCCCCCCTCTTTTCCTGCGGCCTGCCAGGTTGCGTGCTCGGATAAGGGTCTGGTATGGATTTTTGGGGGGACCCCACGCCATTTTTTTTTTTTTTTTTGGCGCGGGGTTCCCCTTAATATCCATACCAGACCTGAAGGGCCTAGTATGGAATTTAGGGGGACCCCCACGTCATTTTTTTTTAATTTCGGTTCAGGGTTCCCCTGTGGGGAATTCCCATGCCGTTTTTATCAATGAACTTCCATGTGTGTTGTCGGACTGGAAATTCATTAATAGCCGCAAGTAGTTTTAAATGACACTTTTTTTCCTTTTGAAATGTCATTTTGCTGTCAGACTGTTCTAAACACGGGAAACATGCGCCCCTTTACAGGCATACTATAGACACCCCCCAGGTATGAAATTTAAAGGGATATTACACTTTTATTGTTTCACTTTAAGCATTATTAAAATCACTGCTCCCGAAAAAACGGCCGTTTTTAAAACTTTTTTTTGCATTGATCAATGTCTCCTGGGGCAGGACCCAGGTCCCCAAACACTTTTTATGACAATACCATGAATATAAGCCTTTAAAATTAGCACTTTTGATTTCTCCCATAGACTTTTAAAGGGTGTTCCGCGGCATTCGAATTTGCCGCGAACACCCCAAATTGTTCGCTGTTCGGCGAACTTGCGAACAGCCGATGTTCGAGTCGAACTCATGTTCTGTACTCGAAGCTCATCCCTAGCCTTCACTAACCTCCCCAGCGTGCTATCCTGGGCCCATATACACCTTATAGCCTAGTCACTTAACAATGTATTTTGTCAGCCCCATTGTAGTGCTTACCCTAAACACCCCCTAAAATGTGTACAAATGTTATTGTTGTCCTTAAATTCAGGCAGAGTGCCATAGGCTTTTTTTTGGGGGGGTCCTAAATTCAGCTCGAACCCTTCCCCCCCCCCTAAAATTTTTACAATGGGCCAACAGGGGAGGGGGGGGGGGATCTGATAGGTGGACCTTATATTTTTGTCTTAAAATACTCCTTAAAATAAATGTTATACTGATGTTGGCCAAGAATGTGTCTAATCTGCTTGCAATGTTATGTGCAAAAGTACTAATATATATTTTTCTGTTTTGACTCCACAGTTTCCTTCAACGCCACAGGAATGGCAGACTGTGGCCTCCCATTTTGCCGACCGTTGGGACTTTACCAACTGTGGAGGGGCTATAGATGGGAAGCATGTCCACATCGTGCCACCTGTCAGAAACCATGAACCAGACCGAGACAGAAGTACAGTAAAATCACACTTGTTTAATAATAAAAATAAAAAGGTAAATGGAGTAAGCGTAGTCAAAGAATAGCCAGAGTCCAGTAACCAGATTGGGTAGTCAGCCAAGCCAGAGTTCAGTAACCAGATCGGGTAATCAGCCAAGCCAGAAGTCAGGGATCCAAGTAGAGGAACAGCAAGCAGGATAAGGAGCCAGAAGGGATGTCAGCAAAGCCAGTCTTTAAACAGGAATGCAGGAGATGGTTTCTTGTGATGTGACCAAGGCGAAGGGAGGAATGAAGTGAGCTGGAGATCTTTAAGTAGGCGGGACTCACCAGCAGATCCACAACAGCTGGTTAACTCTGGAGAGAGATGAGAGCTGGCAATTAGCCGACAGCTGCGTGGCCAGCTCAGAGAAGGAAGGGCTGAGCCAGCTCTGACAGTACCCCCCTCCTCAATGATCCCTCCCCTTTGGAGGACCACCGGGCTTGAGGGGAAAACAGCTATGGAAATCACGGAGGAAGGCAAGAGTATGTACATCCGAGGATGAGACCCAGAATCATTCCTCCGGACCGTACCCCTTACAATGCACCAGGTACTGTATGCGCTCACAGAACCAATGGGAGTCAACAATGGATTGTACCTCATACTCCTGATGGTTCTCAACCTGTATAGGGTGAGGACGTGGCACCGAGGTGATAAAGCGGTTGCAGTCCAACGGTTTTCAATAAGGAGACATGAAACACATTTGAGATGCGCATACTAGGAGCAAGGTCCAACGCGTAAGCCACTGGGTTAATCATGCGACAGATACGGAAAGGCCCAATAACCCGAGGTGTGAACTTCAGTGAGGGAACACGAAGTCAGAGGTTGCGAGATGACAGCATACCCTGTCCCCAACCTGGTAAGAGGGTGCAGGCAGGCGTCTGCGGTCAGCATGGAGTCTGTACCTATCATTAGCATGACGCTAACCTCCTGGACTTGTGCCCAAGTGGAACGAAGACCACAGAGATGCTCCTCTAGCGCAGGAATACTCTGCGGAACAAATGAGTCAGGCAACATGGAAGGTTGGAAACCATAATTTGCCATAAACGGAGACAATCAGGAAGCAAAATTCAAGGCACTGTTGTAAGCAAACTCTGGCCATGGTAATAGGTCTGACCAGTTGTTGTGATGGTCAAAAATATAGCAACGTAGGAATTGCTCCAAGGACTGATTGGCTTGTTCTGCGGCCCCATTAGACTGCGGGTGATACGCAGAGGAGAAAGCAAGCTGAATTCCCAGCTGTGCACAAAAGGCTAGCCAGAACCCTGGACACAAACTGACTACCCCTGTCTGAGACAATCACCTTGGGTAGTCCATGTAAAGCGCAAGATCTCCCTAGCAAAAATGGAAGCCAGTTCCTTAGAAGTGGGCAACTTCTTAAGTGGAATACAATGACACATCTTTGAGAACCGGTCAACCACCATAAGGATAACTGTGTTGCCTTATGAGTTGGGCAACTCCACAATAAAATCCATAGACAGGTGGGTCCAGGGCCTCTCTCCATTGGGTACGGGTTGTAGGAGGCCCACTGGAAGGTGTCTTGGAGTCTTACTCTGAGCACACATGGAACAGGCAGCTATGAAGGCAGTTACATCAGCACGTAGACTAGGCCACCAGAATTGTTGGGAAATGGCCCAAACGAGTTGATTCTTACCAGGGTGGCCAGCTGCCTTGGGAGAATGGTAAGTCTGGAGCATGGCAGTACAGAGACACTCTGGGACAAAGCAGCAGTCACAAGGTTTCTCAGGAGGAGCATCGACCTGAGCAGCAAGAATTTTGTCACCCAAAGGAGAAGTAAGACTGGTGTGAACCGTAGCCAGAATACGATCAGGAGGAATCATAGGAACCGGAACTGACTCCAACTTGGAAGTGGAGGAAAATTGTTGTGACAAGGCGTCAGCCCTTACATTCTTAGTACCGGGTAAGAATGAGACAATGTAATTGAAACTTGACAAGAAAAGAGCCCTTCGCGTCCTTCTGAGAGCGAGGCGTTCAGCCTCAGACAAAAATGTGAGATTCTTATGGTCAGTAAGATTGAGAACCGGCACAGTGGTACCTTCGAGGAGATGTCTCCATTCTTTCAGGGCTAAAATGATTGCCAACAGTTCTCTGTCACCAATCTCGTAATTGCACTTGGCAGGTGACAATTTCTTGGAAAAGTAGCCACAAGGATGCATAGCACTCTCAGAGGTAGGACGTTGAGACAGACGGGCACCAACACCAGTCTCAGAAGCATCAAACTCAAGGATAAAAGGTAACGTAGGATCTGAAGCATCAACCTCAAGGATAAAAGGTAACGTAGGATCAGGATGTGCCAACACAGGAGCAGAAACAAAGGAAGCCTTGAGACTTTTAAAGGCCTTAATGTATTCCGGAGACCAACTTTGTGGGTTACAGTTCTTTCTGGTCATATCGGTCAGGGGCTTGACCAGAGATGAGAAGTTACGAATAAACTTCTGATAATACTTGGCAAAACCCAGGAATCGCTGCAGAGGTCGTAACCCCACGGGTCGAGGCCACTGTAGGACTGCCGAAAGTTTCTCTGGGTACATAGAAAAACCAGCAGTGGAAACGACATAGCCCTGAAATTTAACCTGATCCCGATGAAACTCACACTTCTCCAGTTTACAATAGAGTTTGTTCTCTCTTAATTTCTGAAGCACATGACAGATATCTGTGTGGTGGCTCTCCAGGGACTTGGAAAATATGAGGATATCATCGAGATAAACCACCACACATAACTGCAACAAATCTCAGAGGACATCGTTAATAAATTCCTGGAAAACTGCCGGGGCGTTACAAAGGCCAAAAGGCATTACGAGATACTCATAATTAGATAATTAATATGGGAATGCAAAAGGCGCTACCCTCTAAGTGTGTAAATACTAGGTACAGATGTCATAAAATACGAACCAAATACAAATGACTACGGTGTATAAGAACTCCATCAATAGCTGTCGTACTGCAATCTAGTGCAAGGAAGACCATATATTTGGAGACAACCAAAAATAATGAAATTAATAAAAAACACCAGTGATTAAGAAACTACTAAATTCAATATGTCCCCCCAGTGAGATAAGTGTGTCTGCCAAGTAAAAAGTATGGTAACTAAGTGAAAAAATAATATGATAAATGATGCGATTAACTAAATAGAAAATTAACCCCAAAGTTCAAAAGTTTTGGGACAGAATGGCGCCAAAGAAAAATATAATAATAATGGTATAGTGAGAAAATTATAAGTGAATATTAATATCAGTGCAATAAACGTGTTACCCCTTCCATAATTTATACAAAAAATTAAGTTAGGTTGTGATTGACCCCAAAGTTCAAAAATATTGGGACAGTGTGGCGCCTACTAAACATGAGATGTCCTTATGTGTGACAAGCTAATGTAAATCAAAATCCAAATAAAAAGCTCCCTGAGCATTAAATACAGTAATTATACAAAGATAACATGCATAAAGGATTAGTTCCAGTTTCTCGTGTTATATAGCAGATAATAGTTGACTTCTAAAGAGTTTTTTATAGTCCATGTAAAAGAGTATTTTTAACCAGATGGAAAAACAAAGTTCAATGTAAATACTGTTTATTTCACCCTTGAGGGCACACACCAGTGACTTCTGTGCGTTTTATTTAAATGGTGACTTGAAGTGCTCGCCCCCCCGTGCTCCCCTACTCACCAGAAATAAACACCCCTACAGGGGTACCAAGCGACCGAGTGGGTGCCTTAGGGCAGGATGATGTTCACTCCAGTTCTGCTGCCGTTCCTCTGATGTGTGTGATCCTTACGACAGTTCCAGGGAAGATTATGTGCTCTAATGTGACCTTGCTACTCCTTCATATACCACCTTTGTCTGTTAAACTGCCCGGTGGTGCTCATGCCTCGTTGTACTCCGACACTGTGCCTGGCAGGCACAGTGTCGGAGTACAACGAGACATGAGCACCACACTTAATTTTTTGTATAAATTATGGAAGGGGTAACACGTTTATTGCACTGATATTAATATTCACTTATAATTTTCTCACTATACCATTATTATTATATTTTTCTTTGGCGCCATTTTGTCCCAAAACTTTTGAACTTTGGGGTTAATTTTCTATTTAGTTAATCGCATCATTTATCATATTATTTTTTCACTTAGTTACCATACTTTTTACTTGGTAGACACACTTATCCCACTGGGGGGACATATTGAATTTAGTAGTTTCTTAATCACTGGTGTTTTTTATTAATTTCATTATTTTTGGTTGTCTCCAAATATATGGTCTTCCTTGCACTAGATTGCAGTACGACAGCTATTGATGGAGTTCTTATGCAGCGTAGTCATTTGTATTTAGTTCGTATTTTATGACATCCGTACCCAGTATTTACACACTTAGAGGGCAGCGCCTTTTGCATTCCCATATTAATTATCTATTTATGCAATTAGACCCCCAGGGGTACTAATTAGGGATAGGCAGCAGCTCTTACACTGTCCTAAGCGCGGATTTATCTATTAATAGAGATACTCATAATGGCCTGTTCTGGTATTAAACGCAGTTTTCCTCCTTAATCCTCACGAGATTGTAAGCCCCTCTCCGATCAAGCTTAGTGAAAACTGTTGCTCCCTTGAGGCGGTCACATAACTCTGTAATCAACAGGATCGGGTAGGCATTCTTAATAGTGAAACGATTGAGACCCCTATAATCATTACAAGGTCTCAGTTCACCGCTCCTCTTCTTCACAAAGAAGAAACCAGCACCAGCAGGAGACGAGGATTTGCGGATGAAACCCAGAGAAAGTGCATCTGCAACATACTCCTCCATGGCTTTATCCTCCAAGACCGACAAAGGGTAAACCCGGCCACGAGGGGGAGGTCAATTGCGCAATCATACGGCCGGTGTGGAGGCAAACTACCGGCTTGACTTTTGTCAAAGACATTGCTAAAATCACGGTACTCCTCTGGCAGGGAGGAGAGTGAAGAGATACACAGGACCTTGGCTACCTTCCGGAAGCATGTTTCACTGCATTGTGGTGACCAGGAGAGAACCTCAGCACAGAGCCAATCAAAAGAGGGGTCGTGCCTCTGTAACCAGGGATAACCAATAACCAGCGGAAATTTGGAATTGGATTATCTCATGGTGAAGAGCCCCTATGGCCATGGACCACGGAACCGTCTCATGAGTCACATGGGCAGGCTGTAGAGGTCTCCCGTCAAGAGCCTCACTGGCAAGTGGAGTGTCACGCAGCTGCAGTGGAATCGAGTGCTTTGATACAAAGGCAGCATGAATGAACAGGCCTGCAGCCCCAGAGTCGATCAGAGCCTGTATCTTGATAGATGACTTAGCCCAAGAAAGGGTGACCGAAACCAGGGGCTTATCCTTCTGGATAACTGGGGACAACACAACACCACCTAAGGTCTGTCCATGGGTAGGACAAGACTTCAAAAATTGACCTGCCTGGCTACAATAAAGGAACAATCTCTCCCTCCTCCTAAAGGCTCTCTCATCTGCAAAGAGACGCGTGAAGCCCAAGTGCTTGGGTTCATCTTCACAGACCGACTCGGTACCAGGAGGCATGGGAGGTCAGGGAGGCATGGGTGGGACTGCAAAGCTTGGAGGCAAACATACAGGAGGCTTCTGCAAGCGCTCCTTAAAAGAAAGTCTGGAGTCAATGAGCATGGCAAACGAGATCAAGCTCTCCAGCTCAGTGGATATATCTCGGGCTGCTATCTCATCCTTGATGGAATCCGAGAGACCATGAGAAAAAGCAGCCACGAGGGCCTCATTGTTCCAAGCAACCTCTGCTGCCAGAGTATGGAACTCAATGGCGTAGTCGGCAACAGTTCTCGTACTCTGTTTGATGGACATGAGGCACTTGGCAGCAGAAGCAGGGTGTGGGAACGTCAAATACCCTTTTTAAAGGAGGCCACAAATTCTGGGTAACTCAAGACAACAGGTTTTTGCATCTCAAATAGAGGGTTAGCCCAGGCCAAGGCTCTCTCAGAAAGCAAAGATATCACAAACCCTACTTTGCTTCTGTCCGTGGGAAACGCCTGGGGCAGCATCTCAAAGTATATCTCAACTTGGTTGAGAAACCCTCTGCATTGAACTGGATTGCCCCCAAATCGCTGGGGAAGCGGGGTGGAACCAGACATACCTTTTTATAGAGGTAATACTCAAGGCGGGTGCCTGCACAGAGACTGGCACAGCAGCAGAGATGGCCTGCAACTCAGGGGGATTCCAGGTGGGGGGATTCCAGGTGAGCCGCGTGACTCAGGAACGTTTGTAACGCCATGGCAAACTGATCCATGCGGTGATCTTGCTCATCCAAACTGGAAAAAATATTACCAACAAGTGGATTGACGGTATCTTCTGAATTCATGGCCTTCGCCTACTGTCAGAAACTATGATCCAGACCGAGACAGAAGTACAGTAAAATCACACTTGTTTTTTATTAAAAATAAAAAAGTAAATAGAGTAAGCGTAGTCAAAGCATAACCAGAGTCCAGTAACCGGATCAGGTAGTCAGCCAAGCCAGAGTTCAATAACCAGATCGGGTAATCAGCCAAGCCAGAGTTCAGTAACCAGATCAGGTAATCAGCCAAGCCAGAAGTCAGTGATCCAAGTAAAGGAACAGCAAGCAGGATAAGGAGCCAGAAGGGATGTCAGCAAAGCCAGTCTTTAAACAGGAACGCAGGAGCTGGTTTCTTGTGATGTGACCAAGGCGAAGGCAGGAATGAAGTGAGCTGGAGATCTTTAAGTAGGCGGGACTGACGAGCAGATCCACAACAGCTGGTTAACTGTAGAGAGAGATGAGAGCTGGCAATGAGCCGACAGTAGAGCAGCCAGCTCAGAGAAGGAAAGGTTGAGCCAGCCCTGAAACCACCACCCCATTCGGGGTGGGCCTTATATTTTTGTCTTTAAATACTCCTTAAAATAAATGTTATACTGATGTTGGCCAAGAATGTTTGTGTCTAATATGCTTGCAATGTTATGTGCAAAAGTACTAATTTTTCACAGTTTCCTTCAACGCCACAGGAATGGCGGACTGTGGCCTCCCATTTTGCCAACCATTGGGACTTTCTCAACTGTGGAGGGGCTATAGATTGGAAGCACGTTCACATCGTGCCACTACCCCATTCAGGGTCTTACTATTATAACTTTTAACACTATACTATTAAACCAGAATGGTGGCCTGGGATTGCCACCTGATGCAGATCAAGTTGAAGGACTCACGTTCATCTTTCTTGCTGATAAAGTGTTTGGTCTGGGTGAGAACCTGAGGCCATTCCCCCAGAGGACCCTCACCCCGAAGGGCCTGGTATGGAATTTAGGGGGGATTTAGGGGGAGCCCCCACGCTATATATATATATATATATATATATATATATATATATATTTTTTTTTTTTTTTTTATTTTGGTTCGGGGTTCCCCTGTGGGGAAATCCCATGCGGTTTTTATCAATGAACTTTTATGTGTATTGTCGGACCGTCAATTCATTAATAGCCGCGAGTAGCTTTAAATGACTTTTTTCCTTTGAAATGTCATTTTGCTGTCAGACTGTTCTAAACACGGGAAACATGCGCCCCTTTACAGGCATACTATAGACACCCCCCCCAGGTACAAAATTTAAAGGAATATTACACTTTTATTGTTTCACTCATTATTAAAATCACTGCTCCCGAAAAAACGGCCGTTTTTAAAACTTTTTTTTGCATTGATCCATGTTCCCTGGGGCAGGACCCAGGTCCCCAAACACTTTTTATGACAATACCATGCATATAAGCCTTTAAAATTAGCACTTTTGATTTCTCTCATAGACTTTTAAAGGGTGTTCTGCGGCTTTCGAATTTGCCATGAACACCCCAAATTGTTCGCTGTTTGGCGAACAGCCAATGTTCGAGTCGAACATAAGTTCGACTCAAACTCGAAGCTCATCCCTTGTGACAGTGCATGCATCAGTGACACTGTCCCCCTTGTCCACCTGTTGGAGCACACGCTGCGTGGAATAATGGACAGGGTACTTGAGGCAGAACAGAGGCAGGAAGAGGAGGACTTCCTTCGCTCTCAAGGCCCCCTTTATCCAGACAGGGTTCCTGCGTGTCCGCCAATCACACAGGAAGAGGAGGAGGAGGAGGAGGATGGTGTCAGCATGGAGGTGGAGCCTGGCACTCAGCATCAGCAGCAGTCTTTAAGGGATCATTTACAGTCCCAAGAAACCCATGGACTTATACGTGGCTGGGAGGAGGTGGCTGCGGATCATGTCGTCCTTAGTGACCCAGAGGACTCCGGACCGAATGACTCAGCAAACCTACGCTGCATGGCCTCCCTGATCCTGCAAAGCCTGCGAAAGGATCCTCGTATTCGTGGTATCAAGGGGAGGGATGATTACTGGCTGGCAACCCTCCTTGATCCGCGTTACAAGGGTAAGGTTGTGGACCTTATCTTGCCATCACAGAGGGAGCAGAGGATGAAACATCTTCGGGAGGCCTTGCAGAAAGGTCTGTGTAACGCGTTCCCAGATGCTGGGAGGTTACAAACTCGTGTTCCTGGACAACGTGTTGTTGAGGCTTCGGTCAGTCAAAGAAGGAGGGGTGGAGAAGGTGGCCGTCTGACCGATGTGTTCAGACAATTTTTTCCTCTGGGTTACTGGGTCTTGAGGATGGATCACTGGCCAGAGCTTGCACAGTATTCAATTGAGCTACTGGCCTGTCCTGCATCCAGCATTTTCAGAACGCACATTCAGTGCTGCTGGAGGCTTTGTAACCGATCACAGGGTGCGTCTGTCCACCGACTCGGTCGATCAACTGACCTTCATAAAAATGAATCAGTCTTGAATCACCACCAGCTACAAAGCACCTGATGCTGATATAACTGAATAATTTTTTTTGAAATGTCAGATCCCTTCAAGACTGCCTATGCTGATGCTGAGTGACTATCCTGTTATGCTGAATGATTATCCTCTTCCTCCTCAATGATCATGCTGATAGCTTGTAAGATCATTTTTGGTTCTGGGCGCCGCCACCAGTGCCTAAGGCCCAATTTTTCTGCCCCTGTTCAACAGGGACATGTAATTACAATTCGTGATCTAATATTTCACAGCAGGGCCCGTTCCAGCGCCCACCAAGAGTAACTGTGAGGACTTACAGTGTTGTGGCACCAGCACCACTACCACCAAAGGCCCAATTTTTCTGCCCCTGTTCAACAGGTGCATGTAATTACAATTTGTGATCTAATATTTCACAGCAGGGCCCGTTCCAGCGCCCACCAAGAGTAACTGTGAGGACTTAGTGTTGTGGCACCAGCACCACCACCATCACCAAAGGCCCAATTTTTCTGCCCCTGTTCAACATGTAATTACAATTCTTGATCTAATATTTCACATCAGGGCGCTGTGCGGGCTTACAGTGTTGTGGCAACACCAACACCTAAGGACCCAATTTCTGCAGAGTATATAGGGCAGGCCCCTACTTTCAAACATCCAACTTACAAAGGACTCCTACTTGCAAATGGAAGGAGACAACAGGAGGTGAGATGAAATCTACCCCTAGGAAGGGAAATTCTATCCTGTAAGAGTTAATATGGGAAAAACGTTTCTCCTTTCCACTGATGCCTTATCACCAATCCTTGTTTCACTAAAAACCCCAAATTTTTTTTAAAAATTTGTCATTGGGACAGAAAGTTAGGTGAAATCTTCCGAAGAGGAGCACAGACAGCAAAACAAATGTCACAGGGGTGATAACCCTTCCCTATGTTTTCCAAAAAGCTTAAAATAGATTTTTTTGGCTGGAGCTAAACACATAAAAAATGTACCAGTTCAAAATTACAAACAGATTCTACTTAACAACAAACCTACAGTTCCTGTCTTGTTTGCACCGCCTGTATACTGCTGTTTAGAGTATATAGGGCCCGGTGGCCCCACGCCTTTCCTCTTTTTAATTTGGGTGCGGGGTTCCCCTTAATATCCATATAAGACCCAAAGGGTCTGGTAATGGACTAGGGGGTACCCATGCCGTTTGTCTCACTGATTTACATCCATATTGCCAGGACCTGACATTACATTAAAGCCGCAAGCAGTTTTAACCACTTGCCAACCGCCTCACGCAGATATACTGTGGCAGAATGGCACGGGCAGGCAAAGTAACATATGGGTACGTTACTTGCCTCCCACGGGCGGGGGGTCCGATCGGACCCCCCGATGCCCGAGGCAGTCGGCTTCTGTCCCGGAGTGATCAGAGTTGAGGGGGAGGCCATCCATTCATGGCCACCCCCTCACGATCGCTCCCAGCCAATGACATTCTTCTTCTGCTGCTGTAATGTAAACAGCGGCAGAGGAAGTGATGTCATCTCTCCTCAAGCCGGTCTTTTCTCTCCGGCGCCGAGGAGAGAAGACGTCAAGTAAGTGCACCAAACACTACACTAACAGTAGAACACTCTAGGCACACATTTCACCCCCCCCCCATCACCCCCCCCGATCACCCCCCTGTCACAGTGACACCAATAGCAGGTGTATACTTATTTCAATTGGCTTTGCTGAAAGCTCATGTGCTATACAGAGCTTCGGGACGGACTGGATCCTTCCTTAAATTCCAGGAAGAGATCGTCAGAGCCCTTCTGTTAAGGAGGGGTTTGGGTTCCTGGAGGACTGGGCCGACTTCTCAGTTGGTAACCGGTACTATAGAAGGGACGGACTGCACCTAAATGAGGAGGGTGCAGATCTGCTGGGAATGAAGATGGCCAAAAAGTTAGAGGGGTTTTTAAACTAGGCGATGGGGGGGAGGGTCCAGAGGTAGAGATAGCCAGCGCAGAAGATATTCCAGAGGGTAGTATTGCGGGCATTAGTGGTAGGTTAACCAAAGCACAAAAACACAAGGTGAGTATAGTAGCAAGTCCTAGTTGCAATCTCGAAACACCCAATACGAGGACAATATGCGACCGGTCTAAACTATGTGGCATGTTCACCAATGCCAGGAGCATGGCGGACAAGATGGGTGAACTAGAGATACTGTTGTACGAGGAGGAATTAGATTTTGTGGGAATTTCAGAGACCTGGTTCAACAGCTCCCATGACTAGCTGGCAAACATTCAAGGGTATACCCTATACCGCAAGGATAGAGAGGGTAAAAAAAGGGGGAGGGGTATGCCTATATATCAAGAATATTGTACAAGTAAATGTGAGAGATGACATCACTAAGGGAGCTAGAGAGGAGGTGGAATCCTTATGGGTAGAGCTCCAAAGGGATGAAGCTAAGGGGAAAATAATACTGGGAGTATGCTATAGGCCCCCTAACCTGAGGGAGGAAGTGGAGACAGATCTCCTATCACAAACTGGATTAGCAGCAAGGATGAGAAGTGTTATCATAATGGGGGATTTTAATTATCCAGACATAGACTGGGCGGAGGGAACCGCGCATTCATTTAAGGCTCGCCAGTTCCTTAATGTCTTGCAGGACAATTTTATGGGTCAGATGGTAGACGCACCAACTGGAAATAAAACATTACTGGATCTACCGATTACCAACAATACAGACCTGATCACGGATGTGGAAATACGGGGCAATTTAGGTAACAGCGATCACAGGTCAATTAGTTTCAGTATAAATCACACAAATAGGAAACATAAAGGGAATACAAAGACACTGAATTTCAAAAGAGCCAACTTCCCTAAACTACAAACCTTGCTAAAAGGCATAAATTGGGATAAAATATTAGGAACAAAGAATACGGAGGAGAGATGGGTTTGCTTTAAGAGCATATTAAATAAGGGCATTAGCCAATGTATCCCATTGGGTAATACATTTAAAAGAGCGAACAAAAGTCCTGGATGGCTTAACTCCAGTGTAAAAATGCATATAAAAGCAAAGGAGAAGGCCTTCAAAAAATACAAGGTTGAGGGATCATCCTCAGCATTCAGACTTTATAAAGAATGCAACAAGAAGTGTAAGGGTGCAATTAGGACAGCTAAGATAGAACATGAAAGACACACAGTGGAGGAGAGCAAAAAAATCCCAAGAAATTCTTTAAGTATGTAAACAGTAAAAAAGGGAGGATAGACCATATTGGCCCCATAAAGAATGAGGAAGGACATCTGGTTACAAAGGATGGGGAGATGGCGAAGGTATTGAATTTATTCTTCTCCTCAGTCTTCACGAGTGAATCGGGGGGCTTCAGTAACCAAAACTGCAGTGTTTATCCTCATGACACAACACAGGAAGCACCTCCATGGTTAACAGAGGACAGAATTAAAATTTAGACTTGGGAAACTTAACATTAATAAATCACCGGGACCAAATGGCTTGCATCCGAGGGTACTTAGGAAACCTAGTCAAGTGATTGCCAGACCGTTGTTCCTAATTTTTACAGATAGTCTACTGACTGGAATGGTACCAGCTGATTGGAGAAAAGCCAATGTAGCACCAATATTTAAAAAGGGCCCAAAATACATCCCTGGGAATTACAGACCAGTTAGCCTAACATCAATAGTATGTAAATTCTTAGAGGGGATGATAAGGGACTATATACAAGATTTTAGTAATAAGAACGGTATCATTAGCAGTAATCAGCATGGATTCATGAAGAATCGTTCTTGCCAAACCAATCTATTAACCTCCTATGAGGAGGGGAGTTGCCATCTAGATAAAGGAAGGCCCGTAGACGTGGTGTATCTGGATTTTGCAAAAGCATTTGACACAGTTCCCCATAAACGTTTACTGTACAAAATAAGGTCCCTTGGCATGGACCATAGGGTAAGTACATGGATTGAAAACTGGCTACAAGGGCGAGTTCAGAGGGTGGTGATAAATGGGGAGTACTCAGAATGGTCAGGGGTGGGTAGTGGGGTTCCCCAGGGTTCTGAGTACTCCCCATTTCAATGCCAAGCTGCTGCTAACAAAGCAAACAGAATATTGGCATGCATTAAAAGGGGGATCAACTCCAGAGATAGAACGATAATTCTCCCACTCTACAAGGCTCTGGTCCGGCCGCACCTGGAGTATGCTGTCCAGTTCTGGGCACCAGTCCTCAGGAAGGATGTACCGGAAATGGAGCAAGTACAAAGAAGGGCAACAAAGCTAATAAAGGGTCTGGAGGATCTTAGTTATGAGGAAAGGCTGCGAGCACTGAACTTATTCTCTCTGGAGAAGAGACGCTTGAGAGGGGATATGATTTCAATTTACAAATACCGTACTGGTGACCCCACAATAGGGATAAAACTTTTTCGCAGAAGAGAGTTTAACAAGACTCGAGGCCACTCATTAAAATTAGAAGAAAAGAGGTTTAACCTTAAACTACGTAGAGGGTTCTTTACTGTAAGAGCGGCAAGGATG
Source organism: Aquarana catesbeiana (assembly GCF_042186555.1). NCBI lineage: Eukaryota > Metazoa > Chordata > Amphibia > Anura > Ranidae > Aquarana > Aquarana catesbeiana. The sequence goes on along the minus strand of NC_133326.1, from coordinate 382,723,499 downwards.
TTGAATTCCCTTCCACAGGCGGTGGTCTCAGCGGGGAGCATCGATAGCTTCAAGAAACTATTAGATAAGCACCTGAATGACCGCAACATACAGGGATATATAATGTAATACTGACACATAATCACACACATAGGTTGGACTTGATGGACTTGTGTCTTTTTTCAACCTCACCTACTATGTAACTATATGTAACTATGTTTCCAGACGGTGCTCCACTTCACCTTCCCCAACCAAATGCAGTAAGCCGGCTGCATGAGAGGCATTTTCCGTATGTCCTCCCGAGTACCCCTACCCAACGAGCCCCACAAAGAAGATGTCGTATCTGCAGCAAGCGCGGATATAGGCGTGACACCCGGTATTATTGTCCCTCCTGTCCTGACAATCCTGGTCTTTGCATTGGTGAATGTTTAGAATGATACCATTCACTTGTTGAGTATTAGTGTAGGGTACAGCACTGCACAGACTAGGCACACTGACACAGGGTCTTCCAAGATGCCATCGCATTTTGAGAGACCCGAACCTGGTACCAGTTACAAAAGTTATAGTTATAAAAAAAATATAAAATAAAAAAAACAAAAATAGTTGTCGTTTTATTGTTCTCTCTCTCTCTCTCTATTCTCTCGCTCTTGTTCTGCTCTTTTTTACTGTATTTTATTCTACAATGTTTTATTGTTATTATGTTTTACCATGTTTGCTTTTCAGATATGCAATTTTTTTATACTTTACTGTTTACTGTGTTTTATTGTTAACCATTTTGTTGTTTTCAGGTATGCCATTCAGCTGCAGAGCGGATTTATTTATCTTGACAGCAACAGCGTTTGCTCCCACGATACATAAAGCCGTGACTCCAGCGCTGTCGGAGGTGATTTCACCACCACAGTTACATACTTCAGCATATATGCCGAAGCGTGGGGGCAGCAGAGGGCTGAGGAGCGATTTGCTCCTAACTTTTGTGGGAGGATGCCCCATGCTTCGGCATATATATATGGTGCATGTATGCCCATCATTAGAAGTGGGTGGATGAAGGGAGGTATTCTAATGGTGGGCATACCCACCGATCAATCTCTTTTTTTGTTCAGCCCACAGGCTGCATGAAAAAAAAGTCTACAATATATGCCCATTAAGGACCAGCAATGTACTGGTATGTTGCTGGACTTTGAGTGGTTATACCAGAATGATGCCTGCAGGTTTAGGTATCATCTTGGTATCATTCTTTTCAGCCAGCATTCGGCTTTCATGTAAAAGCAATCCTAGTGGCTAATTAGCCTCTAGACTACTTTTAAAAGCAGTGGGAAGGAATGCCCCTCCCCCCCCACCGCCTTCCATGTTTTTCTCTGGCTCTCCTGTTCCAACAGGGAACCTGAGAATGCAGCCGGTGATTCAGCCAGCTGACCATAGAGCTGGTCAGAGACCAGAGTGGCTCCAAACATCTCTATGGCCTAAGAAACCGGAGGCTACGAGCATATCATGAATTAGATTTTGCCGGATGTAAACAGCGCCATTGGGAAATTGGGAAAGCATTTTATCACACCGATCTTAGTGTGGTCAGATGCTTTGAGGGCAGAGGAGAGATCTAGGGCCTAATAGATTTTTCAAAAAAAGAGTACCTGTCACTACCTGTTGCTATCATAGGGGATATTTACATTCCCTGAGATAACAATAAAAATGATTTAAAAAAAAAAAAAAAAAAATGAAAGGAACAGTTTAAAAATAAGATAAAAAAGCAAAAAAAAAAAAAAGCAAAAAAAAAAAAAAAAGCACCCCTGTCCCCCCCTGCTCTTGCGCAAAGGCGAACGCAAGCGGCGGTCTGGCGTCACATGTAAACAGCAATTGCACCATGCATGCGAGGTATCTCCGCGAAGGTCAGATCGAGGGCAGTAATTTTAGCAGTAGACCTCCTCTGTAAATCTAAAGTGGTAACCTGTAAAGGCTTTTAAAAATGTATTTAGTTTGTCGCCACTGCACGTTTGTGTGCAATTTTAAAGCATGTCATGTTTGGTATCCATATACTCGGCCTAAGATCATCTTTTTTATTTCATCAAACATTTGGGCAATATAGTGTGTTTTAGTGCATTAAAATTTTAAAAAGGGTTTTTTTCCCCAAAAAAATGCGTTTGAAAAATCGCTGCGCAAATACTGTGTGAAAAAAAAAAAATGAAACACCCGCCATTTTAATCTGTAGGGCATTTGCTTTAAAAATATTATAATGTTTGGGGGTTCAAAGTAATTTTCTTGCAAAAAAAAATGATTTTTTCATGTAAACAAAAAGTGTCAGAAAGGGCTTTGTCTTCAAGTAGTTAGAAGAGTGGATGATGTGTGACATAAGCTTCTAAATGTTGTGCATAAAATGCCAGGACAGTTCAAAACCCCCCAAATGACCCCATTTTGGAAAGTAGACACCCCAAGCTATTTGCTGAGAGGCATGTCGAGTCCATGGAATATTTTATATTGTGATACAAGTTGCAGGAAAAACAAATTTATTTTTTTTTTTTGCACAAAGTTGTCACTAAATGATATATTGCTCAACCATGCCATAGGAATATGTGAAATTACACCCCAAAATACATTCTGTTGCTTCTCTTGAGTACGGGGATACCACATGTGTTAGACTTTTTAGGAGCCTAGCCGCGTACGGGACCCCGAAAATCAAGCACCGCCTTCAGGCTTTCTAAGGGCGTAAATTTTTTATTTCACTCTTCACTGCCGATCACAGTTTCGGAGGCCATGGAATGCCCAGGTGGCACAAACCCCCCCCAAATGACCCTATTTTGGAAAGTAGACACCCCAAGCTATTTGCTGAGAGGTATAGTGAGTATTTTGCAGACCTCACTTTTTGTCACAAAGTTTTGAAAAAAAAATTTTTTCTCTTGTCTTTCTTCATTTTCAAAAACAAATGAGAGCTGCAAAATACTCACCATGCTTCTCAGCAAATAGCTTGGGGTGTCTACTTTCCAAAATGGGATCATTTGGGGGGGTTGTGCTATCTTGGCATTTTATGGCCTTCGAAACTGTGATAGGTAGTGCGGAGTGAATAAAAGATTTACGCCCTGGGGGTGTGACCGGAAGCCGAGCTTGATGGCAGCCTAAGCCCTCAGCTCTCTAAGCCCACAGCATAAACGGCGATATTAGGGGTATTTATCCCGCACCCACATGGGCAAATCTAGGACCACTTGATCCTCCAGGCCTAGAGGATCATCCTTACCCCCTCCAGGGGCCTCCACGGACCTCCGCTCCTACTTTACCCAGCCCGGAATGTCCCAGGACGAGGAGGCCAATATGGCGCCGGACACTCCAGCTAGTATGCAGAGGAGTCCCGCCCAGCCTCCACAGCCAGCGTACATTGAGCAACGGCTCCCAGAAGGAGCGCAGCGGGACACGGCGATCCACCAAGCAGCGGGCACCGGCATGGGAAGGTTGAGTCCCCACCAACACCCAGACATCACCAGGGAGCAGACACAAGGGTCCCAGTCCGCCACGCCACCCGCCTCCCCCACGCACTACACTCAGTGCTCGGCGGCCTTCCCGAAGCTGCTGAGAACGGCTCCGGAGCCGCTCTCACAAGACATGGAGCCTGTGTCCACAGATTCCTCGGATCTGTCCCGGGACTTTCCCCCCCTGCCGAGCCCTGCAGGCCCACAAGCTGGCACTTACAGATCCCCTGATGGCTGGACCGAGGGAGCCTGGGCAGGGGTAATTGCCTCCCCTCCTCCCAAAGCACAGAGACTGTCCCGCTCCAGAGATCCCAGTACATCAAGGCAGCATACTACCTGCGTGCCATCTTATGCACAGAAAGCCAGTGCCTTATTCTCCCCCCAGCAGAGGACTTTAACACCAGACCCCTTCCACAGCAGCAACAAATAGGGGAATGCATGGACTCATGGGAACCCCCAGCAACTGGAGTACAGTTCAACCAAGAAGCAGGTGTTTTACCACCACACTCTCCACCACGTGTAATATCCCCTTCTCCTCACTACTACAGTCCAGCACGGGATCCATACATGCCCCCACACATACCTCAACAATGGCAAACCTATCTGCAAGCCATACCTACTAAGGAGGACTTTAGACAACTAATCGAGGATGTGAAAACCACATGTCGCATGGAAATTCAAGTACTTCAAACAGGCCTCAAACATCTGGCGGACAGGGTGGAAATGGCCGAAGAGGAAATACAAGAAACAAAACTAGCGGTCCATAGAACACAACTTCAGGGCGCAGACCACAGAGCAATGCTAAGAGATATGCAGAGGCACGTAGAGGATTTGGACAACAGCGGGGGCCGTAATAACATACGGGTGAGAGGCATCCCGGAATCAGAAAACACGGAGGATCTGCAAACAATCCTGCAGTCTATTTTCAACAATCTCACTGGGACCCTCCCCTCCAAACATATAGAAATGGACAGAGCCCACCGATCGCTTAGGCCCAAAGGCACTACCTCCAAACCAAGAGACGTTATATGTAGAATCAGCTCCTACCCTCTTAAAGAGGAAATTATGCGGCAGGTGCGCCTGGCACGCAAAGTAACCTATGCGGACACTCAGATACAACTGTACCGTGGATAACCCTGCAGAAACGTAGGCTCCTTCAACCACTCCTACAACTATTGCAGAAAGAAGCCATTATCTACCGATGGGGCTTTCCTTTCAGCCTCACAGCAAAACATCAAGGAAAATCCGCTGTATTGCGATACCCAGAAGATCTTCGCACATTCTGTGACATTCTTGAGATAGCAGCTCCACAACTACCAGAATGGGACATAGTTGCTACCCCTCCACCACCACCTGCTACCTGGCAAAAGGTGCCCGCATCCAACTGGCCTAGGAACTCTGATACTCAACATAAACCCGCCAAGCAAAAGGGCCGCTGAACTGCGTTTACTACAACAGCATACAGCTCAGAGACTCGAGTACCTAGACTCAGTAAATAGAAATGTTTAGTTAGCATATGTTTTGATAGTCCCCTAGAACATCTTACATGACTATACCCCTACGCCCAACTATAGTTTACTACTAAGGGCTAGTTTTAGATGAGCCCCGAGAGGAAAGGCTTTGAAGCCATTGTCTATCACCCTCCCCCCTTTTTTTTTCTTTGTTTGTCTGTTCCTAACCTACATTGGTTGGGTACTGGTGCACAGTATTAGGCTGTGCATAGTTTGAGAAGTTACCATTGACAGAACACGGCTCCTGGGTGCGCCTCTATGTCCGCCCTATTCGGGGTGGGGATGGGAGCTCACGCTGGAATCCGCTCTAGTCTAGGCCTGTTGGCCGTTTATAGATGGATAACAAAGTTGACTTTGTGCTATTTTTGTGCATTAACTGTACCTCTATCCTCTCCCCAATCCCCTCTTTCTTTCCTTCTCTTTAGCCATCTTATTTCGTGCATGGATATGTGCATGAAGATTCCTGGTCTCCTCCCGGAGAGTGCCTACCCTGAACCTGGGGTCTCGACAGCTGACAATCCACTACTAGGTAAGCGTACACTTCCACACATTTATCTATCACCACCATGACTAAGGTACTATCATTAAATGTACACGGACTGAACTCCGATAGGAAAAGACATCTGGCGCTGAGGGAGTTTAGACAATCAGGAGCTGATATTGTTATGGTCCAGGAGATACATTATAATAAAGGAAGGCTCGTTTGCATTCGCATCCAGATATTACTCCCAAATAAATATCGCATCGGGTAGTCGTAAAAAAGCTGGAGTAGCCATACTTTTTAAGCGAGGGACTCCCTTCACTTGCGTGACCCAATATCGTGATCCTAACATTCATTATTCTGAAAGGACTCTGGCAAACACAAGAAGTGACGTTGTGTGCACTATACGCCCCCAATGTTAAACAACATAGCTTCATGTCCAAGGTACTCTCGCGAATCTTTAGCTTCACTCCCAAGGTTCTTATTTTGGGAGGTGATTTCAACCTCACTCAGTCGATCACTGCAGACTGCCAGACGATAACCCCCCAAGCTCCATCACCTAGGGTCCATAGAGACTCAAGATTATTCAGGCAAATTACTAGACGGTATGCGCTCTTTGATGCATGGAGGGCTTTATACCCACAAGGCCGACAATATACGTTCTACTCGGCTCCCCATCGCACACACACCCGCATTGATTATTTTTCCGTTAATAATTACACCTTAAAACTGACACGTGAGACGCAAATATGCCCCATCTCATGGTCGGACCATGCACCCATGTTAATCACATTAGACCTAGGCACCCCTGTCCGTAGGCCATATAACTGGAGATTAAACACATTCCTCCTACAACACCAACCAACCCTAGCAGATTTAACCTCAGCACTTAAGCACTATTTCCAACCAGGAAGTTTCACTCCCTATACTTTGGGAGGCCCACAAGGCGGTCCTCAGAGGTAAATGCATAGCGTCCTCATCAGCACTAAAAAGAGACGCCATAGCGGCCAAAGTAAAAGCGGAACGGGAACTCAGAACTCTCGAAAATCAGCTCCAGACAAACACCACAATATCTAACCTAAGGAAAATAACTAATCTTCGCACAACTCTTCGTGATCTAGCTATGGGACAGGTAGAGAAAGCTCTGACTAGGCTAAAACAAAGGTTCTACGACAAGGGGAATAAGGCACACTCTCTTTTAGCTAACAAATTACGGGAGAGGTCCCATATGCATACCCGAACCAAATAAAAAACAAAATGGGACAGATCCTAACACACCCCGAAGACATAGCACGCACATTCGCGGACTTCTACAAAAAACTCTACAACAATCCGGACATACCCAGCAACCCTCCCTCTACTGACCTGACCCATACGATGAAACAATATCTAGAACAAAGTGGAATTCCCCATCTCCAACCAACTGATCTGTTAGCACTCAATGCTCAAATTACTGACGAGGAAATAGAGCTTACTATTAAAAACCTGCCGTCCCATAAAGCCCCGGGCCCGGACGGTTTCCCGTTCGAATACTATAAAGCATTTCTCCCTATACTGCTCCCTTATCTTCGCAGACTGTTCAATGCTTTCCTCCAAGACACCCAAATTCCCCTGGAAATGCAGAAATCCTTTATTACCTTGATCCCCAAACCGGATAAAGATCCTTCTATATGCGCAAACTACAGACCCATTGCGTTGTTAAATTCTGACTTGCCTGAATATGATTTTACCATAATTAATCCATAAAGACCAGGTAGGATTTGTACCATTGCGGCAAGCGGGTGATAACACTAGAAAAGTGATAGACCTGGTGGAGGTGGCGAACAGGGATGGCGCCCCCTCTTTGTTACTAAGTCTAGACGCTGAGAAAGCTTTTGATCGTCTGGGGTGGCCGTTCCTGTTCGCCACGTTGACCCACATGGGCTTCCGGGGACCTTTCTTGCGGGCAATAAAACACCTATATTCTAACCCCTCCTCACAGGTCAGGACCCCGTTTGCACTTTCAACATCGTTCACAGTATCAAACGGCACAAGGCAGGGATGCCCGTTGTCACCCCTGTTGTTCGCGCTATGCGTGGAACCCTTAGCGGCCTCTATTAGGAATAACTTAAACATAAGGGGAATAACGGTCAGAGATAAGGAGTTTAAGATCTCCCTCTTTGCAGATGACATAATACTCACCTGGACTCAACCCCACGTATCCCTCCCGAACCTACACGCTGAGTTGGACCGATTCCGCACCTTCTCAGGATACAAAATAAATGCCTCAAAGTCAGAAGCTTTACCCATTAACATCCCTGAAGCTGAGCTGGCACTTTTAAAATCCAATTATAATTACCACTGGCAAACAACCGCCCTGAAATATCTAGGGATACACATCACCCCAAAATTTAACACCCTGTACCAAGAGAATTTTCCCCCTCTCTTTAGCACTATTAGATCCCTCTTACTTCAATGGAAAAAACACCATATATCTCTACTAGGGCGAATCGCATCAATAAAAATGACCATTCTCCCGAAGCTATTATATTTGTTCCAAACACTCCCCATACCCATACCACTCAAACATCTGAAAAAACTTCAAACAGATTTACTTCACTATATATGGAACTACAAAAGACATAGGATCTCAAAATCGGTCTTGATGGCGTCACGCAGGGGGGGGGGTCTTGCTTTCCCTAATATAATCAAATACTATCAAGCGACACAGCTGAGAGCTGTGGCATCATGGTTCACACAAAAATCATACAATAAGTGGACAGAGATCGAAAAATTATGGCTAGCCCCAATACACCCGAACAACCTACTATGGAATGCGGACACGGACGTAGCTCCAGAGCGCCTCCTGGGCCCCATGTCCATGTTAAAGAGCACTTGGCGCACATTGGCTCATTCAAATAAGCTAATTTCAGAGAAATCAACCCTGACTTCCTTTGTGTGTAACCCCAAGGTGCCAGATAGTCTCACACATCAGATGTCACACCCCTGGTCCTCTAGGAGTTTGTTCCATTTTGGGAGTATAGTAGATCCTAGATCCCGCAGGCTCCTGTCCTTCTCAGACCTGCAGACCAAACATAATTTACCAAGACAAGCATTCTATGGATATCTACAAATAAGACATTATGTACTATCTATAGCCCCGAACCTACAATTTTCACCTCCATCCCCGTTTAAAACCATTATTCTAGCAGGCAATTCGCAGAGGAGACTCGTATCAGGAATCTATAAGATCCTGACTGCCATCTCCCTAGAGGAGCAAGGTAAACATTATTACATGCTCAAGTGGGAAAAGATCTTAGGGGAAGAATTTACATTAGCACAATGGCAGACAATATGGAACCAAGCAGCGAAGAGTTCAATGTGTATGCTATATAAAGAAAACTCATACAAAATCCTCTACTTCTGGTACATGACTCCAGATGTGCTACACACAATCTTCCCTAATAGCTCAGATAAATGTTGGCGCTGCCAAGAAGCTAAAGGCACTCTTATACATGTGTATTGGACCTGCCCTCTACTGGCTCAGTACTGGGAGATGGTCAGTCACCTCCTTGCCCGCCTCTTAGAAACCGAAGTCCAAGCGACTCCAAAATTTTTCCTATTGGGTCTATCACCACTAAAAATTTGTAGACCATACAATTAGTACGACACATACTCACGGCAGCACGCTGCCTAATAGCCCTAAACTGGAAACGCATTACTCCACCCTCTGCTGAAGATCTATACACTAGAATCAAGGATGTACAGTAGAATTGATGGAAAAAATGACAGCTAGAATCCAAGATAGACTAGAGGCACACAATAAGGTTTGGAAGCTGTGGCACCTCCGGGAGGACCCACCATGACCAGGTAATAAAATCAACTAGAAGGCTCTTACTCTCTTTCCTCTTCTTTCTTTTTCTCCCTCCTATCCTATTCCTCACCCCTATATATCACAGGTCTATACAACTTTGTTTTTTCTTTTTTACAAATATCTGTATTATTTTTGAGTGTTTTTTGTTTTTTCCCAGTTAAGAAGACTGGAACTCAATCCAGCATCTGCATGAACGTTTACATTTGCCTTCCTGTTTATCATAGGAACTAGTACCAGCTAAGTCTTACAGAATACACGCTTAATACCACTTATGGATACACTGAACAATGCTTGTGATTTTCTATGTTCCTTTATTCTGTATTACTAAAATCTATAATAAAAATTATTTGGAAAAAAAAAAAATTTTACGCCCTTAGAAATCCTGAAGGCGGTGATTGGTTTTCGGGGCCCGGTATGCAGCTAGGCTCCCAAAAAGTCCCACACATACGGTATCCCCGTACTCAGGAGAAGCAGCAGAATGTATTTTGGGGTGTAATTCCACATATGCCCATGGCCTGTGTGAGCAATATAGCATTTAGTTACAACTTTTTGTAAATGTTTTTTTTTTTTTTTTCTTGTCATTATTCAATCACTTGGGACAAAAAAAAAATTAATATTCAATGGGCTCAACATGCCTCTCAGCAATTTCCTTGTTGTGTCTACTTTCCAAAATGGGGTCATTTGGGGGAGTCTTGTACTGCCCTGCCATTGTAGCACCTCAAGAAATGACATAGGCAGTCATAAACTAAAAGCTGTGTAAATTCCACAAAATGTACCCTAGAAATATATGCTTATTGACTTTTTTTTTACCAAAGACATGTGGCCGAATACATTTTGGCCTAAATGTATGACTAAAATTGAGTTTATTGGACTTTTTTTATAACAAAAAGTAGAAAATAACAATTTTTTTTTTTTTTTTTTCAAAATTTTCGGTCTTTTTCCGTTTATAGCGCAAAAAATAAAAATCGCAGAGGTGATCAAATACCATCAAAAGAAAGCTCTATTTGTGGGAAGAAAAGGATGCAAATTTTGGGTACAGCATTGCATGACCGCGCAATTAGCAGTTAAATCGACGCAGTGCCAAATTGTAAAAAGTGCTCTGGTCAGGAAGGGGGTAAATCCTTCCAGGGCTGAAGTGGTTAAATGACTTTTATTCCTTTAAAAATGTCATTTTGTGCAGGGACTGTTCTAAGCATGGGAAACACGTGCCACTTTACAGGTATACTATAGACACCCCCCAGGGACTATATTTAAAGGAATATTTCACTTTTTTTTTTTTACTTTTTAAGCATCATTAAAATCACTGCTCCCGAAAAAACGGCCGTTTTTAAAACTTTTTTTTGCATTGATACATATCCCCTGGGGCAGGACCCGGGTCCCCAAACCCATTTTAGGACAATACCATGCAAATTAGCCTTTAAAATTAGCTCTTTTGACTTTGAACATTCGAGTTCCATAGACGTCAATGGGGTTCTAACGTTCATGCAAATTTTCGGTCCGTTCACATGTTCTGGTGCAAACCGAACTGGGGGGTGTTCGGCTCATCCCTACTCCTGAGTCCAGATGTGTAAACAGCTGCTGAGTGTCCTCTCCTTACATTACACTGAATCAAGCTTGCATTTCATTCTAGTTACAAACATATCTAGACTAGGGATGAGCTTCACTTCCAGGATGAAGCTATGTTAATAAGCTACAGCGAAACGCGTTGACGTCATCAGCGGCGCCGTCACGATCCATCGAGCGGGTTGTGATAGGCGAGCGGAACAGCTGAGAGGTACCAGCCGAACGCCCAAACACACAGGGACATTGATCCGAGCCGTCCTGGTGATCGGGAAGGAGCTAGGCGCCTGCACACTACCAAAAGCACGCCAACACCACTTGATTGCCACAGTCAGCAGCAGGCACTCTGCCGCTTCACATGCCCGTTGGATCCCGTCACATACCCAGAGGACCCGATCCCGGATTAGCCTCCTAGGTCTACGAAGGGCGGTAATGTATGAGCGATACTAGAAAGCATCCACTTTGGAAAATGCATATACCTGCAAGTTGTGATATTCCGCCTTCATCGCTGCCAATCATACCGGCTTAATACATCTCCTATATGCCCACACTTAGTACCTAGTTCAAGAGGTTGTTAAAGTTTGCTGCGAACTGTGACATTTATCTCCTTCAGCAAAATTATCATCAGATCACCCTGACCAACCAGCGCTCTACACCTTATGCTCCGATCACCAACTTATGAATGAATTCACAGTCCCACTGTTGCTGAACATCCCAGGCTTGAATCCACGCCAACCACCCACCCTCCATTAGCCGATTGCTAGGCAACTACCCCTGGCAACCATCCATTAGCTCCCTCTCCCCTTCCCTCCCTGCTCCCATCATATGCTCCTCAGCAGCATACTTTACCTAATATTTACACCTAAATACATGGCTGCAACACTATTGGGTGATTGCTTTAGGCCAATTTGATTCATTAGCTGCTGAGTAACATATTTAGTCCGGACCGTGTTGGTGCTGTTATATGTTTGTATGTTTTATTTGTTGTCTTGTCTATAGTATTACCTTTTGATACTTGATGTCCTTTCCATTACCCACATTGTAAGCATCATTTCCTTGACTGCTTCAATAAGCTCTGCTGATTTTAACATTGTTTAATAAATTGGTAATTTTACGATACTATTTTCTGATCACTTATTGCTGACGTAACCGCTTTCCCACTTGATATCCTTTATTTCGAGAGTCCCCTTCCCGTTCCTTCCCCTTATTCCTTGTATTACTATCATGTTCGAGTCAAACCCATGTTCGACTTGAACATCGTCTGTTAGCCCGTTCGCCGAATTGCGAACGATATGGGCCGTTCGCGCCAAATTCATGTGGCGCGTCACGGCCCATAATTCACTGCGGAATCGCAGTGCATTGCTGGCTGATGATTGGCCAAGCATGCACTATGACCCGCATGCTTGGCCAATCACAGCGCCGTCTGAACAGAGAGCCGTGATTGGCCAAAGCCAAGGAGGCTTTGGCCAATTATGGCTCAGGGGATTTAGTACACACCCCACACTATATAAGGCCGCCTTCACGGCGGCCCTGTGTAGTGTGTGTTTCAGCGTTGAGAGATAGATAGACAGAGAGACAGTGTCATTTGATTTAAGTTAGATAGATTAGGCAGGACAGTCAGTGAGTTAGCTGCACTTACAGTGTATTGTGTATCTATATGCATCCCAGGTGTTGTGTGTGTGTGTATATATATATATATATACACACACACTGTATTCAGTTTAGCTAGATCCGTTCCTGTTATCTTGCTACTGACAGGCAGGCTTGTGTTGTTACAGTATTTACAGCTACCTGAAGAAAATTGCTGGTGTTCTTTTGGTCCAATTAGTACCACAGTCAGGCAGCTAGACTATTTACAGTTAGTGTAGTGCGTCCTCCTCACAGTGTTCAGTTAAAGCTACAAGTTAGTTTAGTGAGACCTCTGCACAGTGTTCAGCTAAAGCTACAAGTTAGTGTAGTGCCCAGTGTTCAGCTAAAGCTACAAGTTAGTGTAGTGCGACCTCTGCACAGTGTTCAGCTAAAGCTACAAGTTAGTGTAGTGCGTCCTCCTCACAGTGTTCAGCTAAAACTACAAGTTTGTGTAGTGCGAGCTCTGTACAGTGTTCAGCTAAAGCTACCTGTAGAAGGTTGGTGGTGTTTTCCTGATCCTATCACTACCGCAGGCAGCTAAAACTACAAGTTAGTGTAGTGCGAGCTCTGCACAGTGTTCAGCTAAAGCTACCTGTAGAAGGTTGGTGGTGTTTTCCTGATCCTATCACTACCGCAGGCAGCTAAATTATTTACACGTTAGTGTAGTGCGACCTCTGCACAGTGTTCAGCTAAAGCTACCTGTAGAAGGTTGGTGGTGTTCTCATACTACAGGCAGGCAGTTGATTTTGCTAGCTGCATTATCAGTGTGCATATATATATATATATATATATATATATATATATATATATATATATATATATATATCCCAGCTTAGTGCAGCTACAGGCCATTAGTATGTCTGGAAGGCCAACAAGGAGAGGCAAACAGTCACAAGCCAATAAGAGGGGCAAGCAGGCTCTGTGTCTAGAGGCAACAGTGCTGGTTGTGGAGACAGTGCATCCTCATCAGCACGTGGCCGTGGGACACGCTTGGCCTTTTTTTCGGCAGCTGGCCGTGTTGAGCCGCAACATGCGGAAGACTTGGTCGAGTGGATGACCAAGCCGTCCTCATCCTCCTCATCCTCTCTCACTAATGCTCAGGGTACTTTGGCAAAGCAACTGCCAACACGGCCTCTTCCCTCGGCTCAATGGCATCAGTGACTCCTTCCCTAGCCCCACCATGTCCTCCTGAGGAGTCCCTCGAACTGTTTGACCACAGTGTTAGGTACATGTTACAGGAGGATGCCCAGCGTTTAGAAGGCTCAGATGATGATACTGAGCTAGATGAAGGCAGTAACGTGAGCACGGACAGAGGGGTGCCCAAGAAGGACAGCAATCTGGCAGTCATGCTCCCCCTGCTGCAGCATACTGCCAGGTTTGCTCTAGTGGTGAGGAGGGAGGGGATGATGAGGTCACTGACTCAACGTGAGTGCCTGATAGGAGAGAGGAGGAGGAGGAGGCACATCACCAAAGAGGCAGGATGCCCTCCAGGGGCCAACCTAAGGGCAGCACACTGACTGCATCACACCACAAAGCTCCGCATGTGCAGGGCGCTGCTGTCTCTGCGCGTTATTCTAAAAGTTCTTTGGTGTGGGCCTTTTTTGAGACGAGTGCATCAGATCGCACCGCTGCTATTTGCAACAAATGTCTCAAGCGTATCTCGCGTGGCCAAAACATCTCCCGCTTGGGCACCACATGCTTGACCAGACATTAACCACACCAAAGAACAAAGAGGACCTCTCCTTGCTCCTCATCAGCTGAGATCTCCAACCCCACTATACCTTCAGTCCTCTCTGAGACATTCACTGAGAGGAATGAAGGTGTAGAATTAGGTGTGTCACAGCCAAGTACTTGTGGGCAATCTGCTTTCGGTACACCAACGTCAGATTGTACCAGGCAAATTTCCCTGCCCCAGCTGCTGCACCGCCAAGAGAAGTTCGCTCCCAGCCATCCACATGCCCAGCGGTTGAATGCTAGCTTGGCTAAATTGCTAGCAACTTCAACTGCTACCTTTTCAGTTGGTAGACTCTGCCCCCTTCCGTGAGTTTGTGGAATGTGTGGTTCCTCAGTGGCAGGTACCCAAACGCCACTTTTTCTCACAGAAGGCGATTCCGGCTCTCTACCAGCATGTGGAAGGCAATGTCTTGGCCTCGCTGGACAGGGCGGTCAGCGGTAAGGTGCATATTACCGCTGACTCATGGTCCAGCAGGCATGGACAGGGACGTTACCCAAGTTTCACAGCGCATTGGGTCACTCTGCTGGCAGCTGGGAAGGATGCAGGACAAGGTGCAGTAGTGTTGGAGGCTGTTCTGCCACCACTCCTCCAAAATGCCACTACTAATGATTGTGACACACCTCTCTCCTCCACCCCCTCCTCTTCTTCTTCCTCCATGGCCTCTTCCTGTGCTTTGTCCTCGGAACCAGTGGTGCTCCGTAGGCATTCAAGGGGCTACGCAAGTACACAGGCCAAAAGATGCCATGCTTGAGCTGGTGTGCTTGGGGGACAGGAGCCACACTGGGGCAGAGGTTCTGTCAGCTCTGCAGGGGCAGGTTCAGAGGTGGTTGACGCCACGTCAACTTAAGGCAGGAATGGTGGTTTGTGACAATGGCACCAACCTCCTCTCCGCCCTCTGACGGGACAACTGACCCATGTGCCCTGTTTCGCTCACGTCCTTAACTTGGTGGTGCAGCGGTCCTTGAGCAGGTACCCGGGCTTACAGGATGTCCTGAGGCAGGTCAGGAAAGTCTGTGTGCATTTCCGCAGGTCATATAATGCCAGTGCTCAGCTGGTAGACCTCCAAAAGGAGTTTAACCTGCCCAAGAACCGCCTAATCTGTGATATGCCCACCAGGTGGAACTCAATTTTGGCCATGCTGCAGCGGCTGCACACGCAGCAGAGGGCCATCAATGAGTATGTGTGCGACTATGGCACCAGGACAGGGTCAGGGGAGCTTGTTTTTTTTTTCCCCATGCCAGTGGGCCATGATCAGGGATACATGCACTGTCCTGTCACTATTTGAGGAGGCCACGAGGATGGTGAGCAGTGACAGTGCATGCATCAGTGACACTGTCCCCCTTGTCCACCTGTTGGAGCACACGCTGCGTGGAATAATGGATAGGGCACTTGAGGCAGGAAGAGGAGGACTTCCTTAGCTCTCAAGGCCCCCTTTATCCAGACAGTGTTCCTGCGTGCCCACAGATCACACAGGAAGAGGAGGAGGAGGAGGATTGTGTCAGTATGGAGGTGGAGCCTGGCACTCAGCATCAGCAGCAGTCTTTAAGGGATCAGTCCCAAGAAAAACATGGACTTGTACGTGGCTGGGAGGAGGTGGCTGCGGACCATGTCGTTCTTAGTGACCCAGAGGACTCCGGGCCGAATGCCTCAGCAAACCTACGCTGCATGGCCTCCCTGATCCTGCAAAGCCTGCGCAAGGATCCTCGTATTCGTGGTATCCAGGAGAAGGACCAATACTGGCTGGCAACCCTCCTTGATCCACTTTACAAGGGTAAGGTTGCAGACCTTATCTTTCTGTTGCAGAGGGAGCAGAGGATGAAACATCTTCGGGAGGCCTTGCAGAAAGGTCTGTGCAATGCGTTCCCAGAGACTGGGAGGTTACAAACTCCTGTTTCTGGACAACGTGTTGCTGAGGCTTCAGTCAGTCAAAGAAGGAGGCCATCTGACCGATGCGTTCAGACAATTTTTTAGTCCGCAGCCCCAAGGTATAATCGGTTCCAGCAACCATTGCCAGCGTCTGTTTTACATGGTGCAGAAATACATAGGGGCAAGATCTGACTTGGACACCTTTCCCATCGAAAATCCTCTGGGTTACTGGGTCTTGAGGATGGATCACTGGCCAGAGCTTGCACAGTATGCAATTGAGCTACTGGCCTGTCCTGCATCCAGCGTTCTTTCGGAACGCACATTCAGTGCTGCTGGAGGCTTTGTAACCGATCATAGGGTGCGTCTGTCCACCGACTCGGTCGATCGACTGACCTTCATAAAAATGAATCAGTCTTGGATCACCACCAGCTACCAAGCACCTGATGCTGATGTAACCGAATAATTTTTTTTTAAATGTCAGATCTCTTGAAAGACTGCCTGTGCTGATGCTGAATGACTATCCTGTTATGCTGAGTAATTATCCTCTTCCTCCTCAATGATCATGCTGATAGCTTGTAAGAACATTTTTGGCATGTAATTACAATTTTTGATGCAATTCTTTGCAGCAGGGCTAGTTCCTGCATTCCAACTAGAGTATCTGTGAGGGGTTGCAGTGTTGTGGCACCAGCACCAGTGCCTAAGGCCCAATTTTTCAGCCCCTGTTCAACAGGGACATGTAATTAGAATTCTTGTTCTAATATTTCACAGCAGGGCCCGTTTCTGCGCCCACCAAGATTAACTGTGAGGACTTACAGTGTTGTGGCACCAGCACCACCACCAAAGGCCCAATTTTTCAGCCCCTGTTCAACAGGAGCATTTAATTACAATTCTTGATCTAATATTTCACAGCAGGGCCCTGTGAGGGCTTACAGTGTTGAGGCCACAACAACACCTAAGGCCCAAATTTCTGCTGAGTATATAGGGCAGGCCCCTACTTTCAAACATCCAACTTACAAATGACTCCTACTTGCAAACGGAAGGAGACAACAGGAAGTGAGATGAAATCTACCCCTAGGAAGGGAAATTCTCTCCTGTAAGAGTTAATATGGGAAAAACTTTTCTCCTTTCCACTGATGCTTTATCACCAATCCTTGTTTCACTAAAAACCCCAAATTTTCAAAAAACATTTGTCATTGGGACAAAAAGTGAGGTGAAATCTTCCGAAGAGGAGCCTGAAGAACCTGAACCTGAAGAGGAGCACAGACAGCAAAACAAATGTCACAGGGCTGATAACCCTTCCCTATGTTTTCCAAAAATCTTAAAAACAGATTTTTTGACTTGAGCTACACTTTAAAATGTACCAGTTCAAAATTACAAACAGATTCTACTTAACAACAAACCTACAGTCCCTGTCTTGTTTGCACCGCCTGTATACTGCTTGTTCAGAGTATATAGGGCCTGGGGGCCCCACGCCTTTCCTTTTTTAAATTTGGGTGCGGGGTTCCCCTTAATATCCATACAGGACCCAAAGGGCCTGGTAATGGACTAGAGGGTACCCATGCCGTTTGTCTCACTGATTTTCATCCATATTGCCAGGACCCGACATTACATTAAAGCCGCAAGCAGTTTTAAATGACCCTTTTTCCTTTAAAAATGTAATTTTGTGCAGGGACTGTTCTAAGCACTGGAAACAAGCGCCACTTTACAGGCATACTATAGACACCCCCCAGGTATGATATTTAAAGGAATATTTCACTTTTTTTTTTTTTTTAACTTTAAGCATCATTAAAATCACTGCTCCCGAAAAAACGGACGTTTTTAAAAGTTTTTTTTGCATTGATACATGTCCCCTGGGGCAGGACCCGGGTCCCCAAACCCTTTTTAGTACAATACCATGAAAATTAGCCTTTAAAATGAGCACTTTTGATTTCGAACGGTCGAGTCCCATAGACGTCAATGGGGTTCTAACGTTCCTGCAAATTTTTGGTCCGTTCGCAGGTTCTGGTGCGAACCAAACCGGGGGGTGTTCGGCTCATCCCTGATCTAGACAGCAATGTACCAAACTTAATTTTATACAAATAGGCATGACCAAATGTATTTAACCTGTATCTACCCAAAACATCGTATTTAATGAGCGAACAATGTTTCTTGCAACCGATTACTGTGCCCACCAACATGAAAGTTGCCATTTTAAACTGTGCAACGGTAAAGAAAAGCACATGGAGCAGCATGTAATAATAATGATAGGAACACACGACAACTACTTACTTTTTAGAAGCACTCTTTTTATTCTTCTATACTGATCCTGCTCCGTCAGTTTCAGGTCTGACCAGCGTTTTCCTTAATTGCTCCTTGTATAATAAAGAAATGAAGAGAAATCACCTATGAGTTGATTCCCAGAGAACTCCCACTACATGCCATGGAGAAACAATGTGGAGAAAGAATGCTCTTTGGGGGATTGTGCGGGTTGGAGAATGAGTAAGGGATGGAAACAGAATTATACGTAAAAAACTAGTAATTTTATTACAAAATGACAATAACAAGTTACATTATAAATATTCCTAAAACCATTGAATAGGATGTAGATACATATACAGTTGCTTGATTTTTGGATCACAGAAGAGGGGTCATGCAAGTAATATGATCACAAAAATCCCAACATGTTTCGGAAAACCAGGGAAACAAAGGTAAACGTATTCATTTTCTACCTCAGGGGTTAAATGGAAGCGAACTGTTATATATCCGATGAAGAAAAAAGGTTTGTATTTCAGTATGGTAAAACATACAATACAAAGTTTATATGTGTATATTTTTACTTGACAGAGTGAATTGTATCTAAACATGGCATGACATATCAAAAAACAGAAATGGTACTCACAATTATAATATCGATGTGGAAAGAATGAACAGATAACAATAAAGAGAGACGGGGCCTCAGGTCTCAGAAGGTGTTTCTTGAATGGCAATATTGTGCCAGAAACAAGGAATTCAATCGGTTGGATAACAAATCATCAGATTGGTGAACTTTATATAAAAGCCATAGGCTGCGGGAGTCCCAGGTTGTGCTTTATCATATGTTTTATGGTGTGTGATGCCTACACCCCAGGGCAGCAAATCAAGGCTCACAAGGAACAGCCATAGAGTCAGAGAAGCCCCAATCTAGCATAAAAATGAAAAAGTAGAAAAAAAATATAAAATAAAAAAATAATGAAAATAAATGAAAATAGTATCGATGAGTGTATGTTTATCTTGGCTAGTGAGTCATCAGTGTATGTGAATTGCAAATTGCAATAAAATTAAGAAAATGAATGTATGGTAGTAACTCAGTAATCTCAATCTTAGACTGAAGTGTCAGCAAAGGGGAGTATATTAAACAGTATGTGCATTAAAGTTCAGATGTAAAACTGTGAAGGTATAAAAAGATGACCACCTTCTTTGCAAAAGACATACAAGATAAGACTCATAAACAGCTCTTCAAACACTAGAAACCGCTCACCTTATTTGACAAGTAATGTGTATGACTGAATCCTGGCTGTGCAGCAGAAAACTATTGCATAAGGGGAGTATTTAAACCAGGATGTGTCATAAGTAATTCATTAAGTAATGATTAAAAGCAGCTGAACTCAACTTGACACACCAAAAAAAAAAAAAAATATTATGTAGATCACTAGAAACTAATTTTGCAATAATCCAAAAAAAGGAGATCTTGATGAAATAAAAAATTCTAAAGAAAGATGACTTTAAAAAAATATTTCAAAACATTATTCTGGAGATCTGGCTTTAAAATAATAAAATATTATTCATGAAATCACGAGAAATAATAAAGAAAGAAGTTTGTGAGAACTCTGTATGAATATCAGCAGCAAAACAACTTCATTCTTCTAGCATTATAAAGCACAAAAGAATGCGCTGCATTAAAAGATCACAGAATTTGCAGCGTGAGGAATATGCTCCATTACAAACGCTAGTTTTACCAGACCGACCGCTTCCTTATCGTACTTGCTCCAGAGCATGCATTGTTTTTGGTACGTCGGAACAGCATACAGACAAGTGGTTTTACCGATAGTAATTAGTTCTGTCGGAAAAATTTAAAACATGTTCTATATCTAAGTCCATCAGAATTTTCGACGGGAAATGTCCGCCGGGGCATACACACGATCGGAATATACGATGAAAAGCTCCCATCGGACTCTTTCTGTCGGAAATTCCGCTCGTGTGTACGTGGCATTACTCTTTTATTCTCTTTTCCCATTAGCATCTATTTTTTTTAATCATTCATTTTGTTTGTTAACAAAAAAGAGCCTTTTTTCAATTACAAATAACTTTGCCATGCAACATCAATTTGGTATAAGACATGAGACATACATCTATACTTTTTATTTACAGTAAACCCTCCCCCCCCTTTTTTTTTTTTAAACATTGGTCAAAATAGAAAAAAACACATTTAAAAAAAAAAAGTATGTCTTTGTGTCTGTAGATTGCATGGAAAATAAAATATTTTTTTGCAAGATGAGACTGCCAACAGAAAGCTTAAAGCAATGTACGGTATGTATTACTCGCTTGTTATCTTGAGTAAAGTTAATTGTGATGCTACAGAAATAAGCACACTATTTATCTTCCATTGAAAATAAATGTCCAGATATTCTGGAATTGGACTTTTATTATTCACCAGGTAAATATGTCACTGCTTCTGACATAATCTGCAATCTGAAAGCTTTGTCAATTACTATATCGATAAGTAGGGTAAATCAGTGATAGGCTTATCATAACATGTATTCCTATATATATAAAAATAATAAAGCGCTGTGATGAATGATTGGGTAATGTAAATAGTGAGAAATAACTAAATGAAACAAGCTGCAACCAATCTAATAGTGTTCTGACACCATGTCTAAAAGTGAAAATCAAGTATAATGGTGCACTCAGATCAACCTCCCACCCTGCTGACTGGATGAATAATAACTATAAATGTGATGAGCCGTAATTGAAAAATGAATATCCAATAAGTCATAGGTGCTAAGAAACATAAATTATAAATGCTTATTAAAATTTTTCAACTATAGGAACACCTAATATGGGGATCAGACGGTCCCTGTATGCATAAGGTTAGGTTAGCAATAAACCACATCACTAATTTATCAAAGCAAAAATGATAGAAACAAATTAAGTGAAAAACTTCCTTGATTTGGAAATACAGCAAGAGGATGGCATAATAACTGCAAAAACTTTCTTTAAACCTGTGGAAAGGAATAGTTATACTCTATACCGGTAGACAGTTGCCACTATGACCCTTGGTTAATCAACATACCCAAAGGCCAATTGATACGCCTCAGAAGAAATTGCACTAGTCAAAGTACCTATTTGGAACAGGCAAAAATTATAGGAAAAAAATGTATATGTAAAGGTTATAATGAACACTTCATAGAAGACAAAATCCAGGAAGTATATGAAATACCATGGGATCAACTTATACAAGATAAAGTAAAAGAATCCAAACAACATTATGAAATCCCCTTAATAATGAACTTCAACACTCAACACAAACAAGTTGAACGGATTATTAAAAAGCACTGGTCACTTATTTTAGCTGATAGACAACTACAAATGATTTTACCGGAGAAACCAAGCTTCATTTCCTGGAGGGCACCAACTTTGAGGGATCTGGTTGTGAAAAATGTCCCACAACCACCAAAGAAGTCTAGCAAATTCACTTTCTTCCAGGGGAAAGGTTTTTTTCCTTGCAGAAGATACTACGCATGCAGGAATACAAATCTTAATGGTCAAAAAATGCACAAATTTTATCTCTACAAGTACGAAAAAAGAGTATACTATTAAAGATTTTATTTTGTGCAGAACAGAAGGGGTTGTGTATGTACTGCAGTGTTCCTGTTCACTGCAGTATATAGGAACAACTAAATGCTCCATGTGGAAGCGAATACAGGAACACATACAGAACATTACAATTGGCTTCCCCAAACACAGCATATCACGTCATTTTGCGTCACATCACAATAAAGACCGTACATGTTTAAAATTTTGGGCTATCAATAAGTACAAGCCCCACTGGAGGGGAAGCAATAGAGTTAGAGAATTAGGTAAAAGTGAGTCAGGATGGATTTTTGAAATGTGCACTTTATCTCCGAGGGGTTTTGATTTGAATTGTTTTATTTCAGACTGTTAGTGTTTTATATTTTTTATTGTAATTTTTAATTACCAATTTGGTATTTTATTAGTATTTTCTGTCCTTGATCTTAATATGGTTTTCTAAATGTGACTCCCCTAGGGATTTTACCTAGTACTCACCACTGGAGGGAGTATGTGTATATGAATAATGTGATTTAAATATAATTATGCCGGTAATTCCCAAGACGGCCGCAAGAGGGAGATTTCTGTTATGTTATTTAAGTCGTTTTAGTAATAGTTTTTATTATTATTATTAAAATATTAAAATATATATTGTGTGTGCTATGACTGATTTCTGATTGGGACTCTAAAACAAAGTTAATACTGCAGCTGCAGGAACAGATTCACAGGACTCAATCACTGTGTTTAAAATGTCCGTTCAGAGAAAAATGTATTATTACATGTTATTTTATACATAGATAAGAAAGGGGTGGTGTGAGATGTTATTAAAAGCTAACAAATAGAAATATGTTATTAAAAGCTAACAAATAGAAATATATTATTAAAAACTAGCGAATAGAACAATTGCAAAAGTAAAACCTTGAAAAGGGAGGGGGGAGTAGAGAGCGTTTAGTAGGAGAAGTGTCTGTGTGTTAGGTGAAGGTTACAGAACACATTTCAACAGTGAGAACAAAATGGATTCTCTTGTGCTTAAATGAACAGTACAATGAATGTCCATGTCATGTGTAATATGTAATTTAGCAATAAATGTAAGCATTGTTTTTAAATACATGCGTTATGGTATGGTGATCCGATGACGACCGATGTCACTATGGCAACCGGAACACTGGAAGTAGCTTAAATAGTGAGCTCAGTCTGTCACATGGCTACCCTTGAAAAAGTGACACATGACACGTGACGCAACACGTCAGGAGCAGCCAGTGACGGCATCTAGTGTGGACAGCAGATGCAGTGTGAGGAGCGGTGTTAAACATCTGACCATTCTAATACAAGCGCATAGTAACTACTTAAATGTGAGTGAATTTAACCTACTATTTAGATCCCTGGTCCTTCAAGTTTGTATCATTGCACAATGATGCGTTTTCTCATTTCATTTCATGTGACATATCACTAAAATGGTGAACCTGAGAGGAGCAACAAGCAAAGCTTAACGGCTTACGAGCGGACAGTTTGGCAAGGACTGATCCCATATATCAAACAGCGGGGAACTATTGTTAATTTGTTTCTATCATTTTTGCTTTGATAAATTAGTGATGTGGTTTATGGCTAACCTTATGCATGCAGGGACCGTCTGATCCCCATATTAGATGTTCCTATAGTTGGAAAATTTTAATAAGCATTTATAATTTATGTTTTTTAGCACCTATCACTTATTGGACATTCATTTTTCAATTACGGCTCATCACATTTATATTTATTATTCATCCAGTCAGCAGGGTGGGAGGTTAAACTTAGCGCACCATTATACTTGATTTTCACATGTATTCCTATATAACATACATTTCAGTGCTTCCTATTCGATTTTTCAAAGTAGTAGTAAGTTGTAGTAACAATAATCCATCATAATAATGGTCTTTCACATTGTTATACATTATATCATATTTTAACTTGTCTGAACCTTTGTATTGGTCATCTATACATACAGTTAAAGTGTCACTAAACTTAAAAAACAATGAAAGAAAAAAAAAGAAAATCTTCCTAATAATTATTATAAATGTCCTGTACTCTTACAGTAGTTTAGGTCCAAACACTTTATTCAGAATAAACAGTTGGTCACCTATAGGTAATCACCTATAGTACCTTGTTGGTGGCAGGCTCATAGAGCCTGCAGACCATTACCACCACACTCTGCATGCTCCCTTTCGAGATCTCCTAGCTTTATTTCAACATGGATGAAGGTTGATTAACCGAAACATGTTGGGTGGACCTCCTATGATCACCGCGTCCGTTATCATTTAAGCTGTTTATGATCGTATACCATGTGAGTGCTTTTCTTTTAATGTTTTAATAAATGCATGCCTTTTAAAACGATATCACGCCATGTGAGTCTTCTTTCTCTCATGGTTCCAATTATACATCCGGATGGTCTGCTGATACCTCTGGACGGTTGAAGCTGCCTACAGATCTTCCCTCCTCACTTATTGAAGTTTTGGATACCTGATGTTTTCACCCTGCTAGCCCCGGTGGCTAAACAAACTTTTTGTGACTTGCAAGACGTATGTCTTTCCAAGTCCACTACGTCCGGTAAGCCTCCTCAGATGTTATGGTGGTGGTTCTGACACATACATAGACGTCACATTGGATTTGGTGTTCCTCTGTTTCACCCACCAGTAACACCCTGTTGCTGCCCTCATCAACTTACCCTCAGAGACTGTTGGTGGTGGCCTTTTTGATTTCCATCAAGGACACATTTTATTTACATGGACTTCATTTAAGGTTGATTTATATTGTGTTTGTGTTTTCACTTTTTCACAGGTGTATTCCATTATGCTCTATATATGATTTTGTATTTGTGCAACTAAATTCCCTTTTTTTAATTCACCTTTCAAATTAATTTTTTGTTTGTTTTCTGGCCATTGCTAGATGGCTCGATTTTAACATCTCACCTTGATCTACTCATACACATAGCGCTACACTATATATATATTTGATGATATACAATGTACACAGGGATAATACATATCAGGTGATACAGCTGTGGCATGAGTTAAGTGTCCCAGGTCCCGCATACAGGGTCCACTCTACTGGCCCTCCCCCCCCACCTCACCTGGAGTGTCTTCCCGACTATGTGCTTCCCCTCCCTGGGCTCCTCTGTGGGTGGCTGTCGGGTGATTGCTCTGCCCGGTGAGTAGTGCTTCCTGCCCTGAGCCAGGCTTACCACCCCCCCCACCACCTCTGATAACTTTTCCTAGGTGTCTCAGTTCCCGCAGAACTTCTTGAAGGTGGGAGGGCGTGTCTGCTGAGTGTTTTAGTGCAGGGTTGTAATTGGCAGCTGTGGGGTTCCCAAACCCCAAATACCCCCCTCCCCTCCTCCATTATTGCATTTCCCCTCCCTGCCTCTCCACCCTAAACAATTATTCCCCCTTCCTACATCTCCGCCATAAACAATAACCCCCTCTCTGCCTCCCCACCCAAAACAATAACCTCCCTCCCTGCCTCTCCACCATAAACAATAACCTCCCTCCCCGCCTCTCCACCCTAAACAGTATTCTCCCTCCCCGCATCTCTACCCTAAACATTAACCTCCCTCCCCACCTTTCCACCCTTTACCTAGTATAGGTGCTAGATTTTTGTAGAAATTTTTGTAGAAACAGGTAAATTTAGGCCTGTTTGTTTTGATCTGTGGGGCTGGGAGTGGCTTAGTGTAGGCTGGTGACTCACAACTAGTTTCATCTTTCGGTTACCTCCCTCTGCTTCTAGAGGCTTCTAGAAGGAACGTGGGGAAGAAAGGTGGAGCTGTCTGGGGTGTTCTAAGGAGCCCTGACCAATCCCCAACCTGGATTGGCAGGGGGCAGGCCTCCTTTTAATACCTGGGGTCAGCCTAGGTGGGGAGGAGTTGTTCGGGTAGAAAAACTGGAGATGGAGTATTAGGCTATCGGGGCTGTACAGGAACCCCACGCAACCCAAGGGGTTTCTTGAACAGGAACAGGAGAAGACAGCGGGGAATCCTGCTGGGCAAGTTTCTAGGGGGGATCCATCAGGTGTCCGTGAGGGGCAGGCACACTCAGGCGAGCTGGAAGAGGCATGCCGGAGAGGACTGGGAGTCTGCAGTCAGAGATGGATGTAGAGCCAGCGGGAGAGACTGTGATGTTACTGGCAGTGAAGTCGGGCCGCTGCAGTCAGGAGGGCTGTCAGGGTTTGCAAAGGGCTAACTGAGATCAGTAGTCCACCAAAGAGGACAGTAGCACCAGAACTCTCTTTTGCTACACCATAGGGGCCCGCAGTCCCTGCCTGTAATAAGGAACTTTGCTACGGCCTGGCTGAAACCAGAGTTAAGGGGTTGTTTTTTCACCTTAATTCAGTGACGGGCCCCTCAGCCCCCCATTTTACTTACCTGAGCCCCGTATTTCCCTCGACGGAGACGCGCTGTCCCTCTCTGCATGGAGTCCCAGCTTTTGATTGGATAGATTGATAGCAGTGCAGCCATTGACTTCCGCTGCTGTCAATCAAATCCAATGGTGTAGGGGATGGGGGCGAGTCCGGCATTCCTGTCTATGGATGCTGAATGCTGGACTCGGGAGTGCACCTGCAAGGTAACCCCCGGGAGAGCGCTTCTCCTAGGGAGTTATCTGATGTGGGGAGGAGCTACCAGCGCCGCCGGGGAGACCCCAGAAGAGGATGATTGGGGCCACTCTGTGCAACACGAGCTGCACAGTGGAGGTAAGTATGTTATTTTAAATTTTAAAAAAACGAGGATTTACAATCACTTTAGGGCTAACCATGTGCTAGCTGTGCCTGTGCTGGAGGGAGAAGGAGAGATAGTCTGCAGTAAGTGTTGTGCAAAGGAGGAGTATCTAAATTGTCCCAAACCATGCAAGAGTCTTTTTGTGCTGGGCATCCCATGAATTCCTTAACCTCATCCAAGTTCTAATCCCTCAATAAAAATATAAAAACAAAGCTGATGGACTTGCTCATAGTCTTGGGGTGTCTGGAAGTGAATGCTGGGCTGGGTAGGGTGACAGGTGGGCCCCATCACTCAGCAGCCCCTACGGGGGTACCGCTACACAAATAAACCCCCTCACCGCCTCTCCACCCTAAACAATAACCCCCCTCCCCAACTCTCCACCCTAAACAAATAACACCCTCCCTGCCTCTACACCCTAAATAAATAACCCCCCTCCCGGCCTCTCCACCCTAAACAAATAACCTCACTCCCCGCCTCTCCACCCTAAACAATTACCTCCCTCCCTGACTCTACACCCTCAACAAATAACCCCCTGCCCGCCTCTCCACCCTAATAAATAACCCCCCTGCCTCTCCACCCTAAACAAATAACCCTCCTCCTTGCCTCTCCACCCTATACAAATAACCCCCTCCCCGCTTCTCCACCCTAAACAATAACCCCCTCCCCGATTCTCCACCCTAAACAATAACCCCCTACCCGCTGCTCCACCCTAAACAAATAACTGCCTCTCAACCCTAAACAAATAACCTCCCTCCCTGCCTCTCCACCATAAACAATAACCCCTCTCCCTGCCTTTCCACCATAAACAATATCCCCCTCCTCGTCTCTTCACCCCAAACAAATAATCCCTCTCCTTGCTTATCCACCCTAAACAATAACCCTCTTCCCTGCCTCTTCTCCCCAAACAAATATCCCCCTCCCCGCCTCTCCACCCTAAACAAATAACCCTCTCCTTGCCTCTCCACCCTAAACAAATAACCCCCTCCTCGCCTCTCCACCCTAAACAAATAACCTCCTCCCCGCTTCTCCACCCTAAACAAATAACTGTCTATCCACCCTAAACAAACAACCATCTCCCCACTGCTCCACCCTAAACAAATAACTGCCTCTCCACCCTAAACAAATAACCCCCCTCCCCACCTCTCCACCATAAATAATAACACCCCTCCCCGCCTCTCCACCCTAAACGATAACCCCTCTCCCCACCTTTCCACCATAAACAATATCCCCCTCCTCGCCTCTCTACCCTAAACAATAACCCTCTCCTAGTCTCTTCACCCTAAACAAATAACCCTCTCCTCGCTTCTCCACCCTAAACAATAACCCCCTTCCCTGCCTCTTCACCCAAAACAAATAATGCCCTCCCCGCCTCTCCACCCTAAACAATAACCCCTCTCCCCACCTTTCCACCATAATCAATATCCCCCCCCTCGCCTCTTCACCCTAAACAATAACCCCCTCCTCCCCTCTACACCCTAAACAAATAACCCCCTCCCCACTTCTCCACCCTAAACAAATAACCCCCTCCCTACTTCTCCACCGTAAACAAATAACCCTCCTCCCTGCCTCTCCACCCTAAACAATAACCCTCCTCCCTGCCTCTCCACCCTAAACAATAACCCCCTTCCCACCCTCAACAAATAACCCCCTCCACCCTAAATAAATATTCCCCCTCCCCACCTCTCCACCCTAAACAAAAAACCCCCTCCCCGTCTCTTCACTCTATACAAATAACCCCGTCCCCACCTCTCCACCCTAAACAAATGCCCCCCCGCCTCTCCACCCTAAACAAACAAGCCCCCTCCCCGCCTCTCCACCCTAAATAAATAACCCCCTCCCTGCCTCTCCACCCTAAACAATAACCCCCCTCCTCGCCTCTCCACCCTCAACAAACAAGGTTCCTTTTGGCGGTTGATGCCGTGGCACTGGGAAAGGAGGAAGAATTCTTGCTGTCCAGGATGAGAGGGATGGTGGAGCCATACGAAAGAGGGCAGCCACTCTGGCCACTTCTCTTCCTGAGGGGTTCTACACACACACCACCTATCTGTCCCCCTCTATGGTCAGCGGAGGGGCTGGGCCACAATCCACATCTCTGCTGTGGGGAACATTAGGTCGGTGCCAAGAAGAGAGCCGGAGGTGGCAGAATGTATGAAGTAGCAGCCTGTCTTGTGCGCATGTCAGTGATCGCAGGCAGCTTAGTATGTGCTTTATTCTTTAACAAGCTCAGTGTGACAGTGACTGCTCATGCGCTAGGTGTTATAAACTATGTATAACACTGATCTCTATACACTGAGTCCTATTAGTACCATTCAGTGTACAGATTTTAGTGCTACATATTGGGAATATCACTGTGTATAGATATCAATAATGTATGCACTCTGCACTCCTCTCCTGCACATACTATCCACACCATATGCTCCGTACTCCTCTCCTGCACATACTACCTACCTCCATAAACTCCACTCTGCTCTCCCTGTAACCACCGCCATTCAATCCGCACTCCTCTCCTGCACATATTACCCACTGCCATACACTCTGCACTCTTCTGCTGCACATACTACCCTCCGCCATACATTCCACACTCCTCTTCCTGCACATACTACCCACCGCCATACACTCCACACTCCTCCCCCTGTACATATTACCCAACACCATACACTCCTCACGCCTCTTCCTGCACATTCTAACCACCGCCATACACTCGGCACTCCTCTCCTGCACATATTACCCACTGCCATACACTCCGCACTCTTCTGCTGCACATACTACCCTCCGCCATACACTCCACACTCCTCTTCCTGCACATACTACCCACCGCCATACACTCCGCACTCCTCTCCCTGCACATATTACCCAACGCCATACACTCCTCACTCCTCTCCCTGTACATTCTAACCAACGCCATACACTCTGCACTCCTCTCCTGCACATATTACCCACTGCCATACACCCCTCTTCCTGCACATACTACCCACCGCCATTTACTCCACACCCCTCTCCTGCACATACTACGCACCGCCATAAACTCCGCTCTTCTCTCCCTGCACATTCTAACCACCACCATACACTCCACACTCCTCTCCCTACACATACTACCCAACGACATACACTCTGCACTTCTCTCCTGCACATACTACCCAATGCCATGCACTCTGTACCCCTGTCCTACATATACTACCCACCGCCATACACTTCGTACCCCTCTCCTGCACATACTACCCAATGCTATACACTTTACACTCCTCTCTTGCAAATATTATCCACCGCATGTACTCTGTACAACTCACCTACACATACTACCTACCATCATACACTATATACCCCTCTCCTCCACATAATACCCACAGCCATAAACTCAGCTCTCCTCTCCTTGCACATACTACCCACTGCCATACACTCCATACTCCTTTCCTGCACATACTACCCACCACCTTACTCTCCATACTAGGGATAGACCGATTATCGGTATGGCCGATTATTGAAGCCCGATATCAGCATTTTCAAGAAAATCAGTATCAGTCGCAAACTAGACCGATATTACCGATATCGGTCTCTGGTGCCACGGCCATCTTTTTGGGGTCCAGAAGCCTGCAGAGTGCAGACCCAGTGCATAGGGGTGCGGGGGACACGCACACAATGTCATTACGCCTCCGTGCACTGCTCCTATCGAGTCTGACAGCCTTCCTCTCCTCGCCTTGCCTCGACACTCAGATGAACGGACGCATCCAGCAGCCAGTCACCCATCCACCCACCCATAGTAAGGTGCCAGGCCAGCCAGCCAGCCAGCCGCCACCCACAGCAAGGTGCTAGGCCAGCCAGAAACCACCCACAGCGAGGTGGCAGCCAGACCAGCCAGCAGGCACCCACCCACAGCAATGTGCCAGCCAGGCTAGCCAGCAGCATCCCAAAGCAAGATGCCAGCCAGGCCAGCCAGCAGCCACCCACAGCAAGATGCCATCCAGGCCAGCCAGCAGCCACCCACAGCTAGGGGCCATCCAGGCCAGCCAGCAGCCACCCACAACAAGGTGCCAGCCAGCCAGCCAGCAGAACAGGAAGAGGCCAGCCAGCACCCACCCACCTACCCACAGTAGGGTGCCAGACAGCCAGCAAGCCACCCACAGCAGGGTGCTAGCCAGCCACCCATAGCAGGGTACCAGCCAACAAGCCACCCACACCAGGGTGTCAGCCAGCAAGCCACCCGCAGCAGGGTGTTAGCCAGCCACCCACAGCAGGGTGCCAGTCAGCAAGCCCAATCACAGCAGGGTGCCAGCCAGCAAGCCCACTCACAGCAGGGTGCCAGCAAGCCACCCGCAGCAGGGTGCCAGCAAGTAAGCCACCCACTATTTCATTTCCAGGAAAAGCAGCAGTGTGCAACACATGCACAAACAATGTGAGCATGGTATCAACAACTGCAAAACTGCAACCAGAGCATGCTGGCAACTCACTCTCATTCACGACTGACTGCTGGTCAGGACCAACAGAGTCACTAATGAGTCTTTAATGCCACTTCATTGACAACGGATGGACAAAAAGGCATATGGTGTTGAATACAAAGGTGATGCAAGGATCCTACGCTGGGTAGTACATTAGAGAAATGTTTCTAGGCATGCTTGAAGACTAGGGAATAAACAAAGATTGAGTGATGCTGTGTGACAGTGGCGCAAACATGGTGAAATGGATGAGGCTTGATGAAGTGTCAGACCTCAGTTGCATGGCAAACACCTTGCAACTTGTGATAAATGATGGTCCGTCAAAACCAAAGAGCTTTGATAGAAATAATTGGCATGCTGAAGTGGTGCGCAGGCCATTTCTGCTATTCAGTCCTTGTCAAGCAGCGACTGAGGTGCATTCAGGCAGACCTTGGCCTACCCAAAAACAGCCTAATTCAGGCTGTTCCAACACGTTGGAATTCAACACTTCCCATGCTGCAAAGAATGATGGAACAGAAGCGAGCTTTGAGTATCTATTCAGGCGAACATGGAGGATGTAGTTGTCCTACTGCTGATCAGTGGGACATTGTAGCCAATGTCATTGAGACCCTCCTCCCCATAGAGGAAGTGACACTAGAGGTGAGTCATTAGGACTCATCTGTGTCATCTGTCATCCCATGTGTGAGAGTGCTGAAGATGCTTCTTCGAGAGAATAAAGGACCCAACACATGTGGCATTAAAAAATTCAGGCAGGTCATGAGGGACAGCCTCACCAAACACTTTGAGAAGCATGAAGAGAATAAAAATGTTGTGCTGGCAGGTCTTTTGGATCCTCAATACAAAAATTCTGCTTTCTCTTCTGATGATGTATTAGCCAAGACAAAACAATAACTGACAGAAGATCAACACAAGCTGCTGGAGGTTCCTGCAGAAAGGTCAATTTTGGAAGAGCATGTTACTAATGTGGAAGAGCAGGATGCTGCAAAAACAGACAAACGTCAAAAAAGACAACGAGCAGACGAAACTCTTCATCATGGTCGAATTGATGCCATTGATGTTCAGCGTGTTATTGAGGCCTCATGCAGAGGATTCTTCTAAATGTGCATCAATAATCAGCCTGGATGATGAACTTCATCTCTATTTGAAGGAACCAGTAATTGACAGAAGTGGTGATCCTCTTCAGTGGTGGAAAGAAAATGAGGCACACTACAAAAGACTTGCCTCTCATGCTAGAAGATATCTCTCTGCTCCTCCTTCATCTGTACCAAGTGAACATGTTTTCAGTGAAGTGTCAGCAATATATGAAAAAAACCAGAACCAGTTTAACAGGTGAACATGCTGAAATGTTATGCTTTCTGCACTATAGTATTGTTCTATTTAACTGGGAGTATTGAAGAAAGTGTAGTGTCAGTGTGTCCTGTCCACTGTCTAGCTTTTTGCACTGCAGTAGTGATTTAAATGTAATCAGTGCAGTGCAATGCAACAGTAACAGTAATGCCGCGTACACACAAGCGGTTTTGCCGTCCAATGGAATTCCGACTGTCAAGAACGCGGTGACGTACAAAAGGAAAGTTCAATAGCCACTGCGCCACCCTTTGGTCTCCTTCTGCTAATCTCGTGTTTATCTCGTGTTAGTAGAAGTTTGGTGAAAGACGATTTGCGCTTTTTAGCTTTCGTGCTTTTCAGTCCCTTACTGCTCTTCAGTTTGTGCTTGTGGGTTTGTATCTGCTTTTCAATGCATGTAGTCAGTTCACATCTGTTTTCCAGTGTGTTCTTGTCCGCTCGTTTCTGATTTTCAGCTCGCTCTTCACAGGCCTTGCTGTTCTTCAGTGAATTCTGTTAGTTCATTCTGACCAGCCGACCGTTCTGAAGCCATGTTGCGGGTACGTACTCATCATAGAGTTCGTGCTGTGTGAGGGCTTGGTGTTGGGGTTCTTGTTTTGCCCCAAGCCCAATCCATGAACAAGGTGGGGAGGAGTTTGTGGACCAACAATTGGTTGTTCCAGCGTGACCAATTCTCTCATATGCCTTTGCTTCGTGAGATTCAGGAGAATAATTCTGATGATTTCGGGAACTTTCTCAGGATGACGGACCGTGTTTTTCACCGTCTGTTGGCTTTGCTGACCCCTTATATTAGCAGGCAGGATACCTGCTTGAGGCAAGCCATCACTCCGGAGCAGAGGCTAGTCGCCACGTTGCGGTACTTGACGACTGGGAGAAGCCTGCAGGACCTCAAGTTCTCGACAGGCATCTCTCCCCAGGCTCTGGGGATCATTATCCCAGAGACCTGTTCTGTTATTATTCAGGTCCTGCAGCTGCAGAAGGACTATATTAAGTTAAGTTTTCTCCTTTAACATCACATTCTATGTATTTAATGTATGCTAATGTAGTGTACTTCTTCAATCATTCCATAATTACCATGATTGTAATATGCTGTGAATGTCCTCTTTGTCCTCATGCATGCTGTAATCTTTTAATGCTCCTTTTTTGTCCTTCATGCATATTTGCCTTCACTAACCTCCCCAGCATGCTATCCTGGACCCATATACACCTAGCCTAGTCACTTAACAATGCATTTTGTCAGCTCCATTGTAGTGCTTTACCCAAAACACCCCCTAAAATGTGTACAAATGTTATTGTTGTCCTTAAATTCAGGCAGAGTGCCATAGGCTTTTTTTTTGGGTCCCAAACTCAGCTTGAACCCTCCCCTCCCCCTAAAATTTTTGCAATGGGCCATCAGAGGGGGGGGGGGGGTCTGATAAGTGGGCCTTATGTTTTTGTCTTTAAATACTCCTTAAAATAAATGTTATGCTGATGTTGGGCAAGAATGTTTGTGTCTAATCTGCTTGCAATGTTATGTGCAAAAGTACTAATATTTTTTTTTCTGTTTTGACTCCACAGTTTCCTTCAATGCCACAGGAATGGCAGACTGTGGCCTCCCATTTTGCTGACCGGGACTTTCCCAACTGTGGAGGGGCTATAGATGGGAAGCACGTCTACATCGTGCCACCACCCCATTCGGGGTCTTACTATTATAACTATAAGGGGTTTAATAGCATAGTGTTAATGGCAGTGGTGTCGGCACAAAATAAGTTCTTCTATGTGGATGTGGGGAGGAATAGACGGATGTCGGATGGAGGAATCTTTGCCCAAACAGAGTTTTACCAACGTCTCCAGACTGGTGGCCTGGCATTGCCACCTGATGCAGACAACGTTGAAGGATTCCCGTTCGTCTTTCTTACTGATGAAGCATTCAGTCTGGGCAAGAACCTGATGAGGCCATTCCCCCAGAGGACCCCAGAGGAGGGTTTTTAACTAGCGGCCGGCGAGAGCCAGAAGAGTGGTTGAGATGTAAAAATAAAATTTTTGTTTAGTACAACAAGTGTTAAAATGGTGGCATTTGGAAGAAATTTAGATTCTCCCCAACACATCAATCATGTTCTTCATTTGTTGTTCCATAACATTGAGTTTATTCCTTATGATATAAATTTCACGATTCCACACCATGATGTCCTGGATTAGCCTTTGTGCCCTGTCACTTTTGAAATGTTCAGCTTGCTCTTCCACAACCAGCACATCACCTAAACATTTGAGTAAAAACATGTATTATAAATATGCAGGCATACATATATTACCTGAAGCTGGGGTGTCAGACACTGACCTGTTGTGGTGACAATTTCTCAAACTTCCTCCACCTCTCCTTCCTCCAGATTCTCGGGGTGTGGTGTTGTGCTGTGTTCCCCTTCTTTCTGAGGTGTGGGGTTCCTGGTGTCCTCTGAGTGGTGTCCTCCGAGTCTTTTCTCCCCTATGTGAATGAAACAAAAGGTATACTTAGCACATAGATATTTGAGTCCAGAAATAGCAATATGAAACATTGCTGGGAAGTGGGGTACAATTGTCTGTTTTGGCAGAGTTCCAAGCTGAAGACATGATTTTTAACCTTAACAAAGCTGCAATACTTACCTTTTTCTGACAATTTTCACACATGGAGACACCCCAAGTATCCACTGGAGCACCTGTGTGGGATATAAATGAAGGGTATGGTACTGCGCTAATCCAGTAGAAGGTAGAAATATTGTTAAAAGGTAGTGGTGTATAGCATATATCCTAGTGGATAGATATGTGTGCTAGTTAGGTACCTATGCGTATACAATGCACCTGACACATTTGTAGAATATTTGTCACGTGTGTATTTTTACATTGACACATTGAGATCACAGTATACCCCTGTTTGTGCATGATACACAGGATTGCAGCATTCTCTGCACTGTATCGTATTTAATTTGTCACCAGTTGCATTTATATTTATTTGATGAATATACCAGTACATGATATTTTATCTATGCCGTTATATTTTTGAGCTTTCTAGTGTTTACCCTCCTTAGGGCACTATATTGGTTGCACTGAAGTGTTTGACAGCATGTCACCTGTTTGAACACTATTCACAATATTAGCAAGTTTATGTTGTATTATATTATTTATGCACTTGCCACTTTATATATATTTTTATTTTTTATTTTTTGGTATTTCTGGCTCCACAGCCTTAAGTTGTGATACCTAACTAGCACACATATCTATCCACTAGGATATATGCTATACACCACTACCTTTTAACAACATTTTCTACCTTCTACTGGATTAGTGCAGCACCATACCCTTCATTTATTTCCATTGTAGGGCCAAGTGGAACCCTTTGCGGTGCAAGCAGCTTTTCCATACTTGTAGACACCAACACATGATAGCGCGGGAATAACTATCAACCTTTTACCTGTGTGGGACACCTTAAAAAGTTTGTTCTTGTGTCCCACACTAGTGCTGCTAAATCCAGATTTGTAAACAGCTGCTGAGTGTCCTCTCTTTACATTACACTGAATCAAGCTTGCATTTCATTCTAGTTACAAACACATCTAGACAGCAATGTACAAAACATATTTTTAGACAAATAGGCATGACCAAATATATTTAACCAGTATCTGCCCAAAGCATCATATTTAATGAGCGAACAATGTTTCCTACGACGATTACTATACTGATCTTGCTCATTCAGCTTCAGGTCTGACCAGCGTTTCCTCAATTGCTCCTTGGATCGTTGTACCCCAAAATTTCTGTGCAGACTCTTCACAACTTTAGTCATGATCTTGGCCTTTCTCACATTTGGGTTTAGGTATGGTCCATGCTTTCCATCATAGTCGTTCCTCCTCAAGATGTCCACCATCTCCACCATCTCTATAAAGGCCATATTTGAGGCCTTAAATCTTCTCCTCCGGGATCGGGAAGTTTCTGGCTCCAGGCTTTCCTCCTCCTCGTTACTGGAATGAACACAAACCTGCTGTGTCTCCGCCATGTCGCTCCTACTGCGCTCCCAAAGAGACGGGGCGGTCAATATTCTAGAACAAACATCAGGGGCGGGCGACGTGGGCGGAGTTTCACGCATGCGCAGTGTATATCAAGCTAACACGCATGTGTCGTACGTTCGTTCTGTGTGCGGAGGAAGGAGCATCCTAAACAAAGGAAAAATTTGAACTTGGGCCATCAGTGGCCTATACTGTTTCAAGATTGAGGCCTATATTGGGATAAGATTATGAGAGTTTAGGCTGACATTAGTGTTTTTGTCTTGTGTATTGTCTTACAGCAAATATGAATCACTTTAAGGACCCAGAATTCATGGCCAGTTTCATAGACAGGTACAGGGATATGAGGAATTTGTGGGAGGTGTGTACCCAGGCTGTGGTACTTCAACAAACTGCGGTTTCTGGATGACCAGACTAAAGCCAGCGATTCACTTTATACCCTTCCCTGCAGCCTTCCCTCTACCCTTCCCTCAACCCCAGCAGAAGCTGACGAGGAATAACCTGGGCCTTCCATCCTGGAAGAAGTGGATGCGCTCAGATGGAGCCAGGTATATTATTTTTATAAATATTTATTGTCCTAATATTAATGATGATAACTAGATGTTATAATTGATAACACATTAATGATTAAAAAAAAGAGATTTACATATAAATAGACAGTAGTGGCCAAAAATGTTTGGGACAAGAATGAAAAATGCTGGGGTCAGAATGATAGTCTTTTCTATTTATCAACATTCAATTTGCAAGTCATGAGCTGAAAATTGTGTGTGATTGATGAACCAAAAACTAAAACTATGTCCCTTTTTTATACACAGGATTAGCTCAGCCAGGAGGAGGGTCTGGAAAGTGGCAGGCAGGAGGAGGCCGTGCCCAGTGTCAGCCAGGAGGTGGCCATGCCCAGTGTCAGCCAGGAGGTGGGCGGACCCAGTGTCAGCCAGGAGGTGACCGGACCCAGTAGGAGCCTCACCCAATCCCAGGTAACTCCCCTCCGCCTTACAACAAAAAGGCCCAGGAAGGGGACGATCATGGCGGAGGCAGCACTGGGCCTTATTAGGGAAGCAAGTGATGTCTTCAGAAGCCCCCCCCCCGATGCTGTAGAGCCTATGGCTGCTATCTAGCCACTAGATTGCTGAAATTTGAGGAGGGCCAACGCCTCCTCTGTGAGGGAATTTTTGCTGAGGCCCTTCAGAAGGGCTTGAGGGGCCAGCTGACTGAAAACAGCCACGTATGTGCACTCACCCATCCTCCTCTTCCTCCTCCTCCTCCTACCACAAGTCCCCCACCAGAGTCACAGCCTCCAAGGAAGGCTGCAGGGAAGGCTGCAGGGAAGCGTGGAGGGAAGGCTGCAGTGAAGAGAAGAAAGCGATGGCCTGGGTTCAGTCTGGTCTGACAGATGTACCACAGCCTGGGGATATATATATATATATATATATATATATATATATATATATATATATATATATATATATATATGTCATCTGCTGCTGGTCCTGATCTCTGGGAGTCCTGGACCAGATTGGGCTAAAATTATATGGACTCCTCAAGCGAACAATTTTTTTTTCCACAGACTTGATGTGTGCCCTGGGGGCCAAAAGGCTTCACAAATTCCAAAAGTTTCTACAGTGTTGCTTTCCTCTTTATTTTGTCACCCAAAATAAATGGATATTTTATTTTCTGAAAATACTTGCCCTGGGGGCCAAAAGGCTTCACAAATTCCAAAAGTTTCTACAGTGTTGCTTTCCTCTTTATTTTGTCACCCAAAATAAATGGATATTTTATTTTCTGAAAATACTTGCCTATGTGTTTTTCTAAAAATAGGACAGTTTGTTTGTGAGTAGGCAGGTACATTTCAAAAATACAATGTCAAATTAACAAGGGACACCATCCAGCCTCCTTAAAAATTAAAAAAATACAAGATAATAATGTTATTGTGGTAACTTGGCACACAAAAAAAACAAATAAATTATGGAGATCACTAGAAAATAATTTTTCAATAATCCAAAAAAAGGAGATCTTGATAAAATAAAAAAATAAGATGACTATAAAAAATAATTAAAAACATTATTATGGAGATCTGTCTTTAAAAAAATAAAAGATTATTCATGAGATCACGAGAAATAATAAAGAAATAAGTTTGTGAGAACTCTGTGTGAATATCAGCAGCAAAACAACTTCATTATTCTAGCATTATAAAGCACAAAAGAATGCGCTGCATTAAAAACATCACAGAATTTGCAGTGTGAGGAATGTGCTATCTCCATTACGAACGCTAGTTTTACCAGACCGAGCGCTTCCGTCTCGTACTTGCTTCAGAGTATGCGTTGTTTTTGGTGCAGCATACAGACGAGCGTTTTTTCCAATAGTAATTAGTTCCGTCTGAAAAATATAGAACATGTTCTCTATCTAAGTCCGTCTGAATTTTCGACAGAAAAAGTCCGATGGGGCATACACACGGTCGGAATTTACGATGAAAAGCTCCCATCGGACTTTTTCTGACATAAATTACGCTTGTGTGTACACGGCATAACAGTTATGCTTTTTCTGTGTTTTGGGAAGCCATTTAAGAAGTTATTGTTTTTCAAGCATTTTATTTTTCCCAGTTTACTTTTAGACCTTGTTCAAATCATCACACCATGGTGCACTGCAGACAGAGATGAAATCTGTGTGTGTTTTACTGTTTTCCTCCCATCAGTTTTCATGCAGGTATGGTGTGAAGAACGAGCCCTTAATGTTTCATTTTTAATAAATTGTGTGTATAATTATTCCTGCGCTATCGTGCGTGTTAAAACTAGAGCTATTGGGAGAAGCTGCCTGCACCGAATAGGGTACAGCCAAACCCTATAGGTAAACAAATAAATGGGATGGGTGGTGCTGCGCTAATCATAGCGGAAGTGCAAGTAAATAATGAAAGAAATATGCTCCTATTGAGCTATGTATAACAAACTGGGGTGTACGTAAAAAATAAATACATGCAACAATGTTATAGTAAATAGGTGCTTACTCTAGAATAAAATTAAATCACTAAAACACAATAAAAAACGCATATTTGGAAGTGCACTACTTTACTATAAAATATACGTGACTCCACATAATCAAAATAATATTATAAAAAAACAAACATATATGGTGACAAAATATAGGAGTACCAACTTCTCATAAAGTGCAAGAACGAAATTAATAGTAAAAGTGGTGAATTGCAACGTGAGATACACATGCAACATAAAGTGACTCTGTGCAACAGTAAACAACATGAAAAATGTCCAATCGATCACAGTGCTTCAGCATATAGTCTTCCTTTATACAGTGACACCAGCTTCTAACCATGCAAAAATGCAGTGCAGTGTTCAGGTATAACAATAGTGCTCCTCTTCGTGTTCACACACACAAAAGTGGGTAGTGGCCCCTTACCTTAGGTAATAGGGTAAGCGCATATGACCAATACTCGGAGTCCCCTCCTTTAGATTTTCTCCTTTAACCTCATGGTCCTAGTCCTGGAGCATAATTCCCTCAGATGATAGGGGGGCACAGAGATAAAGAAAGGAAGGTCCCAAATAGTGTAGTATTGTATAAATAAAATTGGCTTTATTTATAAAACATAAGTACTCACAATAAACAGTAACAAAGTAGCTAATCTCCGACGAGCAGCGAACTCGTGTACCTCAATCAGCATAGATGCCTGTCCCGTCCCTACGCGTGACGTCACACCACACGTGACTTCTTCAGGAGATGAAATACAGGCAAAAAACGTATCTTTAAATAGCTAGCTAATAGCTGGCAATGGGCGGCCATTTTCTTGTGGTCCTATAAGGAATACTATAGCGGCCATTTTCCCAGGGATGATAGGGCGCAGCCATTAGGGTGGTCACCTGTGGTATAACAGAGCGTATATGTAAATACATAATGTCAGCTGACCAGTGTAACCAATGGGCGGGGATGAGAATATCCAAAACCCCTCAGCTGTTAGCAGCGGAGGAAAGAGACCGATAGCTCATCTCGAGTGTCTTCCTGCGCTATATTAAAAGTTAAGCAGGATGAGCTAACCCCGACCAGCACTGCTATACTTATTGAAACCTGGGAGGAGCAAGGGAAGGAGGGGAGACCATCCATTCTGTGAATGGAATATACAATAGATAGGAAGAAAAATAAGGGAAGAAAAACAAAAATCGATGGGAAGGGAAAAAACCATAATGCTGACATCGGCAGGCAAAGTATACCAAGATGAAGGAACGCAGCTCAACGCATGCATGCCCTCCATAAGATAATATATTATATATACATAAATCTGTATATAGGTATCAGCACAAAAATAACCATAAAATCCACATGATAAATCCCCTTGATATTTATGAAAACAATACAATCTAATTGGTATATGGCAAGAAACAAATGTAAACACGTTACACATCAGTAGGTGGTCAGGTATGAGAGAACCTATCTAATAAACAAACAAAACTTAATATATAAAACAGATAGGTAGGATAGGGGGTCAGTTATACCATCCAATCAATACTCAGCCCCATGAGGTACACAGATGTCAAGATAAATGATAACTAATAGACCCAAAAAAAAAAAAAATTATAAAAAATATGTAAAAATATAAAACTATATATAAAAATATAAAACTCCGACTAAGGATAAAATAGTTAAAAATCACTGAGGAAACAATTGAGGTCAAATTCAATGTTTAGGCCCCGGGGCGAGAATGTATCTAGAGTAAAGATCCATTTGGATTCCATCTGGCTCAGGGTTCTCACCTTATGTCCCCCCCACCAGTGTCTGATGTATGGCTCAATGCCCCAGAACTTCAGGTGGGTGGGATCCTTATTATGGCATAGCAAAAAATGTTTGGATACGCTGTGCTTGTCATAACCTTTTAAAATATTTTGGACATGCTCTTTAATTCGCACTTTAGGGAAAACCACCCAGTGAGAAATATAGACGAGATGCGAATCCCCAGAAGAAGTCCAGAAAGAAGAGAGGACGAAGATCCGGCCAGAGACAACAAAAGAAAAAGAGAGTAAAAGGAGAGGGTATCTTCAAATTAAGTGGTCAGGAATTAACACAAGAAGAGATCGGGGTATTAGATAAAGGTTTGAAATATGCACCTACTAAGAATCTCGACAAATTTCAGACTTATATTGGAATTCAAAAATTTGTGAGGAAATTAAATATCCAGAAATACATAGCAGGAAATCCTATGAGGCCTAGAGACGTAGATATTGGAAATGATGGCATTTTACACAGTTCACTGAGGAACAAATCAGTTTTTAATCCCCCTACCAAAGACAGTAAACATATTGAGGTTTTTAAAAAAAATTGTTGTAGAAGAGATTAAGAATCTTAAGATTAAGAAGAAGGAAGAACCCAACTACATTAGAAGTGGTATCCAGAAGCTGACCAAAAGGAGGGACATCGTTATCCGACCAGCGGAGGAGGGATTGTGATCCTCTCGAAAGAACAATATCATAATTCA
The DNA here is from genome assembly GCF_042186555.1 of Aquarana catesbeiana. Lineage (NCBI taxonomy): Eukaryota > Metazoa > Chordata > Amphibia > Anura > Ranidae > Aquarana > Aquarana catesbeiana. The sequence continues at coordinate 382,681,630 of NC_133326.1, read as the reverse complement.
ATGACGAATATGCTGGATGATGTCAACACCTACACTAAGTTATTGAGGAACCCCTGTCAGGTCACCTGTATCCAGGTGACAGATGTACCCTGTTGGGGTCAGGAGTGTACCGCTATGATAGTGGACCCTAAGGCTGACTGCTGCAGATGGAACTCGGGGTGGTTTAGGAAGGCAGGTCCCCTGGAGCACCAACACGGATCCCACAGTGAGTTAGAGCATAGATTCCACAGGGCGCGGAGTCTAAGGGCCAGTTGATGTTCACCAGAGTCTCTAGTGGTGAGGATGGACTGGGCTGCAACTGGCTCCAGGTCGCGGCCCCCAGGGTCTCCCAGCTCATGCTCATGGTAGGCTACAGGAGGATGGAGAGGAAACAGTAGCCCAGGACAGCAAGGAATAGTAAGGAGGTAGCCAAATGTCGGGGGGACAACAGACAAGGATAACAGAGAACACGCCAAAAGTCAGGGTCACAGGCAAACAGGGATAGTCGAGAATGCGCCAAAGGTCGGGGTTACAAGCAGACAGGAATAGTCGGGAACACGCCAAGATCGGTAACAGAGACAGAGACAAACTTAGAGCACACGGCAAACAGGAAGCCAAACACACAATATTGCACGGCAAGGCAGGCTTGGAGAATCCAGGTTTTAAATAGTGGTTACTGTTGAGGCTAGGGTGGAGCCACACAGAGGGAAGATTACTTAAGCATGCAGGTGTGAGAGTACAAGCCTCAAGGCTGATACACAGACCAGGTAAGAGACAGACAGGTCATGAATGTATTACTGCAAGGTCATGACAGTACCCCCCCTCTTACAAGGCCTCCCCCTCCCCCGCTTTGGACCAGGCTTAGAGGGGAACTTCAAATGGAACTTCCTCAGAAGACGAGGTGTGAAGACTTCAGATGCAGAAATCCAACATCTCTCCTCAGGACCGAAACCTTTCCCATCCACAAGATATTGAAGGACACCTTTATAGACGCGAGAATCCAAAATTGGACTAACCTCGTACTCCTGATCATTTTCAGAGACTGGAGCCAAGGTAGGGAGAGGTCGAGAGAACTTATTGAAAACTAAAGGTTTCAGAAGGGATACATGAAAGGAGTTTGAGATCCTGAGGCTTTTAGGGATCTAGAGTTTAAAACAAACAGGATTCAGCTTAGAAATTATATTGTAAGGACCAATGAATCTTGGGGCAAACTTGAGAGAAGGAACCCGGAGTCTGATGTTCCTGGTAGAAAGCCAGACTTTGTCTCCTGGCTGTAGAGAAGGTGGCTTACACCTGCGACGGTCACAGTGGCAGCCCGTCCATAGGGGGCGCCCGGGCGCTGCCCCCCCCCCACCCTCCAGGCAGTCAAAAAAAAAATTTTGAAAAAAAAAAAATTTGAAAAAAAAAAAAATTTGAAAAAAAATTTTTTAAATGGCCCTTTAAAAAAAAAAAAAAAAAAAATTGAAAAAAGTCCTTAAGTGCACTGTGTTAGGGGCGCCGGGCACAGTGCACTATGGAAAGTGCCACGTCTATGCAATCACAAGATTGCAGACGAGGCGCTTCATTTGCGGGGTTTTAACCCGCCTTGTGGCGCAAAGCAAAACGCCGATCGGCATCCGCCCAGCGCCCATAGTGTATTACTATGGCTCTGTGCTTTGAGTGACAGACTAGTTAGTAGTCTGTCACTTCCGGTTTTCCCTGTGTCAGAGCAGTGCGCCCGAGCGGAGGAGCGGACTCCTCCACTGCCTTCAACTTCAAAGAGGCAAAGCCGAATGTTTCCACTGCTAAACCGAGACACAGCAACACCAGTGGAAATAATAGAAGCACTGACGATCACACAAGGCTGGTCTCCTTATTTCTACACTCTACAGGATGGATGGATGGATGGGGAAGCTTCACATGGGCTATGTGTTTCACAAGTGCCGATCGTCAGTGCTTCTATTATCTCCACTGGTGTTGCTGTGTCTCGGTTTGGCAGTGTCAGTGAAGGCACCTGTTAAACACACAGCCCATGTTGTGAATCATCCCCATCCATCCATCCTGTAGAAATTAGGAGACCAGCCTTGTGTGACTGAATGCATGGAGATAAGAACGAGATAAGACATCCTTCCCAGCCAGCATATGGAAGGAAGGAGGCAGAGGAGGTGTCAGGACAGTGTCACTAGCCATGGACTGCAGCCTGCAAGACAGAGCCTCATTAATATGTAAGTCCTCATCACTGATCTATGTGTGTGTGTCCATCCCACCAGTGTATATCTCTCTCTCTCCCACCCACCAGTGTATATCTCTCTCTCTCTCCCACCCACCAGTGTATATCTCTCTCTCCCACCCCCCCAGTGTATATCTCTCTCTCCCACCCCCCAGTGTATATCTCTCTCTCCCACCCACCAGTGTATCTCTCTCTCTCTCTCTCTCCCACCCACCAGTGTATATCTCTCTCTCCCACCCCCCCAGTGTATATCTCTCTCTCCCACCCCCCAGTGTATATCTCTCTCTCCCACCCCCCCCAGTGTATATCTCTCTCTCTCCCACCCCCCCAGTGTATATCTCTCTCTCCCACCCCCCAGTGTATCTCTCTCTCTCCCACCCCCCCAGTGTATATCTCTCTCTCCCACCCCCCAGTGTATATCTCTCTCTCTCCCACCCCCCCAGTGTATATCTCTCTCTCTCCCACCCCCCCAGTGTATATCTCTCTCTCTCCCACCCCCCCAGTGTATATCTCTCTCTCTCCCACCCCCCGTGTATATCTCTCTCTCCCACCCCCCAGTGTATATCTCTCTCTCCCACCCCCCAGTGTATATCTCTCTCTCCCACCCACCAGTGTATCTCTCTCTCTCCCACCCACCAGTGTATATCTCTCTCTCTCCCCCCCAGTGTATATCTCTCTCTCTCCCACCCCCAGTGTATATCTCTCTCTCTCCCACCCCCAGTGTATATCTCTCGCTCTCCCACCCTCCCAGTGTATATCTCTCTCTCTCCCACCCCCCCCAGTGTATATCTCTCTCTCTCCCACCCCCCCCAGTGTATATCTCTCTCTCTCCCACCCCCCAGTGTATATCTCTCTCTCTCCCACCCCCCAGTGTATATCTCTCTCTCTCCCACCCCCAGTGTATATCTCTCTCTCTCCCACCCCCCAGTGTATATCTCTCTTTCTCCCACCCCCCCAGTGTATATCTCTCTCTCCCACCCCCCCAGTGTATATCTCTCTCTCCCACCCCCAGTGTATATCTCTCTCTCTCCCACCCGTGTATATCTCTCTCTCCCACCCCCCAGTGTATATCTCTCTCTCTCTCCCACCCACCAGTGTATCTCTCTCTCTCCCACCCCCAGTGTATATCTCTCTCTCCCACCCCCAGTGTATATCTCTCTCCCACCCACCAGTGTATATCTCTCTCTCTCCCACCCCCAGTGTGTATCTCTCTCTCTCCCATCCACCAGTGTATATCTCTCTCTCCCATCCCCCAGTGTATATCTCTCTCTCTCTCCCACCCACCAGTGTATATCTCTCCCACCCACCAGTGTATATCTCTCTCTCCCACCCGTGTATATCTCTCTCTCCCACCCCCAGTGTATATCTCTCTCTCTCCCACCCACCAGTGTATATCTCTCTCTCCCACCCACCAGTGTATATCTCTCTCTCCCACCCACCAGTGTATATCTCTCTCTCCCACCCCCCCCCAGTGTATATCTCTCTCTCCCACCCCCCCCAGTGTATATCTCTCTCTCCCACCCCCCGTGTATATCTCTCTCTCTCCCACCCACCAGTGTATATCTCTCTCTCTCCCACCCCCCAGTGTATCTCTCTCTCTCCCACCCCCCAGTGTATCTCTCTCTCTCCCACCCCCAGTGTATCTCTCTCTCTCCCACCCCCCAGTGTATATCTCTCTCTCTCCCACCCCCCAGTGTTTATCTCTCTCTCCCACCCACCAGTGTATATCTCTCTCTCCCACCCACCAGTGTATATCTCTCTCTCCCACCCCCCAGTGTATATCTCCCTCTCCCACCCACCAGTGTATATCTCTCCCACCCCCAGTGTATATCTCTCTCTCCCACCCACCAGTGTATCTCTCTCTCTCTCCCACCCACCAGTGTATCTCTCTCTCTCCCACCCACCAGTGTATCTCTCTCTCTCTCCCACCCACCAGTGTATATCTCTCTCTCCCACCCCCCCAGTGTATATCTCTCTCTCTCCCACCCCCCCAGTGTATATCTCTCTCTCCCACCCACCAGTGTATATCTCTCTCTCCCACCCACCAGTGTATATCTCTCTCTCCCACCCACCAGTGTATATCTCTCTCCCCCACCCACCAGTGTATATCTCTCTCTCCCACCCCCCCAGTGTATATCTCTCTCTCTCCCCCCCCCAGTGTATATCTCTCTCTCCCACCCCACCCAGTGTATATATCTCTCTCCCACCCCCCCAGTGTATATCTCTTTCTCCCACCCACCAGTGTATATCTCTCTCTCCCACCCACCAGTGTATATCTCTCTCTCCCACCCACCAGTGTATATATCTCTCTCCCACCCACCAGTGTATATCTCTCTCTCCCACCCACCAGTGTATATCTCTCTCTCCCACCCACCAGTGTATATCTCTCTCCCCCACCCCCCCAGTGTATATCTCTCTCCCCCACCCCCCCAGTGTATATCTCTCTCCCCCACCCCCCCAGTGTATATCTCTCTCCCCCACCCCCCCAGTGTATATCTCTCTCCCCCACCCCCCAGTGTATATATCTCTCCCCCACCCCCCCAGTGTATATCTCTCTCCCCCACCCCCCAGTGTATATCTCTCTCCCCCACCCCCCCAGTGTATATCTCTCTCCCCCTCCCCCCCAGTGTATATCTCTCTCTCTCCCACCCACCAGTGTATATCTCTCCCACCCCCAGTGTATATCTCTCTCTCCCACCCACCAGTGTATATCTCTCCCACCCCCAGTGTATCTCTCTCTCTCCCACCCACCAGTGTATCTCTCTCTCTCCCACCCACCAGTGTATCTCTCTCTCTCCCACCCACCAGTGTATCTCTCTCTCTCCCACCCACCAGTGTATATCTCTCTCTCCCACCCCCCAGTGTATATCTCTCTCTCCCCCTCCCCCCTGTCTATCTCTCCCACCCACCCAGTGTCTATCCATCCATCCATCCCACCCAGTGTCTATCTATCCCTCCATCCCACCCAGTGTCTATCTATGTGTCCATTTATCTGTCTATTTATCTATCTATTGCGGGCGAGAGACCGGCGGGGTGTGGCTGGGGTTGGTTAGGGCTTTGCGCCCCCCCAAAAAAATTGAGCACCAGCCGCCACTGGACGGTCAGCAAAACTTTTGAACTTGTTGGCAGCTTTCTGGAGGGAATCATGAACGTCAGCCCACAAGGAATTGAATGATTCCTGAACAGTAGCCAAAGCTGGGATGTCAGAAGAACAGGTCATAGGAAGAGGGAGCTGAGGATGTCTTCCATAAACAGTGACAAAGGGTGTCTTCTGAGAACTGACATTGACATGATTGTTGTGGGAGAACTCTGCCCACGGGAGTAATGAGACCCAATCATCGTGATGAGCCGAGACCAAGGTACGGAGAAAGACCTCCAACTCCTGATTAACCCTTTCAGTCTGGCCATTGGATTGGGGATGGTAAGAAGAGGTAAAATCCAAGGTAATGTTGAGGGATTTGCAAAAGGCTCTCCAAAAGCCAGAAGTAACCTGAACACCCCTGTCTGAAATTACATGGGGAGGGACACCATGAAGACGGAAAATCTCTCGTACGAAAATGGGAACCAAGGCAGGAGCAGAAGGGAGACCAGGAAGAGAAACAAAATAGGCTATCTTGGAGAATTGATCAATTACCACCCAAATGACCGTATTCTTCTCAGAAGGTGGAAGATCGGTGATGAAGTCCATGGCTATGTGAGACAAGGGCTCCTTAGGAATGGGCAAGGGCATGAGAAGACCAGCAGGAGCCTGCATGGAGGACTTAGACTGGGCACAGACATGACAAGCCTTAACATAGTCTTTGACATCCGAACGGAGAGTAGGCCACCAGTAGTGGCGACTGATGAGGAGGAAGGATCGAAGAAACCCAGCATGACCTGCCACCTTGGAGTCATGTCCCCAAAAAAGGATCTTAGCTCTTAGCTCAGTGGGGACGAAGGTCCTGCCAGGAGGAATTTTTGACTTCTGGGTGGTTGAATGGGCAAGGATGCATGAAGTAGGGATAATTGGCTCAGGTTCAATGGTAGGCTCCTCATCCTGAATCTCAAAAGATCTAGAGAGTGCATCAGCCCGACTGTTGCAGGAACCAGGTTTGAATGTAATGGTGAAGTTAAAACGGGAAAAGAAGAGACTCCACCTGGCTTGTCTGGGATTCAATCGTTTGGCATTCTGTAAGTACTGCAGATTTTTATGGTCAGTGAAAATTGTTATGGAATGTGGGGAACCCTCCAAGAGATGACGCCACTCCGCCAAAGCCAACTTAATCGCAAGAAGTTCCCGATCACCAATAACGAAATTCTTCTCCGCCTGAGAAAATTTTCTGGAGAAAAACGCACATGGTAGAAGCTTTTTCCCAAAGGATTGAAGAAGCACAGCTCCCACCCCAGTTGAGGAAGCGTCCACTTCAATAAAAAATGGATCCCTCGGGTCAGGTCGCCTCAACAAAGGTCCAGAAATGAAGGCCTGTTTCAAATCATGAAAGGCAGAGACAGCTTCGGGGGACCACTCCTTGGCATTAGCACCCTTCTTGGTCAAGGCGATAATTGGCGCAGCAATAGAGGAGTAATTCCTAATGAACTGCCTGTAATAATTAGTGAACCCAAAAAAGCGCTGCGTGGCCTTGAGGCCGGCAGGAAGAGGCCAGTTGGTAATGGCCAAGACCTTCCCAGGATCCATACGAAGACCGAAGTTAGAGACGAAGCATCCCAGAAACAGGACTTCAGAACATTCAAACGAACATTTCTCCAGCTTGGCGTACAGATTATTTTCTCTAAGGCGCTGAAGTACAATCCGGTCTCTGTGATCCGACAGACTATCCGAAAAGATGAGAATGTCATCCAGGTAGATGACAACAAATTGGTAAAGCAGATCCCTGAAGATTTCGTTAATAAAGTTTTGGAACACCGCTGGGGCGTTACACAAAGCAAAGGGCATGACCAAGTACTCGTAATGCCCATTTCTAGTGTTAAACGCAGTTTTCCATTCATCCCCTTCCCGTATTCGGATCAAATTGTATGCACCCCTAAGATCCAACTTGGTAAAAATGGAGGCACCTTTCAACCTGTCAAATAGTTCCGATATTAGGGGTAGAGGGTATCGATTTTTGATCGTTAATGCGTTTAGGCCTCGGTAGTCAATGCAGGGTCTTAGGGTACTATCCTTTTTGGCAACAAAAAAGAACCCTGCTCCTGCAGGCGATGAGGATTTCTGGATGAATCCTTTTTCTAGATTTTCTGCAACATACTCAGACATGGCCTGGGTCTCTGGGATGGACAGAGGGTAGGTACGACCCCTGGGTAGAGCTGCTCTGGGAACAAGGTCAATGGCACAGTCAAAGGACTTGTGAGGAGGAAGCACCTCAGCTGACTTTTTACAGAACACATCCCGGAAATCGCTATATGCAGTGGGAAGGGCAGAGGATACTGAGGTGGTAGCCATGGGAAGTGTCTTCCTGCCTACTCAAGGGGCAACCTTGAGTAGGCAGGAAGAGAAACAGGAGCGACCCCTAGCCAGGATCTGCCCAGAAGTCCAGTCAATGTGTGGAGAGTGGAGCTGCAACCAAGGAAGCCCCAATTCCTACCTTAGGAAGGATAAGAAAGGATATCCACTCCTGGTGGAGTATCCCTACCGATATCTTAACAGGAGGGGTCTGGAAGTGGATAGGCCCGCCTGGAAGAACCGTGCCATCAATCGCCGAGACCACCAATGGAGTGGTGAGGGGTAAAAGGGTAAGGTTCATGGAAGATGCAGTTCTCCAGTCCATAAAGTTGCCAGTGGCTCCCGAATCCAGATAAGCCAAGGCCGAGTGGGAGGAAACGCCAACATGAAGAAACACCGAAAGAAGGAGACGAGAAGATGACTTTTCTGGGTCCAATACTCCACCTTCCAGATGTATTACCCAAGCTTTTCCTGGACAAAATGAGCATGTGTCACAAAAATGACCTTTGCCCCCACAGCAGAGACACAGGTCCAGAGTTCTGCACCTAGCACGTTCCTCAGGGGATGGCCTGGTCTGGCCCAGCTGCTTGGGTTCCTTAGTTGGCATGAGATGCTCCACAGGACGAAAAGAGGTGAGCTCGGGCTGACTAAGGACCGAGGAGTGCTGGCGTCACTTTTCTAAGGTCCTTTCCTGAAAACGAATATCTATCTGGTTACACAGGGAGATAACTTCGTCCAGATCAGTGGGGATGGTTCTTCCTGCTAATTCGTCCTTCACTGTATCAGAAAGGCCATGCAGAAAGGTTGCGGCTAAGGCCTCATTGTTCCAGCTCAGCCGTCAGTATGTGGAAACGAAGAGCATACTGTCCCATAGAAGCAGACTCTTGGCGGAGACGTAAGAGGGTGCTGGCCGCTGAAGAGACACGACCTGGTTCCTCAAAGATATCCTGGAAGAGTTTCAGAAAATTAGAGAGGCTGGAAACCACTGGGTCTTTCCTCTCCCACATAGGGGCAGTCCAAGCTAAAGCCTCGCCGGACAGGAGATCAATAATATAGGCTACCTTTGCCCGATCAGACTTGAAGTTTTGGGGTTGGAGTTCGAAATGAATAGTACACTGGCTAAGGAACCCTCTGCAGGCCTTGGAATCCCCAAAGTAACGGGACGGAGCTGGTAAGTGCAAAGGGTTAGCGGCTGCGACTGTGAGCGGAGCTGATATGGCAGCCAATTGCGGTTGTGGAACCGGGGAGCCTAAGGAGGCTTGAAGTTGTTCAAAGCGGGAAGCCAGATCCTGAAGGAATCGCATCACCTGGGTCTGATTAGATTCCTGGGTCTCGAGTCTGTGGACTATGCCCTGCAGCTGATCATCGGCAGGTAGCGGCACATCAGATGGGTCCATGGCCGTGCAAACTGTCAGGTTACCTGTATCCAGGTGACAGATGCACCCCGTTGGGGTCAGGAGTGCACCGCTATGATAGTGGACCCTAAGGCTGACTGCTGCAGATGGAACTCAGGGTGGTTCAGGAAGGCAGGTCCCCTGGAGCACCAACACGGATCCCACAGTGAGTTAGAGCAAAGATTCCCCAGGGCGCGGAGTCTAAGGGCCAGTTGGTGTTCACCAGAGCCTCTAGTGGTGAGGATGGACTGGGCTGCAACTGGCTCCAGGTCGCGGCCCCCAGGGTCTCCCAGCTTACGCTCACGTGTAGGCTACAGGAGGATGGAGAGGAAACAGCAGCCCAGGACAGCAAAGAATAGTAAGGAGGTAGCCAAATGTTGGGGCGACTAGCAGACAAGGATAACAGAGAACACGCCAAAAGTCAGGGTCACAGGCAAACAGGGATAGTCGAGAACACGCCAAAGGTCGGGGTTACAAGCAGACAGGAATAGTCGGGAACACGCCAAGATCGGTAACAGAGACAGAGACAAACTTAGAGCACACGGCAAACAGGAAGCCAAACACACAATATTGCACGGCAAGGTAGGCTTGGAGAATATGGTGCTAAATAGTGGTTCCTGTTGAGGCTGGGGTGGAGCAACGAAGAGGGAAGATTACTTAAGCATTTCAGGTGTGAGAGTACAAGCCTCAAGGCTGATACACAGACCAGGTAAGAGACAGACAGGTCATGAATGTATTACTGCAAGGTCATGACAACCCCATGTTCAGGTGCAGAAAGGCACTTGAACAGGTTGTTTATCTAGGGGTGAAGAAAAACATACTTAATAAAAAAGAAGCCAGATTCCTTATTCCAGACTCTTGTTATACACCAATCATTTATTCACTACCAAAAATTCATAAAAATAGAACAAATCCACCACCAAGGCCGACAGTAAACGGCATTGACTCACTGACTTCTAGGATGGGCCAATATATTGATGTCTTCCTACAGCCAGCCATCCAAAATACAGAAGCATATCTTAGAGATACTAAACAAATTCTGCAGATTATAGAGAATATTCCAAAAGGAGATAGATCATGGATTCTGGCCACTGCAGATGTGTCATCTCTATATACAGTGATTCCCCATCATCGAGCATGTGGCGCGGCCAAATGGGGCCTGAAGAAATACACCAAGCTACCCTGCATGCAGAGGAAGTTTTTGATTAAATGCCTGGATTTTAGTTTAAAGAACAACTACTTTTGGTACAATAAAACGTATTACCATCAACAGACTGGAGTAGCCATGGGAGCAAAATTTGCCCCGAGCATAGCTGGTCTTTTCATGGCACAGTGGGAGGAAGAAAATGTCTTCAGTAATCGACCGGAAGGACTAGCGATATATAAAAGATATATTGATAATATCTTTATATTATGGTATGGGGAAGTTAGTCAGTTAACGCAATTCCTCGAAAAACTGAATAAAAATGACAGGAATATCAAATTATCCTGGGACATTAGCAAAAATAAAATAAATTTCCTGGACTTGGAGATCATACAGGAAAACTCGACATTCAGCACACAGACGCGCTTCAAAAATGTCGACAGGAATAGCTATCTCCCAATAGAAAGCTGTCACCATAAAAATTGGCTCTATAACATCCCAAAAGGCCAACTTATGCGTCTTAAAAGAAACTGTACCAAGATAGAGATGTTCCTTGAACAGGCTGAGAAGATGGGAGAGAGATTTACTTCAAAAGGCTACGATCGCCAATTTATTAATATTAAGATAGCGGAAGTATCAGAGATGGATCGGAAAGAACTAATTAAAGAGAAAGCGACACATAAACGTGCAATAGAAGGAGTACCGCTTATCCTAGACTTCAGTGTACAACATAGGAAAATTTAAAAGATCATTAAAAGCCACTGGCACATCCTGTTGGCGGATATACAACTACAGGATACTCTATCTGAGCACCCCAGGTCTATATATAAAAGGGCACCCACGATCCGTGATATAGTGGTAAAAAGTGTTATAGACCCTCCTAAGAAGTTTTTCTCCTTTTTTACGGGAAACTGATTTTTTCCGTGTAAAAGATGTTTTGCGTGCCTGAGAACTAAATGCCCAAATGAGAAGGTTTTCAAATTTTCATCGACAAGTACAGGAGATACTTATGAAGTAAAAAACTTCATTTGCTGCAATACTGAAGGAGCAGTGTATGCTCTGGAGTGCAGCTGCGGCCTCCGATATATTGGCCACACGAAAAGACCTCTTAAAGTGCGAATTAAAGAGCATGTCCAAAATATTTTAAAAGGTTATGACAAGCACAGCGTATCCAAACGAACATTTTTTGCTATGCCATAATAGGGATACCACCCACCTGAAGTTCTGGGGCATTGAGCCATACATCAGACACTGGCGGGGGGGACATAAGGTGAGAACCCTGAGCCAGATGGAATCCAAATGGATCTTTACTCTAGATACATTCTCGCCCCGGGGCCTAAACATTGAATTTGACCTCAATTGTTTCCTCAGTGATTTTTAACTATTTTATCCTTAGTCGGAGTTTTATATTTTTATATATAGTTTTATATTTTTACATATTTTTTATAATTTTTTTTTTTGGGTCTATTAGTTATCATTTATCTTGACATCTGTCTTGTACCTCATGGGGCTGAGTATTGATTGGATGGTATAACTGACCCCCTATCCTACCTATCTGTTTTATATATTTAGTTTTGTTTGTTTATTAGATAGGTTCTCTCATACCTGACCACCTACTGATGTGTAATGTGTTTACATTTGTTTCTTGCAATAAACCAATTAGATTGCATTGTTTTCATAAATATCAAGGGGATTTATCATGTGGATTTTATGGTTATTTTTGTGCTGATACCTATATACAGATTTATGCATATATAATATATTATCTTATGGAGGGCATGCATGCGTTGAGCTGCGTTCCTTCATCTTGGTACACTTTGCCTGCTGATGACAGCATTATGGTTTTTTCCCATCGGTTTTTTTCTTCCCTTATTTTTCTTCCTATCTATTGTATATTCCATTCACAGAATGGATGGTCTCCCCTCCTTCCCTTGCTCCTCCCAGGTTTCAATAAGTATAGCAGTGCTGGTCGGGGCTAGCTCATCCTGATTAACTTTTAATATAGCGCAGGAAGACACTCGAGATGAGCTATCGGTCTCTTTCCTCCGCTGCTGACAGCTGAGGGGTTTTGGATATTCTCATCCCCGCCCATTGGTTACACTGGTCAGCTGACACTATGTATTTACATATATGCTCTGTTATACCACAGGTAACCACCCTAATGGCTGCGCCCTATCATCCCTGGGAAAATGGCCGCTATAGTATTCCTTATAGGACCACAAGAAAATGGCCGCCCATTGCCAGCTATTAGCTAGCTATTTAAAGACACGTTTTTTGCCTGTATTTCATCCCTGAAGAAGTCACGTGTGGTGTGACGTCACGTGTAGGGACGGGACAGGCATCTATGCTGATTGAGGTACACGAGTTCGCCGCTCGTCGGAGATTAGCTACTTTGTTACTGTTTATTGTGAGTACTTATGTTTTATAAATAAAGCCAATTTTATTTATACAATACTACACTATTTGGGACCTTCCCTTCTTTATCTCCGTGCCCCCCTATCATCTGAGGGAATTATGCTCCGGGACTAGGACCGTGAGGTTAAAGGAGAAAATCTAAAGGAGGGGACTCCGAGTATTGGTCATATACGCTTACCCTATTACCTTAAGGTAAGGGGCCACTACCCACTGTTGTGTGTGTGAACACGAAGAGGAGCACTATTGTTATACCTGAACACTGCACTGCATTTTTGCATGGTTAGAAGCTGGTGTCACTGTATAAAGGAAGACTATATGCTGAAGCACTGTGATCGATTGGACATTTTTCACTGTTGCACAGAGTCACTTTATGTTGCATGTGTATCTCACGTTGCAATTCACTTTTACTATTGATTTAATTCTTGCACTTTATAAGAAGTTGGTACTCCTATATTTTGTCACCATATATGTTTGTTTTTTTATAATATTATTTTGATTATGTGGAGTCACGTATATTTTATAGTAAAGTAGTGCACTTCCAAATATGCATTTTTTATTGTGTTTTAGTGATTCAATTTTCTGCTAGAGTAAGCACCTATTTACTATAATATTGTTGCATGTATTTATTTTTTACATACACCCCAGTTTGTTATACATAGCTCAATAGGAGCATATTCCTTTCACTATTTACTTGCACTTCCGCTAGGATTAGCGCAGCACCACCCATCCCATTTATTCATTTTTAATAAACATTAATATGTTCAGTTTATAATAGATTTCTGTTATTTTCGAAAAGTTTAAATGTACAAAATATCGTCAAATAATATAGGTTGATCAAAAACAAAAAGTAAAGTTGCGCTACTATAAACAAAAAAATATATAGATGATAGCAGCCAGCATCAACAGTGTAGCAAACCGTGCAATGAAATACAAATAGATATAAATGCAGCGCTAAGTGATACAGAAAACGGGGTGACAACATATCACCCTAAACGTATTGTAAAGTTACTGATGGTTGTAATTATATACCAAAACAAGTAAAGTGAAAAAACAATCTCCAATGACTAGAAAAGGTGTCCATAATGAAGTAAACGTTCATCAATAAATGGAACGCAATATATTTCATAGGAAAAAAAGAGATATATGCGGATGGTGCCTTTCAACCAATAGGTAAACGAAACAGTGGTCTTCATGTATTCACGGTCCACACACAGATTGTAATGGCAGAAGAAATGAATACGCTTACCAGAAAGGGTGGACACATTCACCATACGGCAGTATGTCGGTCAGGCTTTTGGATCAATCAATCCTGAGGGTGCTTGATAGAAGGCAATGGTGGTGTTAAGATGTGTTCCAGTGGCCTCATCTGAGTAATAGCAGTGATCACAAATGGGTATAAATAAATAAATAAACCTTTTATACTGGATTCATGCACTATGTGGAGATCTTTTCCTTTCTCCATATGATCTGATATCCTGTGTGGTGGAGTCTGCATGCTCCAGCTGTCTGCTCTTCGTGAATGTGAGCCCATCCATCCGCTGAGGATCCGAGCATTACCATCCATCTATGGTTGCCCCAGATGAGGCCATTGGAACACATCTTCACACCACCATTGCCTTCTATCAAGCACCCTCAGGAATGATTGATCCAAAAGCCTGACCGACATACCGCCGTATGGGGAGTGTGTCCACCCTTTCTGGTAAGCGTATTCATTTCTTCTGCCATTACAATCTGTGTGTGGACCCTGAATACATGAAGACCACTGTTCCGTTTACCTATTGGTTGAAAGGCACCATCCGCATATATCTTTTTTTCCTATGAAATATATTGTGTTCCATTTATTGATGAATGTTTACTTCATTATGGACACCTTTTCTAGTCATTGGTGATTGTTCTTTCACTTTACTTGTTTTGGTATATAATTACAACCATCAGTAACTTTACAATACGTTTAGGGTGATATGTTGTCACCCCGTTTTCTGTATCACTTAGCGCTGCATTTATATCTATTAATATAGGTTGATCGGCAGGAGAGGTTGCCGAAATATCGGTATCCCATCGGCACAGAAAAAACTTTATCGGTCGATCCCTACTCCATACCCCTCTCCTTCACATACTACTCACCACCATAAACTGCGCTCTCCTCTCCCTGCACATACTAGCCACCGTCATACACTCTGTACTCCTCTCCTGCACATACCACCCACCACCATACATTCCACTCTCTTCTCCCTGTACATCCTACCCCCCTTCATACACTCCACACTTCTCTCCTTGCACATACTACCCACCACCATACACTCCACTCTCCTCTCCCTGTACAACCTACCTGCCGTCATACACTCCACACTTCTCTCCTTGCACATACTACCCACCACCATACATGCCACACTCCTCTCCGTGCACATAATACCCACTGCCATACACTCCGTACGCCACCCCTGCACATGCCACCCACTGCCATACACTCCGCACTCCTCTCCTGTACATACCACCCACCGTCATATACTCCACACTCCTCTCCTGCTGATACTACCCACCGCCATACACTCAGATTCTTTAACCACTTTAACCCAATATTTAGCACAATTTAAACCATGCCATACATTTTTTACCTCAGAGGCTAGATCCCACTTTTGTTCCTGCACACGTGCCCACTGATTTCATGATACACCCCTGATCCTAATGTATGTGACAAACTTAAAGCATACTTATGGTCAAAATGTAAAATAATATATTCATTTCCTCACAGCATTTCAGTTATTTCTAACCTACTTCTAATAATCTGAATGATCTTGAAATTTGTAAATATATTTTGTGAAGATCCCCACACATTTAATTCTTTGAATCCCGTAACAAGTATTTACTATGCCCTGTGAGTAGACATCACCGTGTCAAACATTTCACAGAGCCTGCCTTCTGAACTACATAGGTGCTGAGAGGAGACGTTTCTGGAGGCCGAGTCAGTACAAGAACCACAGCTTGCAGGCAGCAAAGTACAATGGAACATGCAGCCCTTAGAAACTGAAAGCAAACCTAAAGAATGCACAGGCAGCATTCACAACATGAAAGGAGATTATTAAAGTTTATATTGGATTGTCAAACATTACTATTGTTTGTATTGTTATTACGATGCTGATGTTATAAAATGAAAGTGTATGCTGTCACCATAAAACTTCTTTAACAGGCAAAGCTATATTCATCCTTTAGGGAATAATGAAGAATATAATTTTACATTTGTCTGAAAATACATTGTACTTCCTAAATTGGTTGCATTTACCGTATTTGATGATCATTTTTAGGGAAAATTTGTGAACACACCTTATCTTTCCCATGACAACACTGTAATTAACGTACATATGTTAGAGTTAGCAAACACTGCAGGCAAAATAGATAAGTCTCAGGACTTTTTTGGCATTTCAATTAATTTAATTATTAAGTGGATATTATAACCCCAAGGAAACTGAATAATGCATTTCTTAATTTGGCACATAGCAAAAGTCCTTCCTTATGGTTTGGTGCCAGTGCTGCTCCCTGGCATGCTATTGGGATGTGTACATAATGTCGTCACACTTTTCTGTCTCAATGCTGACATTTCCAAATAGGCAAGCTGAAACAAGCAGACTTAGTCTGGGAGAATTAATGGAAAGCATGGTCATCAAAAAAAAAACCAAATATGTGGGAAATTCCCAAAAAACAACAGATTCCTCAGAATTGCGCCTCTACTTCTTTACCTATAATCATACAAGTCAACAGTTTTCATGTCACTCTTTTTCAACATTCCTGACAAAGAATTTATCTTTTCAAAATAGTAGGTGGGCTGTGCATTCATTTTTTCTATTTATGTGGAAAAGGTTTTTGATCAAACCAATTTACCACACCCAACAGTTAAAATTACATGTTAGAGACCATTCACACTAGTATGCTGTGGTAGAACACACATAGGGGTTGATTTACTAAAGGCAAATAGACTGTGCACTTTGCAAAGTGCAGTTGCATTCTGTAAGAGCAGTTGCTCCAAAGCTTAGTAAATGAGCAAAAGCTCTGCTGAGTTCCATCATCCAATCATATGCAAGCAAAAATGCAGTTTTTTAAATTTTCTTTGCATGTGATTGGGTATTCTTTGCAAAGTGAAGCTTTACCTCATTTACTAAGCTTCTGGAGCAACTGCACTTGCAGAGTGCAATTGCACTTTGCAAAGTGCACAGTCTATTTGCCTTTAGTAAATCAACCCCGTAATGTGGGTTGGTGCATTTCAGAGCTAAATAATTGTGAATGGCACCTGAGCGCACCTTAGAAAATGTGAGCTGCCATGCATTGTAGAACAGCATTATAGTATAAACGGGCCCTTATGTAGCCTGCTCAAACTATAAAAACTGCTTGTTTTTGTTAAAGAGACCATGTCACCTGAAAAAAGATAGTTATAAGCAAAGGATAATAAAGCTTATCACATACTTTCATGTGCTGCAGAACAGTCAATTCCCTAGCCCCTCCCTCCCGTGACATCAGATCTTTTCTGTTGAAGCTCCATGCCTCATGGGAGCTGGTGTGAGGTCCCAGGCACAGTGCAGGAACGTGCATAGGAAAAGCTTCAGCTTGACTTCAGAGAAGGTAGCGGATAGTGCAGGTTGCACCTTCCATCACTATAAACAGATATATGCTGCTTTATTTACAACTATCCTCTATAGTTTGTCATGTAGCTAAAAATATTGCCATAATAATTGACACTGAGTGGTGGGAGCATACCCCAAAGCTAGTCTCCTTGGTGCATGAGCAGGATTTTGCTGCAGTGTCTCCAGTTGGAGCAACATTACCAAAAGGGTTTTGCCCCATATACGAGGAAGGATCTTTGGAGCAATTATTGACCATCACAAAGCAGCAAAATGGTAAAAATAAATGCAATTGTTAAGTGGAATAAATACACGAGGAGCAGGATCTCTTTAGAGATAAAGCATAACACCTCTTTCAAAAGGGTGACTACAAACTTCGTTCTGCAGTAAAATCACTCTGTACAACCAATGTAGCTGCTTGGACTACATCAGTGTTTATTGGGTAAGATTATTAGCCTTGTGGATATTCATAGTCCTACTCCAGATTGTCTGTCAGCAGCTGGCCACACTCTGTTTTACCAATAGGCTTTGTTATTGATTGTCACATCATTGCACACTTTGGCCATGGTTTGCTGATGGGGTTTATGGGGCTTGTAGTATCAGCAGCTTGTACGCTATAGGAAAATCATGTGCTTAGATACTTGTCACCAACATAGGGCAAGTATTTTTAGAAAGAAGCCAGCAATGGGAGCCCCATATTCTTCCACAAACAGAATAAAACAATTCTAAACCTGCCCAAAAAGGTAATATATTGCAGCTTACCAGTCCTTAGATGTGTTGGCTGCATTATTATTTTCATTTTGTTTTGGCTAACACGTTCCTGTCCCTGGGTGGTCATGCTGACCCCTTACTGTATTTGTAGAGAAAACCAAGGTTTTCATTTAGACTGGGCTTCAAACATGTCAGCCTCTATCTATCTCTATTACATGGGGGATGATGGATTAGTGGTTTACAGAACAAATACAACAAAGACCCTGCATTTCTGGCAAGGTCAACAGTTATTTTCTGTAGTTGTTAAAATGTTCTTAACCTAAAAAAGAAAACAAATGCAGCCACATCTTATGCCCCTTTCACACTGAATTATGAAGTAATTGCCACAAGAGTAGAAAAAAATAAGTAGTAAGGGGGGTTGGGGAGGAATGGCGGGGACTTCTCCAATCAAGTCCTACCTCACCACCCAAAGCTAATTGGACTATCCCGGTCCCTCATAAAGGCATACAAACATAGATAAAAATTGAATTTATTCAAAACATAGGCATTAAAACATCTATACATACACAATATCAGCTTTTCAGGCAGACCTGATCGGATGATCCCTGGCTCTCTATGTCTGCTGAAACCCACTGGCATCTGATACGATCCTGTCCGCTATAAACAGACAGATGGGAATCCGTTCCCCATCCGTCTGGTGGTTTGGATCGAATGAAATTTGGATGGAAACAGACAGACAGTCCGTTTCCATCCAACAGCCCAATAGAGAACAGCGGGCTGTGTCTGTGTCCACTCTGCATAGCAGGGTGGACACGGACCTGTCATCCACCTGCTCAGTGGACATCAGTGGAGAGATTCGCTGCTGGAGTCCACCCCATCTTAAAGGGGCCTAAGGAGTGGTAAGCTGCAATATAATACATATATATCAAAGACTATAAATAAGAATGTATTAAAAAATATTAATAAATGATCCAGTAAAGTTCATCAGAAAAAAGAAGAATAGAGGTGCTCTTGTGCAAAAAGTTCATATATATGTGTATCAACAAAAATCCATATTTCAGTGTGGATAGCAAATTCTTCAGACCCAAAAGTGCACACCAAACTCTCAAGCCGTTTACCAGCTACTCTGACCCCAAGATGAGAGTCTTCCTGCATTTTATCCCAGTATCACCGCATTAGCTCCTCCCGACTAGTTTAGTTAAAAAAAGAACATTATTAAGGGATAAAGGAGTCCTTTTTTTCTGATGGACTTTACTGGATAATTTATGAAAGTTTTTTAACACTTTCTTATTTATAGTTTTTGATATATATGAATTTTTTACTTGACTAAATGTTATGAATTTATGCACTTTACATTGATAGCGCAACATGTTTTTCATTAATATTAATATATATAATGTTTATGTGAACATTTTGTGAGTGCAGCTGTCACTGAGAAATTATTCTTACTATTTGATGACACTTTTTGGGCAACTTCATTTTTGGTTTAGTGCAATATAATACAATTTGGTTCTTGAATTTAGTTATCCTTTAATGGTAACAAGTGGCTTAAACAATGGCTTACAGTGGCCACACCCTTAACAGTTTTGTGGCAACATGGAAGCTTTCCATCAGTCTTCAACTGAAAATATAATTGATTTAAACTAAATGGTCCAGTTTTTAAGTAACCAAATAACTGAACATTAAAAAAATCCTTTAAAATGCCTTTTGATTAGCATCACAGTAGTTTTATTCATCCCCAGCACCAAAAATCCTTTTCTTAAAACTGGAAAATAATCAGAACAGCACAGTGCAGATAGCCATGGATAGTTCAGCTTCAGATGATTTTTTTTTCACTGAAAGCTGATGAAAAGCTTACAAAATTGCCACAGGGTTGCCATTTTTTCAATTATAGAACTTTGTTGGGACTTTGAAAAACAAAGCCAGCGTTGTTAATGCTAGCCTTTAGTACCACCTTGCTCCTTATAGATAAATGTACTACTTTAAAGTAAATGAAAAAAAAAACCCATGGTATCAATTGCTGGTGTCCTGGGACTAGAAAAAAAGATGTCTGATGCTGTTGCTACCAATACAGTACAAACTGAAACATATTAGGCCTCCTCCACACGGCCATTTACATGCAACCACCAGATTCAAGCATATCAGTGTATTATTGTAAACAGTGTATTCTTGTAGCTGGAATGAGAGTAGCATGCAATTAGCAGCAGCCACTGAGCCAATTGAAACTAATGACAGTGTGACAGCAGTCGCTGATGTTGGCATGTAGCCACACACAGAAAGGTTATATGTAATTAAGGACAGATGTCTGATCCTGGACACGCTGACTGACACTCATCCCTAACAGCAGCTAACTGCAGCTGCATGAGCACAGTGGTGGCTGCTGTCAGCCTGTCATTTGTTTAAATAGGCTGAGCAGCCGCTGTTTTTCGCAGGCCCTGGTCATTCCAGCCACAAGAATCTGCTGATTCTTGCCACTGGAATCCAGTGGCTGTATGTAAACAGCCGTGTGAAGGAGGCCTTTTTAAAAATGTGTATTTCCTTGTCAAAAGAAGTTTATTGAGTATACAATGTTATAAAGATACATAAAGTAAGTTTACAAGGATCTATAAAGTAAGCTCATTGTTTTACAGTAGGGTTTATATAGGTAAATATCATGAAATTTCAAATATTAAACATTGGGTTCACGTAAACCTAAATTAAAGATATATATCATTTCCTTAGTTACTTTTGTAGGTATTTAAATGATTTATACCTACTATACATATTGTTTACAAGTAGAGTGTATATAGGTCAAATAAATTCTGATAATGAGCTTTAATCGTAAGGTGGAGAAAAGGAAAGAGAAAGAAGAAAAAGGGTTGAAAGGTAGAGGTATGGTCCACAAGGTTGTCCCGCTCGTCAGTTTATTATTCTTTTTAGTTCTCTTTGAAGCCTTAGAATGGGTGTCTCTGTAAGTCATTTAATCTGTTACCATGGCAACAGGACAGAGTCATTGAAGTTTGACAGGAACTGTTGTTTTATCCAAGGATGCCAAAGTTTTTCGAATTTTGGAATTTGGTTTTGATCGATGGCTACCATCTTAGCATGGGACATTGTATTATTCATTCTGTGAATTGTTTCTGCTAGTACCAATGTAGGAGATTTCCATGCCTTGGCCACTGTTTGTTTTGCAGCCGTTATTAGTTGGATCATAAGTTTGAATTGAGAGAGTGTTAACCATTCCGGTTTTAGATTAAGTAAAGTTAAATATGGATCTGGTTGTATTATTTTTTTAAATATTTTAGATGCAATCATGAAGACTTCCTTCCAGAAGGTTTGGATTACTGGGCACGTCCACCATATGTGTAAATATGTGCCTATTTCTGGGCATCCTCGAAAACAAAGAGCTGAGGTATTAGGTGAATATTTTGCCACTCTAGCGGGTACAAGGTACCAGCGAGTTAGGACTTTATAATTTGTCTCCAGTGCTAAGATGTTGGGTGAAGATGACTTAGATGTGAGCCATATGTTAGACCAGTCCGTGTCTTCTAAAGTTCGTCCCAGGTCCTCCTCCCACCTCTGAACGTAAGAGGGTCTATTAAGATTTGCTACTCCATATAATTGATTATAAAGTGATGAAATTGTACCTTTAGCAAATGGATCTTTTGTACAGATTGATTCAAAAATGGATAATTGGGATAATGGTGTATCCCCCTTTAGGAATGGTGTATAGAAATTTTTGATTTGGAGATATCTAAATATCTCAGAGTTTGGTAGATCATATTTTTCTCTAAGCGATGGGAATGAAAGGAATGATTTAGATGCTATGAAGTCATTTAGTGTCTGAATGCCTGATGTTGTCCAAGCTTTAAAAGAATTTGGGTAGATCCATGCCGGATAAAAGGCCGGATTTCTGATAAAAGAAAGGAGAGGATTGTGTGGAGATTGTAACTGATATTTGGTTTTTAGTTTATCCCAGAGAGATAAGAAGTGTTTAGTTATGGGATTATGAATTTTAAAGCGGTCTTTAGGATCAAGCCATAATAAATTTGATATTAATAGAGGGTCATTTTCTGAAGCCTCTATAAATACCCATAATGGGATTTCCTGTTTTGCATGGTATTTGGACAAACTGGCCAAATGTGCTGCTCTGTAGTAGTTAGTAAAATTAGGGTATCCCAGGCCTCCTTTATTTTTGGGAAGATGTAGTGTGTGTATAGGTATATGTGGTTTAGAAGAGCCCCATATAAACGAAGTTGCTCTTTTTTGTACTATTCTCAAAAAATAGGAAGGAATTGGAATAGGGAGGACTCTGAATAGATAAAGCAATTTGGGTAGAATAGTCATTTTGATTGCATTAATCTTCCCTATCCAGGATAAAGGAAGTTGCGACCATTGTTTTATTAGATTTGTGATCTGTCTTAATACAGGAGGATAATTGGTTGAGAATAAGTCAGAATGAGATGCTGTTAAATGAATTCCAAGATATGGGATTGATTTTTCTGCCCATGTGAATGGGAGTGCAGCCCTAGCCGGGATCAATTCCATGTTTGTGAGTGAAATATTAAGCACTAGGCATTTCTTAGGATTAATCATAAGGCCGGATAGGGCTGCAAATCCATCAAGAGCTGGTATTAAGTTAGGACCAGAGACCTGTGGTGATGATAGAAAAAGTAATATATCGTCTGCAAATATACATAATTTGTGTGTAATACCTCCTACTTCAATGCCAGTTATAGTTTGGTTTGTTCTGATGTATTGGGCCATGGGTTCGAGTATAAGGGCAAATAATAAGGGAGATAATGGGCAACCCTGTCGGGTACCTCTTTCGATATTAAAGGCTTCAGATTTGTATCCAGCATATTTTATATAGGCTTTGGGTTTATTATATAATGCTTTGATCCATGTTAAAAAGTGGGGTCCAAAACCCCATTTTTGTAATGAATATTGCATATATTGCCAGGATACTGTGTCAAATGCCCTCTTAATATCGAGAGATAGAAAACATAAAAGGATTTTCCGTTTTTTAGCAATATGTGCCAATAACACTGCCCTGCGTATATTATCGCCTGCCTGTCTATTTGGCATGAAGCCTACTTGATCTCTATGTATTAATTTTCCTATAATGCTATTGAGGCGTTTTGCTATTATTTTTGCTAATAATTTAATATCGAGGTTTAACAGAGAGATAGGCCGATAATTCACACAGGAAGTATCATCAGAAAGGGGTTTTGGGATCATACAAACAATTGCCATTAGTGTTTCTTGCCGAAAAGAATGTCCATCTAGAAGTTTGTTAAAAGTTTCAGTGAGAATGGGAGAGAGTATTTCTGAGAATGTTTTATAGTATAAAGCCGAGTAGCCGTCTGGGCCTGGTCTTTTGTTAAGTTTTAGGTCTTTTATGGCGTTAGCAACTTCATCTATAGTTATAGGCTCATCCAAACTGCTTTTTTGATTCTGAGATAATTCAGGTAAGGTTATTTTTGAGAAGAAGGATTCAGCCTCTGTAGGATTAAATTCATTGTTTGTCTTGTATAAAGTTGCGAGATGTGAGTGAAATTTATGGACTATTTTAACTGGATTACAAGTGTAAACATTTTTTGATAATTTCAGACGTATTGGTTTGAAAGATTTGTTAGTTGAATTTAATGCCCGAGCCAAATATGTACCTGGTTTGTTTGTATTCATGTAGAAATTGTGTTTGGAGCGTTTGAGGGATTTATCAACTGACTCAGTGAGAAATAGATCGTATTCCAATCTAGATTTTTCCAGATGAGATTTTGTACTCTGAGATGGATTATCTTGAAATGATATGTAGGCTGCATTAAAATTAAGTTCTAGTTTTTTTGCTAGATTTTTGCGTTCCCGTTTAAATAGTGCCATTTGTCTTTGTATTGTACCACGCAAGACAGGCTTATGAGCTTCCCACAGTGTTATTGGGGAGATGTCTGTTGTATTATTAATTGATATGTATTCCTTTAAAGCTTGTTCAATGGCCATCTGATGTAGTGGGTGTTTGAGCATTATGTCCGGTAAGTACCACGTTGGGTCATGCGCTTTTGGTATGGCTGAGGCTATAGTAGTGTATACTGCATTATGGTCAGACCACGGAATCGGAATTATATCTGATGCAATAATTTCTGGTATCATTCCTATTGTTAGAAAAATATGATCTATTCTGGTGAAGGTTTGATGAGGGTGCGAGAAATAAGTGAATTTCTTTTTCATTGGGTTACTTTCTCTCCATGAATCTACCAGATTGTATTTGGAAAGAAGTTGAGAAAAAGGTAATCTAGAGGTTATTTTGGATGGTGTAAAAGGTGATTTATCTAGAAATGGGAGGAGGACCTGGTTCGAATCCCCACACATTATCACTGTTCCTATTTTGTGTGTATTAATCACTTGTAATATATGTGAGAGGAATGGTGTAGGTTGTTTGTTAGGAGCGTAGTAGGAAATCACCGTGATTGCTGTATCCATTATATAACCCATGAGTATCAGGTATCTACCTTCTGGGTCTTTAATTTCTGATGATAAGGTGAATGGTGTGGATCGGTGAAATGCAATTAGAGTTCCCCTTTGCTTGGTACAGGCAGAAGCCGTGTAAATTTGTTGATAAAAAGGAGAAATATATTTTGGAGTAGAATCTTTGGTGAAGTGTGTTTCTTGGAGGCATACTATGTGAGCCTTCTTGTTATGGAAAGTACGGAAGGCTTTGGTCCTTTTTTGAGGGACATTTATTCCCTGAACATTCAGGGAAAGTATATTTAGTGGTGCCATGGCAATAGATCAAATAGTTTTGACTTACTTTTTGTTATGCAGAGCTGACTGCGCAGATCAACCTGTGTGGACTGAAGAGATGAATAGATAGAAAAGAAACCAGTGAATCCTGGAGTAAAGAGTAAACAAAAAACATATGAGATTAGATGATACATTGTATAAATTATTTTTTGCAAGTAATCACAATTTACCCGTGAAAGAGAATAAATATCTCTCTCAGGGGAATAAGTGCCTTCGTCACACTCCCACATAATATGGTTGGGAGAATGAGGAGGGCTAATGGGGGTACACGGATCTTCCGCTTACAGGAGAGAAGTGCTATGTCAAAAGACATCAAAATGATGTTTCATTAATTGGAGTGCAGAATATAGTTTTTGTTGAAATTATTTATTCCAGGGTGGTTGTATATGGTTAGTCTTGCCCTAGGCTAAATAATTCAGTTAGAAAGGTACTGTTAATAACTTTGGTATTGATGAAGATAGTTTGAATTATTTTGGGACTTTAACCCCTCCAGAGTAAACAATTACATATTTTATTCATGTAACTGTTTAGATATGTTAACTCATAAAATTGAGGTTGTATTGCTTCAGATTAGAATAAACAAAAACATAATTCTAGGAACTAGTTAGGTAATAATATATTTGTTTTAAGAAAAGAAAGAAAAAGCTTCCATTACTTCTGGATTATTGAACATATTTGTCCTAAAAAGTAATAAATCTATTGTTATTACCTGATAATATATAACTGAACAAGAATTTCCTTATTTCACTTATATATTCTAATGCCCCGTACACACGGTCGGACCTTGTTCGGACATTCCGACAACAAAATCCTAGGATTTTTTCTGACGGATGTTGGCTCAAACTTGTCTTGCATACACACGGTCACACAAAGTTGTCGGAAAATCCGATCGTTCTGAACGCGGTGACGTAAAACACGTACGTCGGGACTATAAATGGGGCAGTGGCCAATAGCTTTCATCTCTTTATTTATTCTGAGCATGCGTGGCACTTTGTCCGTCGGATTTGTGTACACACGATCGGAATTTCCGACAACGGACCTTGCTGTCGGAAAATTTTATCTCCTGCTCTCCAACTTTGTGTGTCGGAAAATCCGATGGAAAATGTGTGATGGAGCCCACACGGTCGGAATTTCCGACAACACGCTCCGATCGGACATTTTCCATCGGAAAATCCGACCGTGCGTACGGGGCACCAGGCCATATGAATCAGAAGTAATAAGAAATATAACTGGAATGTAACATGATTCCACACAGTGTGTGACTATCAGAATGCAGTTACATTCAGTTATAAATACAGGTTTTTTATAGAGAATCATCTCTTAGTATAATAAATGAAGAGATATCAGGAATTTTAATGTCAGTCCATTGAATCTTCTTGGTCCATGGATGATGTGGCATAACGGCCTCTTTTGTGAGAATGATGATTCCCATTTTGTTCTGGAATTTTCTGGGTGCTGCCTGAAGGTGAAGATGATGCCATTCTTCTGCGTGTGGGAGTGTTGCTGCTTGTGGGTTCTGTCAGATTTAATTTTAAAAGGGTTTGTTGTAGTTCATCTGCTGATCTGCTTCTGTAAATTGTACCTTGGTGGTTAAATCTGACTGAAAAGGGGAAGCCCCATTGATACATAATGTTGTGACGTTGCAGTTCCATTAGTTGGGGTTTCATGGATCGTCTTTTAGTAATAGTAAGTTGGGATAGGTCAGCAAAAATTTGATAATTGTGTCCTTGAAAATTAAGTTCCTTTTTTTCTCTTGCAGCAATTAGTATTTGTTCTTTCGTTCTGTAATAATGAAATTTTGTGATTATATCTCATGGAGGTCCATCTTTCCTTTTGGCTGTGAGGGCTCTGTGTACTCTGTCCAGTTCTAAACGTTCAATAGGGATATCTGGCTTTAGTTCTTGTAATAGAGCAGTAATAGTAGATTGCAGGTCTGTCACAGTTTCAGGTATTCCCCTTATGCGCAAGTTTGAACATCTGGCTCTATTTTCATAATCTTCGAGCTTAGTTTGAAGTATTAAATTCTCTTTTTTTAATTGTTCCAATTCTGTTATATTTTCTTGGGTTGTAATTTCAATTTCATCCATTTTTATTTCTAAGGCTGCGGTGCGGTTTCCCAGCTCTCTTATTTCTTTGGTTAGGTTTTTTGTTATTTGGTCTGAGGTTTGTTTTAAAGCCTTATGAAGCATCTTTTCAAATTGTAATAATATTACTGGGGATGTTGAGGAGGCTTGTGGAGAAGTTTGTGAGAGGATTTGTTCTGTATCTGACTCAAATGGAGAGTCTTGCTGTGACATTTTCTGTCTGTGAGAGCGCCCTGATGCTGTATCTTGTGAGGTGACTGGAGCTGCTTCAGCTGCAGTGAGTGCCTGTGAGCTCTTTGTGAGGTGATTTTTATTTCTGCCACGGTTTCCTCCCAGTACCATATTTCCTGCCCAAACTTTCACAGTTTGTTCCCTGGGGCAAAAAGGTTCAAATGGATACCTTTTGAGCCTGCAGGCTCCGCTTTGTCCTTCTCTTCTCTCCTCAGCGGTGTGGAGCTCTAACAATGCATGTCTGCTCTGCTAGGCTCCGCCTCCTGCCCCTCAAAAATGTGTATTTCAAAATCAGTCTGTAAATGAAATAAAGCATGCTTGTTATACTCACTGTGGAACCTAAGGGGTTAATCCTCTGCACTGTGTAAAAAGGCTGTTCTCTGATCCTCCCCTTCTTTCACTGTCCCCAATCCATCTCCTGAAAGAACAGAGCCTTTGGAGTCACTCTGAACAACTGTGGGTGAAGGAATGTGTATATGGGATTTTATTTAATTTTTTTTGGTTGAACTAGATGTGTCTTTTTCAACCTGACTAACTATGTAACTATGCACATGCTCAGTTTGGTGTGTATTGCTAGAGATTTTTTTTTCTTATCTTGGGAGGGTGCATGTGAACAGCACAGGGCCAATCCGCACTGTCCAGACAGAGGGTCAGGGGTCCTGCAGCCTCATAGGACAGTCAGAGTAGAATGAAAACGCCACCCTACAAGCTTTAACCAGCGCTCAGCTAGACACTGTTAGAAGTCAAAGACTGCTATATACTGCTGATGAGAAAAGGTATTTAGCAGTTAATACATTTGTGCTCATAAGTTTACATACACTGGTAGAATTTATGATTTCTTGGCCATTTTTCAGAGAATATGAATGATAACACAAAAACTTTTCTTTCACTTATGGTTAGTGTTTGGCTGAAACCATTTATTATCAATCACATGTGTTTACTATTTTTAAATCATAATGGCAACAGAAACTACCCAAATGACCCTGATCAAAAGTTTACATACCCCAGTTCTTAATACCGTGTTTTGCCCCCTTTAATATCAATGACAGCTTGAAGTATTTTGTGTTATTTGTTGATGAGGCTCTTTATCTTCTCAGATGGTAAAGCTGCCCATTCCTCTTGGCAAAAAGCCTCCAGTTCCTGTAAATTCTTGGGCTGTCTTGCATGAACTGCACATTTTGAGATCTCCCCAGAGTGGCTTAATGATATTGAGGTCAGGAGACTGACCACTCCAGAACCTTCACTTTATTTTACTGTAGCCAATGACAGGTGGACTTGGCCTTGTGTTTTAGATCATTGTCACGTTGGAATGTCCAAGTCTGTCCCATGCGCAGCTTCCTCCAATGCAATACTCCCAACGCACACGTTCCTGCACAAATGGCTGTATTTCGAATTGGGTGCTGAAATGACCATCGGCAGGAACCGAATGCAATCATACAGAGGAAATGTCACCAGCACACCAGGATCTCCAAAAATGGATCCAAAACTTTATTCACATATTAGCAAGAGGGTGACGTTTCGGAGCCACGCAGGACCCTTTCATCAGGCATGGTCACATGCTGGTGACATTTCCTCTTTATGTGCAGCTTCCTGGCTGATGAATGCAAATGTTCCTCCAGTATTTTTTGATAACATACTGCATTCATCTTGCCAACAATTTTGACCAAATTTCCTGTGCCTTTGTAGCCCACACATCCCCAAAACATCAGCGATCCACCTCCGTACCTTTCATAATAGGTCTTGTTAACTCCTCTCCAAATGTAGCGTTTATGGTTGTGGCCAAAAAGCTAAATTTTGGTCTCATCACTCCAAATGACTTTGTGCCAGAAGGTTTGAGGCTTGTCTCTGTGCTGCTTGGCATATTGTAAGCAGGATACTTTGTGGCATTTGCATAGTAATGGCTTTCTTCTGGTGACTCGACCATGCAGCCCATCTTTCTTCAAGTGCCTCCTTATTGTGCATCATGAAACAGCCACACCACATGATTGCAGAGAGTCCTGTATTTCACCTGAAGTTATTTGTGGGTTTTTCTTTGCATCCCGAACAATTTTCCTAGCAGTTGTGGCTTAAATTTTAGTTGGTCTACCTGACCGTGGTTTGGTTTTAACAGAATCCCTCATTTTCCGCTTCTTGATTAGAGTTTGAACACTGCGGATTTGCATTCTCAATTCCTTGGATGACTTTTTATATCCCTTTCCTGTTTTATCCAGTTCAACTACCTTTTTCTGCAGATTCTTTGACACTTCTTTTGCTTTCTCCATGACTCAGAATCCAGAAATGTCAGTGCAGCACTGGATGAAAGATGCAAGAGTCTGTCAGAAGTCCAGAAACTCATTGTCAGGAAGATCCTGTCAGTAATCGGCGTCCCAGGCTCATTGGTGGGCATCTGCGGGCGCCGCTGCACCCGTGCGCGCGCACACGGGCGCACGCACATCCCTGTTGGCGCCAGGCTGGCTATTTAAACCTGCCTGTCACACTCAGTCCCCGCTGTCTGCTCTACAGCGTTCTGTGTGTTAAAACCTGATCTGATCTGAGACTACCTGTTATTTGACCCGGCTATTTGTTTGTGACCTTCCCAGCTATCTGCCTGCATCTGACCTCCGGCTTGCTTAGACTATCCTCCTGTTTGATCCCTGGTACCTTTGCTGTCCGTCTGATACCGATCACTGGCCCGTCTGACGATCCTTCTGCTTGATCCCTGATACCTGCCTACTTGCCCGCTGTGTTCCTGGTTCCAGTCCAGCATTCCAGTCTCCAGCCTGCTAACTGCTGTTGTTCCTGGTTCCAGTCAGCGTTCCAGTCTCCAGCCTTTTCTCCAGTTCCAGTTTCCTGGTTCCTAACCATTCCTGGACTTCTGGACGGACTGTTGATCCTGCCAGGCACTCATACCACTCCTCACTCCTGTGCCCTCTGTTCCCATTCCAGAGGGCCGTGAGTGGGAGCCGTAGGGAAGGCCTCTCTCTGCATTTCGGGCTCAAAACCTACCAGGTACGTGACACTCATTGACCATTTATACTCACACACACACACACACTAATTACAAGCAAACAGATCACAGGTGAAGATGGTTACCTTTAATAGCCATTCAAACCCCTTTATGTCAACTTGTGTGCATGTTATCAGGCCAAAATCACCAGGGTATGTAAACTTTTGATCAGGGTCATTTGGGTAGTTTCTGTTACCATTATGATTTAAAAAGAGTAAACACAGGTGATTGATAATACATGGCTTCAGCCAAACACCAATCATAAGTGAAAGAAATGTTATTGTGTTAAACTTCATATTCTCTGAAAAATGGCCAAGAAATCATAAATTCTGTCAGGGTATGTAAATTTATGGGCACAACTGTATTTACTAAAATAATTGCATTTCCATGTTCTGTGTGCTGTGGGGGACCAAATATAGCGAATGCAGGGTCCTGAGTTTAGTAGCACTTTAAGGGTTTTTTCCCTGTAGGAAATGTAATGTGTGTTCATATAACAGCTATAAGGGTAGGAAATTAGTCAGTTTTCTGTTGAATAACACTGGTCATTTGTATGAGTCCTTTTACACATGTGCCACAAAAATGTGGTATACTTGATGCAGTGTCCTTGTGGTCTTCAATATGAGGGGAGGACCACAAGGGCACTGCTGGTGAAGTTGAATGAGCATATAGGGAATATTAGTGGGGGCACAATGTATCCAAACACAATGCACAATATCATAACAAGAATCTATCTGGCACTCTCTTTCTGGTTATTGATAAATATGCTCCCCATTGGAGGGGTAGTCATGTAAAGAAGAGTATATCTCAGCTGGAAACCAAGTAGATAATTTACATGTGATCTCCCCCCCGTGGACTCAATATTGAATGGGATGTAAATGCTTTTATTAACAGCAGTTGATAATTTATGGACTTGCACTTATTGGTATAGATTTATAATTTTGGTTGATTTTTTTTCCACACTCTGTATGTTATATAATGTGAGTATGGAGCAGTGTGGTTTCCTTTTAATAATTTATATTTGCATTTATTTGTTTTTTTTTTGCATTTTTTTAATAAAGATTACATTTCAAATAAATATTGATAAATTAATTTTTTAACATGCATTCACTTCTAACTATATATATATATTGTAACTGCTGATGAGAAAAGGTATTTAGCAGTTTATATATACTAAAACTATTGCATTTTCATAATGTTCTGTGTACTGTGGGAGACCAGATATATTGAATGCAGGGTCCTGGGTTTACAAAGACTTTAACTATCCACAAAGTGGCTCTAAATGGCACTGTGAACAAGCTCTGCTTGATCGGTTTCCAGGATACTGGTTGCTGGATGTTGATTGTTTTTCATATCTCCACCCTCCTTCTCCTAGTATCCTTAAGTGCATGAGGAACGCCTGGTGAGCGGTCTATTGAAGACAGCTTCTGACAAAATGAATAGGGGCCTGGCCTACGCAGTGACGTCATCGTGCACGCCGATCGATCTCTGTCCATGTTGGAGATGACTGGGTTGATTTTCCATAAAGCGCTGTGACTATACCAATCATGTTGGTGCAAATTTTAGTAACAAAAGCAAATAATTTTTAACAGTCTTATGCCCCGTACACACGGTCGGACATTGATCGGACATTCCGACAACAAGATCCTAGGATTTTTTCCGACGAATGTTGGCTCAAACTTCTTTTGCGTACACACGGTCGCACAAAGTTGTCGGAATTTCCGATCGCCAAGAACGCGGTGACGTAAACCACATACGACGAGACTAGAAAAGGCCAGTTCAGAACCAAGCACGGCACCCTTTGGGCTCCTTTTGCTAATCTCGTGTTAGTAAAAGTTTGGTGAGAGACGAATCTAGCTTTTTCAGACTCGTGGCTTTCAGATCGTTTTCTGCGGTTCAGTTTGTGCTTGTGGGTTTGTATCTGCTCTTCAGTGCGTGCAGTCAGTTCGTATTGGAGTTTTCTGTGCGATCTTGTCCGCTCGTTGCTGTTTTTCAGGTCGCTCTTCACAGGCCTTGCTGTTCTTCAGTGCGTTCTGTTACTTCGTTCTGAGCAGCCGACCGTTTTCTAGCCATGTTGCGTATACGTACTCCTCGTAGAGTTTGTGCTGTGCGGGGGCTTGGTGTTGGGGTCCTGACCTTGACACAAGTCCAGTCCATGAACAGGGTGGGGAGGAGTTCATGGACCAAGAATTGGTTGCTTTAGCGTGATCCGTTCTCTCATATGCCTTTGCTCCGTGAGATCCATGAGAATAATCCTGAT
Source organism: Aquarana catesbeiana (assembly GCF_042186555.1). NCBI lineage: Eukaryota > Metazoa > Chordata > Amphibia > Anura > Ranidae > Aquarana > Aquarana catesbeiana. The sequence goes on along the minus strand of NC_133326.1, from coordinate 382,649,393 downwards.
GATTTCAGGAACTTTCTCAGGATGACGGACCTTGTATTTCACCGTTTGTTGGCTTCGCTGACCCCCTATATCAGCAGGCGGGATACCTGCATGAGGCAAGCCATCACTCCGGAGCAGAGGCTCGTCGCTACCCTGAGGTACTTGGCGATGGGGAGAAGTCTGCAGGACTTGAAGTTCTCGACAGGCATCTCCCCCCAGGCTCTGGGGATCATTATCCCAGAGACCTGTTCTGCCATTATCCAGGTCCTGCAGAAGGAGTATATGAAGTAAGATTTTTATCCTTTTAATATCACATTTTATTGTATATAATGTTTGCTAATATATTGTATTTCTTTCCTCATTCCCTAATTACCATGATTGTAATATGCTGTAAATGTCCCCTTTGTCCTCATGCATGCTGGAATTTTATGTAATTTTGTTTTTGTCCTTCATACATATTTGCCTTCACTTACCTCCCCAGCATGGTCTCCTGCCTCTATATTCACCTCATGTAGTCACTTAACAATGTATTTTATCAGCTCCATAGTAGTGCTTTACCCCAAACACCCCCTAAAATGTTTAGAAATGTGATTTGTGCTTTAAATTCAGGCAGAGTGCCAGAGGCTTGTTTTTGTGGTGTCCCCAAATCATTTTGAACCCTCCCTCCCCCCCAACTGCTAAGTCAGCTGATCCCAATTCTCTATCTATCCTCAATTCTCTATCTGCTGACTTTGCCAAACCCATACACACTATACCCACCTCTTTTGTGCTCAGATTTATGGATGAATTCCCCAAAGCATGTAGTGCAAGGGCCTGCCGGTATACTTTCAAATGGTACTGTTTCAAGTTTTTGTATCCTATTATTATCTTGATAGGTAATAGCAGAATGTCCAAATGTGCTCAAATGTGTACAGTGTGTATTTATATCTTTGTATTATGACACTTCTTACCTGTCCAGTGGGCTGCCAATAGTGTAACTAAGGAGGGGCTGTTCCAAGTAATACCCATTATTTAGGCATTCATCTCTCAATGAAGTTGTGAGGGTTACCTGTCCAAGATTCCTCCCCCCTATAATGTTAGAAATGGCCCATGAGAGGGGGGGGGGGAATATGATAGGTGTACCTTATACTTTGGTGTTGTAAAATTCCCCTTAATAAATGTTATCTGGATGTTGGCCAAGAATGTTTGTGTCTAATCTGCTTTCCATGTTTATGTGCAAAAATACTAATTTTTTTTTTTTTCCTCAACAGTTTCCTTCCACGCCACAGGAATGGCAGACTGTGGCCTCCCACTTTGCCCAGCGGTGGGACTTTCCTAACTGCGGAGGGGCAATTGATGGGAAACACGTCCACATCATCCCACCACCCAACTCGGGGTCGTACTATTATAATTACAAGGGGTTCAATAGTATTGTGATGTTGGCGGTGGTGTCGGCTAATTACGAGTTCCTGTATGTGGACGTGGGGAAGAATGGCCGGATGTCCGATGGTGGAGTCATCGCCCAGACAGAGTTTTACAGGCATCTCAAGAATGGCAGCTTGGACTTGCCACCTCCTGAAGACAATATGGAAGGACTAACGTTCGTCTTCGTTTCAGATGAAGCATTTGCGCTGGGGGACCATCTTATGCGGCCATTCCCGTTGAGGACCCTCACCCCGGAACAGAGGGTTTTTAATTACCGGCTGGCCAGAGCCAGAAGAGTGGTGGAGAACACATTTGGAATCATGGCCAGCCGGTTCCGCCTATTTCTTAAACCCATCCATATGGCGGAGTATAAACTGAATCATATAATCCTGGCGTGCTGTGTTCTACATAACTTTTTACGTCAACATTCTGCCAATTATGCTAGCTCAGTTGGGCCTGAGGCCGGAATGATAAATGAAACAACCCTGACGGCGCTTGAAAGTGGCCGTCCTGGCTTGCCCTCCCTGAGTGCCTGTGATGTCCGGTTAAGATACCTTGAGTTCTTTGCGGGTAGGGGGGCCATCAATATGCCAGACAATTTGTGAAACCTTGATCCAATTAAAAAGAAAAAATCGCAAATCTTTGGTGACATTTACTGCTTGTGTTTGTTTTAGCTGACCCTGACAGAAATGTGGTGAGTCCAGAAAATGGCGTGATTGTGTAACCTTACAAAGCACTGTTGGGTGTTATTTACTAAAGGCAAAGACACTTTGCACTACAAGTGCACCTGAAACTGCACTGAAACTGCACTTGTAGTGCAAAGAGGATTTGCCCTTAGGAAATAACCCCCATTGTCACAGAAAACAGCAATTTCATCACCACAAAAGTGTTGTAGCATTGAGACAATAATCCATACATTCTTGATTAACAATCTTTTTAATACCTGCACAATCACATGTGCATTTAGAAAAGGTTTTTAAAACAAACCAACATGTTTGTTGTATAACAATTTTTGGGGTGGCATTATCAAAAATAGAAATGTCCATTTAAGATAAAACAGGCATGTGTAAAACCAACAAGAAAGACACAAATCTTGAACTTACAAAGTTCACATTTGGTAGAACTTGAAGGCAATATCAGACATGAGTATTTAGGAACTGTGTTTGATATTGCGTTCAGATGGGGTGAAGTCACCCCAGGAAAAGGCAAATTTGGAAGATGCACACAAATTTCCCAATGTCAACATGTGCTAGCTGCCATCACGGCGGATCAAGGGACGTGTTTTGGGGGAGAAACCCCTTCCTCTCAGCTACTTTATTATTGAGGAAGGGGTTGCACCCACAAAACGCATCCACTGATCTCCCGTGATGGCAAATAGCACATGTTGGCACACTGTGTGCATCCTCCAAATTTGGCTTTTCTAAAAATCGCTAAAACATTTTGAACATTGTAGCACACAAAAAAATAAAGTGATTTGGAGGGGTTTTAAACTCTACCCAAAACATCAATGATGTTCTTATTTTTTTGAATAACATCATTGATGTTTTTCTGGAGGTTTTCCAAAGCTAAATTACACCCCATGATCTCCTTGTGCACTTTCTGATGTGAAAACGATCTGGATCCACAACATCACGATCACCTAAAAAGAGAGAAACCAAACAAAAACAGGTATAAAAAATATGCCGGCATCCATCTCTTACCTGAGCCTGTGGTCGCAGACACTCACCTGTTGTGGTGACTAGTTCCACCACGTCTTCTTCCTCCTGCTCTTCTTGTGTTGGGGGGATTTCCCCTTCTTCTAGGGGGAGGGGGGCTCTGGTCTCCTCGGATGAGGGGTGTCCTCCGAGTCTTTTCTCCCCTATGTAAAACAAAAATGGTATACTTAGCACACAGATATTTGATGGCAGAACTATAAATAGGAAACATTGCTTGGAAGTGGGGTACAATTGTCTATTTTGTCCGAGTTCCAAAATGGAGCATTTTCAGTGTCCTTTGTCAAGCTGCAATACTTTACCTGTTTTGTCCAAGCTTCACAGATGGAGACCCCCCTATAGTATACACTGGAGCACCTGTGTGGCCCCCCTAAAAAAAATGGTGTTCTGGTGCCCCACACTAGTGTTCCAGTGTCCAGATGTGAAAACAGCTGCTCTGTGTCCTCTCCTTACACAGAATCTAGTTTGCATTTCATTCTAGTAACAAAGCCATCTACACAACCAAATTAGTTTCATACAAGTAGGGTGTAAAAAATGTGGCCAAATGCATATGGCCAAAACAATGGTGTTTTATAGGACGAACGAATAATGTGCCCATGAACATGAAAGTTGCCATTTTAAAATGTACAACACTTTTAAGAAAAGCACATGGAGCAGCACGAACGTAATAAAGACAAAAAGAAGAGGAACACAGCACAACTACTTTTTTGCAGCACTCTCCGGATATTTCTGTACTGCTCATGTTCTCGTAATTTGAGGTCCGACCACCGTTTCCTGAGCTGATCTTTCGATCGACGTACCCCGAAATTCCAGTGCAGACTTTTGACCACTTTCGCCATGATCTTGGCCTTTCTGAGATTGGGGTTGTGGTAAGGTCCATACTTCCCGTCATAGTCGGCCTTCTTCAGGATGTCGACCATCTCCAACATCTCGCCAAAGGACATATTTGATGCCTTAAATCTTCTCCTTCTGGATCGGGAAGTCTCTGGATCCGGGCTTTCCTCCTTCTCCTCCTCGTTGCTGTAATTAGCACGCACCTGCTGTGTCTCCACCATGTGCTCTTCCCCCACTGCGCAGAACGAAAAGGGGTGGGGAATAGACTAGAAAGAACATCAGGGGTGGGTGGAGTTACATGCATGCGCAGTGTGTATAAAGCGTAACACGCGTGCGTATTATGTACGATCTGTGAGCGGAGGAAGGAGCATCGGAGGCGCCGATCGTGATAACAAAGGTAAGATCTAAACTTGGGCCTATACTGCTTCGAAATTGAACCCTATATTGTAACAAGATTAGGAGAGTTTGGTCTGACCTTAGGGTTTGTCTTGTGTCTTGCAGAGAAAATGGATGGCTTCAACGACCACAATTTCCTCCCCCTGTTCATAGACAAGTACAGGGAGCTGCCCTGTCTGTGGCAGGTGAGACACCCCCATTACAACAATAAACAAAAGAGGCAGGCAGCGCTGGAGAAACTGCTGGAGTTGGTGAAGCCGGTGGTCCCCACAGCAACCATCCCTTATTTAAAAACCAAAATTGGTGGCCTGAGGAGCACTTATCTTAGGGAGCGCAAGAAGGTCACAGATTCCCAGAGGTCCGGAGCAGGAGCAGATGACGTGGTACTATGAGAGACTGCGATTTCTGTCAGACCACACTGAAGTCAGGGAATCCCTCTCCACTCTTCCTTCCACTCTTCCTTCCACCCCAGCTGAGGCTTCCGATGTCCAACCTGGGCCTTCCAGCCAGGAAGAAGTGGAGGAGCCCAGCTGGAGCCAGGTATAGCATTGTTCTACATATTTCTGGTCAATAAATAAATGATGTTTACTAGATGTTATTATTGATCACTAATTGCTGATTGCAAAAAGTGTTTTACATATCAATAGACAGTAGTGGGCACCCAAAATTGGGACAAGAATGAAAAATGCTGGGCTCAGAATGATAGTCTGTTATATTTTTTAACATTCAATTTGCAACAGTCAGGAGGTGAAAATTGTGTGTGATTGATGAAAAAAATAATAAAACAATGTCCCTTTTTCATACACAGGAAGACCTCAGCCAGGAGGAGGCTGTGGAATGTGGCAGACAGGAGGAGGCGGGGCTAAGTTGCAGCCAGGAGGAGGCGGGGCTAAGTGTCAGCCAGGAGAAGCCTGGGACAAGTCGAAGCCTGACAGAATCGCAGGTTCCTCCCCTCCGCCTTCCATACAAAAGAGCGAGGAAGGCGACTCACATGCAGGATTCTGCCCTCAGGCTGATTCAGGAGGCTTCTGCGTCCCTCAGAGCCTTACCCACTCCTGAAGAGGCCTTTGCCTGCATGGCTGCCACAAAACTGCAGAGCATGCAGGAGGGTCAACGCAAAATATGTGAGGACCTTCTTTATAAAGTCCTAAGTAAGGGGGTGAGTGGTGAACTAACACCCAATACCCACCTGAGTGAGTTGGCCCCTCCTCCTCCTGCTGTCACAACTCCACCACCAGAGCCACAGCGTGAAAGGAGGCGTGGAAGGAAGACAAGAGAGTGATGGCCCTGGGTTCAGTCTGGTCTGGCAAAAGATACAGCCTCTTGTATGACCACAGCCTGGGGACACAGATGTCATCTGCTGCTTTCCGGATCTCTGGGACTTCTGGACCATACTGCACTCCCTTAGATAAGGACTCCTCAGGCCACCAATTTTGCTTGCAAATAGTTGATGTGTGCCCTGGGGGTCCAAGGCTTCACCCATTTCTGCTGTTTCTCCAGCGTTGCCTCCCTCTTTGTTTAGTTGTGAGCCCTTAAATGAAATTTTTTGGAAAATTATACTCTCCTATGTGTGTTTTCATTCAAAAAGGACAGTTTGTTGGTGACGATTCAGGTACATTTCTAAAGTACAATGTGAAATTAACAAGAGACAACAACACCAAACAATCTCCTACAGATTAAATATAACAACATATCAATGGTGTTGTGGTAACTTGACACACAAAACACACACAAAAATATTCTGGAGTAAAACTAAAAATACAATAAAACAAAGATCAGCCTTTAAAAAAATGCAAACAAAAAAAAAAATAATCTGCCTTAAAACAAAAAAAACAAAAAAAATACAACAAAAAAATAATGTTGTCAGATGTGACAAATCAAAATATATTGAGGGAATCCCGATAAATAGTAAAGAAAGAAGTTTGTGAGAAGTCTGTGTGAATATGAGCAGCAAAACTACTTCATTCTTCTCACATTATAAAGAAGAAGAGAGTGCGCTGTATTAAATCATTTTTAACATTGCAGCGTGACGAAAATGCTGTATCCATTGCGAACGCTAAGTTTACCAGACCGAGCTGCTCCGTCTCAGAATTTCTTCTGAGCATGCGTGGCACTTTGTGCGTCGGAACAGGCCACACACGGTCAGAATTGACGCGATCGGATTTTGTTGTCGGAAAATTTTATAGCCTGCTCTCAAACTTTGTGTGTCGGAAAATCCGATGGAAAATGTCCGATGGAGCCCACACACGGTCGGAATTTCCGACAACATGCTCCGATCGGACATTTTCCATTGGAAAATCCGACCGTGTGTACGGGGCATTGCACTATTGTGGGCTTTTGTTTCTTTTAATATTTAAACCTGCTGCGTCCATTTGTGAGTGGTTATCTGCAAGGATGCTGTGGAGTGGAGCAGTTGGTGATATACACACACTTGTCATGACCACTCATATATAGAGGTTTATGGAATTCTGGTACTCTTTTTTTTTTTTTTTTATAACTGACAATTTTTATTATATTTTCCACAGAAAAACAATACAGCATTATAGCATTGGGTACAGGGAGAGAAAGAGATCGCAATGTCACATTTCAACTTGGCACATAATCACCCAAACATTGGGCGGCGAAGCCTTTCAATATAAACAGTTAGTGAGAAAATAAAGTGGGTTTACTGGATTATAATACATCTCAAACAGTATATCCGTTAGTACACTTTGCATAAATGTATAAATTCACAAAAAGAAAAAAGAAAGAAAAGAGTAGAGAAAGGAGGAAGAAGGGGGAGGGGATGGCCACCCATCTCCAGAACCCGGAACAAGTCGGTGGGGGATGGGTCATAAATACATAAATGACACATTTTATTAGGTCGCAGGAGTCTCCAACAGAACCCAGGGTTCCCAAATACGGTTATGCTTTTCAAGAGTATCATTTAATGAGGCCGTAAGATATTCCATTCTCTTGACATCTCTGATCCTGGAATGCAGCTCAGTCAGTGAGGGGGTTTTCTGGTACTCTTTTAATAAGCTTTCTTGTGAACACGGTGGAGAGGTAGAAGCTTTCTATTTTCACTATTTTTTCACTATTTTAAGAGCGGTTCATCGCTGTCACATTGGATTGTTCACTGTTGTATTGCAACACTATGCTGGACTTTATATGATAAAGGGTGTTAGCCTTATGTGTGAGCTCATTTTTTATTTTCATTTTCACATTTCTTTTGATGTTTTATTTGGGCTATAGCTTTGACCTATTCTGTATTATTGTTATACATGTCCAGAAAAAGATTTAGAAGACCTCATTATTTGTCATCTATCAAATAAAATAATTAAGTCACTGCACTTATTCAACAAAAGGAAAACATATCCAAAATATTCAATACAAATATTTGTTTACTATTCCATCACTAAATCTTCCATATTTAGATATTTATTCTAGGTACAAACGGTAAGCCTCGGTTCACATTGGTGCGATGCGAGAACCCTGCAAATCCACTGCGAGTTTCCGCATCGCACCCGACTCGCAGGCAGTTTAAACTGCCAAATGCAAACTTCTTGGAGTGTCAATAGAAACTTAATGACACCCCCAAATCAGTTTGCATATCACAGTGTGAACTGTCAATTCGGACTGGAATTGGATCGCATGGGTGTGAACATGGACAGAAGCAAAGTAGGTTTCGTGATATCTTTGCTTTCTGAGAGAGCCTTGGCCTGGGCAAACCCTCTATGGGAGATGTAAAAACCCGTGGTCCTGAGTTACCCTGAATTTATGGCTTCCTTCAAAAGGGTATTTGATGTTCCCGCATGCTCCGCTTCTGCTGCCAAGAGCCTCATGTCCATCAAACAGAGTACGAGAACTGTTGCGGAATACGCCATTGAATTCTGCACTCTGGCAGAAGAGGTTGCTTGGAACAATGAGGCCCTCGTGGCTGCCTTCTCTCATGGTCTCTCAGATAACATCAATGATGTTATGGATGAGATGGCAGCCCGAGATATACCCACTGAGCTGGAGAGGTTGATCACATTTGCCATCCTCATTGACTCCAGACTCAGAGAAAGACTCTCTCTTAAGGAACGCTGGCGCAAGCCTCTTGTACATTAGTCTCGGAGCTTTACAGTCCCACCCTTGCCTCCCTCCCATGCCTCCTGGTACCGAGTCGGTCTGTGAAGATGAACCCATGCATTTGGGCTTCACGTGTCTCTCTGAGAGAGCCCTTAGGAGGAGGGAGAGATTGTGCCTTTATTGTGCCAGGCTGGTCACTTTTGAAGTCTTGTCCTACCCGTCCAGGGAATGCCCGAACCTTGAGGTCCTGTCACGGACAGACCTTAGGTCGCGTTGTTTTGTCTCCAGTTTCCCAGAAAGATAAGCCCCTGGTTTCGGTTACTCTGTATTGGGCTGGGTCATCCGTCGAGATACAGGCTCTAATCGACTCTGGGGCTGCAGGCCTGTTCATTGATGCTGCCTTTGTATCGAAGCACTCGATTCCGTTGCAGCTGCGTAACACTCCAATTGCCATTGAGGCTCTTGACGGGAGACCTCTACAGCCTGCCCATGTGACTCATGAGACTGTTCCATTTTCCATGGCCGTAGGGGCCCTTCACCATGAGATAATCCAATTCCAAGTTATTTGCTCACCTAAGTTTCCGCTGGTTATTGGTTATCCTTGGTTACAGAAGCACAACTCATCTTTTGACTGGCTCCAAGCTGAGATTCTATCCTGGTCTCCACAGTGCAGTGAGAGATGCTTCCAGAAGGTAGCCAAGGTCCTGTGCACCTCTTCACTCTCCTCCCTGCCAGAGGAGTGCCGCCATTTTAGCGATGTCTTTGACAAAGGTCAAGCTGGTACTTTGCCTCCACACCAGTCGTATGATTGCGCAATTGACCTTCAACCTGGTGCCATACCCCCCTGTTTACCCTTTGTTGGTCTTGGAGGATAAGGCCATGGAGGAGTATGTTGCAGATGCACTTTCTCGAGGTTTCATGCGCAAATCCTCATCTCCTGCTGGTGCTGGTTTCTTTTTTGTGAAGAAGAAGAGTGGTGAGCTGAGACCTTGTATCGATTATAGGAGAATTAATCATTTCACAATTAAGAATGCCTATCCCATTCCGTTGATTACGGAGTTATTTGACCGCCTCAAGGGAGCAATGGTTTTCACAAAGCTTGATATGAGAGGGGCATAAAGTCTCGTCAAGGATTAAGGAGGGCTACTAGTGGAAAACTGCGTTTAATACCAGATCAGGTCATTATGAGTATCTCGTAATGCCTTTTGGCCTTTGTAACCCTCTGGCAGTTTTCCAGGGGTTCATTAACAATGTCCTCCGAGATTTGTTGCAGTTATGTGTAATAGTTTATCTCGACGATATCCTCATATTTTCCAATTTCCTGGAGAGCCACCACACAGATGTCTCTCATGTGCTTCAGAGACTAAGAGAGAACAATCTCTATTGTAAACTGGAAAAGTGTGAATTACATTTGTGAACAGGTTAAATTCCTGGGCTATGTAATTTCCACTGCTGGTTTTTCGATGGACCCAGAGAAACTTTCAGCGATCCTACAGTGGCCTTGAACTGTGGGTTTACGTCCTCTGCAACGTTTTCTTAGCTTTGCCAAGTATTATTGGAAGTTTATTTGTAACTTCTCATCTCTAGTCAAGCCCCTGACTAATATGACCAGGATAGACGGCAACCCACAGAGTTGGTCTCCGGAGTCCATTAACGCTTTTGAGAGTCTCAAGGCTGCCTTTGTTTCTGCTCCTGTGTTGGCACACCCTGATCCTATGTTGCCTTTTATTCTAGAAGTTGATGCTTCTGAGAATGGAGTTGGTGCCCTTCTGTCTCAACGTCCTAACTCTGAGTGTGCTATGCATCCGTGTGGTTACTTTTCAAAGAAATTGTCACCGGCAGAGTGCAATTACGAGATTGGTGACAGAGAGCTGTTGGCGATCATTTTAGCCCTGAAAGAATGGAGACATCTCCTTGAAGGTACCACAGTGCCGGTTCTCATCCTTACTGACCATAAGAATCTCACATTCTTTCCTGAGGCTAAGCGCCTCTCTCCCAGAAGGGCGCAATGGGCTCTTTTCTTGTCGAGTTTTAATTAAATTGTCTCATTCTTACCCAGTACTAATAATGTAAGGGCTGTCGCCTTGTCACAACAATTTTCCTCCACTTCCAAGATGGCGTCGGTTCCGATTCCTGTGATTCCTCCTGAACGTATTCTGGCTATGGTTCGCACAAGTCTTACTTCTCCTTTGGGTGACAAAATTCTTGCTTCTCAGGAGTATGCTCCTCCTGAGAAACCTTGTGACCGCTGCTTTGTTTCCCGAGAGTCTCCATACTGCTGTGCTCCAGACTTACCATTCTCCCAAGGCTGCTGGCCTCCCTGGGAAGAATCAACTTTTTTGGGCCATTTCCCAACAATTCTGGTGGCCTAGTCTATGTGCTGATGTAACCGCCTTCTTCATAGCTGCCTGTTACGTGCCATTCTGTTACTCTGCCTTGCTCAGAGTAAGACTCCTACAACCCATACCTAATGGAGAGAGGCCCTGGACCCACCTGTCTATGGAGTTCATTGTGGAGTTACCCAACTCCCAGGGCAACACAGTTATCCTTATGGTGGTTGACCGGTTCTCGAAAATGTCGCATTGTATTCCACTCAAGAAGTTTCCTACTTCTAAGGAACTGGCTTCTATTTTTGCTCGGGAGATCTTCCGCTTACATGGGCTACCCAAGGTGATTGTCTCAGACAGGGTAGTCAGTTTGTGTCCCAGTTCTGGCGAGCCTTTTGTACACAGTTGGGTATTCAGCTTGCTTTCTCCTCTGCGTATTACCCGCAGTCTAATGGGGCCGCAGAACGAGCCATTAAGTCCTTGGAGCAATTCCTACGTTGCTATATTTCTGACCATCATAACAATTGGTCAGACCTCTTACCGTGGGTGGAGTTTGCTCACAACGGTGCCTTGAATTCTGCTTCCCGTTTTTCCCCGTTTATGGCGAACTATGGTTTCCAACCTTCCGCGTTGCCTGCCTCGTTTGTTCCGCAGAGTATTCCTGTGTTAGAGGAGCATCTCCATGGCCTTTGTTACACTTGGGCACAAGTCCAGGAGGGTTTACGACATGCTAACGATAGGTACAGACTCCATGCTGACCGCAGATGCCTGCCTGCACCTTCCTACCAGATTAGGGACAGAGTCTGGCTGTCGTCTCGCAAACTTCAACTTCATGTTCCTTCTTTGAAGTTCGCACCTCGGTTTATTGGGCCTTTCCGTATCCTTCGCAGTATTAACCCAGTGGCTTACGCGTTGGACCTTCCTCCTAGTATGAGCATCCCTAATGTGTTTCATGTCTCCTTATTGAAACCTTTGGTCTGCAACCGCTTTACCACCTCGGTGCCACGACTTCACCCTATACAGGTTGAGAACCATGCGGAGTATGAAGTACAATCCATTGTTGACTCCCATAGGTTCCGTGGGCGAATACAGTACCTGGTGCATTGGAAGGGGTACGGTCCGGAGGAACGCTCTTGAGTCTCATCCTCGGACGTACATGCCCCTGTCCTCCTCTGTGATTTCCATAGACATTTTCCCCTCAAGCCCGGTGGTCCTCCGAGGGGGAGGGGTCGTTGAGGAAGGGGTACTGTCAGGGCTGGGCTCAGTCCTTCCTTCTCTGAGCTGGCCACTCAGCTGTCGGCTAATTGCCAGCTCCTTTCTCTCCACAGTGACTCAGCTGTTGATGATCTGCTCGTCAGTCCTGGTTACTTCATCTCTGCCTTCGCCTTTGGTCACATCTCAGAAACTTTATCCTGCGTTCCTGTTGAAGACTTGCTCGGCTGATATCCCTTCTGGCTCCTGATCCTGTTTGCTGTACTACTATGTTGATCTCTGGCTCTCTGACATTGGCATTGGCTGACTACCCGATCTGGTTTATGAACTCTGGCTATGTATTGACTACTCTTACTCTGCTTACCTTTTTATTAATATTAAACAAGTGTGATTAACTGTACTTCTGTCACGGTCTGATTCATGGTTTCTGACATGTTCTTTATTTGTTGTTCCATAACATTGAGTTTCTTCCTTATGATGTCAAGTTCACCATTCCACACCATGATGTCTTGTATTAGCCTTTGTGCACTGTCACTTGTGAAATGTTCAGCTTGCTCTTCAACAACCAGCACATCACTCTAAAAATTAGAGTAAAAACATGTCTTACAAATATGCAGGCATATATATATTACCTGAAGCTGGGGTGTCAGACACTCACCTGTTGTGGTGACAATCTCACTGACTTCCTCCACCTCTCCTTCCTCCAGATCCTTGGGGTGTGTTCTTGTTCTGAGTTCCCCTTGTTTCTGAGGTGGGGGGTTCCAGGTGTCCTCTGAGTGATGTTCTCTGAGTCTTTTCTCCCCTATTAGAATGAAACAAAATGTATACTTTAGCACACAGATATTTGAGTCCAGAAATAGGAATATGAAACATTGCTGGGAAGTGGAGTACAATTGTCTGTTTTGGGCAGAGTTCCAAGCTGAAGACATGATTTTTACCTTACCAACTTGCAATACTTACCTTTTTGTGCCAATTTTCACACATGGAGACACCCCAAGTATCCACTGGAGCACCTGTGTGGGACACCCTAAAAAGTTTGTTCTTGTGTCCCACACTAGTGCTCCTGAGTAGGGATGAGCTCCGAGTTTGAGTCGCCTGTTCGATTGTTTGTCGAATTGCAAACGTTATGGGCCGTTCGCTCCAAATTTGAGTGGTGCGTCACGGCCCATATTTCACTGCGGCATCGCGGTGCATTGCTGGCTGATGATTGGCCAAGCATGTACTATGACCCGCATGCTTAGCCAATCACAGCTCCGTCTGTACAGAGAGCCGTAATTGGCCAAAGCCAGGGTGGCTTTGGCCAATCATGGCTCAGGGGGTTTAGTACACGCTCCAAACTATATAAGGCCGCCTGCGAGGCGGTGTGTTGTGGCGACGAAGAGAGATAGAGAGAGAGACAGTGTCATTTGATTTAAGTTAGATAGAGTAGGCAGGCTAGTCATTTAGCTGCACTTACAGTGTATTGTGTGTATATATATATATATATATATATATATATATATATATATATATATATACATATATGTGTGTGTGTGTGTGTGTGTGTATGTATATATATATATATACATCCTAGGTGTTGTGTGTGTGTGTGTGTGTGTATATATATATATATATATATATATATATATATATATATCCTGTATTCAGTTTAGCTAGATCCGTTTCTGTTATTCTCTTCCTAATATACTGACAGGCAGGCAGGTGTTTTTACAGTATTTACAGTTAGTGTACTGTGTCCTCTGCACAGTGTGCACCTAAAGCTACCTGAAGACAATTGCTGGTGTTCTGATCCTATTAATACCACAGGCAGGCAGCTGCAGTATTTACAGTTAGTGTACTGTGTCCTCTGCACAGTGTGTACCTAAAGCTACCTGAAGGCAATTGCTTGTGTTCTTCTGATCCTATTAATACCACAGGCAGGCGGATGCAGTATTTACAGTTAGTGTACTGTGTCCTCTGCACAGTGTGCACCTAAAGCTACCTGAAGACAATTGCTGGTGTTCTGATCCTATTAATACCACAGGCAGGCAGCTGCAGTATTTACACGTAGTGTACTGTGTCCTTTGCACAGTGTGCACCTAAAGCTACCTGAAGACAATTGCTGGTGTTCTGATCCTAATTATACCACAGGCAGGCAGCTGCAGTATTTACAGTTAGTGTACTGTGTCCTCTGCACAGTGTGCACCTAAAGCTACCTGAAGACAATTGCTGGTGTTCTGATCCTATTAATACCACAGGCAGGCAGCTGCAGTATTTACAGTTATGCCCTGTACACACGATCGGACATTGATCGGACATTCCGACAACAAAATCCATCGGATTTTTTCTGACGGATGTTGGCTCAAACTTGTCTTGCATACACATGGTTGCACAAAGTTGTCAGAATTTCCAAACGTCAAGAACGCAGTGACATACACGACGTACGACGAGACTATAAAAGGGCAGTTTAATACCAAGCGCGCCACCCTTTGGGCTCCTTTTGCTAATCTCGTGTTAGTAAAAGTTTGGTGAGAGACGATTCGCGCTTTTTCAGACTCGTGGTTTTCAGATCGTTTTTCTGCTGTTCAGTTTGTGCTTGTGTGTTTGTATCTGGTCTTCAGTGCGTGCAGTGAGTTTCCATTGGTTTATTCAGTGTGTTCTTGTCCGTTTGTTACTGATTTTCAGGTCGCTCTTCACAGGCCTTGCTGTTCTTCAGTGCGTTCTGTTAGTTCTTTCTGACCAGCCGACCATTTTAAAGCCATGTTGCGTGTACGTACTCATCGTAGAGTTCGTGCTGTGAGGGGGCTTGGTGTTGGGGTTCTTACTTTGACACAAGCCAAGTCCATGAACAGGGCGAGGAGGAGTTCATGGACCAAGAATTGGTTACTCCAGCGTGACCAGTTCTGTCACATGCCTTTGCTCCATGAGATCCGTGAGAATAATCCTGACGATTTCAGGAACTTTCTCAGGATGACGGACCCCGTTTTTCACCATTTGTTGGCTTTGCTGACCCCTGATATTAGCAGGCAGGACACCTGCGTGCGGCAAGCCATCACTCCGGAGCAGAGGCTAGTTGCCAAGTTGCAGTACTTGGCGATGGGGAGAAGCCTGCAGGACCTCAAGTTCTCGACAGGCATCTCCCCCCAGGCTCTGGGGATCATTATCCCAGAGACCTGTTCTGCCTTCATCCAGGTCCTGCAGAAGGACTATATTAAGGTAAGATTTATCCTTTAACATCACATTATATGTATTTAATGTTTGCTAATGTAGTGCTGGTAGATTTACAATCTACCGCAGATTAGGTAAATTTAGTAATTTGTGTGTTAGGAAGGTTAAAAGTTCGCCTCTGTTCCAGCTTGGCTGACTTTGTGTGTGCTTCCGTGCTGACCGGCTGGGTGTCGCTGTTATCATTAGTCAGTGTTGGAAGGGCAACTTGTCGAAGTGTATAGATGCTCCTCTGTCTCGGAGACAAGCTTGTGGAGGTGGTCCTCCGAGTTGCATTCTGGGAAGGGGGTATTTATGGGACAGACGCCATGTTCTAAGGTCTTTTTTTGCAGTCACCTGCTGGCCCTCCTGGCCGACAGGTATGCGTTAAGGAGCTACCTCGTGGTCCTCTGATCGGGAGGCCCACAATTCTACGGCGCAGGGGTGGGTCCAGAGGCTTGTCTGGGGCCTACCACCGCGGCCGAGGAATGGTCCTGAGCTGTCGGTCCTGTGTGACGAAGCTGGACAGCCAAGGTGATCCCAGGGGAGGACCCGTCTTGGAGAGATCACGCAGCGTGCTGGTCTATAGAGGGGCCTGCTGACTCGGTTGTAGGACGTATCCAAAAGAAGTAATTATACAGCATAGTGTCATTGGTTCGGCTTAAAGGTTCAGGCACTGTGACTGACTGTTCACTGCAGAAGATCTGATACATCCTGTGGCAGAGGATCGTGCAGATTTACCCCACCAAGTAAGTCTGTGGCAGAGACTTTAGATCCGTGCTGCGTACTGGCTGCTAGACCGGTGAGAGAGGCCTATCCAGACGAGCAAAGAGTGCGTCCCATGAGGGGAACGCATTCCACATAATTATCTGGATTCTACTGGGACATTTGTCGCTAACATCTTTTAAGAAGATATTTGAGTTTCTCCTGAAAGTTTCCTTTTCCGTCTCTTTCCTGCTACTTCCTAAAGTTTGACTGTTCAATAAAGCATTGAAAACGTACTCCGGTGTTGGTGCGTGTGTCGTCCAGCAGTAAACTCAACGGAACCCCTAGACCCGGTGCCGGTGAAACAGAGGGAAGCAAAGTGAAGGTAACAGACCCGCTTAAACCAGCAGCTCCACCGTGAGTTAGGGCTACACTAATATATTGTATTTCTTTCATCATTCCCTAATTACCATGATTGTGATATGCTGTGAATGTCCCCTTTGTCCTCATGCATGCTGGAATTTTTTAACGCTTTTTTTTGTCCTTCATGCATATTTGCCTTCACTTACCTCCCCAGCATGCTCTCCTGGACCTATATCCACCTCGCCTAGTCACTTAACATTGTATTTTGTAAGCTCCATAGTAGTGCTTTACCCTAAAATGTGTAAAAATGTTATTTGTGTCCTTAAATTCTGGCAGAGTGCCAGAAGGCTTTTTTTTGGGTCCTAAACTCATTTGGAACCCTCCCCCCAACCGCTAAGTCAACCGATACCAATCCTCTATCTGCTGACTTTGCCAAACCCATACACACTATATACCTACCTCTTTTATGGTCAGATTTATGGATGAATTCCCCAAAGCATGTAGTGTACTGTTTAAAGTTTTTGTATCCTATTATTATCTTGATAGGTAATTGCAGAATGTTAAAATTGTGCTCCAATTTGGACAGTGCGTATTTATATTTTTGTATTATGACACTTCTTACCTGTCCAGTCGGCTGCCAATAGTGTAAGTAGGGAGGGGCTAGCCAAAGTAATACACATTATTTAGGCATTCATCTCTCAATGAAGTGGAGAGGGTTACTTGTCCAAAACATCTCCCCCCCCCCCAAAAAAATTTTTTTACAATGGGCCATCAGAGGGGGTGATGAATCTGATAAGTGGACCTTATATTTTTGTCATTAAATACTCCCTAAAATAAATGTTATACTGATGTTGGCCAAGAATGTTTGTGTCTAATCTGCTTTCAATGTTTATGTGCAAAATGACTAATTTTTATTTTCTGGTTTGACTCCACAGTTTCCTTCCATGCCACAGGAATGGCAGACTGTGGCCTCCCACTTTGCCCAGTGGTGGGACTTTCCCAACTGCGGAGGGGCAATTGATGGGAAAAACGTCCACATAATCCCACACCCCAACTCGGGGTCATACTATTACAACCACAAGGGGTTCAATAGTATTGTGATGTTGGCGGTGGTGTTGGCTACTTACGAGTTCCTGTATGTGGACGTGGGGAAGAATGGCCGGATGTCGAATGATGGAGTCATCACCCAGACCGAATTCTACAGGCATCTACAGAATGGCAGCTTGGGCTTGCCACCTCCAGAAGACAATGCGGAAAGACTCCCATTCCTCTTTGTTGCGGATGAAGCGTTTGCGCTGGGGACCATCTTATGCGGCCATTCCCTATGAGGACCCTCACCCCGGACCAGAGCGTTTTTGATTACCGGCTACTTCTTACACCGATACACATGGCGGAATATAAACTCAATCACCTCATCCTGTCTTGCTGTGTTCTCCACAACTTTTTAAGGAGAAATTCTTTCAACTTTGCTGCCTCAGTTGGGCCTGAGGCTGGAATTCATATTAATGAACCAACCCTGACGGCGCTTGAAACTGGCCGTCCTGGCTTGCCCCCCCCAGAGTGCCTGCGAGGTCCGTATAAGATATATGGAATACTTTGCGGGTAGGGGGGCCATCGACAGACAATGTCTGAGACATTTTTTAAATAAAAATATATTTGAAACTGAATAAATATTTGCTTTTATTTACTGCTTGGCTTTCTTTTAGCTGTCTCCTCGGTTATCTTTTATTAAGGTTATATTTTTTTGGCCTCTTTCTTCAACAGTGCAAAGGAAATTTCATTTACACATGAGGTGACAATCTCTTCTTCGGCTAACTATTATTATGTTGTGGGTCTGCTACACACACCTTGTTTTTTTTATAAATGTATGTAATGCATTACTGACAAAAATATTACTAATTTTCAACACCATGACCGAAATTTGGGGAGTCATGAAAATGGCGTGATTGTGTAAATTTAGAAAGCACTGTTGGGTGTTATTTACTAAAGGAAACTACACTTTGCATTACAAGTGCACTTGAGAC
Organism: Aquarana catesbeiana; assembly: GCF_042186555.1. NCBI lineage: Eukaryota > Metazoa > Chordata > Amphibia > Anura > Ranidae > Aquarana > Aquarana catesbeiana. The sequence continues at coordinate 382,631,201 of NC_133326.1, read as the reverse complement.
TGCACTGAAACTGCACTTGTAGTGCAAAGTGGATTTGCCTTTAGTAAATAACCCAAATTGCCACTGAAAACAACAACTTTACTCCAAAAAATGCTTTTGAGCATTGAAAGAAGAAGCCACACATTGTGCTTTGATTAAAAAGATTGATAATCAACAATCACATGTGCGTTTCTAAAAGGGTTTTTGAACAAACCAATATGTTTGTTGTATATCATTTTTTTAGGTCACATTAATGATAAATGGCCTTTTATGATAAAACAGGCATGTTTAAACCCATAAAACAATATACAACTCTGGAACTTACAAAGTTCAACTTTTATAAAGTGAAGGCAATATCAGACATGAGCATGTATAACATGTGTTTGGTATTGCGTTCAGCAGATGGGGTGATGTCACCTCTGTAAAAGCCAAATTTAGAAGATGCACACAAATTTCCTAATGTCAACATGTGCTAGCTGCCATCATGGGGGATCAATGGACGTGTTTTGTGGGTGCAACCCCTTCCTCTCAGCTACTTTATTATCGAGGAAGGGGTTGCACCCACAAAACGCGTACATTGATCTCCCGTGATAGCAGATAGCACATGTTAAAACACTGTGTGCATCTTCTAAATTTGGCTTTTAACCACTTGAGCCCCGGACCATTATGCTGCCTAAGGACCAGAGGTCTTTTTCCAATTTGGCACTGCGTCGCTTTAACTGCTAATTGCGCGGTCATGCAATGCTGTACCCAAACGAAATTTGTGTCCTTTTCTTCCCACAAATAGAGCTTTCTTTTGATGGTATTTGATCACCTCTGCAGTTTTTATTTTTTGCGCTATAAACGGAAAAAGACCGAAAATTTTGAAAAAAAATGATATTTTCTACTTTTTGTTATAAAAAAAATCCAATAAACTAAATTTTAGTCATACATTTAGGCCAAAATGTATTCGGCCACATGTCTTTGGTAAAAAAAATGTCAATAAGCGTATATTTATTGGTTTGCGCAAAAGTTATAGCTCCTACAAACTAGGGTACATTTTCTGTAATTTACACAGCTTTTAGTTTATGACTGCCTATGTCATTTCTTGAGGTGCTAAAATGGCAGGGCAGTACAAAACCCCCCCAAATGACCCCATTTTGGAAAGTAGACACCCCAAGGAAATTGCTGAGAGGCATGTTGAACCCATTGAATATTTATTTTTTTTGTCCCAAGTGATTGAATAATGACAAAAAAAAAAAAATATTTACAAAAAGTTGTCACTAAATGATATATTGCTCACACAGGCCATGGGCCTATGTGGAATTGCACCCCAAAATACATTCAGCTGCTTCTCCTGAGTATGGGGATACCACATGTGTGGGACTTTTTGGGAGCTTAGCCGCGTACTGGGCCCCGAAAATACTCACTATACCTCTCAGCAAATAGCTTTGGGTGTCTACTTTCCAAAATGGGGTCATTTGGGGGGGTTTTGTGCCACCTGGGCTTTCCATGGCCTCCGAAACTGTGATAGGCAGTGAAGAGTGAAATCAAAAATTCACGCCCTTAGAAAGCCTGAAGGCGGTGCTTGGTTTTCGGGGTCCCGTATGCAGCTAGGCTCCCAAAAAGTCTCACACATGTGGTATCCCCGTACTCAGGAGAAGCAGCAGAATGTATTTTGGGGTGTAATTTCACATATTCCCATGGCATGTTTGAGCAATATATCATTTAGTGACAACTTTGTGCAAAAAAAAAAAAATTTGTCTCCTTCCCGCAACTTGTGTCGCAATATAAAATATTCCATGGACTCGACATGCCTCTCAGGAAATAGCTTGGGGTGTCTACTTTCCAAAATGGGGTCATTTGGGGGGGTTTTAACTGTCCTGGCATTTTATGCACAACATTTAGAAGCTTATGTCACACATCACTCACTCTTCTAACCACTTGAAGACAAAGCCCTTTCTGACACTCATTGTTTACATGAAAAAGTTATTTTTTTTTGCAAAAAAATTACTTTGAACCCCCAAACATTATATATTTTTTTAAAGCAAATGCCCTACAGATTAAAATGGTGGGTGTTTCATTTTTTTTTTCAAATGCATTTTTTGGGGAAAAAACACACTTTTTTAAATTTTAATGCACTAAAACACACTATATTGCCCAAATGTTTGATGAAATAAAAAAGATGATCTTAGGCCGAGTACATGGATACCAAACATGACATGCTTTAAAATTGCGCACAAACGTGCAGTGGCGACAAACTAAATACATTTTTAAAAGCCTTTAAAAGCCTTTACAGGTTACCACTTTAGATTTACAGAGGAGGTCTACTGCAAAAATTACTGCCCTCGATCTGACCTTTGCGGCGATACCTCACATGCATGGTGCAATTGCTGTTTACGTTTGACGACAGACCGCCGCTTGCGTTCGCCTTAGCGCGAGAGCAGGGGGTGACAGGGGTGCTTTTTTTTTTTTTTTCTTTTTTTTTTTTTGCTTTTTTATCTTATTTTTAAACTGTTCCTTTCATTTTTTTTTTTTTAATCATTTTTATTGTTTTTTTTTAATCATTTTTATTGTTATCTCGGGGAATGTAAATATCCCCTATGATAGCAATAGGTAGTGACAGGTACTCTTTTTTGAAAAAATTGGGGTCTATTAGACCCTAGATCTCTCCTCTGCCCTCAAAGCATCTGACGACACCAAGATCGGTGTGATAAAATGCTTCCCCAATTTCCCAATGGCGCTATTTACATCCGGCGAAATCTAAGTCATAAAATGCTCGTAGCTTCCGGTTTCTTAGGCCATAGAGATGTTTGGAGCCACTCTGGTCTCTGATCAGCTCTATGGTCAGCTGGCTGAATCACCGGCTGCATTCTCAGGTTCCCTGTTGAGACAGGAGAGCCAGAGAAAAACACGGAAGATGGTGGGAGGGCATTCCCTCCCACGGCTTGTAAAAGCAGTCTAGAGGCTAATTAGCTGCTAGGATTGCTTTTACATGAAAGCCGACCGCTGGCTGAAAAGAATGATACCAAGATGATACCTAAACCTGCAGGCATCATTCTGGTATAACCATTCAAAGTCGTGAATGGCGTACCTGAAGACAAAAAAATGGTTAACAATAAAGCACAGTAAACGGTAAAGTATAAAAAATTGCATACCTGAAAAGCAAACATGATAAAACATAATAACAATAAAACATTGCAGAATAGAATACAGTAAAAAAGAGCAGAACAATAGAGAGAGAGAATAGAGAGAGAGAGAACAATGAAACGACAACTATTTTTTTTAATTTTATATATTTTTTTTTTTTTTTACACTTTTTTTGTAACTAACTTTTATAACAGTAACCGGTTCCAGGTTCGGGTCTCTCAAAATGCGATGGCATCTTGGGAGACCCTGTGAAAGTGTGCCTAGTCTGTGCAATGCTGTACCCTACGCTAATACTCAACTAGTGTATTGTAGCGTTCAAAACATTCACCAATGCAAAGACCAGGATTGTCAGGACAGGAGGGACAATAATAGCGGGTGTCACGCCTATATCCGCGCTTGCTGCAGACACAACATCTTTTTTGGGGGGGTTCGTTGGGTAGGGGTACTCGGGAGGACATAAAGAAAATGCCTCTCATGCAGCCGACTGCATTTGGTTGGGGATGTGAATGGGGGAAGTACGGGCGCTGCAGAAGCGGTGGGTTCCCAATTAGGATTGGCGAATGCATCAGGAAGGGCATTATGGGCACGACGGGCCTGTGTTTGTCTTCTTGGTGGCAGCGCGACACTACTTATGCTTGCCACCTCACCAGCTTGAACTGCACTTATGGGACTCGCCACGTCACCAAGTGTTACTGCAGTGCTGGTTTGACTACGACCGGGGTGTACTAGGCCGCTGGCGCTTGCCAGTTCAATAAAAAGCTACCAAAAAAACTGTTAGCGATCGCAGGGATCAGGCCTGACTCTGCGAACGCTGCAGTTATGCGTTAAGTGTTTTGTAAGTGACAGTGATCGATCGATACTGCACTTGGGTGGGCTGGGCCGGGTGGAGGGGCAAAATGCAGGTGCTAGCAGGTATCTGGGCTGATCCCGCTAACACTACGTTTTTGGGAACCCTAAACTGCTGGGGACGCTAGTATAGATCTGATCGGATCAGATATTGATCCGTTCAGATACTATACCACTAAGGGAGCTGTACGGTGCGTGCGTGGGTGTTAGCGCTACTGGCGCTAACCTGACGCTGCCTGGGGCTGGTGCTTGCCAGTTCACCAAAATGCTACCAAAAAAACTGTTAGCGATCGCAGGGATCAGGCCTGACTCTGCGAACGCTGCAGTTATGCGTTTAGTGTTTTGTAAGTGACAGTGATCGATCGATACTGCACTTGGGTGGGCTGGGCGGAGGGGCAAAACGCAGGTGCTAGCAGGTATCTGGGCTGATCCCGCTAACACTGCGTTTTTGGGAACCCTAAACTGCTGGGGATGCTAGTATAGATCTGATCGGATCAGATATTGATCCGATCAGATACTATACCACTAAGGGAGGCGTATGCTGCGTGCGTGGGTGTTAGCGGTACTGGCGCTAATCTGACGCTGCTTGGGGCGACGCATATCACCGCCGGGCGATCAGGGGGCTAAACCTTTATTCGGTAATAAACGGTGGGTGCCCTGACACTATAAAAAATAAACAAACTAACCAGCGTCACCCGTAACAGTTATACGGTGATCAGTGGTGAAAGGGTTAACTAGGGGGCCATCAAGGGGTTAAAACATTTATTCGGTAGTATATGGGGGTCCCTGACGCTATAAAATGCTGACAGCGAACCTAAATATTTAGGTCCCTAACTAGCGTCACCAGCGACACTAATACAGCGATCAGAAAAATGATCGCTTAGCGACACTGGTGACAGGGGGTGATCAAGGGGTTAAAACTTTATTAGGGGGGGTTAGGGGGGTATCCTAGACCTACAGGGGGCTAATACTAACTGTCCCAACACTGTAACTGTCACAAACTGACACCAATGCAGTAATCAGAAAAAAAAAAAAAAAAACTGCTGGTGTCAGTTTGTGACGGGGGGGGGGGGGGTGATTGGGGGGCGATCGGGGGGGGATCGGGGTGTTTTGTGTGCCTGGCATGTTCTACTGTGTGTGTGTGTAGTGTTGTGCACTCACATACCTGTCTTCTCTCCTCGGGCCGGAACGGAAATTACCGAGCCGAGGAGAGATGACATCATTTCCTTTGCTGCTGTTTAGCATACAGCAGCAAAGGAATGATTCGATTGGCTAGCGGCGATCGCGAGGGGGGGGCCACGAACGGATGGCCTCCCCCTCACCTCCGATCGCCGTGGGACAAAAGACGACCGCCTCAGGCACCGGGGGGGGGTCCGATCGGACCCCCCACCCGCGGAAGGCAAATCACGTACATGTACGTGATTTTGCCTGTCCGTGCCACCTTGCCGACGTACATCGGCGTGAGGCGGTCATCAAGTGGTTAACATACATAAAAAATTTTTGTCATAATAAACAAAAAACAGAAGTGATTTATGGATTTCTGGGTGTTTTATATTCTCCCTAAAACATCAATGATGTTCTTCATTTTGAACATCATTGATGTTTTGCTTTATGTTTTCTAAATCTCGATTACACCCCATTATCTCCCCGATGAGAATCTGGGCCCTTTCACTGGTGAAATGACATTCCTCTTCCACAACATCCCGATCACCTACAAAAAAACACACCATGTATTATAAATATGCAGGCATCCATCTCTTACCTGAAGCTGTGGTCGCAGACACTCACCTGTTGTGGTGACAATTTCTACAACGTCTCTCTCCTCCTCCTCTGGTTGGGTTTGGGGGATTCCCCCTTCTTCCTGAGGTGGGGGGTCCCTGGTGTCCTCTGATGAGTGGTGTCCTCCGAGTCTTTTCTCCCCTATGTGAACAAAAATAGGTATACTTAGCACACAGATATTTGATGGCAGAAATAGGAATATGAAACATTGCTTGGAAGTGGGGTACAATTGTCTGTTTTGGCAGAGTTCCAAGCTGAAGATTTTTTTTGTCCTTTGTAAAGCTTGAATACTTACCTGTTTTGTGCAAGCTTCACAGATGGAGACACCCCTATAGTATCCACTGGAGCACCTGTGTGGGCCCCCTAATAAAAAGGGTGTTCTTTTGTCCCACACTAGTGCTCCAGCGTCCAGATGTGTAAACAGCTGCTGAGTGTCCTCTCCTTACACAGAATCTAGTTTGCATTTAATTCTAGTTACAAACCCATCTAGACAACAAACTTTTATTAATAGAAGTAGGCCAGAAAAACCGTATTGAACTGCATCTGGCCAAAACATCGCATTTTAGTGGCCGAACGAACAATGTTTCCTACGAACGAATAATGTTCCCATGAACATGAAAGTTGCCATTTTAAACTGTACAACAGTAAGGAAAAGCACATGGAGCAGCACGAACGTAATAAAAAGAAAGAATAGGAACACAGGACAACACTTACTTTTTTGCAGCACTCTCCTGATCCTTCTATACTGATCGTGCTCCCTTAATTTGAGGTCCGACCACCATTTTCTCAGTTGATCCTTGGATCACCGTACCCCAAAATTCCTGTGCAGGCTCTTCACAACTTTAGTCATGATCTTGGCCTTTCTCACATTTGGGTTTGGGTAAGGTCCATACTTCCCGTCATAGTCGGCCCTCTTCAATATGTCCACTATCTCAACAAAGGCCATATTTGAGGCCTTAAATATCCCCCGGGATCGTGACGTTTCTGGCTCCGGGCTTTCCTCCTCCTCCTTGTTGCTGCTATTATCATGCACCTGCTTTCTCTCCGCCATGTGCTCTTCCCCACTGTGCCAAAAGAGAAGGGGCGGGGAATAGACTAGAAAGAACGTCAAGGGCGGGCGGAGTTTCACGCATGCGCAGTGTATATAAAGTGTAACACGCGTGTGTCGTACGTACGATCTGTGAGTGGAGGAAGGAGTATCGGAACTGCCGATCGTGATAACTTAGGTACAAGCTTAACTTGGGCCTATACTGCTTATAGATTGAGGCCTATGTTGGGACAAGATTAGGAGAGTTTAGCCTGACATTAGGGTTTGTCTTGTGTTGTGTCTTGCAGAGAAAATGGATGGCTTCAATGATCACAACTTACTCCCCCTGTTCATAGACAAATACAGGGAGCTGCCCTGTCTGTTTCAGGTCAAACACCCGCATTATAATCATAAACAAAAGAGGCAGGCAGCGCTGGAGAAACTGCTGGAGTTGGTGAAGCCGGTGGTCCCATCCCCTATTTAAAAGCCAAAATTGGTGGCCTGAGGAGCACTTATCTTAGGGAACGCAAGAAGGTCCAGGATTCCCAGAGATCAGGAGCTGCAGCAGATGACGTTTATGTCCCCAGGCTGTGGTACTATGAGAAACTTTGATTTCTGTCAGACCAGACTAAAGTCAGGGAATCCCTCTCAACCCTTCCTTCCATTCTTCCTTCCACCCTATCTTCCACCCCAGCTGAGGCTTCCGATGTCCAACCTGGGTCTTCCAGCCAGGAAGAAGTGGAGGAGCCCAGCTGGAATCAGGTATAGCATTGTTCTACATATTTCTTGGCAAAACATAAATTATGTTTACTAGATGTTATTATTGATCACTAATTGCTGATTTAATAAAGGCGTTTACATATCAATAGACAGTAGTGGACAAAAATAATTGGGACAATAATGAAAAATGCTGGGCTCAGAATGAAAGTCTTTTCTATTTATTAACATTCAATTTGCAACAGTCATGAGATGAAAATTGTGTGTGACTGATGAAGAAAAAACTAAAACTATGTCCCTTTTTCATACACAGGAAGACCTCAGCCAGGAGGAGGCTGTGGAATGTGGCACACAGGAGGAGGCTGTGGAATGTGGCAGCCAGGAGGAGGCGGAGGTTAGTGGCAGCCAGGAGGTGGCCGGGGTAAGTAGCAGCCAGGAGGAGGCCAGGCCCAGTAGGAGCCTCACAGAATCGCAGGTTCCTCCCCTCCGCCTTCAAAACAAAAGACCCAGGAAGGGGAGTAACGTGGAGGAGTCAGCACTCAGGCTGATTCAGGAGGCTTCTACGTCCCTCAGCCCTCAGAGCCACCCCCACTGGTGAAGAGGCGTTTGCCTCCATGGCTGCCATCAAACTGCAGGACATGCAGGAGGGTCAACGCCTCATGTGTGAGGAAATCATTTATAAAACATTAAGTAAGGGGTTGAGGGCCCGAATCACACCCAATGCCCACCTGTGTGAGTTGCATTATCCTCCTCCTGTCATAACTCCAACACCACAGACACAGCCTGGAAGGAAGAGTGGAAGGAAGACAAGAAAGTGATGACCTGGGTTCAGTCTGGTCTGACAAAAGATGCAGGCTCTTGTATGACCACAGCCAGGGGACATGTATGTCATTTGCTGCTGTTCATCATGATCTCTTAGTCTTCTGGACCAGATTGTACTCCCTTAGATAATGACTCCTCAGGCCACCAATTTTGCCTGAAAATAGTTGATGTGTGCAATGGGGGCCAAAGGCTTCGACAATTTCTGCTGTTTCTCCAGCATTGCCTTCCTCTTTATTTGGTTAGGAACCCTTAATAAAGGTTTTTTTTGCCTATGTGTGTTTTCCTTCAAATAGGACAGTTTGTTTGTGAGGAGGCAGGTACATTTCCAAAATACAATGTGAAATTAACAATGGACACCAACACCAACTAATCTCCTTGAGATTACAAAAGACAAGATAATAATGGTGTTGTGGTAACTTGACACAGAAAACACACCCAAAACTATCCTGGAGATCACCAAAAAACAAAAAAACAAACAGGAGATCTGGATTTAAAAAAATACAACAAATAATACCAAAAAATATATATATATAAAAAATAAAAATTTTTTTCGGTAGATGTGACAAATAAAAATATTATATTCATAAAATCACGAGAAATAATAAAGAAAGAAGTTTGTGAGAAGTCTGTGTGAATATGAGCAGCAAAACAACTTCATTCTTCTAGCATTATAAAGAAGAAGAGAGTGCGCTGCATTAAACAATTTAAAACATTGTAGCGTGACGAAAGTGCTATATCCATTACAAACGCTAATTTTACCAGACTCAGCAGTTCCGTCTCAGAATTTATTCTGAGCATGCGTGGCACTTTGTGCGTCGGAATTGTCCACACACGGTCGTAATTTACGCAAACAGATTTTGTTATCGCAAAATTTTATAGCCTGCTCTCAAACTTTGTGTGTCGGAAATTCCAATAGAAAAAGTCAGATGGAGCCCACACACGGTCAGAATTTCCGACAACAAGCTTCGATCGCACATATTCCGTCGGAAAGTCCAACCATGTGTACAGGGCATTAGTGTCCTCTGCACAGTGTGCACCTAAAGCTACTTGAAGACAATTGCTGGTGTTCTTCTGATCCTATTAGTACCATAGGCAGGCAGCTGCAGTATTTACAGTTAGTGCACTGTGTCCTCAGCACCGTGTGCACCTAAAGCTACCTGAAGACAATTGCTGGTGTTCTGATCCTATTAATACCACAGGCAGGCAGCTGCAGTATTTACAGTTAGTATACTGTGTCCTCTGCACAGTGTGCATCTAAAGCTACCTGAAGACAATTGCTGGTGTTCTTCTGATCCTATTAATACCACAGGCAGGTAGCTACAGTATTTACAGTTAGTGTACTGTGTCCTCTGCACAGTGTGCACCTAAAGCTACCTGAAGACAATTGCTGTTGTTCTGATCCTATTAATACCAAGGTAGGCAGCTACAGTATTTACAGTTAGTGTACTGTGTCCTCTGCACAGTGTGCATCTAAAGCTACCTGAAGACAATTGCTGGTGTTCTGATCCTATTAATACCACAGGCAGGCAGCTGCAGTATTTACAGTTAGTGTACTGTGTTCTCTGCACAGTGTGCACCTAAAGCTACCTGAAGACAATTGCTGTTGTTCTGATCCTATTAATACCACAGGCAGGCAGCTGCAGTATTTACAGTTAGTGTACTGTGCTCTCTGCACAGTGTGCACCTAAACTAAAGCTACTTGAAGACAATTGCTGGTGTTCTTCTGATCCTATTAGTACCATAGGCAGGCGGCTGCAGTATTTACAGTTAGTGTACTGTGTCCTCAGGACAGTGTGCACCTAAAGCTACCTGAAGACAATTGCTGGTGTTCTGATCCTATTAATACCACAGGCAGGCAGCTGCAGTATTTACAGTTAGTGTACTATGTCCTCTGCACAGTGTGCACCTAAAGCTACCTGAAGACAATTGCTGATGTTCTGATCCTATTAATACCAAGGCAGGCAGCTGTAGTATTTACAGTTAGTATACTGTGTCCTCTGCACAATGTGCACCTAAAGCTACCTGAAGACAATTGCTGTTGTTCTGATCCTATTAATACCAAGGCAGGCAGCTACAGTATTTACAGTTAGTGTACTGTGTCCTCTGCACAGTGTGTACCTAAAGTTACCTGAAGACAATTGCTGGTGTTCTCATACTAATAACACTACAGGCAGGCAGTTGATTCTGCTAGCTGCAGTATAATCAGTATATATATACATCCCAGCTTTGTGCAGCTACATCTCACTGCAGGCCATTAGCATGTCTGGAAGGCCAACAAGGAGAGGCAGACAGTCACAAGCCAATAAAAGAGGGCAAGCAGGCTCTGTGCCTAGAGGCAACAGTGCTGGTCGTGGACACGATGCATCCTCATCAGCACGTGGCCGTGGGACACGCTTGGCCTTTTTTTCGGCAGCTGGCCGTGTTGAGCCGCAACATGCGGAAAACTTGGTAGAGTGGATGACCAAGCCGTCCTCATCCTCCTCATCCTCCTCATCCTCTCTCACCCAGGCTCAGGGTACTTTGTCTGGCAAAACAGCTGCCAACGCGGCCTCTTCCCTTGGCTCAATGGCATCAGCCACTCCTTCCCTAGCCCCACTATGTCCTCCTGAGGAGTCCCCCGAACTGTTTGACCACAGTGTTGGGTACATGCTCCAGGAGGATGCCCAGCGTTTTGAAGGCTCCGATGATGGTACCCAGCTAGAGGAAGGCAGTAACGTGAGCCCAGAGAGAGGGGGTGCCTAAGAAGGACAGCAATCTGGCAGTCATGTTCCCCCAGCTGCAGCATACTGCCAGCTTTGCTCCAGTGATGAGGAGGGGGGGGGATGATGAGGAAGTCACTGACTTCATGTGGGTGCCTGATAGGAGAGAGGAGGAGGAGGAGGCACATCTCCAACGAGGCAGAATGCCCCCCAGGGGCCAGCTAAAGGGCAGCACACCGACTGCATCACCCCGCAGAGGGCTTTGACAGGGCGCTGCTGTCTCTGCGCGTTATTTCAAAGGTTCTTTGGTGTGGGCCTTTTTTGAGACGAGTGCATCAGATCGCACCGCTGCTATTTGCAACATATGTCTCAAGCGTATCTCGCATGGCCAAAACATCACCCACTTGGGCACCACATGCTTGACTAGACAAATGTCGACCTGCCAAGCGTACCTAAAAGACCCACACCAATGAACAAAGCGGACCTCTCCTTGCTAATCATCAGCTGGGATCTCCAACCCCACTATACCTTCAGTCCTCTCTGAGACCTGCACTGAGAGGAATGAAGGTGTAGAATTAGGTGTGTCACAGCCAAGTACTTGCGGGCAATCTGCTATCAGTACACCAACGTCAGATTATACCAGGCAAATTTCCCTGCCCCAGCTGCTGCACCGCCGAAAGAAGTTCACTCCCAGCCATCCACATGCCCAGCGGTTGAATGCTAGCTTGGCTAAATTGCTAGCACTTCAACTGCTGCCTTTTCAGTTTGTAGACTTTGCCCCCTTCCATGAGTTTGTGGAATGTGCAGTTCCTCAGTGGCAGGCTCCCAAACACCACTTTTTCTCACGGAAATGATTCCGGCTCTCTACCGGCATGTGGAAGGCAATGTCTTGGCCTCGCTGGACAGGGCAGCCAGCGGTAAGGTGCATATTACAGCTGACTCATGATCCAGCAGGCATGGACAGGGACATTACCTATCTTTCACCGGGCACTGGGTGACTCTTCTGGCAGCTGGGAAGTATGCAGGACAGGGTGCGGCAGTGTTGGAGGTTGTTCCGCCACCACGCCTCCAAAATTCTACTAGTGGTGATTCTGCCACACTTCTCTTCTCCACCCCCTCCTCTTCTTTTTCCTCCATGGCCTCTTCCTGTGCTGATTTGTCCTCGGAACCAGCGGTGCTCCGTAGGCATTCAAGGGTCTACGCAAGCACGCAGGCAAAAAGATGCCATGCGGTGCTTGAGCTGGTGTGCTTGGGGGACAGGAGCCACACTGGGGCAGAGATTCTGTCAGCTCAGCAGGGGCAGGTTCAGAGGTGGTTGACGCCACGCCAGCTTAAGCCAGGAATGGTGGTTTGCGACAATTCACCAACCTCCTCTCCACCCTCCGACAGGGACAACTGACCCATGTGCCCTGTTTGGCTCATATCCTTAACTTGGTGGCAGTGGTTCTTGGGCAGGTACCCGGGCCTACAGGATGTCCTGAGGCAGGCCAGGAAAGTCTGTGTGCATTTCTGCAGGTCATATAATGCCAATCCTCGGCTGGCTGACCTCCAAAGGAATTTAACCTACCCAAGAACCGCCTAATCTGTGACATGCCCACCAAGTGGAACTCAACGTTGGCCATGCTGCAGCCACTGCACACGCAGCAGAGGGCCATCATTGAGCACCTATGCGACTATGGCACCAGGACAGGGTCAGGGGAGCTTATTTTTTTTTTCCCACGCCAGTGGGCTATGATCAGGGATGCATGCACTGTCCTGTCACCATTTGAGGAGGCCACAAGGATAATGAGCAGTGACAGTGCATGCATCAGTGACACTGTCCCTCTTGTCCACCTGTTGGAGAACACGCTGCGTGGAATAATAGACAGGGCACTTGAAGCAGAACAGAGGGAGGAAGAGGAGGATTTCCTTACCTCTCAAGGCCCCCTTTATCCAGACAGTGTTCCTGCGTGCCCGCTGATCACACAAGAAGAGGACGAGGAGGAGGATTGTGTCAGCATGGAGGTGGAGCCTAGCACTCAGCATCAGCAGCAGTCTTCAAGGGATCAATTACGGTCCAAAGAAACCCATGGACTTGTACGTGGCTGGGAGGAGGTGGCTGCGGACCATGTCGTCCTTAGTGACCCAGGGAACTCTGGACCAAATGCCTCAGCAAACCTACGCTGCATGGCCTCCCTGATCCTGCAAAGCCTGCAGAAGGATCCTCATATTCGTGGTATCAAGGGGAGGGATCATTACTGGCTGGCAACCCTCCTTGATCCACGTTACAAGGGTAAGGTTGCGGACCTTATCTTGCCATCGCAGAGGGAGCAGAGGATGAAACATCTTCGGGAGGCCTTGCAGAAAGGTTTGTGCATCGCGTTTCCAGGGCCTGGGAGATTACAATTTCCTGGTCTTCCTGGACAACGTGTTGCTGAGACTTCGGTCAGTCACAGAAGGAGCGGTGGAGAAGTTGGCCGTCTGACCGATGCGTTCAGACAATTTCTTAGTCTGCAGCCCCAAGGTATGATCGGTGCCAGCATCTGTTTTACATGGCGCAGGAATACCTAGGGGCAAGATCAGACTTGGACACCTTTCCCACTGAAAATCCTCTGGGTTACTGGGTCTTGAGGATGGATCACTGGCCAGAGCTTGCACAGTATACAGTTGAACTACTGGACTGTCCTGCATCCAGCATTCTTTCGGAACGCACATTCAGTGCTGCTGGAGGCTTTGTAACCGATCACAGGGTGCACATGTCCACTGACTCGATCAACTGACCTTCATAAAAATGAATCAGTCTTGGATCACCAACGGCTACCAAGCACCTGATGCTGATGTAACCGAATAATTTTTTTTGAAATGTCAGATCCCTTCAAGACTGCCTATGCTGATGCTGGGTGACTATCCGGTTATGCTGAGTGATTATCCTCTTCCTCCTCAATGATCATGCTGATAGCTTGTAAGAACATTTTTGGTTCTGGGCGCCGTCACCAGTGGCTAAGGCCCAATTTTGCAGCCCCTGTTTAACAGGGGTGTGTAGTTACAATTTTTGATTCAATACTTTGTAGCAGGGCTCATTCCTGCGCTCCACCTAGAGTATCTGTGAGGGGTTGCAGTGTTGTGGGACCAGCACCAGTACCTAAGGCCCAATTTTTCAGCCCCTGTTTAACAGGGGCATGTAATTACAATTTTTGATGCAATATTTTGAAGGAGGGTTCATTGCTGCTCTCCACTACAGTATCTGTGAGGGGTTGCAGTGTTGTGGCACCAGCACCAGTGCCTAAGGCCCAATTTTTCAGCCCCTGTTTAACAGGGGCGCATAATTAAAATTTTTGATGCAATACTTTGCAGCAGGGCTCATTCCTGCACTCCAACTATAGCATCTGTGAGGGGTTGCAGTGTTGTGGCACCAGTGCCTAAGGCCCAATTTTTCTGCCCCTGTTCAACTGGGACATGTAATTACAATTCTTGATCTAATATTTCACAGCAGGGCCCATTCCTGCACCCACCAAGAGTAACTGTAAGGGCTTACAGTGTTGTGGCACCAGCACCACCACCACCAAAGGCCCAATTTTTCTACCACTGTTCAACAATGGCATGTAATTACAATTCTTGATCTAATATTTCACAGCAGGGCCCGTTCTTGCGCCCACCAAGAGTAACTGTGAGGGCTTACAATGTTGTGGCAACACCAACACCTAAGGCCCCAATTTCTGCAGAGTATATAGGGCAGGCCCCTACTTTCAAACATCCAACTTACAAACGACTCCTACTTGCAAACGGAAGGAGACAACAGGAAGTGAGATGAAATCTACCCCTAGGAAGGGAAATTCTCTCCTGTAAAAGTTAATATGGGAAAAACGTGTCTCCTCTCCACTGATGCTTTATCACCAATCCTTGTTTCACTTAAAACCCCAAATTTTCAAAAAACATTTGTCATTGGGACAGAAAGTGAGGTGAAATCTTCACCTGTGCAGGGACTGTTCTAAGCACCTGAAACACGCGCCATTTTACAGGCTTACATATTAGCCTTTAAAATTAGCACTTTTGATTTTGAACGTTCGCGTCCCATAGACTTTAACAGGGTTCTAAAGTTCGCGTGAACTTTCGGTCCGTTCGCAGGTTCTGGTGCGAACCGAACCGGGGGGTGTTTGGCTCATCCCTACTCCTGAGTCCAGATGTGTAAACAGCTGCTGAGTTTCCTTTCCTTACATTACACTGAATCAAGCTTGCATTTCATTCTAGTTACAAACTATACAAAACTTATTTTTAGACAAATAGGCATGACCAAATGTATTTAACCTGTATCTGCCCAAAACATTGTATTTAATGAGCGAACAATGTTTCCTGCGACCGATTACTGTGCCCATGAACATGAAAGTCGCTATTTTAAACTGTACAACAGTAAAGAAAATCACATGGTGCAGCATGCAAGTAATAATAATAATAATAGGAACAACAACTACTAGTTGTCCTTCAACTACTTACTTTTTATAAGCAATTTCTTGATCCTTAATACTGATCCTGCTCCCTCAGTTTCAGGTCTGATCAGTGTTTCCTCAATTGCTCCTTGGATCGTCGTACCCCAAAATTCCTGTGCAGACTCTTCATAACTTTAGTCATGATCTTGGCCTTTCTCACATTTGGGTTTAGGTATGGTCCATGCTTCCCATCATAGTCGTTCCTCCTCAAGATGTCCACCATCTCCACCATCTCTATAAAGGCCATATTTGAGGCCTTAAATCTTCTCCTCCGGGATCGGGACGTTTCTGGCTCCGGGCTCTCCTCCTCATTACTTGAATCAACACACACCTGCTGTGTCTCCGCCATGTCGCTCCTACTGCGCGCCCAAAGAGAAGGGGCAGGGAATATTCTAGATAGAACGTCAGAGGTGGGCGATGCGGGCGGAGTTTCACGCATGCTCAGTGTACATCAAGCTAACACGCATGTGACGTACGTTCGTTCTGTGTGCGGAGGAAGGAGGAACGTAAGTTGCGACCGTTCGGTGCGCACTCACGCGCATGCGCGTGCACACGGATGGCTGCAGATGCCTGTGTGCATCAATGCGCGTACGCGACGGACGGCGTGCATGCGCAGGAGCGCGCCCATAATGCCAGTTGGCGCCAGCCGGCCTATTTAAAGAAGTACTCTGCCCTCAGACTGGTGCTGACTGGTCTTCAGCTGTACCCTGATACCTGATCCCTGCTACTACCTGCTTGTTATCTGTTGATGAACCTGGCTTGCCTTGACCCTGCTTCTGGATCCTGTTTCTGCTCTGACTACCGGTTTCTGATCCTGGCTTCCCATTGGACTCTGTTTATGCCTACTGCCTTGCACTGCACTGCTCACCTGTTACCAGACCCGGCTATCCATGTGACTTCGCTTCTGCCTGCTTCCTTGTACCCCACTGCCCGCCTGTTACCGAACCTGGCTACCCTTGAGACTCTGCTCCTGCCTCTGGCATTTCTCCTCATTATCTTGCAAGTGCCTGCAATCACAGTCCTGCAACCTGCTGCAACTTCCTGCTGCAAGTATTCCAGGGACTTTACATCACCTAACGTTCCAGTACCACAATTCCTGCAGAGTGCCTCCTTAAGCCCAGCTGATCCTTGGCGCAGTACCGCTTATCCTGATCTGACGGCTTCTCTGCTCATCCAAGATCGCATCCTCTGCCACAAGTCTCCGGGTCCGCAGCTGCAGGCACTCGTGTCCCTCCTGGTCCTCGGCTCCCGCTGTTCCACTTCCAGCAGGACCTGGACTGGAGATACAAGAGAGGCCGACCTCGTCATTTCAGTCTCCAACCAAGTGATGTCCTTAGAAGCCCCCCCCGATGCTGAAGAGGCCTATGGCTGCTATCTAGCCACAAGATTGATGAAATTGGAGGAGGAACAATGCTTCCTCTGTGATGGAATTATTGTTGAGGCCTTTCAGAAGGGACTGAGGAGCCAGCTGACAGAGAACAGTCACGTATATGAGCTCGCCCATCCTCCTCCTCCTTCTCCTCCTCCTCCTCCTGCTCCTGCCACAAGTCCACCACCAGAGCCACAGCCTCCAAGGAAGGCTGCAGGGAAGGCTGCAGGGAAGGGTACAGGGAAGGCTGCAGGGAAGGCTGCAGGGAAGGGTGCAGGGAAGCGTGCAGGGAAGGCTGCAGTGAAGAGTAGAAAGTGATGGCCTGGGTTCAGTCTGGTCTGACAGAAGATGCAGGCTGGTGTAGTACCACAGCCTGCGGACATATATGTCATCTGCTGCTGGTCCTGATCTCTGGGAGTCCTGGACCAGATTGGGCTCCAAATTATATGGACTCCTCCAGCTAACAATTTTTTTTTCCACAGACTTGATGTGTGCCCTGGGGGCCAAAAGGCTTCGCAAATTCCAAAAGTTTCTCCAGCATTGCCTTCCTCTTTATTTTGTTACCCAGAATAAATGGATATTTTATTTTCTGAACAAAACTTGCCTATGTGTTTTTCTTAAAATAGGACAGTTTGTTTGTGAGTAGGCAGGTACAGTTCAAAAAGACAATGTCACATTAACAAGGGTCACCAACCAGCTTCCTTGAGGTAAAAAAATACAAGATAAGAATGTTATTGTGGTAACTTGACACACAAAAAAAAGATAAAAAATTATGGAGATCACTAGAAAGTAATTTTTCAATAATCCAAAAAAAAGGAGATCTTGATGAAATAAAAAAATAATAAAAAAAGATGACTATAAAAAATAATTCTAAACATTATTATGGAGATCTGGCTTAAAAAAAAATAAAGATTATTCAAGAGATCACGAGAAATAATAAAGAAATAAGTTTGTGAGAACTTTGTGTGAATATCAGCAGCAAAACAAATTCATTATTCTAGCATTATAAAGCACAAAAGAATGCGCTGCATTAAAAGATCATAGAATTTGCAGCGTGAGGAATGTGCTATCTCCATTACGAACGCTAGTTTTACCAGACCAAGCGCTTCCGTCTCGTACTTGCTTCAGAGCATGCGTTGTTTTTGGTACGCCAGAACAGCATACAGACGAGCGGGTTTTTCGATAGTAATTAGTTCCGTCGGAAAAATTTAGAACATGTTTTCTATCCAAGTCCATCTGAATTTCCGACGCAAAAAGTCTGATGGGGCATACACACGGTCTGAATATACGATGGAAAGCTCCCATCGGACTTTTTCTGATGGATATTCCGCTTGTGTGTACGCGGCATGACAGGTTTTTTTCTAAGATTGCCCTGTATTTGGGTCCATCCATCTTCCCATCAACTCTGACCAGCTTCCCTGTTCCTGCTTAAGAAAAGCATCCCCATAACATGATGCTGTCACCACCATGTTTCACGGTGGAGATGGGTGATGTGCAGTGTTAGTTTTCCACCACACATAGCATTTTGCTTTTAGGCCAAAAAGTTCAATTTTGGTCTCATCTGACCAGTGCACCTTCTTCCACATGTTTGCTGTGTCCCCCACATGGCTTCACACAAACTGCAAACAGCACTTCGTATGGCTTTCTTTCAACAATGGCTTTCTTCTTGCCACTCTTCCATAAAGGCCAGATTTGTGGAGTGCACGACTAATAGTTGTCCTGTGGACAGATTCTCCCACCTGAACCATGGATCTTTACAGCTCCTCCAGAGTTACCATGGGCCTTTTGGCTTCTTCTCTGATTAATGCTCTCCCTGCCCAGCCTGTCGATTGAGGTGGACGGCCATGTCTTGGTAGATTTGCAGTTGTGCCATTCTCTTTCCATTTTTGGATGATGGATGCTCCTTGAGATGTTTAAAGCTTGGGATATTTTTTATAACCTAACCCTGCTTTAAACTTCTCTAAAACTTTATCCCTGAACAGTCTGGTGTGTTCCTTGGCCTTCATGATGCGGTTTGTTTACTAAGGTTCCCTAACAAACCTCAGAGGGCTTCACAGAACATCTGTATTTATACTGAGATTAAATTACACACAGATGGACTTTACTAACCATGCCACACTTTTCAGATTTTTTTTTTGTAACCATTTATCATCTTCCTTCCAGTTTACAATGATGTGCCACTTTGTGCTGGTCTATCACATGAAATCCCCCAAAAAATACATTTACATTTTTGGTTGTAATATGACAAAATGTGGAATATTTCAAGGGGTATGAATACTTTTTCAAGGCACTCTAGAGGGTCTAATAGGAAGGCAGGAGTTTTCTTTGAGTACTCCTACTTTATTTTAATTGATGATTTGGGTCAATAATACAGAGACACATGAAAATTGCATATCTATTTACTACAATTACTACAGGGGTCAGCAACCACTAGCACATATGCTTGAGTCGGCACGCAATACATTTTCAGCTGACGCACAACTGCATTAGCTGTTATTGACTTCTCCTAAGCTGTCATTTACAAAACCTGCTTCACCCTTCTACCTGACATAAGTAAGTATGTTGGCACATTGAAAAAGCCTGCTTGTCTGCTTGCCATGAGGCCCACTCACCTGCCCTCCAGCAAGCCTGCAAGACTGTACACAAGGTACCATTCACATTGGTCCATCTAGTAGGAGACTGGGCAGTGTTTGAACACTTTTAGACAAGATTCCTAGTTAAAGAATGTCCCACACTCCACTCCTACATCATACCCTTATCTATAATTACCCATTTAAACCACTCCCAATATTAAGCCCAATTTAGCTGTGCCTACAATGAGCACACTACACTCAAAAAGTAGCCTAACCCCGATTTAGCTTTTGAGCAAGGTAACATAGTAGGTGAATGCTGGCATTAAGTCTTATGCTTCTTAGAGAAATAACAGGAAGTAAATTCATATTGTGACAAAAGTCCACAGACCATCATATAGTGCATACATTCATTTCAAATAGGTAAATCCCTATTGAGTCAGGATAGACAAGGTATGGCAAGTAGAGGTTATCAAAAGCAAAGCCAGTAATTTGTGGGTTTTATTGAAGTGGATTAAATGCAGAATACATCTGATATTGTCTCCCCCTTGGCAATGTGGCATGAACCCAGTTTGCTTCTTCCCTGTCAGGCCAAGGGTTTAATATTGAGATATAATTGGTCCATAACATGTGGTTCATATTTAGTTTTGACAGCATATAAATATACAGTATATTGTGAGGGCATCTGGGCCCAAGGATGCCCCTTTAGGAACTGATTAAAAAGTTGATAAAGGTGTGGAGTTTATTTATTGTAATATGTGGTTGTGTATCCATCTGGTCCTGTTTGTTGGTGGTTTTTCTGGTTTTAATGGTCCATTGAACTTTGTTGTCAGAAATTGGGGTTCCAAGAAGTTCTCAGGGAGAGATGGAAGGTGAAGTTTGAACAAGAATATCTATATGTAGGACTGGTTCAAAGTGGGAGCAGTATATTATAAGCAGGAAAGGAATTATTTGAGTATTTGAACGAGGTTACAAATAAGGCCTCTGTTTCTAACATTAAGATGAATACATTTAAACTGCCTATCCAGGTTTCTGACGCCAGTAGCCAGCATAGAGCAAGCTTATTGGCTTTGAATTAGAATTTATTTTTGACTCAGTACAATTGTTTCTCTGCCTGACCCATCAGGCTGAGTTGCTGTTTAGTTTGTCCAAATGTACGTCTTAGATTTGGAGTGGGGTTTTGTTTGTATTGTGCTGAGAAATTGTTGAATTGTGTTTCTAGTTCTCTGATAATAGCCACATGAGCTTTCCAGACAGCGCATGTCTTCATATCCGGTGATACATTATGAGTGAAGTATTACTTAAAAGCATGTTGTATGACACATTATAGTTTTTATACATCTTTTTTTCTAACTGGCATGTACAAGATCTATTTAGCTACTTGAACATACTGATCCTGTTTGGATTTATCATGTGGTTTTATAAACAACAATGTATTTGGATAAATTCTTCATATTATTTGTCTAGAACCTACAGTATGTGTTGTGGGGACTTTTTCACGTGCACCCATTTTAGGAGGGAAGCACTTTCCAGGTTTGTGCTCATGTGCAGAATTCACATAAACTGTTGATCTGAATATTGGACATGTTCTTTCTATTTCCAGCATGCACACAAATTATGGTCTCAGAGTTTGTGCTGGATACAACATTTTGGAGTTCTACATATTATATTGAAAATAGCTGCTCTGCAGATTAGGTCCTTGTGTGAAAGAAACCAGTTCTGCTTACAATACAACAGCTTGTCCTAAATGTTTAAATAAGGAAGATTTATTGTTCCATTTAAAAATTCAATATTTGTATTGATTATTTTGGATGTATTATTTAATTTCTGTGGAATAAGTGCAGTGACTTAATAATTATATTCGATAGATGATGAATATCAGGTCTTCCAAATCTTTTTCTGTTCATGTTAAGGCAGGGTGCCACTGTTTAAAATGATGGTTTAGGCCAGATTTTTAAGAAGCAAGCACACTAATGACACAGGTGTGTGCTGGCTTCATATGAGAGTTATGCCGGCCATACACGGTTCGAATTTCGAAAGAAATTTCTTTCGAAAATCGTATCAAAGAATTTTCGTACGAATTTCGCACCATTAGTGGGCTGCAACAATGGCCGATTTTCGTGCGGCAATCAAATTTGAGGAATCAGACATGTTGGAAATTTTTTTAAAAACTAACGATTTTCTACTCAATGATGGGAGAATTGTGCGAGAAATGTAATAAGAAAAGAAAATTTATGGAGAGAAAAGAAGATTCCTGCCCATGAAAATTCTTTTCTGTAGCAACATGAGGCGAAATTGAAGGCTTGGAATTTCAAAAATCAATGGTGGCATCATCGGATCACAAAAAAAACGAACTTTCTGATTTTGAAAAGAAAATTAGTTCAAAATTCGACCATGTATGGCCTGCTTTACAGTTCAGGGCCCCACCCTCCTGAGGTGGTTAGCGTGTGAAGGGAACAATGAGAGGTACTGGTATGTACCGCACTGTCCAGGACAGAACAGACCAAGGCCTGTGCCTGAGAGAGAGTCCATGAGGGACAGAGCAGCTAGGGAGCTGTAAGGAAAGACACAGAGCTGGGGTACAGCGTCTGTGCACGAACACTGGGGCGTGTTTGATGGTCAGGCGGACCAAAAGGTACTAATGGTCAAGACTCAGGAGGACCAAGCAGTAAAGCTACCACAAGAGAGCCAGGGGGCCAAATGTTGTGTTTGGTTCACATTGAAGGTGAGACCCCCCTGCGTAGAAAGACATACCTGTATGAACTGTATGAACTTGTATAAAAGTGGGCAGGAAAGCCCTGAAAACTATTTCTGGCATGGAGTAAACTCACTGTTCTGGCACTACCACTGAGCTACAAAAACTATTTGCTGTTATTTATGTTTGAATTTCCTTATTTCATTGTTTATGATTGGGTTTTTTTTTGTTTGTTTTTTTGTTTTGCTTTTTTGCATTTTGTAGTTCTGGGGAGAAAAATAAAATTTCTGAACAATATTTGACTGTGTTGTATTGGTAGCAAAAGCATCACTGGCCTTTTTTCTTGGCCATAGTAAATAATATTGTATAGTCTGTTGCCAAACCCTTACATAATTTTTGTCTTTGCAAGGATAGAGAAGTATTGTTTTGAACTTTTGATTCATATACAAAAAGTTTTTATTGATCTCTCTTATGCCCTGTACACACGGTTGGACTTTCCGACGGAAAATGTGTGATCGGAGCTTGTTGCCGGAAATTCCGACCGTGTGTGGGCTCCATCGGATTTTTTCCATCGGAATTTCTGACACACAAAGTTTGAGAGCTGGATCTAAAATTTTCTGACAACAAAATCCGTTTGCATAAATTCGAATCGTGTGTAGACAATTCCGACGCACAAAGTGCCAGGCATGCTCAGAATCAAGCAGAAGAGCAGCACTGGCTATTGAACTTAATTTTTCTCAGCTCATCGTTGTAATGCCCTTATCCCTCCACTGGAGGCTCCGACATCTCTCCTGTAATGTCTTTATCCCTCCACTGGAGGCTCCGACATTTCTCCTGTAATGTCTTTATCCCTCCCATGGAGGCTCTGATATTTCTCCTTAAATGTCTTTATCCCTCCACTGGAGGCTGCTACATTTCTCCTGCAATTTCTTATCTTTCCACTGGGAGCTCTGATATCTCCACAAACTCCGTCGCAGATTGACGACATCACCCAGCTACTCCTCTTGTCCCTACTTAAACAGCCGACGCCATTTGCTTGAGGTTTGTGCTAAGAACCTGATGCCAGGTAAAGATCTCCAACAGAAGACTGCCGTCATCTCTCTCTATTGGGCCAGTCAGAGCCCTGACTATCATCTCTCTTTTGGGACGGTCAGAGCCCTGACTACCATCTCTCTTTAGGGCCGGTCAGAGCCCCGACTATAATCTCACTTTTCGGCTGGATAGAGCCCCGTCTTCCACCTCACTTTTGGGCCAGACAGAGCCCCTCCAACTTCCACTTGTTGGGCCGGACAGAGACCCTTCCTCTCTAGTAGTCAGAGACTCTCCTCTGCCCTACCCACAGTCTACTTACTTTGCCAGTACATCTCTCAAGAAGCCACTGGGTGACCCCATCTCCAGGAATCCACTCACTGCAAGTATCTTTACGTTTCCTATAAACTTTATCCCTGTGTAGTACTACTAAGCTTAAGTTGCCTCTGAAGCTCCCCGTCGTGGCTGTGTATTACCACTCTAAATAAAACCAATTGTATTTCCAAACTTATCTGAGTCTTCCTACCTGATAGCTGTTAAGGTTAAAGTTAACTGTTAAGAATATAGTGTTCATAGACTTCAGAAGCTGTGATCCACACAATCCAACATAGTTCACTGCCTGAAGCATTACAGATAGCACGAACCTCCTACCAATAGGAATAGAATAGGAATAAAATGGATCCATCGGAGGTAGTTGCACACCTAGGGGCGTTCAATCAGAGACTTGACGCTCTTTCACAGATGATCTCAAACCTCTCAACTGAGAACCAGACTCTGAAATCCTATGTCACTGATAACTTCCCTATTTGGGTTACACACCCCGACACCCCAGAACCGAAAATAAGCCCACCAGACATCTTCTCGGGGGATAGGAGAAACTACAGAGAATACATTAACGCTTGTAAACTGTTGTTTGGCATGACACTACGAACTTATTATGCCACCGACAGAACAAAAGTCTGCACAGCCATTTCCTACCTTAGAGGGGAACCCTGAGCCTGGGCAAACACTTTCATAGAGAAAGAAGATCCAATCCTAACTCATTTAGCGACTTCAGGGCTGCCATGGATCTATTATATGATGACCCCATCAAGCAGATCTCCACTGAGTCTGCCTTACATGCTCTGCGACAGGGAAAAAACCCTGTCGAAGATTACATCGCCAAATTTAAACGGTGGGCCACTCAGTCCGAGTGGAACCAGATCACCCTAAAAAATCAGTTCCGGCTAGGCTTATCAGAAACCCTGAAGGATGCGTTAGCCCGCACTACAATACCCCCTACATTGGATGCTCTTATTCTCAAGGAA
This sequence comes from Aquarana catesbeiana, assembly GCF_042186555.1. NCBI lineage: Eukaryota > Metazoa > Chordata > Amphibia > Anura > Ranidae > Aquarana > Aquarana catesbeiana. The sequence continues at coordinate 382,606,770 of NC_133326.1, read as the reverse complement.
AGCTGAGAGAATCTCAGGGGTCTCCTATTCGGTTACCTTCGGCCATACCACGGAGTCTGTGGATCCCATGGAGATTGGTGAAATTAGGGGACCACTTTCCCCGGCTGAGAGGTCTAGGAGAAGGTCCCTTCAGCTCTGTATGTACTGTGGCACGCCACATCACATCGCTGAAGACTGTCCCCTACTCAGGAAGAAAAGACCGGGTAAGTCAGCTTACCTATACAAGCTAATAAACCCCCACTTACCAGACTCTAACTATTTCAAAATTCTTGTCTCTGCAGTGGTACCAAACCCGAATTACTCTTGAGGCTATGATTGACACTGGAGCGTGTGGAAACTTCATAGATTCACATATATGGTAAAACCAATAAAATTCCTATATCCACTAAATGCAAACCTGTCTCTCTTAGACTTATTGATGGAACTACTTTAACCTCAGGTCTCATCACTACACAATCACAACCTCTGCTTATGGTGACAGAAAATACACATATAGAATACATCTCCCTAGATGTGATTTCGTCTCCCCATTCCCCTTTCATCCTAGGTCTTCCCTGGCTGCATACACACAAACCCACTCTACATTGGGAAGACAGCAGTGTGTTCCTTACCTCTCAATATTGCCAGGAGACATGTTACAAAGAGACTTCTTCATCTCAGGTGGAATCACTGCCCCCAGCAGAAGTCAACCTGGTACCTAGGGCATACCAAGATTTCGCTGATGTCTTCAGCAAAAAGAATGCAGAGCTTCTACCCCCACATAGACCATATGATTGTCCTATCGAGTTACTCCCAGGCAGCAAAATTCCTTTTGGACATATATATTCAATATCACAGCCTGAATTGGCCCAGAATCCATCAGGGTGATGAATGGAAGATGGCTTTCCGCACTCGTTACGGTCTTTATGAGTACCTGGTTATGCCCTTTGGCCTGTGCAACGCACCTGCCACTTTTCAGTTCCTCGTGAATGACATTTTCAGGGACCTTCTGGATGTTTGTCTAGTAGTATATCTAGACAACATACTTATATACTCTGACAACATCGCAGACCATCGCAAGCATGTCAGATGGGTTCTCTCTAGGCTGCGCACACATAATTTATATGTCAAATTAGAGAAGTGCATTTTGGAGTCCAACACCGTCACATTCTTGGGTTACATCATTTCCGAGAAAGGCATACATATGGATCCTGGTAAAATCAAATGTATCCAAAAATGGCCCAGAGCCCTGAATAGGAAGGCACTTCAAAGATTCCTAGGATTCGCAAATTTTTATCGTAAATTCATAAAAATTTTTTCCTTAGTTGTAAAACCATTAACCCAACTAACTAGTATTCACAACAACTATGCATGGAATACACTAACTCAGGAGGCCTTCGATACCCTTAAATGTCGGTTCACCACAGCACCCATCCTACGCTTACCAGACCCTAACCTACAATACATCCTGGAGGTAGATGCCTCCCATCTGGCCCTTGGGGCTATCCTATCCCAAAGATCGTCCATTGATGGACCGCTTCACCCTGTGGTCTACCATTCCCGATCCCTTACTCCCGCTGAGATCAATTACCCAGTAGGAGAAAAGGAGTTGCTAGCAGTGAAATCCACCCTGGAGACTTAGAGACACCGACTCGAGGGTACCTCACTACCCTTCATAGTGTACTCTGACCATCAAAACCTACAATACATTCAGCGCAACAAAACACTCTCCTCCAGACTGATACGCTGGGCTCTTTTCTTCGATAAATTCCACTTTGTCATTACCTACCGACCTGGATCCAAAAATGGAAAGGCTGATTCACTTACAGAATTGTGTCAGATCGAGGATCACAGTTCATATCCAGATTCTGGAAAGCTCTCTGTCTAAAACCCCAGATTGACCATTGATTATCAACTGCCTACCATCCTTAAATGAATGGACAAACTGAAAGGGTAAATCGCTGTCTAGAACAATATATCCATTGCTATTGCACTTACCTACAAAATGATTGGCATGAGTTACTTCCCCTAGCAGAGTTTGCATACAACAACAATACCAGTACTACCACAGGTTGTTCACCTTTTTATGCTAACTATGGTTTCCATCCCTCCTTCATCCCTCAGCAGATACCTACCAACAACCCTGCGGCTGAAGATTTTATCAACACCTTAAAGAACCTCATTCCTCAGCTACGCGATAACATCACTAGAGCCCAAAGCAGACAAAAGGCCTACTACGATCTTTACAGGAGAACTCCACCCTTATACAAGATCGGACATTTAGTATGGCTATCCACCAAACACCTTAACCTGCAGACGCCTTCACACAAATTTAGTGGATTATTCATTGGTCCTTTTCCTATCCACTCAGTGATTAACCAGGCAGCAGTGAGGCTAAACCTACAGTCGTCCCTACGTATTCATCCGACCTTCCACGTCTCCCTGATAAAACCCTACCATTCCAACACCTTCCTTGGCCGAGTTCCAATGCCTCTACCGCCGGTTGAGGTTAACGGTCAGGTGGAATACGAAATCGCTCAGATCCTGGACTCCCGGCTATATAGAAACTGCTTACAGTATTTGATCCATTGGAAGAACTACGATCCACAGGATAACTCCTGGGAACCCACCTCTGAGGTTCATGCCCCACGGCTTGTCTGCCTCTTCCATTCTCACAATCCTGGCAGGCCTGCTCCCTTGGCCCCCAGGAGGGGTCCCTCGGGGGGAGGTCCTGTAATGTCCTTATCCCTCCACTGGAGGCTCCAACATCTCTCCTGTAATGTCTTTATCCCTCCACTGGAGGCTCCGACATTTCTCCTGAAATGTCTTTATCCCTCCACTGGAGGCTCCGTCATTTCTCCTGCAATATTCTTATCTTTCCACTGGGAGCTCTGATATCTCCATAAACTCTGTCGCTGATTGATGACGTCACAACGACATCACCCGGCTCCTCCTCTTGTCCCTACTTAAACAGCCAACGCCATTTGCTTGAGGTTCGTGCTAAGAACCTGATGCCAGGTAAAGATCTCCAACAGAAGACTGCCATCATCTCTCTCTATTGGGCCGTTTAGAGCCCCGACTATCATCTCTCTTTTGGGCCGGTCAGAGCCCCGACTATCATCTCTCTTTTGGGCTGGACAGAGCCCCAACTACCATCTCTCTTTTAGCCCGGTCAGAGCCCTGACTATCATCTCACTTTTGGGCTGGATAGAGCCCCGTCTTCCACCTCAGTTTTGGGCCGGACAAAGCCCCTCCAACTTCCATGTGTTGGGCCGGACAGAGCCCCTTCCTCTCTAGTTCTCAGAGACTCTCCTCTGCCCTACCCACAGTCTACTTACTTTGCCCGAAGAAAACCTTACCTGTTCCTTTCCACATAGGAGACCAGTACATCTCTCAAGAAGCCACTGGGTGACCCCATCTCCAGGAATCCACTCACTGCAAGTATCTTTACGTTTCCTATAAACTTTATCCCTGTGTAGTGCTACTAAGCTTAAGTTGCCTCTGAAGCTCCCCGTCGTGGCTGTGTATTACCACTCTAAATAAAACCGATTGTATTTCCAAACTTATCTGAGTCTTCCTACCTGATAGCTGTTAAGGTTAAAGTTAACTGTTATGAATATAGTATTCATAGACTTCCGAAGCTGTGATCCACACAATCCAACATAGTTCACTGCCTGAAGCATTACAGTCGAATGTGTTGTACATCACCGCATTCTTGACGTTCGGAATTTCCAACCAACTTTGTGTGACCGTGTGTATGCAAGACAAGTTTGAGCTAACATCCGTTGGAAAAAATCTGATGGATTTTGTTGTCGGAATGTCCGATCGTGTGTACAGGGCATAAGTGTGCTGATCACCTATATCATCAGGAATAAAGGTGAAGGTAAATCCAACATTTCTTTTTTGTACATCACGGGTTATGCCCCACCTATAGGTGAATGGACACTGGCAGAAAAAACAGACAGGAATTCCCCCTGCTCCAGCAACTCCTCCTGTTTTTCGCCAGTGTCTTAAAGCGGGGTTCCACTCAAATTTTTAACTTAATCTTACCCCCTTCAGTTAATTGCATAGATGTTCAAATGCTGCACGGAAAAAAATTTTATCGCTGTAATTACCTTTATATTGTACTTTATTGTGGCACTTCCTGTCTCTCCTCCCATGGGAGTAGGCGTGTTTATTGCCTTTCCCTGGCGCCGCACTGTCTCCTGGGAGCTTACTGTCAGGCTTACCAAGATTCAGTGCGGAAACAATGATCATGCGTGTGAACAAGCTGTGAATGAACAGCATTCACCGCATCCAGGAAGTCAATGCTTGTGGGCTTCACATACCCACAAGCAAGATGGAAACAGCCAGCATCACATTTTTTAAGTTATTCTTCAGTACGAAAAACAGACAGAGGCGGAAATATTACACCCAAACTGTGAGTATTATTTTGGGGTTAGCAAAGTGTCTCAATGACCTAAAAAAAAAAAAAAAGATTGGTCGCCGGACTCCCGTTTAAAGGTGATGGTCACTGAAGTTCAGTTCTCTGTGTGAGGTTACCAGATTCCTAAATCATTCCAGCAGGGATCAGGAGATTGGTTGGCCGAATCCATTACTACAGGTAGGCTGTCCATTTGGCCCTGGACCCTGTGTATATGGAACCCTGTGCCGCTTTTGCACTGACCAAGGAGTTTCTGGTGGAGTGCTGTACAAGTCCAGGGCAGGAGATCCCAAAGGAAAGGTGATCGAGTTCCTGAAAGTCAGGTATGACATGGCCTGACTGTCCATGGTGATGGGTAAGGATCGCTCTGTGCCTATGGACAGGATTGTGCGGCGAGTCCCTGCAGTATTGGAGCCCTTGAGGGGAATCACTGGTTAAGCTGCCTAAGGTGACTTTCTAGTTGTGGTCTCCAGGGGCAGTGGTGGTCAGATATTACATTCCCTGTTCATGTTTATGTTTGTCCCTGGGTTGGCTGCAGCTGAAAGTGCAGGTGCTGAGTTAAAGTTTTGGCTATGCGCCACTGTTATGGGTATATTTTTACTGTAGGGCCTCCTGTGGCAGCTAACAATAGGTCTATTGTAGCAAACGCATGTGGGTGAGCACATAGCAAGTGTGTGCAGGTGGAAACATAAATACATTATGGGGGGGGGGAGTCGGTGGCCATCCTGCTAGGGTATATGAAGCCAGCATCCTCCCATGCATGTCTTGGCTGGCAGGCAGCTGCATTTGTGGATTTATTACCTAAGGGGCACAGAGCAGGCTTCCCTTTGCTGCTGGGACACACAAGTCACTGGGGAAAGGCACTGGGCAGCCAGATGGTCCCCGACATTTGTCGTGTGGAGACATTATGGAATTCTAAAGACTGTCTTTTACACTCTTTTTGAATTCCTCTATTTGTATTTCAGCTGTTGTTTGTAGCTGTACTCCATAGCTCTTCTTTAAGCCCTCATTCACACCAGTGCAATTTGTCATGCAATTCGACAGTTCCAAATCACATCACAAGTCACACCCCATTGCCGGGAATGGAACCGTTCATATAACCTCGACTCATCTCGCAGCGATTATGAAAAAGGTTCCTGAGTGACTTATTTTCCGATTTCCTTGCATCTTGCAAAGACTTCTGTTAAATGATATCTGTAGTGAAAATCACACTGATCTGCGGCTTTGAAATTCCACCTAAGTAGCGCAATTTCAAAGCTGTACCAGTGCAGTGCTAAAATGTATTTATTTTAAAAGTTCACACTATAAAGTTGCTCTTGCAATAAATGTACATACGTGTGCATGAATAAAATTCTGACATTTTACAAAATAAATCAAAATATAAAAAAAACGTTCCTTTAAAAAAACATTCACATTCACAACAGAACTGCTAGGCAGGGTAGAAAATACTCTGTCATGCCACGCATCTGTAGTCCACTGCTTCTCGTCCGCATCCCGCCATGACATCACATGCCGGCAGGATGAAGGGGAGTATATAGGCACCCACACGCCGGCAGCCATTATGCTAGAGTCCAAGGGAGCCTTTCCTCCACACGTGGAACCCCACAGGTCTGCAGCTTTAGTGTCATGAAAGGGTTTACCCGTTGGTGGCGCTATCGGTCTCTTGGATCGCAGTACCAGTGTCCACCAGCGGGTGTCTTCCAACACTTGGGACCTGTAGTAAGAGGTCTCTCCTGCTGGTGGCACTGTTGCATCCTTGGGCCGTAGTACCGGTGTCCACCAGCGGGTGCACTCCGGCAGTGTGGAGCAAACAGCACACTCTGCGCTCAGCTGTGACATGAGGTCAATTACCACAGCCTTATAAATACCCGGCAAGCCCTCATAGGCTTGCCTTGGTAGCTTTCTTCCTTGTGCCCTCTCCTGCATCTCCTGCATCTCCTGCATCTCCTGCATCTCCTGCATCTCCTGCATCTCCTGCATCTCCTGCATCTCCTGCATCTCCTGCATCTGAGCCTGTATCCTATCCCATCCATTATCTCCCTCTCCCAACCTGCCCTTGTTCAGTTGCTTATCTCCTGTGTATGACCTTGGCTTGGCTAAACGTTTATGTTTCTGGTATATCCCTTGTTCCTGCTGACCTGCTGTGTATGACCCTGGCCTGGCTGACATTTGAGATTCCGGTATTGCCTTCTGCTGTATATATTGTTGTTTGTAGTGGGTTTGTTGTGTTGGTTTTGCACTGTTTGTATTTTCTGAATTATCACCTATTTTAATAAATATTATTTATTCACTTACATGCGTTTTGGGTTATCTCTGTGCAGTCCACACAGTCTGGTCTACTAGTCTCCTGACAGTATACCAAGGCCATCCCTGACCAGACGTGGCTGCATTGAGGAAACCATCCTGGTTTGTCGGGTCTGCTAAGATGGATTTCAATGAAATAATTTATTATTCTTTGCTAGCAGAAGAGGATGGTGAATATTGTCGCCAGATTTTAAAAGGGTGGACTAGTGACCAGCTGATGGAAACTATCCGATCAGCTCATTCCCTAGTGGATCGGGGGTATATGTCTTTTGAAGATGTTCAGCCCCTGATCCAGTTATGTGCAAAACCAGCCCTGTCATGCTTTCCCGAGGGAAGTGATGATTTTTCGCCCCCCATTCAATTATGGCAAAGTGGAATCCCTAGTTTGGTTGTTAGAGGATGATCCAGCCTATTTCATGGAACATTATTCCTCCTGTTCACAGCAAGTGTTGTCTAATTGCATCCAGTCGGTGCAATCCTTGATTAGTCACGCTGTGTGTGAATCAGCGTTTGTTCAACCTGTGCTGCAGGCATGGTCAGATCTCCTGTCTCTAGCTAAGCCACAATATTCCAGCCTTGCCATTAACCATCTGCCTTCCCAAAAATCTATGTCCCCGTCGCCTATGGCAACCTCAGCTACAGCCCAGTTTAATCAGCCCCCTACCAAATACTACTACCCAGTCTCCAAGCGTCGCACCTATCCTGCCTTCAATCCACCTGTCTCTTCTCCTCCACCTGTAACAGTTCCACAAAACCCTCCTCCAGCTACAGTTCCTTGGTCTTCCTTCTGCCCAGCTACTTTCTTTTCTTACAGCCCTGCACCTATATACAAAACTGCACGGGCTAAACCAAAAAAGAAACAAAAATTCTTCCCGACCCACACCATCTTGCCAGTAACCCAACCTGCTCCCACTTTCCAGTCTGATGTGCCTGCCTTCCAGCCGGATGTCTCGGTGCCTGCCTTCCAGCCGAATGTCTCGGTGCCTGCCTTCCGGCCGGATGTCTCGGTGCCTGCCTTCCGGCCGGATGTCTCGGTGCCTGCCTTCCGGCCGGATGTCTCGGTGCCTGCCTTCCGGCCGGATGTCTCGGTGCCTGCCTTCCGGCCGGATGTCTCGGTGCCTGCCTTCCGGCCGGATGTCTCGGTGCCTGCCTCCCAGCCGGATGTCTCGGTGCCTGCCTCCCAGTCTGATGTCTACCTTCCAGCCTGATGTCTCGGTGCCTGCCTTCCAGCCGGATGTCTCGCTGGATGTCTCGGCGCCTGCTTCCCAGCTTGATGTCTTTGCCTCCCAGTCTGATGTGCCCGCTGTCCAGTCTGCCCTGATGCCTGCCTTCCAGCCCGAAGTCTCGGTGCCCGCTTTCCAGTCTGATGTGCCTGCTATCCAGTCTGATGTGCGTGCCTCTCAGTCTGATGTCCTGATGCCTACCTTCCAGCCTGATGTCTTGGTGACCGCCTTCCAGCCGGATGTCTCGATGCCTGCCTTCCAGCTTGATGTCTCTGCCTTCCAGCTTGATGTGCCCACCCTCCAGTCTGATGTACCCACTCTCCAGTCTAATGCGCCTGCTTTCCAGTCTGATGTCCTGATGCCTGCCTTCCAGCCTGATGTCTCGGCACCTGCCTCCCAGCTTGATGTCTTTGCCTCACAGTCTGATGTGCCCGCTGTCCAGTCTGTCCTGACGCCTGCCTTCCAGCCCGAAGTCTCGGTGCCCGCTTTCCAGTCTGCTGAGCCTGCTATCCAGTCTGACGTGCCTGCCTTCCAGTCTGATGTCTCGATGCCTGCCTTCCAGCCGGATGTCTCAATGCCTGCCTTCCAGCCGGATGTCTCAATGCCTGCCTTCCAGCCGGATGTCTCAATGCCTGCCTTCCAGCCGGATGTCTCAATGCCTGCCTTCCAGCCGGATGTCTCAATGCCTGCCTTCCAGCCGGATGTCTCAATGCCTGCCTTCCAGCCGGATGTCTCAATGCCTGCCTTCCAGCCTGACGTCTCGACGTCTGCCTCCCAGCTTAATGTCTTTGCCTCACAGTCTGATGTGCCCACTGTCCAGTCTGTCCTGACGCCTGCCTTCCAGCCCGAAGTCTCGGTGCCCGCTTTCCAGTCTGCTGAGCCTGCTATCCAGTATGACGTGCCTGCCTCCCAGTCTGATGTCTCGATGCCTGCCTTCCAGCCGGATGTCTCGATGCCTGCCTTCCAGCCAGATGTCTCGATGCCTGCCTTCCAGCCGGATGTCTCGATGCCTGCCTTCCAGCTGGATGTCTCGATGCCTGCCTTCCAGCCGGATGTCTCGATGCCTGCCTTCCAGCCGGATGTCTCGATGCCTGCCTTCCAGCCGGATGTCTCGATGCCTGCCTTCCAGCCGGATGTCTCGATGCCTGCCTTCCAGCCGGATGTCTCGATGCCTGCCTTCCAGCCGGATGTCTCGATGCCTGCCTTCCAGCCTGACGTCTCGATGCCTGCCTTCCAGCCTGACGTCTCAACGCCTACCTCCCAGCTTGATGTCTTTGCCTCACAGTCTGATGTGCCCACTCTCCAGTCTGTCCTGATGCCTGCCTTTCAGCCCGAAGTCTCGGTGCCCGCTTGCCAGTCTGATGCACCTGCTATCCAGTCTGATGTGCCTGCCTTCCAGTCTGATGTCTGGATGCCTGCCTTCCAGCCGGATGTCTGGATGCCTGCCTTCCAGCCGGATGTCTCAGCCTTCCAGTCTGATGTACCCGCTCTCCAGTCTGATGCCTGCCTTCCAGCCTGAAGTCTCGCCTGATGTCTCGGTGTCTGCATTTCCATCTGATGTCTCGATGCCAGCTTCCCAGTCTGACGTGCCAGCTTCCCAGTCTGACGCGCCAGCTTCCCAGCCTGATGTCCCGATGCCTGCCTACCAGCCTGACGTGCCAGCTTCCCAGCCTGACGTGCCAGCTTCCCAGCCTGACGTGCCAGCTTCCCAGCCTGACGTGCCAGCTTCCCAGTCTGACATGCCAGCTCCCCAGCCTGATGTCTCCAAGCTTGCCTTCCAGCCTGATGTCCCGATGCCTGCCTACCAGCCTGATGTGCCAGCTTTCCGGTCTGATGTGCCAGCTTTCCGGTCTGATGTGCCAGCTTCCCAGTTTGATGTGCCAGCTTCCCAGCCTGATGTCTCGAAGCTTGCCTTCCAGCCTGATGTCCCAATGCCTGCCTACCAGCCTGATGTGCCTGCCTTCCAGTTTGATGTGCCAGCTTCCCAGTTTGATGTGCCAGCTTCCCAGTCTGTTGTCTCAGTGCCTGCCCTCCAGCCTGATGTCTCGAAGCTTGCCTCCCAGTCTGATGTGCCAGCGTCCCAGTCTGATGTGCCAGCGTCCCAGTCTGATGTGCCTGCTTTCCAGCCTATTGTCCTAGTGCCTGCCTTCCAGCCTGATGTCTCAGTGCCGGCTTCGCAGACTGATGTGCCGGCTTCGCAGACTGATGTGCCGGTTTCTCAGACTGATGTGTCGGCTTCCCAGACTGGCGTGCCTGCTGCCCAGCTTGAAGTGCCCATGCCTGCTGCCCAGCTTGAAGTGCCCATGCCTGCTGCCCAGCTTGAAGTGCCCATGCCTGCTGCCCAGCCTGATGTGCCTGCTGCCCAGCCTGATGTGCCTGCTGCCCAGCTCGGGGTGCCTGCTGCCCAGCTTGAGGTATTCCTGCCCGCTGTCTGCTCGGATGTGCCAGCTGTTTTCCCGGATGTGCCCGCTGTCTTCTCAGATGTACCCACTGTCCAGTTTGTACCCGATGCCAACCTGATGTGCCCTCATCTGTTGTTCGGTTTGAGGCCATGAACTTTGGACAAATTCACCTTGTTGGAGCGTCCGGAGGCCGCTCCTTTTGGGGGGGGGTACTGTCATGAGAGGGTTTACCCGTTGGTGGCGCTATCGGTCTCTTGGATCGCAGTACCAGTGTCCACAAGCGGGTGTCTTCCAACACCTGGGACCTGTAGTAAGAGGTCTCTCCTGCTGGGGGCACTGTTGCATCCTTGGGCCGTAGTACCGATGTCCACCAGCGAGTGCACTCCGGCAGTGTGGAGCAAACAGCACTCTCTGCGCTCAGCTGTGACATGAGGTCAATTACCACAGCCTTATAAATACCCAGCAAGCCCTCATAGGCTTGCCTTGGTATCTTTCTTCCTTGCGCCCTGACCTGTTATCCCGTATCCTGTTTACCTGCATCTCCTGTATCTGAACCTGAACCTGCTCCTGAGCCTGTATCCTATCCCATCCATTATCTCCCTCTCCCAACCTGCCCTTGTTCAGTTGCTTATCTCCTGTGTATGACCTTGGCTTGGCTAAACGTTTATGTTTCTGGTATATCCCTTGTTCCTGCTGACCTGCTGTGTATGACCCTGGCCTGGCTGACATCTGAGATTACGGTATTGCCTTCTACTGTATATATTGTTGTTTGTTGTGTTGGTTTTGCACTGTTTGTATTTTCTGAACTATCACCTATTTTAATAAATATTATTTATTCACTTACATGCGTTTTGGGTTATCTCTGTGCAGTCCACACAGTCTGGTCTACTAGTCTCCTGACATGTAGTTTTTTGTTTAACTGAATAATGCTGGGCTTTTGTTGCCCTGCATTATTGGTTTTAGTGGATAGTCTTGTGAATTTGCAACTCTCTCTCTATACAGACCTGAGTGACCTGCCCTAGTGTGGCTGCTTAGGATCTGCACACCTCTATTAAGCTTAAAGGTATAATTTAATTTATTGATGCTTATTTTGTGTAATTGGTAAATTGGTCTTCTTGAGCATAGCTGTCTGGCAAATTGAACAGTATTTTAATATTATCCAATTATATTACTCAGTGCATTTGGGATCTTTCTGATCTGTGTGCATTCATTTATATCCCTTTAAAGTATGCGGAAAACATCTAGCCACTACAACATCATCTAGAGCAGTGGTTTTCAACCTTCTAGTGCCGTGACCCCTTGATAAAATGTCCCAAGTTGTAGGAAGCTCAACAGTAACATTTATTTTGTAGCGTGGGTTGTCAGCACCAAGGCAAGACAAGTAATTTGCGTCCCTAACCTAAGGACATTTAGTGCTCCCAGAGTCCCTTCCGCTCATATAGTATTAAAACTCTTTCTGGTACACTTTAGGATGTACCACTCTTTGTTCTCTCTTTCCCTTTTATCCCTCTTTCCCTTTTATCTCTCTTTATCCTAACTTCTTGTTTTTTTCCCCATCCATCTCTCTAGCTGTCTGTCTTGTTCTTTCCCTTATTTTTTCTCTCCCTTTTTCTTTGTTCCTCCCCCTCTTTTCCTCTTCCTTCCATGTATTCTTTAATTTTTATTCCTTCTCTTACTCCTTGGCGGGGCGGAGAGTTGGGATCAGTGGCAATGCTGGGGGGAGTTCTAATCAACCTTAGGTGCTCTTGATCAAGGTCATCTGCTGATCTGACAACTGTAGTGGGGAGTTTTAATAGCAACTATAATCACAGGTAGTGTTACTCACTGTGTCTCCGGCTTCACTGTGTCTCCAGCTCTGTGGTGTCTCGTAGCAGTGACACCTATGCTGAAATCAGGAGATAGGGTCTCCTCCAGGCCCCTCCCACTTTACATTACTCACCAATCAGCTGACCTCTAGTCTCTGCCCCCAGCCATGCCGTGAACTGAATGGTCGGCTGCAAAGAGGCTGAGTGGACGGACGTGGGCTCCAGGGACAGCCCTGCTGGGTGGCCGCAAAAAGGCTGGGAGAGCGGTGCAGGCTTCAGGAACAGCCCAGGATTCAGTGACCCCTGGCAAATCATCAATCGACCCCCAGGTTGAGAACCACTGATCTAGAGGACAAATAGGCTCCCTACACTACTAGCACACCAATTTTAGGTAAGTAATGTTTATATATTATGTTAGCTTTTGCGCAGTCTGATGATATACTGTACATTTTCTAGACATGGGCACTACCGAAAAATGTGTTTATTAGTTTTTGTTTTATTCGTTTTTTTTTTTTTTCTCGTTTATCGGATCATTCTTTATGATCAGCATTCTTTACTTCGGATTATTCGTAACGTCAGATGCATTCGTATTTGTTCCATTCGTTTAGATGCGACATGCTTTACTTCTGATAATTCGTAATTTCGGATGCATTCATATTCGTTACGTTCACTAACAGTTATTTTAGCCAAATATGAAAGGAAATTCGAATACCTATAATTGAATAGTTTATAATAATAAATAAAAATAATAATAATAGTTTAATAATTTAATTATAATAGAAAATACAAAAAATGAAATTATCCGAATGTAATTGATTCATTAAAGTCCTACAGTTGAATTGTTTTTCGTTCTTTCGTATTTTCTTATTTTCATTCTTTCAGATTTTCGTTCTTTCTCAAAATTTGTTTTCGTATGCATTCGTCAAAAGAGTGTTTCATTCATTCGGATGCTTCCTGAATGAACGAATATGCCGAATTTCGTCCGAAAACAGTTGTAACTTAACGAATTGCACATGTCTAACATTTTCTCATACAACCATTGTAAACATATGATCCATGTTTACTATATAGTTTTGGTGGCCCTTCACCCTCCTCTATGGGAGGTCCAGCATTTGGTCTTGACATCCCTGGTGGTGATAGAAAAAAGATTGCGCAAACCTAAAAACACATTATTAACCACTTCAGCCCCGGACCATTTGGCTGCCTAAGGACCAGAGGACTTTTTCCAATTTGGCACTGCGTCACTTTAACTGCTAATTGCGCGGTCATGCAATGCTGTACCCAAACGAAATTTACATCCTTTTCTTCCCACAAATAGAGCTTTCTTTTGATGGTATTTGATCACCTCTGCCGCTTATATTTTTTGCGCTATAAACGGAAAAAGACCGAAAATTTAGAAAAAAAAAAAATGATATTTTCTACTGTTTGTTTTAAAAAAAATCCAAAAAACTCAATTTTAGTCATACCTTTAGGCCAAAATGTATTCGGCCACATGTCTTTGGTAAAAAAAATGTCAATAAGCGTATATTTATTGGTTTGCGCAAAAGTTATAGCGTCTACAAAACTAGGGTACATTTTCTGGAATTTACACAGCTTTTAGTTTATGACTGCCTATGTCATTTCTTGAGGTGCTAAAATGGCAGGGCAGTACAAAACCCCCCAAATGACCCCATTTTGGAAAGTAGACACCCCAAGGAAATTGCTGAGAGGCATGTTGAACCCATTGAATATTTTTTTTTTTTTTGTCTCAAGTGATTGAATAATGAAAAAAAAAATATATATATTTACAAAAAGTTGTCACTAAATAATATATTGCTCACACAGGCCATGGGCCTATGTGGAATTGCACCCCAAAATACATTCAGCTGCTTCTCCTGAGTACGGGGATACAACATGTGTGGGACTTTTTCCGAGCCTAGCCGCGTACGGGGCCCCGAAAACCAATCACTGCCTTCAGGATTTCTAAGGGCATAAATTTTTGATTTCACTCCTCACTACCTATCACAGTTTTGAAGGCCATAAAATGCCAAGATGGCACAAACCCCCCCCCAAATGACCCCATTTTGGAAAGTAGACACCCCAAGCTATTTGCTGAGAGGCATGGTGAGTATTTTGCAGCTCTCATTTGTTTTTGAAAATGAAGAAAGAAAAGAAACATTTTTTTTTTTTTTTTTCTTTTTTCAATTTTCAAAAGTTTGTGACAAAAAGTGAGGTCTGCAAAATACTCACTATACCTCTCAGCAAATAGCTTGGGGTGTCTATTTTCCAAAATAGGGTCATTTGGGGGGGGGGGGGGTTGTGCCATCTGGGCATTCCATGGCCTCCAAAACTGTGATAGGCAGTGAAGAGTGAAATCAAAAAATTACGCCCTTAGCCTGAAGGCGGTGCTTGGTTTTCGGGGTCCCGTACGCGGCTAGGCTCCCAAAAAGTCTCACATGTGGTATCCCCGTACTCAGGAGAAGCAACAGAATTTATTTTGGGGTGTAATTTCACATATTCCCATGGCATGTTTGAGCAATATATCATTTAGTGACAACTTTGTGCATAAAAAAAAAAAAAAAAATTTGTCTTTTTCCCGCAACTTGTGTCACAATATAAAATATTCCATGGACTCGACATGCCTCTCAGCAAATAGCTTGGGGTGTCTACTTTCCAAAATGGGGTCATTTGGGGGGGGGGGGGTTGAACTGTCCTGGCATTTTATGCACAACATTTAGAAGCTTATGTCACACATCACCCACTCTTCTAACCACTTGAAGACAAAGCCCTTTCTGACACTTTTTTTGTTTACATGAAAAAATTATTTTTTTTTGCAAGAAAATTACTTTCAACCCCCAAACATTATATATTTTTTTTAAAGCAAATGCCCTACAGATTAAAATGGTGGGTGTTTCATTTTTTTTTTTCACACAGTAATTGCGCAGCGATTTTTCAAACGCATTTTTTGGGGAAAAAAAACCCTTTTTAAAATTTTAATGCACTAAAACACTATATTGCCCAAATGTTTGATGAGATAAAAAAGATGATCTTAGGCCGAGTACATGGATACCAAACATGACATGCTTTAAAATTGCGCACAAACGTGCAGTGGCGACAAACTAAATACATTTTTAAAAGCCTTTAAAAGCCTTTACAGGTTACCACTTTAGATTTACAGAGGAGGTCTACTGCTAAAATTACTGCCCTCGATCTGACCTTCGCAGTGATACCTCACATGCATGGTGCAATTGCTGTTAACATTTGACGCCAGACCGAAGCTTGCATTCGCCTTTGCGCGAGAGCAGGGGGGGACAGGGGTTCTTTTTTTTTTTTTTTTTTTTTTTTCTTTATTATTTTTTTTTTTTTTTTTAATCTTATTTTTAAACTGTTCCTTTCATTTTTATGTTTTTTAATCATTTTTATTGTTATCTCAGGGAATGTAAATATCCCCTATACTCCCCTGTACTCTTTTTTGAAAAAATTGGAGTCTATTAGACCCTAGATCTCTCCTCTGCCCTCAAAGCATCTGACCACACCAAGATCGGTGTGATAAAATGCTTTCCCAATTTCCCAATGGCGCTGTTTACATCCGGCGAAATCTAAGTCATGAAATGCTCGTAGCTTCCGGTTTCTTAGGCCATAGAGATGTTTGGAGCCATTCTGGTCTCTGATCAGCTCTATGGTCAGCTGGCTGAATCACCGGCTGCATTTTCAGGTTCCCTGTTGGGACAGGAGAGCCAGAGAAAAACATGGAAGACGATGGGGGGGGGCATTCCCTCCCACTGCTTGTAAAAGCAGTCTAGAGGCTAATTAGCTGCTAGGATTGCTTTTACATGAAAGCCGACCGCTGGCTGAAAAGAATGATACCAAGATGATACCTAAACCTGCAGGCATCATTCTGGTATAACCACTCAAAGTCCAGCAACATACCAGTACGTTGCTGGTCCTTGTTGGGCATATATTGTAAACGTTTTTTTCATTCAGCCTGTGGGCTGAACGAAAAAAAGATATTGATCGGTGGGTATGCCCACCATTAGAATACCTCCCTTCATCCACCCACTTCTAATGATGGGCATACATGCACCATTTATATGCCAAAGCATGGGGGTATCCTCCCGCAAAAGGCAGGAGCAAATCGCTCCTCCACCCACTGCTGCCCCCACGCTTCGGCATATATGCTGAAGTATGTAACTGTGGTGGTGAAATCACCTCCAACAGCGCTGGAGTCACGGCTTTATATATCGTGGGAGCAAACGCTGTTCCTGTCAAGATAAATAACTTCGCTCTGCAGCTGAATGGCGTACCTGAAAACAATAAAATGGTTACCAACAAAACACAGTAAACAGTAAAATATAAAAAAATTGCATATCTGAAAAGCAAACATGGTAAAACATAATAACAATAAAACATTGCAGAATAGAATACAGTAAAAAAGAGAAGAAGAATAGAGAGAGAATAGAGAGAGAGAGAACAATAAAACGACAACTATTTTTGTTTTTTTTATTTTTTTTATTTTTTTTTACACTTTTTTTAGTAACTTTAACTTTTGTAACTGGTACCAGGTTTGGGTCTCTCAAAATGCGATGGCATCTTGGGAGACCCTGTGAAAGTGTGTACTAGTCTGTGCAGTGCTGTACCCTACGCTAATACTCAACTAGTGTATGGTAGCGTTCAAAACATTCACCCATGCAAAGACCAGGATTGCCAGGCCAGGAGGGACAATAACACCGGGTGTCATGCCTAAATCCGCGCTTGCTACAGACACAACATCTTTTTTGGGGGGCTCGTTGGGTAGGGGTACTCGGGAGGGCATAAGGAAAATGCCTCTCATGCAGCCGGCCTACTGCATTTGGTTGGGGATGGTGAGGTGGAGCACTGTCTGGATACAGAAGGGCTCTGACGATCTCTTCCTGGAATTTAAGGAAAGATCCAGTCCGTCCTGAAACTCTGTATAGCACATGAGCGTTCAGCAAAGCCAATTGAAATAAATAAACAGACACTTTTTTGTACCAGCGTCTGGCCTTACGGGCAACTAGGTACGGCGCCAACAACTGGTCGTTGAGGTCCACCCCTCCCATATTTTGGTTATATTCGTGGACACAGAGGGGTTTCTCCACAACACCAGTCGCCGTAGTAATTTGGGCCGTCGTGTCTGCATGAAGGGAGGTGAGAACGAAAACATTCTTCTTATCCCTCCACTTCATAGCGAGCAAGTTATTACACTTCAAGCAGGCTCTCTCCCCCAGCCTAAGACGGGAATCTACAAGCCGCTGGGGAAAGCCCCGGCGATTAGGTCGCACGGTGCCACATGCTCCAATCTGCTGATCAAACAAGTGACTAAAAAGTGGCATGCTCGTGTAATAATTGTCCACGTACAAGTGGTACCCCTTTCCGAATAAGGGTGACACCAAGTCCCACACTATCTTGCCAGCGCTTCCTATGTAGTCAGGGCAGTTTGTCGGCTCTACGTGACTATCTTTGCCCTCGTAAACCATAAAACTACATGTATAGCCTGTGGCCCTGTCACAGAGCTTATACATCTTGACCCCGTATCTGGCACGCTTGCTGGGAAGGTACTGTTTAAATGACAAGCGGCCAGAAAATTTAATCAGGGACCCATCAACGCAGACAACTTGATGGGGAGTAAACAAGTCTGCAAAACGTTGGTTGAAGCGGTTTACGAGGGGCCGAATTTTGTAGAGCCGATCGTTTCCAGGGTCTCCACGAGGACGACAGAGTTCATTGTCATTGAAGTGCATGAACCGCAAAATCTGCTCATATCGTGCCCTGGTCATGGAAGCAGAGAACACGGGCATATGGTAAATTGGGTCAGTGGACCAATATGACCGCAACTTACCCTTTTTATTTATGCCCATGTTGAGGGAAAGGCCCAGAAAGATCTTAAATTCAGAGACCGTAATTGGTCTCCAATCTCTTGCAAGGGAGGACTGGGGATTAGCGGCGATGTGTTGACCAGCGTATAAATTGCTTTGGTCCACAAAAGATCTATAGAGATCTTCAGTGAGAAACAGCGAATAAAAATCCAGTGGCGTAAAATCAACTGTTTCCACCTGAATTCTGGGTTGGCCAGTGAATGGGGGAAGTACGGGTGCTGCAGAAGTGGTGGGTTCCCAATTCGGATTGGCGAATGCAGCAGGAAGGGCACTATGGGCACGACGGGCCTGTCTTTGTCTTGGTGGCAGCAGGACACTACTTGTGCTTGCCACCTCGCCAGCTTGAACTGCACTTATGGGACTTGCCACGTCACCAAGTGTTACTGCAGTGCTGGATGTACGACCAGGGTGTACTAGGCCGCTGGTGCTTGCCAGTTCACCAGAAGGAATAGCGGCACTGGTACTTCTCTGCTACATACGAGAGCCCTGCGGTTCTTGCACTTCAAGGATAGAAGAAGATTGGGGTCTGGTACGCCTGACCTTGGCAGGGACCACAACTCCGTTGTCAGAGCTATCTGTCATGGAGCCGCTGTCCTCTACAGGATTGTATTCTGAGCCTGAATCTGACAGATGAGTGACTTCCTCTTCACTATCTGTCATGCTCAGAAACGTGTAAGCCTCTTCATTAGTGTACCTTCGATTTGCCATTTTGGGCTCTAAATTTAGGGGTACACTAATGAGACTCACAGGCAAAAAAGCTCCTGACTGTCAGCGACTGTATCAAAACGCTACCAAAAAACTGTTAGCGATCGCATGGATTAGGCCTGACTCTGCGAACGCTGCAGTTATGTGTGCTTAGTGTTTTGTAAGTGTCAGTGATCGATCGATACTGCACTTGGGTGGGCTGGGCAGGGATGGGCCAAAGGGCAAAACGCAGGTGCTAGCAGGTATCTGGGCTGATCCCGCTAACACTGTGTATATGGGAACCCTAAACTGCTGGGGACGCTAGTATAGATCTGATCTGATCAGATATCGATCCGCTCAGATACTATAGCACTAAGGGAGGTGTACGGTGCGTGCGTGGGTGGTACTGGCGCTAACCTGACGCTGCCTGGGGCGACGCAGACCGTATCTGACCCTAAAAACTTAACTTATATCACTGCCGGGCAATTAGGGCATTAAACCTTTATAAGGTAATAAACGGCGGGTGCCCTAAAACTATAAAAAACAAACGAACTAACCAGCGTCACCCGTAACACTTATACGGTGATCGCTGGTGAAAGGGTTAACTAGGGGGCAATCAGGGGGATAAAACCTTTAGTAGGTAGTATATGGTGGTCCCTGTCGCTATAAAACACTGACAGCGAACCTATATACTTACCTCCCTAACTAGCGTCACCTGTGTCACTAATACAGCGATCAGAAAAACGATTGCTTAGTGACACTGGCGACGGGGGGTGATCAAGGGGTTAACCTTTATTAGGGGGGTACCCTGGACCTAAAGGGGGCTAACCTAACTGCCCTAACACTTATAACTGTCACAAACTGACACCAATGCAAAAAAAAAAAAAACTGCTATTGGTGTCAGTGTGACAGGGGGGTGATCGGGGGGGTGATCGGGGGTGAAAAGTGTGCCTGGCGTGTTCTACTGGAAGTGTAGTGTTGGTGCACTTACTTGGATGTCTTCTCTCGGCGCCGGATCAAAAAGACCGGCTCGAGGAGGGATGACATCACTTCCTCTCCCTCTGTTTACATTACAGAGGCAGAGGAAGGATTTTCATTCGCCGGGAGCGATCGGGAGGGGGTGGCCACGAATGGATGGCCTCCCCCTCACCTCTGATCGCCCAGGAACAAATGGCGACCGCCTCGGGCACCGGGGGGGTCCAATCGGACCCCCCGCCCGCAGAAGGCAGATCACATGTATGTACGTGATTCTGCCTGGCCGTGCCACCTTGCCGACGTACATCGGTGTGAGGTGGTCGTCAAGTGGTTAAAGTGGATGTAAACCCGAATTTTTTTTTTTTATCATACTGTAGATTATAAGATTTGCTATCATTTGAGCCCAGTCTTGCCACACAGAGTTAATCCATCTCTGAGCAATCCCCTTTTATTGTTCAGTGAGATAAATCTTGACAAACTGAGAAAAACTTTGTCAAATACTTCCCCTTGCTGTGAGTGACAGGTGATTTACATCTCGTGCATTAGCCTAAAAGACATGCAGTATTTTTAAATTCCCTCCCCCACTCCTTTCTTCAGCAGCTCTGCACGGATTGGCTGTTCCACACCTCACCATGATTTGGCATGCTGAAGTCATGTGGTTACTTTCCTGTCTTTTCACTGGATGTTAGAGATCATAGCAGAAGTTCAGCAGAAGTTCAGTGTTAGAAATACACAGGAGAAAATGCATTTTGACAAGGGGAGTGTAGAGGTGGGCGGGGAGTCTACTGACATAACGACTCCACCCACCGAGCTCCAGACAACAGACCCACCCACAGAATATGCAGTTTTTCGGGTCTAATAACAGACAGAGGGGAGACATTTGACAGGTAAAGATACATGCAGGAGACATGTATATCCTTATAGATAACCCCTATGGCAGTAGTTTAGAAAGGATGACATTGGGTTTACATCCACTTTAAATAATCATGCAAAAACACATAACGTGAGTGAATCAGTCCATGTGAAGCAATTGTTAATGTGTTAAAAGGTCCCAAAAAAACACAAAAAAATGGTTTAAAAAAATGTGACAAATTAGCGACTTAAGGACCGAGCCTCTTTCTGAGATTTAGTGTTTACAAGTTAAAAACAGGTTTTTTTGCTAGAAAATTACTTAGAACTCCCAAACATTATACATTTTTTTTCTAACACCCTAGGGAATAAAATGGCTGTCGTTGCAATACTTTCTGTCACACTGTATTTGCGCAGCGGTCTTACAAGAGCACTTTTTTTGGAAACAATACACTTATTTGAATTACAAAATAAGACAACAGTAAAGTTAGCCCAATTTTTTTTTTATATTGTGAAAGATAATGTTACGCCGAGTAAATTGATACCCAACATATCACGCTTCAAAATTGCGCCCGTGGAATGGCGACAAACTTTTACTCTTAATCTCCATAGGCGCTCTACTGATCACAGCGATACCTCACATGTCAGATCTCATATTTACACTAAAATGCAATAAAAAAAAAAATGTAAAAAATTGTAATTTAAAAAGTATGACCCTTTAAGAGCTGTGCACGGAAGTGACGTTTTGACGTCGCTTCCACCCAGCAATTGTATGGAGACGGGTGGGGGCCATCTTCCCCTGACTTGTCTCCATACCCAGCTAGTGACTGGACCCCGATCACCTCCGCCACTGCCGGCGGCTCCGGTAAGCGGCAGAAGGCACCGGAGTGGGGCGGGAGGGGGGCCCTCTTCCGCCGCCGATAAAAGTGATCTCGCGGCGAATCCGCCACAGAGACCACTTTTATCTTGTAGCGGACTGCCCACTGAAGAAGGGGATACTGGGGTTATGGCAGCTAGCTGCTGCCATAACAACAATATCCTCCTTCAAACAGCTGACATAAAACTGCGGCGGGCGGTCCGTAAGTGGTTAAAGAAACTTCTGATTATTTTGTTACAAAAGTCCCAACTCACACGAAAAAAATGAAGTAATAATGAAGGCAACTTCTGGTGCAGCACCTAGAAATCTGCAATGGCAACTGGTCAGTACTTTATATCCAAGCGGAGAAGTAAGCTAAAAAGCCAGATGGCCACTTACCTGACACAATGGACCCCAAGTTATATGGATCAAGCTCGCCTGATATGCACAGTAATCAGTTGTGATGTTCCATCTGGTCCGCTCCAAACACTAGCCACTCTCCTTTGTCAGGGACAGCAAGACATTTTAGTAAATTTCCCACCTTCCAGTCACTCATGGTGCAGTAAATAATGGTAGTTTATTCCATAAAATAATCTCTTAAGCACAGCAAAGAAATACAAAGACACAGCCATAGGTTTTCAGACTGCCAGCTGGTGTGTGATGACGTCACAAGATTCTCTCCAACCAACGCGTTTCCCTGTAACAAGCATTGAGTGGGAACAGAGATAACTCTGGGACGTCACTCACCACTTAATTTATACTAGGCAGGGGAGACACTGGAGGTACAAAGCTCATCTGTTCCTCCCAGGTGACACACATACAACACAGTTTTTTACCCCAAATATTGTTTAAAAACAGATATTTAAAAAAAAACAATAATATATAAAACAAAGTTCAACATGAACCGCCACATTAGACATATCACAGTCAACTTGAAAACTGAAAAAATTATATTGATACTTTTTCCCAAAATTCCATGTGAACATAATTACCACAAAAATAGCTATCAGATATCACCCTGGATCTGATACCAACATTACTAATAAAACATATTTTGGATCAGTCAGTTATACTGTTCATCAGAATACTGTCCAATAATTAACTAATTTCGTCTGATAAGCAGTAGTATCACAGAGTGATATTAGTGATAAAAGACTGGTCTAACCACCATGTATAAAATAAACCTTCACAGATTATAAAAGTTAAAAATAAAAAAAATAAAAAAATAAATATTTAAATTCCAATTAATTATTTGTTAATACCCACATAAAAATCAGTTAATAATGACATTCTAGCCGTATAACTATCCCGTCTGGCAGCCCCTAAAGACGGGATTAATACAACATATGCCATAAAAAAAAGATGGTGCACTCATCTGTTGTTAATATAACAATTAATGTCCCATTCTATGTTGAGCCCCATAGGATTGTAAGAGCAAAGGTAAAAAACCCATTGGGTTTCCCTTCTGAAAATCTGTCTTTTCATATTGCTACCCCTCCAGTGGGGGGGGATATATTTCTATAGCTATAACTTTCAGTTCAGAGGGATCCCTGTTGTGACATTCACGAAAATGTCTGTGTCAGAGAACTCGTGCAGCAGGTGCTCATTCCTGTGCAGTATGGGCTCTTTCCCATTCAGCAGCTGCGAATCCCCATTTAGCAATTGCTAATGCGCATATGCAGAGTCACAAACGAAGACGGGCAAGGACTGGAATGGTCATGCGCAATGGTGCATCCATTGCGAGCACGTACGCGTACATGCCAGCGTGTGCACGCATCCATAGATTCTGGCGCACAGCAGCCTATTTAAACTGAGAGTCTGCCTGGCTTCAGTGCTGGATTGTTTTCCATTTTGGTTCCTGTACTCCTGACTCTTATCCTTATCTGCTGACCTTGTTCCTGACCCGGCTATGTCTGACAACTCTCTTGGATTACCCCTGCCTGCTTTAGCTGCCTCTTGCTTATATTACTGATCCCGGCTTGGACTTATGACTACGGCTCCGCCTCCTGATTTGATACCCCACTGCCAGCACCTTACCGACTTCTGCCTGTTCCTACCTTGCAGCTGATCCTGATTCTGAACCTGCCTGGCTCCCGCTGAACAAGACTTATGACCATACTCCACGCGACCACTGGAAGGACTCCTGTGTCTTCACGCTACAGCTCACTCCCACAGCTGCCTGCACCCTTCCACTGCCCTAGTAGTCCCTGTCTCTACTACCAGGGGTGCTTGGACAGGAATTGTGCAAGAGGCCACCCTCATCATCTCCACAGTAAGGTACGTGACAGTACAATCCAGCCATATGGAGCCCGAAAGGGGGGACTCACCCTTGGAATCGCTGTGCCAGCAGATTGCTGCCCTTACTCAAGCAGTCCAAGGACTGCAAGATGGCTACCGTCAACTGGAGCAAAGAGTGGAGTCACTCTCTCCGTCCACCTCAACGCACCAGACAGCCACATCACCCATGACCCCTGCTCAGGCAGCCACATTGCAAGCACCCACAGTAGTGGTTCCACCTTCGGAGCCCCGAGTCCCTACACCCAAGAGGTTTTCAGGGGATCGCAGCAAGTTCCGTGCCTTCAGAAATGCCTGCCAGTTATACTTCCTGCTGCAACCACGCACCTTCTTGCTGGAAAGCACTAAAGTGGGGTTCATTGTCCGCTACTCCAGGGGGGGGCCTCAAACCTGGGCCCACCGCTTGTTGGAACAAGCCAGTCCACTTCTGAATATTATAGACT
This sequence comes from Aquarana catesbeiana, assembly GCF_042186555.1. Taxonomy (NCBI): domain Eukaryota; kingdom Metazoa; phylum Chordata; class Amphibia; order Anura; family Ranidae; genus Aquarana; species Aquarana catesbeiana. The sequence goes on along the minus strand of NC_133326.1, from coordinate 382,582,659 downwards.
CCTTTCTTGATGAAATGGCTAAACTGTATGATGATCCACAATGCACAGCAACAGCTGAATCCAGCTTACATGCTCTCCAGCAGGGTCAAAGACCAGTAGAGGATTATGTAACAGACTTTAAGCGGTGAAGTTCTGATACAAAATGGAACGATGCCGCACTTCATTACCAGTTCCGCCTGGGACTTTCAGACACACTAAGATGAACTGGCTCGAATTGGGGTACCCAGCTCCTTGTAAACTCTTATTCAATTATCTATTCAGATTGATCGTCGTCTGAGAGAGCGAAGATCTGAGAGGACAGGCCAGTTTCGTCCCATGTGGATGTTACCAAAGGTATCCACTAATCCACCTGCTCCTGCTCCCTCACTATCTCCTGCCACTACTGAATTTCCTAACCTCTGTCTGTACTGTGGAGGAGCTGGTCAAAACGCCCTAACAAAGCCCGTAAGTCTTATTCTTCTCCTTATCATTCCTGTCTCCTGACCGTGACAAGATCTGTTCACATTGCTGTTCCCGTCTCACTACAGCTTTCAGAAGGAGCACTCCGGGCTCAGGCTATAATTGATTCTGGCGCCTGTAGTTGCTTCATCGACCATGCCTTCACCCAGCAACATAACATCCAGCTGCAACCCAAACAACAGAGACTTTCTATACAGCTAGCCAATGGATCAAGTATTAAATCAGGACCCATCACCCATGAGACTCAGCCCTTACCTGCCAACATTTTGCCAGACCACCAAGAACTTTTATGCCTAGATGTCATTTCCTCACCATTGTTCCCAATCATCCTGGGAATGCCATGGTTGCATGGTAACCCCCAAATTAACTGGACTACTGGTGGGGCGACCTTCCAGTCTTCTTACTGTTTGCAGAACTGTCTCAAGACTTTACACCATGTGGCTCTAGTTATTGGCTGCTTTAATCCTGTATCCAACTCACAAGAGCTTGCTCCATCAGTGTACGATGACTTCATGGATGTGTTTGACAAACAAAAAGCAGACATTCTCCCTCCTCATCGGGCTTATGACTGCCCTATTGAACTGTTACCAGGGGCAGAGTTCCCATTTGGAAGGATTTTTCCTTAAAGAATATGTTGATGAAAATCTTAGGAAGGGGTTCATCCTACCCTCTACTTCTCCAGCTGGCGCAGGAATATTTTTTGTCGAGAAAAAAGACCACTCCCTCCGTCCATGTGTGGACTACATAGAATTACGATTTAAAACCATTATCCTCTTCCTGTGATCCCAGAACTATTTCAGAGACTTCGTTCTGCAAATGTATTCACAAAATTAGATTTATGAGGTGCATACAACTTGGTCAGGATCGGTGAGGGGGACGAGTGGAAAACGGCCTTCCGAACACGTTTTGGCCATTTTGAATATCTTGTTATGCCATTCAGACTTTGCAATGCACCAGCCAATTTCTAACATCTTGTCAATGACATTTTCAGGGACTTCTTGGACTTATTTGTGATCTGGATGGCATCCACATATTCTCAGTTTCCCTGGAATTACACCGTAGCCATGTGAAGCAAGTTCTCTATAGACTGAGTCAAAATGGACTATACGCAAAGGCCAAGAAATGTGAATTTGAACATCAGACTATTCATCTTCTGGGTCTAGTGATATCAACTGGGGGTATGGCAATGGACCCTCAAAAGGTTTCAGCTATACTGTCTTGGCCACCCCCGACCGATAAAAAAGGATATGGTCGTGTAGAAGGATCTGGACAGCCGCACACCGGAATAGGCAGATAAAATTCTTCTTTATTTAATAAATAGGATTATGGGGTACATATGACATTGCTGGAGTAATACAGCTTAGCAGCTAACGCGTTTCACACTCATACAGAGCGCTTACTCATAGCTTAAAAAAAGGAGTACAACATTTTGTCGGTTTTGCAAATTTTTACAGGAAATTTGTTAAGGAACTCACAAAGAAACAAGGTCGCTTTCAATGGACTAAACAAGTGGAATCAGTCAGTGCAAGCACAAAAACAATTAACCTTATCTACAGCAGCTGAACACTCAAGGTCAATATATTATACTCCTTGAACCGACATATAGTAAAAAACAGTGCAGCACTTAAAATAATAAAACAATAATTCTAAAAGACTTTCATAAAATGTCCAACAATTCTATAATATATAGATAGTCCCAATGAACAATTTAAAAAGCCAGGTCATCATAGAGAGAGACACCAACAGACAAGATGAAGAGTCCTCAATAGTGATCAGGGTGCTCGAATACAATTGGAATGTATGTGCATCCTTATCCATGCTTCCACCACCATTAACATGGACCTCTGAACTAACAGAAAGGTCATACAGGCATTCCCCACAGAGGCAATCAGATTCAGATAGCAAGATGAGATTCCGTCTTTCCAGCAATCCAGCCTCAGATACATGACAACAACAACACCCTCTCATGTATGGTAGATATCATCGTTTGTTCATGTAAAGATCAATAGAACATGCATAGTGCTCTCTGCTTATTCTTGAAAAGCTTTTTATTCAATTAAAATGTTACTTACAAAAGAAGCTCTGAGACCCCAGTGCTAAGAAATGAAGCTGTTACATGACACAACATCTCATGACAAAAGGTTGAAAGGTGGCTTCAATGATGTCAGAGCCTTCCCGTCCACACGCGTATCGTCCCTGTGGGCGGGACTTCTTCAGCGTACCACGTTGGCTTAGTCTAGACGTCATTTATATATAATCCTCATGTCTCATTACTTAATTACATGCCCACCCCCCAGCGTGCATCACCACAGCAACACAAACACGTAAGGGGCGTGGCAAAGAGCTCAAGTACGCCCTTCGTAGTTGGTGCCACAGCGTCACTCCCGACACCCGAGATGTGTATTAACCTCCTCCCTCCAGCATACAGTGCCATAGTAACAAGAATGCTCGGGGGCGTGGCCTCAGCTGACGTGGCCTTAGCTTATGCTGTAGCTTACGCTGTAGCTTACGCCGTAGCGTCACTCCGAGCGTTCGGGCTGCAAGGAAACATCCGCCCTCCAGCATAACGCACCATGGGGATAAGCACAATTGGAGGGCATGCCCACCGGACTTTCAGGCTGCAAGGAAACATCCGCTCCCCAGCATACAGCACCATGGGGATAAGGACGCTCGGGGGGCGTGGCCACACAATCAAATCTAGCCTCCACACATACCTTACTGTGGACGTTCAAGATGCATCATAACATCCGCCCTTTGGCTACGTACATTATCTGGCATGCAGGGACAATAGACAAATCAATCCATAGCCCACATCTGCATGCTAGGGGGCATAGTGAACAAAAACACTGTCCTACCTTTAGCTTCTATAACCGGAAGTATCTAAAATTATCACGGGGTCTCCTCAAAAGAATAAAGCACACAAATATCCAACCCTGTTAAATGGGTACCAGGGTTATGAACCCCAGGTGCAAAAAACCTCAAGGGCCATAATTAAATCAAAAAGATATTAAATAATACTATTTTGACTATAACATAAGATACTCCTAGGATCTTATGCTCACAACCACATGGTTGCGCACCTTTTAACTATCGTAAATGTTAAAACATTACATGCAATGACGTCATGACAGCCACCTCCCAGATACATACCTTAAACACATACATAAAATATAATACAAGTCCAAACATATCATGCATAATCTTATAAAAAAACCTATTGCAATGCCCTAACCTGCTTTCTATCTGATATGAAACAATTCAGATCAAACTCCACGTTTAACCCAGTGGGGACTCCCACTTTTGTTTCATACACCGAAAAAGATTCACGGCGGCTAAGTCCCCAGATAAAATTCCCTCCCCTCCAATGGTTGGTCACCTTCTCGATGCCCCAGAATTTCAACCCCACTGGCTTGCAACTATGGAACATCCAAAAGTGTTTGGAGACGTTATGAGTTTTGAGACCCTTTTTATATTATTCACGTGTTCCCCAATCCTCACGTGTAAAGGCCTTGAGGTCCTCCCCACGTACTGTACACCACACTCATATTCTAACATGTACACTACACCCATCGTGTTACATGTTATTAGGTCTTTTATCTGATAGCTTTTGTTAGTGGCAGACGCAAGAAATCTTTACGTTTTCTAATATTCTGCCTAGCCTGCTTGCATGCAGGACATCGGCCACGTGCATAAAAGCCTGTAAGGAAATTAAAAATCTTATTTTCAAAATGCACTGCTGGGTCAATAACACCTGGGGCTAATTTATCTCTCAGTGTGGGGGCTTTCCTATATATGAATTGCGGACGTGCAGGTAATGCTGGACCTAAAACCTTATCTTGCTTTAAAATTGGTCAGTGTTTAAGGACAATTTTTTCAAATTTCCTATCCTGAATATTAAAATCTAAAATCATTCTCATACTGGTGGATGGATTAGAATTAACTTTAGAGACGTTGGACACTAATATTTTTCTATCCATATTATGGACCTTTTCAATCTCTTTATCCAGAAGGGACTTCTCATACCCCTTCTGTAAAAAGTGAGAGGCCAAAACTTGGGACTAAGAGACAAAATCCCTCTCATGTGAACAATTTTGTCTTAGACGTATAAACTCTCTACTGGAATAAAAGCATTATGGTCCGTAAGTTTGAAGTGATTAGTCATCCTAATCCTGTCCCCCTCTTTGGATATATCCAAATCCAGAAAAACTGTTCGTTCTGTATCAACGTTCCAGGTCAGAGTAATGTTTTTATTGTTGGCATTGAGTATCTGCATAAATACATCAAGGCTAGTTTTATCTCCATCACACACCATAATAAGGTCATCAATATATCTCTGGTAGCAAACTAACTCTGGGGACCTATTCTTAAATACCGCTTCTTCCTCCCAGTGTGCCATAAATAGGTTGGCAACACTGGAAGCAAAGCGTGCCCCCATAGCTACACCCCTAGTTTGAAGGAAAAATTGTTTACCATACCAAAAATAATTCCTAGATAGACAAAACTTAGGACTAATCGATCAAAAAGTTTTTGTGTCTTCTGGATAGGTCAGAGGCCCTAAAAGCCCAATGCACTGATGACAAAGCATCCTCATGGCTAATGATGGTGTAAAGAGAACTAACATTAGCCATGATTAAAAAACTAGAGGTTGAAATTGTCAAAGATTCCAGAATTTGGATTATATGCTTAGTATCCTTCAGAAAGGCATTGGTTTTACTGACTAGGGATTGGAGAAAAGTGTCAATGTACTGGCCCACCCTCGATGAGACTGAGTCAATACCATTGACAATCGGTCTCCCCGGAGGATTAGCACTATCCTTATGGACTTTGGGTAGAAAGTAAATTATGGGTGTACGGCAAAACAGAGGATCTAAGTATAATGCTTCCTTTGTGTTCAAGACTCCTACATGTTTTCCCCTTTCTATCAGGAAATGCAATTCTCCTTTGTATTCTAATATGGGGTCCTTGTATTAGAAAAAAGTGTACAAAAAAGTGTAGCGCTATAAACTTGGAAAATTGAGTGAATAGTGTTTTAAACACAACTCAAGTGCATAACATACAATTAAGTGTTAACATAAAAAACTATAATGTACTCTATAAGGTACAAATACTGTGTACATACTGTGAACAAAAGTGGAAAAAACACAATGCAATATTAGTATGAGCTAAATATAATACACTGTGTACATATATGGTATACAGATGATATAAACGAAAATATAAAAAATAATAAAGTCCAAAAAGTTCAGATGGGGTTGACACCACCCAGAACCCGTATATCGAAAGTCCACCAATGTTGTTGAAAGTAATAAGAAAAAAGTGAGAAAGCCACCACCCAGGGTCTTAGGGGGCTTAGAAAGTTGTTGCTGACATCAGAAAGTTGTTGCTGACGGTCTCTTCAAGAGTTGCCTTTTTTGCAGCTATTGACAACAAAAACAGTGCCCTTTTGGATCCTCCCACAGGCTGGGAGGGACTTATTGCATGTGCCCATCCCCTTTTTTGGTGTGCATCCACATCCCGAGAGTGTTGAACTGCCATCTTGGTTTGGAAGTCATTGAGAATTTCTGAGAAGACGCATTATTCTGACCAGTTGGTCTTTAAGCCTGTTTGACTTGGATGACGTAAGTCCTCTCAAGTCAACAACCTCTGGTAAGCCTCTTGATGTCTTCGGTGACGGCTCTTGAACCAACAGCTTTCCTGCTCACTTTTGTTGCCTCCAAACCTCCACATAGCTACTCTACTTACCTATTTGATCCAGTTGATCCCTCAGCCTTAGTGACTAGGTTGACATAGGTTCTTCCTAGTCATTTGCCTTTGGTAAGCCCCCTAAGACCCTGGGTGGTGGCTTTCTCATTTTTTTCTTATTACTTTCAACAACATTGGTGGACTTTCAATATACGGGTTCTGGGTGGTGTCAACCCTATTTGAACTTTTTGGACTTTACTATTTTTTATTTCTTTTATTTTTTGAATTCTCGTTTATATCATCTGTATACCATATATGTACACAGTGTATTATATTTAGCTCATACTAATATTGCATTGTGTTTTTTCCACTTTTGTTCACAGTATGTACACAGTATTTGTACCTTATAGCGTACATCACAGTTTTTTATGTTAACACTTAATTGTATGTTATGCACTTGAGTTGTGTTTAAAACACTATTCACTCAATTTTCCAAGTTTATAGCGCTACACTTTTTTGTACACTTTTTTCTAATGCTTGGGTCTATAGGTGTGTTGGCTGCTATTTACTTCTATGTTTCGATGCAGTGCTGTATTACTTATATTTTTATAATATGGGGTCCTTGGCTATTATAATATACGTATTGGTGTCACTCAATAAATTCTCCATCTCATTTTTGTAGTACACCTTACTCAGCACAACCAAGTCACCACCCTTATCTGCTGGACGGATTACTGAATCCTTCCTGTTCATCAATGAGTCTATACCCTTCTTAATACTAGATGAATCTTTAGCCCTTACTTTGAGCAATTCTAAGCCCTTCATAACTATATTTCTGAATACATCCAAATGTTTGGTATCTGCATTAGCAGGATTAAACACTGATTTGTTTCTAAGGTTAGAATGATGGCTCAGAGTGACTTTTTCTGGGATAGTGGCAGTCCTAGTTACCGGATTGGACAAAAAAAAATTTTTAATGCTTAAATTTTGGATGTACTTTTGTAGATTAATATAAGTATGAAATTTATTCAAATTTCGAGTTGGAGCGTATTTTAAGCCCCTATCCAATACACGAATCTCATCATCATTGAAAGGCGTGCCACTCAAATTATATATCCCTGCTCCTACTGGGGTCTTACCCTTTTGAACTTGCCTACCTCCTCTCCTTCCTCTTATTTTTCTTTTCCTTATTTGTCCACCCTCGTGGGGGGTTTGCTGTGGAACTGTATTCTGCCACCCCCCCCCTGGATTGGGTGGGACTAAGGGTGCACCCCTGCCTGTTTCTCTTGGGGCTCTGTGAAAATCCCCTCCCCTACGGGGGCCATAATTTTGTAACGGTGAAAAACAATTGTACGTACACCCTTGGCTCCCATAATGTTGTGGGAATCTACCCCTACTGGGGGGGAATCCACGTTCATTAGTTGGTTCATAATTATTCTGGTAATGGTCGGAGCCGTTATCTCTATTCCCATAGGTCCCATTACCCTTTATAGCCCTGTTGATAGTTATTCAGATATTGATTATACCCATTATAGGGTTCATTCCTCCCAATGGGTACATTTATAATCCTGGGGTCTGAAGGGAGATTGTTAATAACCACCCCTTCTTCCCCGCCTTATTTTGTTTTTCCACTTTTTTGTCTTAACCACCTGATATTGGCTATCATTATATGGTGTCCCCATATTGGGATATTCAAACTCATCATATATATATATATATATATATATATATATATATATATATATATATATATATATATATATACACACATTATTCTCCCTTGATGCAGGTAAAGGAGTTTTAATTTCTAAATTGGAAGGCCCCGAGTGCACCTGAGTCACATCCACAGGCTCTGTTTCCCACTTGAAAACATTACCCTTTCCAAAGTCATCCAAATCTCTAATAAACTTTTTCTTTTTCTTATTTTGTATTTCTAGATCCCATTTGATCAAATGGTTCTTGAGTTCAGTTGATAGTCTCAAGAATTCCTCAGACTCTTTATGTGGTTCGAGGCTATTCTTGAGTTCTCCCCATGGTGAGGTGACCCAGTGATAATTTTAGATACTTCCGGTTTTGGAAGGTATAGGTAGGACAGTGTTTTTGTTCACTATGCCCCCTAGCGTGCAGATGTGGGCTATGGATTGATTTGTCTATTGTCCCTGCACGCCAGATAATGTACGTAGCCAAGGGGCGGATATTATGATGCATCTTGAATGTCTTCAGTAAGGTATAGTGTGGAGGCTAGATTCGAGTGTGTGGCCATGCCCACCGAGCGTCCTTATCCCCATGGTGTGGTATGCTGGAGGGTGGATGTTTCCTTGCAGCCCGAACATCCGGAGTGACGCTACAGCGTAAGCTACGGCCAGGTCAGCTGAGGCCATGCCCCCTGAGCGTTCATGTTACTATGGCACTGTACACTGGAGGGCGGGGTTAATACACATCTCGATCGTCGGGAATGACGCTGTGGCGCCAACTATGTAGGGCAGACTTGAGCTCTTTGCCACACCCCTTAGGCGTTTGTGTCACTGTGGCGATGCACACTGGGGGGCGGGCATGTAATTAAGTAATGAGACATGAGGATTATATATACATGAAGTCTAGACTAAGCCCCCGTGATACGCTGAAGAAGTCCCGCCCACAGGGACGATATGCATGCGGACGGGAAGGCTCTGACGTCATTGCAGCCACCTTTCAACCTTTTATCATGAGATGCTGTGTCATGTAACAAGCTTCATTTCCTAGCACTGGGGTCTCAGTGCTTCTTTTGTAAGTAACATTTTAATTGAATAAAAAGCTTTTCAAGTGTAAGCAGAAAGCACTATGTATGTTCCATTGATTTTTACATGAACAAATGATGATATCTACCATACACGAGAGGGTGGTGTTGTCATCTATCTGAGGCTGGATTGCTGGAAAGACAGGATCTCATCTTGCTATCTGATTCCCCCTGTGGGGAATGCCTGTATGATCTTTCTGTTAGCTCAGAGGTCCACAAAGTAAGGTGAGCGGCCTGTATTAATGGTGGTGGAAGCACGGATAAGGACGCACATACATTCCAATTGTATTCGAGCACCCTGATCACTATTGAGGACTCTTCATCTTGTCTGTTGGTGTCTCTCTCTAGGATGACCTGGCTCTTTAAATTGTTCATTGGGGCTTTCAATGGACTGAAGCAGCTCAGGCCACATTTGATAACCTAAAGATTGTTTACCTCTGCTCCAGTCCTGAAACATCCTGACCCTGCTCTACCGTATGTTCTAGAGGTAGACGCGTCAGAAAATGCTGTAGGGGCTATTTTGTCCCAGCGTCAAGGACCTAAGTCTCTAATGCACCCTGTGGCATTCTTCTCCAAAAAAACTGTGCCCATCAGAGAAGAATTATGATGTGGGGGAACTCTTGAGAACTCTTGGCAACAAAATCAGCTTTGGAAGAATGGCGTTACCTTTTGGAAGGAGCAGCATATCCAATATTGATCTTCACTAGGGACGAGCTTCGAGTTCAAGTCGAACTCATGTTCGACTCGAACATCGGCTGTTCGCCAGCTCGCCGAACAGCGAACAATTTGGGGTGTTCGCGGCAAATTTGAATGCCTTGGAACACCCTTTAAAAGTCTATGGGAGAAATCAAAAATGCTAATTTTAAAGGCTTATATGCATGGTATTGTCATAAAAAGTGCTTGGGGACCTGGGTCCTGCAGGACCCAGGGGACATGGATCAATGCAAAAAAAAGTTTTAAAAACGGCCGTTTTTTCGGGAGCAGTGATTTTAAAAATGCTTAAAGTGAAACAATAAAAGTGTAATATCCCTTTAAATTTCGTACCTGGGGGGTGTCTATAGTATGCCTGTAAAGGGGCGCATGTTTCCCATGTTTAGAACAGTCTGACAGCAAAATGACATTTCAAAGGAAAAAAAGTAATTTAAAACTACTCGCGGCTATTAATGAATTGCCGGTCCGACAATACACATAAAAGTTCATTGATAAAAACGGCATGGGAATTCCCCACAAGGGAACCCCGAACTAAAATTTAAAAAAAAAATGACGTGGGGGGGTCCCCCTAAATTCCATACCAGGTCTGGTATGGATATTAAGGGGAACCCCGGCCAAAATTTTTTTAAAAAAATAGCGTGGGGTCCCCCCTTAAAATCTATACCAGACCCTTCAGGTCTGGTATGGATTTTAAGGGGAACCCTGCGCCAAATGTTTTTTTTTAAATGGCGTGGGGTCCCCCCAAAAATCCATACCAGACCCTTATCCGAGCATGCAACCTGGCAGGCTGCAGGAAAAGAGGGGGGGACGAGAGAGTGCCCCCCCTAAACTGTACCAGGCCACATGGCCTCAACATTGGGAGGGTGCTTTGGGCTAGCCCCCCAAAACACCTTGTCCCCATGTTGATGGGGACAAGGGCCTCATCCCCACAACCCTTGCCCGGTGGTTGTGGGGGTCTGCGGGCGGGGGGCTTATCGGAATCTGGAAGCCCCCTTTAACAAGGGGACAGTTTTTGACAATTCCTTTATTTAAATGCTTCTTCTTTCTTCTATCTTCTATCTTCCTTCGGTTTCTTCCTCCATCTTCTTCTTCTTCTGGTTCTTCTGGTTCTTCCTCCGATGTTCTCGTCTGGCATCTCCTCCGCGGCGTCTTCTTATCTTCTTCTCCTTGGGCCGCTCCGCATCCATGATGCCATGGAGGGAGGCTCCCGCTGTGTGACGCTTTTCTCTTCATCTTTTTCTTCATCTTTTCCTCTTCATCTTCTTCTCTTCATCTTCTTGTCTTAATCTTCTTTTCGGGCCGCTCCACATCCACGATGGCATGGAGGGGGGCTCCCGCTGTGTGATGCTTATTTAAGAACCGTCAGAAGAGGAGAGAGGAGAAGCGTCACACAGCGGGAGCCTCCCTCCATGCCATCATGGATGCGGAGCGGGCCAAAAAGAAGATGAAGGCAAGAAGATGAAGAGAAGAAGATGAAGAGAAAAAGATGAAGAAAAAGATGAAGAGAGAAGCGTCACACAGCAGGAGCCTCCCTCCATGCCATCATGGATGCGGAGCGGCCCGAGAAGAAGAAGATAAGAAGACGCCGCGGAGGAGATGCCGGATGAGAACACCAGAGGAAGAACCAGAAGAAGAAGAAGCTGGAGGAAGAAACCGAAGGAAGATAGAAGATAGAAGAAAGAAGATAGAAGAAAGAAGAAGCATTTAAATAAAGGAATTGTCAAAAACTGTCTCTTGTCATTTTTAACATTTTTGACAGTTTTTTTGTGAAATGGTAGGGGTACAGTACCCACTTACCATTTCACACAGGGGGGAGGGCCAGGATCTGGGGTTCCCCTTGGTAAAGGGGGCTTCCAGATTCCGATAAGCCCCCCGCCCGCAGACCCCTACAACCACCGGGCAAGGGTTGTGGGGATGAGGCCCTTGTCCCCATCAACATGGGGACAAGGTGTTTTGGGGGGCTACCCCAAAGCACCCTCCCAATGTTGAGGGCATGTGGCCTGGTATGGTTCAGGAGGGGGGGCGCTCTCTCGTCCCCCCCTCTTCCTGCGGCCTGCCAGGTTGCATGCTCGGATAAGGGTCTGGTATGGATTTTTGGGGAGACCGCACGCCATTTTTTTTTTTTTTTAATTCTAGCGCGGGGTTCCCCTTAAAATCCATACCAGACCTGAAAGGTCTGGTATAGATTTTAAAGGGGGACCCCACGCCATTTTTAAAAAAAAATTTTGGCCGGGGTTCCCCTTAATATCCATACCAGACCTGAAGGGCCTGGTATAGAATTTAGGGGGACCCCCCACGTCATTTTTTTTTTTACATTTTGGTTTTGGGGTTCCCTTGTGGGGAATTCCCATGCCGTTTTTATCAATGAACTATGTGTATTGTCGGACCGGCAATGCATTAATAGCCGCAAGTAGTTTTAAATGACTTTTTTCCTTTGAAATGTCATTTTGCTGTCAGACTGTTCTAAACACGGGAAACATGCGCCCCTTTACAGGCGTACTATAGACACCCCCCAGGTACGAAATTTAAAGGGATATTACACTTTTATTGTTTCACTTTAAGCATTATTAAAATCACTGCTCCCGAAAAAACAGCCGTTTTTAAAACTTTTTTTTGCATTGATCCTTGTCCCCTGGGGCAGGACCCAGGTCCCCAAACACTTTTTATGACAATAACTTGCATATAAGCCTTTAAAATGAGCACTTTTGATTATTCATGTTCGTGTCCCATAGACTTTAACGGTGTTCGCGTGTTTGAACAAATTTTTTGCCTGTTCGCAAGTTCTGGTGCGAACCGAACAGGGGGGTGTTCGGCTCATCCCTAATCTTCACAGATCACAAAAACGTAGAATATCTTAGAACTGCTAAACGTCTCAGACCTAGACAAGCAAGATGGGCTCTTTTCTTTTCACGATTTAATTTACACATTACTTACCGGCCAGGATCTAAGAACGTAAACCCAATGCCTTATCTCGAATGTTCACTGAATCAGAAGCTTTATCTCAACCAGACACTATTCTGCAAGCTGGGAATTTTCTGTTAATTCAATGGGATCTGATATCACAGGTCTGTCAGGCGTCTCTGAGAGCTTCCCTGCCTCAGGGCATGAATCTCCAGGAAAAAGATGGACTCTACTAGCATGAAAATAAGATCTTTGTACCTCAGAACGTGCGCACTACTATCTTTCAGGACTGTCATGAATATCCCTTGGCAGGTCACTTTGGGGGATACAAGACCATGGATTTAGTCCAAAGACATTTCTGGTGGCCAAACCTGGCAAACAATTGCAGAAAATATGTAAACTCCTGCTTAACTTGCATCACAAACAAAAGCAGCAAGAACAAGGCCTGGGGATTGCTAAGACCACTTCCCATTCCTGAGAAGCCTTGGGATATGATGGCAATGGACTCTATTGTCGAGCTTCTCTCTTTTTTTTTGTTTACCACATCAGCAGCACTTTAGAGAGATTTAACTCAGCTGAAGCATTAGTATATGTCCCCTCTCGTTTTCGCATCATTGTGGCATATAAAATTTTATCATTACTTTTCCAGTTTTCCTTGTTATTATGACTTTCAAATGAATTTTTTACTTTTTTCTTTTATATCTACCAAAAGTGTAGCGATATATTTATATTCTCCCCCTGCCCCCCCCAAAAAGAAAAAAAAAAAGGGACAAAGTCCGGTGCTCCCACCCCTCCCTGTTTTTTTTTCTTCACCAGAGTGTCGTATGCTATCCTAGGGCGCCTACGTGCCCAAATAAACCTTATGCCGCATACACAGGAGCGGACTTTCCGGCATACTTGGTCCGGCGGACCAGAGTCTGCCGAACAATCCAACCGTGTGTAGGCTCCGGCGGACTTTTCCGGCGGACTTTTTCCCAAAAGCCCACCGGACCTGGATTTGAAACATGTTTTAAATCTTTCCATCAGACTCAGTTTCTGACTGAAAGTCCGCTCGTCTGTGTGCTGGTCCGACGGAAAGCCCGCTCGTTTGCATGCTGGTCCAACGGACCAGATACGACGCAAGGGCAGGGTATCGCATTTCGTGCTCGCTGCAATAGGAAAAACAAATTTTCCTATTGCGGCGAGCGCGGGGCATACCAGGCCCTTAAGTCTGGTATGGATTTTAAAGGGAAGCCCCTACGCCGAAAAAACGGCGTGGGGTCCCCCCTAAAATCCATACCAGACCCCGATCCGAGCACTCAGCCCGGCCGGTCAGGCAAGATGGTGGGGACGAGCGAGCGCCCCCCCTCCTGTACCGTACCAGACCGCATGCCCTCAACATGGGGGGTGGGTGCTTTGGGGGAGGGGGGCCCTGCGGGGCCCCCCCACCCCAAAGCACCTTGTCCCCATGTTGATGAGGACAAGGGCCTCTTCCCGACAACCCTGGCCGTTGGTTGTCAGGGTCTGAGGGCGGGGGGCTTATCGGAATCCGGGAGCCCCCTATAATAAGAGGGCCCCCAGATCCCGGCCCCCCCACCCTATGTGAATAAGTATGGGGTACATGGTACCCCTACCCATTCACCTAGGGAAAAAGTGTCAGTAATAAAACACACTACCCAGGTTTTTAAAATAATTTATTAAACAGCTCCGGGGGGGAGGTCTTCCTCCGACTTCGGGGCTCTTCTTCTGGCTTCGGGGGTCCCTCCGGTTCCTCTTCTCCCGGAGTCCGGTTGGTTCTTCTCCGCTCTCTCCGGCCTCTTCTCCCGGTGTTCCAGTTCTTCGGCCGGCTCCTCCGCTGTCTTCAGGCCTCTCTCTTGCCAGCGGAGGTCCGGACTTCTTGTCTTCTTGTCTTCTTCCCTCTTCTCTTCTCCAGATGTTGACACGACGCTCTCGCCGGCTGGACTGCTCTCTGCGGGCTCCGTTGTGACTTATATAGGCGGAGACCCCGCCCCCTTATGATGTCACAGTCCCTGGGCATGCTGGGACTGTGACGGTTTAGGGGGCGTGGTCACCGGGTGATATTGACCACGCCCCCTAAAACTCCCGTCATCCTGCCTAATAAATCCTTGATTTTATTGAGTAAGGGAATGTAGTTAGCAGCAAACAAATCCCCCGGTGTTGGTGTAAGTTTTATACCTAAGTACCCTAATTCCCTCTCACACCATGCAAAGGGGAGTCCCGATTGGATTGCTTTCTGCTCCCGCCTAGGGATTGATATATTTAAGAGCTCTGATTTACTCATATTTATTTTAAAGTTTGTCAATCTTCCATAGCGCTCTAACTCCTTGAGCACCATGGGGATTGTTATTCTAGGGGAAGTAATGTAACACAATAAATCATCGGCGAATGCCGCAACTTTATACTCCCCTCCTCCCACCCTTATTCCTTTAATGTCTACATTTTTGCAGAACGCCGCTAAGAGTGGCTCCAAGGTTATAACAAACAGGATCGGGGAGAGGGGGCAACCCTGTCTTGTCCCATTAAATAACTCAAGGGGAGAAGACAGGGTTCCATTTACTCTAATTCTGGCCTTTGGGTGTCTATATAACTACAGAATCCATTTCATCATCCTCATCCCTAAATGCTTCAAAGTTTCAACAATGAATCCTCAATCCACTCTATCGAAAGCCTTTTCGGCGTCGATTGACAATAGGGCCGCTGGTATATTGCTCCTGAGTGCTTCCTGCATTAGGAAGATTGTTTCCAGGGAATTATCCCTCCCCTCCCTTCCAGGTACGAATCCCACCTGATCATTGTGTATCCACTGCTTCAACCCAACTTTCAACCTATCCGCGAGTATTTTGGCAAAGATTTTTGTATCTACGCTTAATAACGAGATTGGCCTGTAGCTTCCAGGGGATGCTGGATCCTTACCTTCTTTCAAGATTAAGGTGATATAAGCTAAGAGGGACTCTTCACGGTTCTCTTCACTCTCGCCCAGGGCTTTTAGATAATTGCACAGTTTGGGTGCCAAGATTTTAGAAAATTTTTTATAGTATGCTATGGAGTATCCATCGGGGCCCGGGCTCTTTACCAAGGCAGTATTTCTTATCGCTTTTTCTACTTCATCCTGTGTTATAGGAGTCTCAAGGCGCTCAACCTTCTCCCTTTCTGCCCTGGGAAGGTCTAGTCCCCGAAGGTACTCCCTTATCCTTTCCTTCTTATTTTCACTTATCTCCTCTTTCCGTCCTACCTTATATAGGGCACTGTAATAAGAATGAAATATTTTAGCAATCTTAGGGGAGGAGAACTCTAAGTTCCCTTCCTCATTTCTTATTTTAGATATAAAAGTCCTATTCTTTTTTTCTTTGACCCTTCTTGCCATCCACTTTCCTGATTTATTACCCTCCTGGTACATATCTCTGTTGATCATGTAGAAAGCACACTTCCTTTCCTTGTCCAATAACTCATCTAATTCTCTTCTTTTCCCTATTAGCTCTTGCTTTTCTGGGATCCCCCTGGGTCTTGTGCTCTGTTCTAATTCCTGGATCTACCTGTATAAACGTGTCATCTTTTCCCCCCTTTCTTTTTTTTTCCCTGCTCCAATGGCAATCAAGATCCCTCTTATGTAAGTTTTATGCGCTTCCCAGAGTGTGGCCCTAGATATGTCCTCTGTGTCATTTATCTCAAAGTAGCTCTTCAATTCCTGCTCTATCTTCTCAGCTGAGTCCGGTTCTTGGGTAAGAGAGTCATTCAGTTTCCAATTCATCCTAGTCTGAGCCGCGCCAGTGATCTCAACCTGGATTTTCACCGGCGCGTGGTCAGACAGGGTGATTGCTTTAATTTCTGCTGCCTTCAAATAAGGGACCAACTGATGTTCTATTAAAATATAATCTATTCTCGAAAATGATCTATGTGCGAAAGAATAAAAGGTATAAACGCGTTCCTTTGGGTGACATATCCTCCATGCATCCATTAACTGTAGACGCATTAACATTTTTTTTAGTGTCTCGCCTTTTATGCCGGGCTTTATCACACCCCTTGAGGTGTCCATCCCAGGGTCTATGCTCCAATTTAAGTCCCCTGCCAATATTAGTTTACCTTTTTTAAAGGTCTCAAGCTTCATCAAGACTTTCCTTAAAAATTTCTCAGGGTTCCTATTAGGAGAATAAATGTTTGCTACTGTGATCCACGTATCGAACAGTTTCCCCTTTATAAAAAGAAACCTGCCCCCTGGGTCAGCTAGTCGCTCGTCTTCTACAAACATCATTGTGTTGTCGAACCCAATAGCCACTCCCCTTGAATGTGTTGATCCTGCATCCCCATAAAACCACTTTGGAAACAGGTGCGATGCCAGTCCCCCTCCTGAGTGCATAATATAGGTTTCCTGCAGGAATACCACATTTGTTCCCAAGAACTGCAATTCCCAATTAATTTTATACCTTTTTTTTGCTGTATTCAATCCCTTTACATTATACGTAACAAAATTTACTACTCCCATATTTCACCTTGAATAAGAGCGTCTGGCTGATCCCGTGGGGCACACCCCGGAGAGAGAGAGAGAGAGAAGGACAAAAAAAAAAAAAAAAAGGAAAATCCCCCCACCCACCCCATCCCCCCCCCTGGTCTGGAACAGATCACCTAAGATGGCTGGACAGACCCCTCTGTTCAATATATGGGTCGGATGGAATTCATCGACTTGACGCCACCCTGCCCCCATATTTCCTAATGGGCTCACGTCACCGGTACCCCCAAGCCCACCCCGTCCCCCCCACCCCCCGTCACACTTAGTTCGCGCTGGAGAATTCCCATATTCCCTAACTGTAATTCTACATAGATTCTACATTGTTTATTGAGCATCCACCCCTCTCCAGCCCCTTACTCTTCTTGCGGGTGCACCTCCCTCCTCCTCTCCCCAACCTGGGAGAGGGGGGGGACAACACCCAGCCTACTGCAGAAATCTTCCAGATCTTCTGGGAATCTCAGTACTGCTGTTCGCCCGTTTTTCTTCCCAATTAAGCAAGCTGGAAACCCCCATTGATAGGATATCTCTGATGTTTTCAATAACCCAGTCAATGGTTTCAACAGTCTCCTTCTCAAGAGAGTCTCCGCTGACAAGTCTGAGTAGACTTGTAATTCCACTCCTTCCAAGCTTAACCCTGACTGCTGCCGCAGTTCTCCCATTTTTTTAGCTTTCTCTTCTACGTAATGGAACCTTATTATCACATCTCTTGGACTCTCTGCTCTGTTTTGGGGGTATCGTGCGATCCTATGGGCTCTGTCTATTTTCAATGCGTCTGTTATTTCCTTTTCCAATAGGGCGTTAAACAGTTGCTGCAATACTGGCATCAAGGCTTCATTTCCATATTTTTTCGGCAGTCCCTTGATTCGCAGGTTTTTACGTCGGCTGCGATTCTCCTGGTCTTCGATTTTATAAAGGAGGTTTCTGTTTGTATTTTGTAAATCACTTTGCTGCTTACTGATGCTTTCCAATCTTTGCTCGTGCTCTTCTAATCTGTCCTCTGACTCCTCCACCCTCTTAAGCACGTATCCAATGTCTGTTCTTACTGCCGCAATATCTATTTTTAATGAAGTTTCCATTTTTAACAGCATCTCAGCAAGCATTTCTTTAATTTGTCGAGCTTCTCTCTTCTGAGGGGTTTTCACCCATCTTTGTGGTGGTTGATCGTCTTTCCAAGATTGCACATTTTTATTCCTACAAAAGGGATCCCATCGGCAGCAGAAACAGCCAGGGTTTTTGTAAAAGAAATTGTAAGGCTACACAGAATTCCCAGTGACATTGCCTATTGACAAAGACAAAATGTTGAAACATGTCCAGGGGAGACCACACAACTTGCTGCATTGGTGATCGTCTCCGAGTCTCTCCCGGGAACCACCACAAATCAGAACTGATATCACTACACAGTGCATTCATTACGGTACTTGAATGCCTTTTTAAATACTGTTTGTAGGTGCAATAGCTTAACCCCCCTGGCGGTATTCCAGAGTGTGGCTCGGGGTGGATTTTCAGTACCAAAAGCGGTAACCCCGAACCACAATCGGGATTGCATCGCAGGATCCAGGTACATGTTACCTACCTTGTCCCTAGGATCCTGCAATCTCTCCCCGCTGTGTGAGAGAGCTCCCCTCCTCTCGATCTATCATGGAGCCGAGCTCCCTTCCCTGCGAGCATTGCAACGCATGGGGACAGAGAACGGCGCCATATTCAAAAAGTAAAACACACAATACATATACAGTACACTGTAATCCTACAGATTACATTACTGTATCAATTTATTTCACATCTCTTTTGTCCCTAGTGGTTTGTCCAGTGCCCTGCATGCAGTTTTATATCACAAATACTGTTCTTTCTGCCTGGAAACTGGAGATTGTCCATAGCAACCAAAACAGTACTTTACATCAAAAGTGGTTTTAGACCAGCTAGAAAACAGCGATAATTAATTAGAATCACTTGCAGAATTGAGCGATAGTGATTTGTGGGGAAATCCATCATCAAACACTGAAAGTAATGACAGCGACAATTCTGCAACTGAGAAATTTCAGTGTTTTTGATTTGATTACATTATTGAATAATTTTTAATATTATTATATTATTATTTGTTATAATTATTTATAGTTATTTATTATATTGTAATGATATATATATGATTTTGTTTTTCAAACTTTATCATACCCGCAATGTCTACTAGACTCTTGTTTGGACAGATTTAAGTGAGTTATTGCTAAGAATTACAGGCCTACAATATAAAACGCCAAATTTCCATGCAAAATAATTGTACCGCTTTCAGCATCAAAAATCTGAAATAATCATAGCGCCAGGGAGGTTAAGAGTCAAATGCGTTGGGAGAATAAAAGTTTGCAGTTTCACACTATGAGGATTCCTTTCCTTTTATATGCTCGAGTTGGGGTTTTCTGGCGTGTTCAGTTTGGAGTTGTTCAGGATCAGGATGTCATCTATTTGTGGGGTGGATCGACACTGAATTCCCATGCTGATGTCCTTCAGTTGCTGACAATAAAGCTGAATACGTTTACTAAGGCGACTGATTATTAGGAATGCGATTCCTATAGGGAGTGGAATCACAAGGTGTGTTGATGGTGGAACATCCCTTCAGCTGATATGAACTGTCACATTAATATGTGAAATCACCCAGCACCTGGACTTTCACACTTTTTACAATTTTTAAAGCGTTATTTTATTCACAGTTATTTTTAATTTTTTGCTTTCTTTTAAATGTTATGTATGATTATAGCAGCTGTTTAGTTTTACATGCTATATTTTACATCTAAAGTGCTGGATATGTGACCCTGTTTACTTCTATTTTAGTGTTAATTTAAATATAGATTTTTTTTTATTTTTTTATTTTTAACTTTAATAATCCGTGAAGGTTTATTATATACACAGTGGTTAGACAGTTCTATGTATCACTAATATCACTCTGTGATACTACTGCTTGTCAGATGAAATTCCTTAATTATTGGATAGTATTCAGATGAACAGTATATCTGACTGATCCAAAATATGTCTTATTAGTAATTTTGTTATCAGATCCAGGGTGTAATCTGATAGCTATTTTTGTGGTAATTATGTTTACACAGGATTTTGGGAAAAAGTATCAATATAATTTTTTCAGTTTTAAAGTTGACCGTGATATGTCTAATGTAGCTGTTCATGTTGAACTTTGTTTAATATATTGTTGTTTTTTAAAATATCTGTTTTAAACAATATTTGCCTCAAAAAAACTGTGTTGAATGTGTGACACCTGGGAGGAACAGATGAGCTTTGTACCTCTGGTGTCCCCCCCTGCCTAGTATAAATTATGTGGTGAGTGATGTCCCAGAGTTATCTCCGTTCCCAGTCAATGCTTGTTACAGGGAAATGCGTCGGTTGGAGAGAATCTTGTGACGTCACCACGCACCAGCTGCCAGTCTGAAAACCTGTGGCTGGTATTAGTATCATATTTCTTCGCTGTGCTTCAGAAATAATTTTATGGAATAAACTACCATTATTTACTGCACCATAAAGTTCCTTTTCTTCTAAATCTTATACCTACTGGATGAGCATCGGGCAGAGTGACTGGAAGGTGGCAAATTAACTAAAACGTCTTGTTGTCCCTCACGGAGGAGAGTGGCTAGTGTTTGGAGCGGACCAGATGGAACATCACAGCTGATTACTGTGCATATCAGGCGAGCTTGATCGCTATAACTTGGGGTCCATTGTGTCTGGCTTTTTGGTTTACTTCTCCACTTGGATATAAAGTACTGACCAGTTGCCATTGCAGATTTCTAGGTGCTGCACCAGAAGTTTCCTTCATTGTTACTTCATTTTTTTCGTGTGATTTGGGACTTTTGCAACAAAATAATCAGAAGTTGCTTTCATTTGCCACATTTTTTAAAACCATTTTTGTGTTTTTTGGGACTTTTTAAACACATTAACAATTGATTCACATGAGCGATTCACTCACGTTATGTGTTTTTGCATGATTATTTAATAATGTGTTTTTAGGTTTGTGCAATCTTCTTTTTTTCTATCTATATATGTTAAATTAAGTATTTAATTCTTGGAGATAGCAGCATACATATACACATATTTTTTCACTTTTTTTTCACTTTGATCACATTATTAGGTTTGGTGAGCGCAGAATGATTAAACTATATCCCTGGTGGTGAGCCTGTGTGGTGTTACTGGACAAACTCTGTTTAATACTTTCCCAAATCATACACCTTGTTTCTTCCCATCAAGTTTGCTTGTCAAAAGAAGTTTATTGAGTATACAATGTTATAAAGATACATAAAATAAGTTTACAAGGATCTATAAAGTAAGCTCATTGTTTTACAGTAGGGTTTATATAGGTAAATATCATGAAATTTCAAATATTAAACATTGGGTTCACGTAAACCTAAATTAAAGATATATATCATTTCCTTAGTTACTTTTGTAGGTATTTAAATGATTTATACCTACTATACATATTGTTTACAAGTAGAGTGTATATAGGTCAAATAAATTCTGATAATGAGCTTTAATCGTAAGGTGGAGAAAAGGAAAGAGAAAGAAGAAAAAGGGTTGAAAGGTAGAGGTATCCACAAGGTTGTCCCGCTCGTCAGTTTATTATTCTTTTTAGTTCTCTTTGAAGCCTTAGAATGGGTGTCTCTGTAAGTCATTTAATCTGTTACCATGGCAACAGGACAGAGTCATTGAAGTTTGACAGGAACTGTTGTTTTATCCAAGGATGCCAAAGTTTTTCAAATTTTGGAATTTGATTTTGATCGATGGCTACCATCTTAGCATGGGACATTGTATTATTCATTCTGTGAATTGTTTCTGCTAGTACCAATGTAGGAGATTTCCATGCCTTGGCCACTGTTTGTTTTGCAGCCGTTATTAGTTGGATCATAAGTTTGAATTGAGAGAGTGTTAACCATTCCGGTTTTAGATTAAGTAAAGTTAAATATGGATCTGGTTGTATTATTTTTTTAAATATTTTAGATGCAATCACGAAGACTTCCTTCCAGAAGGTTTGGATTACTGGGCACGTCCACCATATGTGTAAATATGTGCCTATTTCTGGGCATCCTCGAAAACAAAGAGCTGAGGTATTAGGTGAATATTTTGCCACTCTAGCGGGTACAAGGTACCAGCGAGTTAGGACTTTATAATTTGTCTCCAGTGCTAAGATGTTGGGTGAAGATGACTTAGATGTGAGCCATATGTTAGACCAGTCCGTGTCTTCTAAAGTTCGTCCCAGGTCCTCCTCCCACCTCTGAACGTAAGAGGGTCTATTAAGATTTGGTACTCCATATAATTGATTATAAAGTGATGAAATTGTACCTTTAGCAAATGGATCTTTTGTACAGATTGATTCAAAAATGGATAATTGGGATAATGGTGTATCCCCCTTTAGGAATGGTGTATAGAAATTTTTGATTTGGAGATATCTAAATATCTCAGAGTTTGGTAGATCATATTTTTCTCTAAGCGAAGGGAATGAAAGGAATGATTTAGATGCTATGAAGTCATTTAGTGTCTGAATGCCTGATGTTGTCCAAGCTTTAAAAGAATTTGGGTAGATCCATGCCGGATAAAAGGCCGGATTTCTGATAAAAGAAAGGAGAGGATTGTGTGGAGATTGTAACTGATATTTGGTTTTTAGTTTATCCCAGAGAGATAAGAAGTGTTTAGTTATGGGATTATGAATTTTAAAGCGGTCTTTAGGATCAAGCCATAATAAATTTGATATTAATAGAGGGTCATTTTCTGAAGCCTCTATAAATACCCATAATGGGATTTCCTGTTTTGCATGGTATTTGGACAGACTGGCCAAATGTGCCGCTCTGTAGTAGTTAGTAAAATTAGGGTATCCCAGGCCTCCTTTATTTTTGGGAAGATGTAGTGTGTGTATAGGTATACGTGGTTTAGAAGAGCCCCATATAAACGAAGTTGCTCTTTTTTGTACTATTCTCAAAAAATAGGAAGGAATTGGAATAGGGAGGACTCTGAATAGATAAAGCAATTTGGGTAGAATAGTCATTTTGATTGCATTAATCTTCCCCATCCAGGATAAAGGAAGTTGCGACCATTGTTTTATTAGATTTGTGATCTGTCTTAATACAGGAAGATAATTGGTTGAGAATAAGTCAGAATGAGAGGCTGTTAAATGAATTCCAAGATATGGGATTGATTTTTCTGCCCATGTGAACGGGAGTGCAGCCCTAGCCGGGATCAATTCCATGTTTGTGAGTGAAATATTAAGCACTAGGCATTTCTTAGGATTAATCATAAGGCCGGATAGGGCTGCAAATCCATCAAGAGCTGGTATTAAGTTAGGACCAGAGACCTGTGGTGATGATAGAAAAAGTAATATATCATCTGCAAATATACATAATTTGTGTGTAATACCTCCTACTTCAATGCCAGTTATAGTTTGGTTTGTTCTGATATATTGGGCCATGGGTTCGAGTATAAGGGCAAATAATAAGGGAGATAATGGGCAACCCTGTCGGGGACCTCTTTCGATATTAAAGGCTTCAGATTTGTATCCAGCATATTTTATATAGGCTTTGGGTTTATTATATAATGCTTTGATCCATGTTAAAAAGTGGGGTCCAAAACCCCATTTTTGTAATGAATATTGCATATATTGCCAGGATACTGTGTCAAATGCCCTCTTAATATCGAGAGATAGAAAACATAAAGGGATTTTCCGTTTTTTAGCAATATGTGCCAATAACACTGCCCTGCGTATATTATCGCCTGCCTGTCTATTTGGCATGAAGCCTACTTGATCTATATGTATTAATTTTTCTATAATGCTATTGAGGCGTTTTGCTATTATTTTTGCTAATAATTTAATATCAAGGTTTAACAGAGAGATAGGCCGATAATTCACACAGGAAGTATCATCAGAAAGGGGTTTTGGGATCATACAAACAATTGCCATTAGTGTTTCTTGCCGAAAAGAATGTCCATCTAGAAGTTTGTTAAAAGTTTCAGTGAGAATGGGAGAGAGTATTTCTGAGAATGTTTTATAGTATAAAGCCGAGTAGCCGTCTGGGCCTGGTCTTTTGTTAAGTTTTAGGTCTTTTATGGCGTTAGCAACTTCATCTATAGTTATAGGCTCATTCAAACTGCTTTTTTGATTCTGAGATAACTCAGGTAAGGTTATTTTTGAGAAGAAGGATTCAGCCTCT
Organism: Aquarana catesbeiana; assembly: GCF_042186555.1. Taxonomy (NCBI): domain Eukaryota; kingdom Metazoa; phylum Chordata; class Amphibia; order Anura; family Ranidae; genus Aquarana; species Aquarana catesbeiana. Next base: position 382,558,442 of record NC_133326.1, on the reverse strand, counting down.
GTAGGATTAAATTCATTGTTTGTCTTGTATAAAGTTGCGAGATGTGAGTGAAATTTATGGACTATTTTAACTGGATTACAAGTGTAAACATTTTTTGATAATTTCAAATGTATTGGTTTGAAAGATTTGTTAGTTGAATTTAATGCCCGAGCCAAATATGTACCTGGTTTGTTTGTATTCATGTAGAAATTGTGTTTGGAGCGTTTGAGGGATTTATCAACTGACTCAGTGAGAAATAGATCGTATTCCAATCTAGATTTTTCCAGATGAGATTTTGTACTCCGAGATGGATTATCTTGAAATGATATGTAGGCTGCATTAAAATTGAGTTCTAGTTTTTTTGCTAGATTTTTGCGTTCCCGTTTAAATAGTGCCATTTGTCTTTGTATTGTACCACGCAAGACAGGCTTATGAGCTTCCCACAGTGTTATTGGGGAGATGTCTGTTGTATTATTAATTGATATGTATTCCTTTAAAGCTTGTTCAATGGCCATCTGATGTAGTGGGTGTTTGAGCATTATGTCCGGTAAGTACCACGTTGGGTCATGCGCTTTTGGTATGGCTGAGGCTATAGTAGTGTATACTGCATTATGGTCAGACCACGGAATCGGAATTATATCTGATGCAATAATTTCTGGTATCATTCCTATTGTTAGAAAAATATGATCTATTCTGGTGAAGGTTTGATGAGGGTGCGAGAAATAAGTGAATTTCTTTTTCATTGGGTTACTTTCTCTCCATGAATCTACCAGATTGTATTTGGAAAGAAGTTGAGAAAAAGGTAATCTAGAGGTTATTTTGGATGGCGTAAAAGGTGATTTATCTAGAAATGGGAGGAGGACCTGGTTCGAATCCCCACACATTATCACTGTTCCTATTTTGTGTGTATTAATCACTTGTAATATATGTGAGAGGAATGGTGTAGGTTGTTTGTTAGGAGCGTAGTAGGAAATCACTGTGATTGCTGTATCCATTATATAACCCATGAGTATCAGGTATCTACCTTCTGGGTCTTTAATTTCTGATGATAAGGTGAATGGTGTGGATCGGTGAAATGCAATTAGAGTTCCCCTTTGCTTGGTACAGGCAGAAGCCGTGTAAATTTGTTGATAAAAAGGAGAAATATATTTTGGAGTAGAATCTTTGGTGAAGTGTGTTTCTTGGAGGCATACTATGTGAGCCTTCTTGTTATGGAAAGTACGGAAGGCTTTGGTCCTTTTTTGAGGGACATTTATTCCCTGAACATTCAGGGAAAGTATATTCAGTGGTGCCATGGCAACAGATCAAATAGTTTTGACTTACTTTTTGTTATGCAGAGCTGACTGCGCAGATCAACCTGTGTGGACTGAAGAGATGAATAGATAGAAAAGAAACCAGTGAATTCTGGAGTAAAGAGTAAACAAAAAACATATGAGATTAGATGATACATTGTATAAATTATTTTTTGCAAGTAATCACAATTTACCCGTGAAAGAGAATAAATATCTCTCTCAGGGGAATAAGTGCCTTCGTCACACTCCCACATAATATGGATGGGAGAATGAGAAGGGCTAATGGGGGTACACGGATCTTCCACTTACAGGAGAGAAGTGCTATGTCAAAAGACATCAAATTGATGTTTCATTAGTTGGAGTGCAGAATATAGTTTTTGTTGAAATTATTTATTCCAGGGTGGTTGTATATGGTTAGTCTTGCCCTAGGCTAAATAATTCAGTTAGAAAGGTACTGTTAATAACTTTGGTATTGATGAAGATAGTTTGAATTATTTTGGGATTTTAACCCTTTTAGAGTAAACAATTACATATTTTATTCATATGTAACTGTTTAGATATGTTAACTCATAAAATTGAGGTTGTATTGCTTCAGATTAGAATAAATAAAAACATAATTCTAGGAACTAGTTAGGTAATAATATATTTGTTTTAAGAAAAAGAAAAAAAAAAAAAAAAAAAGCTTCCATTCCATTACTTCTGGATTATTGAATATATTTGTCCTAAAAAGTAATCAATCTATTGTTATTACCTGATAATATATAACTGAACAAGAATTTCCTTATTTCACTTATATATTCTAAGGCTATATGAATCAGAAGTAATACGAAATATAACTGGAATGTAACATGATCCCACACAGTGTGTGACTATCAGAATGCAGTTACATTCAGTTATAAATATAGGTTTTTTATAGAGAACCATCTCTTAGTATAATAAATGAAGAGATATCAGGAATTAGGATGTCAGTCCATTGAATCTTCTTGGTCCATGGATGATGTGGCATAACGGCCTCTTTTGTGAGAATGATGATTCCCATTTTGTTCTGGAATTTTCTGGGTGCTGCCTGAAGGTAAAGATGATGCCATTCTTCTGCGTGTGGGAGTGTTGCTGCTTGTGGGTTCTGTCAGATTTAATTTTAAAAGGGTTTGTTGTAGTTCATCTGCTGATCTGCTTCTGTAAATTGTACCTTGGTAGTTAAATCTGACTGAAAAGGGGAAGCCCCATTGATACATAATGTTGTGGCGTTGCAGTTCCATTAGTTGGGGTTTCATGGATCGTCTTTTAGTAATAGTAAGTTGGGATAGGTCAGCAAAAATTTGATAATTGTGTCCTTGAAAATTAAGTTCCTTTTTTTCTCTTGCAGCAATTAGTATTTGTTCTTTCGTTCTGTAATAATGAAATTTCGTGATTATATCACGTGGGGGTCCATCTTTCTTTTTGGCTGTGAGGGCTCTGTGTACTCTGTCCAGTTCTAAACGTTCAATAGGGATATCTGGCTTTAGTTCTTGTAATAGAGCAGTAATAGTAGATTGCAGGTCTGTCACAGTTTCAGGTATTCCCCTTATGCGCAAGTTTGAACGTCTGGCTCTATTTTCGTAATCTTCGAGCTTAGTTTGAAGTATTCAATTCTCATTTTTTAATTGTTCCAATTCTGTTATATTTTCTTGGGTTGTAATTTCAATTTCATCCATTTTTATTTCTAAGGCTGCGGTGCGGTTTCCCAGCTCTCTTATTTCTTTGGTTAGGCTGTTTGTTATTTGGTCTGAGGTTTGTTTTAAAGCCTTATGAAGCATCTTTTCAAATTGTAATAATATTACTGGGGATACTGAGGAGGCTTGTGGAGAAGTTTGTGAGAGGATTTGTTCTGTATCTGACTCAAATGGAGAGTCTTGCTGTGACATTTTCTGTCTGTGAGAGCGCCCTGATGCTGTGTATTGTGAGGTGACTGGAGCTGCTTCAGCTGCAGTGAGTGCCTGTGAGCTCTTTGTGAGGTGATTTTTATTTCTGCCACGGTTTCCTCCCAGTACCATATTTCCTGCCCAAACTTTCACAGTTTGTTCCCTGGGGCAAAAAGGTTCAAATGGATACCTTTTGAGCCTGCAGGCTCCGCTTTGTCCTTCTCTTCTCTCCTCAGCGGTGTGGAGCTCTAACAATGCATGTCTGCTCCGCTAGGCTCCGCCTCCTGCCCCCCTCTTCCCATCAAGTTTGAAGGCAAGGATTTTTTGGAACCTGAACTTGACTGGTGGGTGTAACCTTACTTAACAGTGTCTAGATCATAATTTACATATTTTTGGATATGTTGATTTTTTTAAATTCTTTGTGCTGTTTTTTCTTTGTTTCTTATGCCTCGTACAAACAATAGGATTTTCCAACGGGAAATATACGATTTGAGCTTGTTGTCGGAAATTCCTACTGTGTGTATGCTCCATCAGACATTTGCTGTCGGAATTTCCGACAATAACTGAGAGCAGGTTCTCAAATTTTCCGACAAAAAACTTTGTTGTCGGAAATTCCGAGTGTGTGTACACAAGTCCGAGGCACAAAATTCCATGCATGCTCAGAATCAAGTACGAGACAGAAGCACTCAGTCTGGTAAAACTAGCGTTCGTAATGGAGATAGCACATTCATTACGCTGCAAATTTTTAAATCTTTCAATGCAGCGCATTCTCTTCTTCTTTATAATTCTAGAATAATGAAGTTGCTTTGCTGCTGATATTCACAAACAGATCTGACAAACTGATTTCTTTATTATTTCTCGTGATCTCCTGAATAATCTTTTTTATTTTTTTTTTCCCCAGATCTCCAGAATAATGTTTCTTATTTTTTTTTTTTTTTTTAGAGTGATCATTTTTTTTTATTTTTTATTAAGATCTCCTGAATTTTTTTTGTTTTTTTTATAGTGTTCTCCAAAATATTTTTTGTCGTTTTGTGTGTCAAGTTACCACAACACCATTATTATCTTGTTTTTTTTAACCTCAAAGAGGTTGGTTAGTGTTGGTGTCCCTTGTTATTTGACATTGTATTTTTGAAATGTACTGTACCTTTCTACTCACAAACAAACTGTCCTTTTTGAACTAAAACACATAGCCAAGTATCTGTAAAAAAAAAAATAGTAATTTATTAGGGGTCATAACAAACTAAAGAGGAATGCAACGCTGCATAAACTGTTGAGATTGGCAAAGTCTTTGTACCCCAGGGCAGACATCAATTATTTGACAGGCAAAACTGGTAGCCTGAGGAGTCCATTTAATAGGGAGCACAATCTGGTCCAGGACTCAGAGAGATCGGGAGCAGCAGCAGATGATATATATATCCCCAGGCTGTGGTCTTACCACAGCCTGTGTTTTTTGCCAGGCCAGACCAGACCGAACCCAGGCCATCACTCTCTTGACTTCTTTCCAGGCTTCCTTCCAGGTTGTGGCTGTGGTGTTGGAGTTGTTGCAGGAGGTGGAGGAGGAGTATGGTCCAACTCACATACATGACTTTTATTGGTGAGTTGGTCCCTCACCCCCTTATTTCGGGCCTGAAATATGACTTCCTCACAGATGAAGTGTTGGCCCTCCTCCATTTCTTGCATCTTACTGGCCGTCATACAGCCAAAGGCCTCCTGGACATTAGGGGTGGTTGTGATGACAGCAGTAGCCTGCCGAATCAAACCAAGCGCTGACTCCTCCACGTTCTTCCCCTTCCTGGGCCTTTTTTTGTTGAAAGGCAGTGGGGAGGAACCTGCGATTCTGTCAGGCTACTGGGCACAGCTACCTCCTGGCTGCCACTTTCCACGCCCTCCTCCTGGCTGAGACTTTCCTGTGTGTGAAAATGGGACATGGTTTTAGCTTCTTGGTCATCAATCACACACAATTTAGAGCTCATGGCTGTTGCGAATTGAATGTTAACAAATAGAAAAGACTATCATTCTGACCCCAGCATTTTTCATTCTTGTCCCTATCATTTTTGGCTACTATTGTGTATTGATATGTAAACCACTTTGTTAAATCCGAAATTAGTGATCAATAATAGCATCTAGTTAACATAATTAAAATTTTGACCAGAAATATGTTGAACAATGCTATACCTGGCTCAAGCTGGGTTCCTCCACATCTTCCTGGGTGGAAGGTCCAGGTTGTATGTCGGAAGCCTCATCTGAGCTGGAAGGAAGAGTGGAAGGAAGTGCAGATAGTGATGGCCTATCTTCACTCTGGTCTGACAAAAAACACAGTCTGTCGTAGTACCACAGCCTGGGGTCATATATGTAATCTGCTGCTGCTCTGGCTCTCATGGAATCCTGGACCTTTTTGCGCTCCCTATTATATGTGCTCCTCAGGCCACCCATTTTGCACATCTAATAGGTGATGTCTGCCATGGGAATCACCGGCTTTAGCAATTCCAACAGTTGCTCCAGCGCTGCCTTCCTCTTTAGTTTGTTGTTATAAAATTGGTGTTTCACTTGCCACAGACATGGCAGCTCTCTGTACATATCAATGAAGCTGGGGGGGCGTGGTCTGGAGCCGTTCCAAGATGGACGTGTAGAACTTGAGCTCCCGTCCATGAGGTCCAGCTACTTCAGCTTTTAAGCATTTTAAACAGACTTAACATGGTGAGAACATCCCGCAGCGTCTCAGCAACAAGATCCCATTCCCCCTGGGGACAAGACACACAGCTCAGCAGGCATATACCGGAAATCTTCCACTCGCGGCCTACGGGCAGGATGCAGACATCACAAGCAGCCTCGCTCCCCGAGCGTCAGCCCCCACCGCTCTGGAGCTCAGAGCTCGGCGGGATCGATCACAGAGCAGAGACATTCCCCTGCTGTGAATATCGAAGACCTCCGCAGTATTTCGGCCGATATAAAAAATACGCTTATGGCGGCCATTACAGACATGAGATCTGCCATTCCAGCCATGTCATTCAGAGTGGAAGAGGTGGAAATAGCCCAAGCGCACCATGACTCATCACTCTGTCATGTGAAGCAGATAACAGAACCCCACGCTGTCCATCTTAGGGACATTAACCGTCACATGGAGGACCTTGACAATCGCAGAAGACGCCGCAATCTCCGTGCGCGGGGAGTCCCGGAATCAATCGACCCCACCCAGCTCTCCCAAACGGTCACTACCATGTTCAATGACCTACTGGAAAGGCCCCCAGACACGCCGATCACCTTTGAGCGAATCCACCGAGCACTGCGTCCGAGGGGGAGAGACACTGACCCCCCTAGGGACACAGTCTGCTGTCTTATGGATTTTCAACTGAAGGAAATAATCCTCCGTTCAGCCAGAAATCGCAATCCGATGACTATTCAAGGTTCTGTGGTTAAAATCTACCAAGACCTCTCCAACATCACCCTGCAACGAAGAAGAGAACTGCGGCCCTTACTGGATGTCCTCAGGGCCAGATCCATACTATACAGGTGGAAATTCCCCTTCGCCCTTTCAGCCTCTCACCAAGGGCGTACAGCGCTCCTCAGAGTGCCGGAAGACTTGGATCATTTTTGTTCTCACCTGGATATCCCACTAGTAGAACTACCGGACTGGTACAGCGACTTCTGCCCTTCCTCCCTCAAACGAGCTACCTCCATGGATGGCATTGCAGAGGCGGGCAACTTCAGTATCGGCCGACATCGCCCTCACCCATTACCTCCTAGCTCCCCACTGAGAGATCAGGGCGCTCCATGGAATGGTAGTCCTACAGCATCTCCAGCACACGCATTGCCTAATCAGGTAACAGTGAACTTTTTTACTTACATACATGACACAGGAACTCCGACCCCATGTTTTACACCCCACCTCCAGTGTTATTGACTCTTATCTTCTCCCTCTAATACCTGTCTGAGGTGACCAATTCTGCTGTCACTCACACTTACAGGTTCCCAAGATTTAGATCAATACCCTTGTAATCCAGGCTGGCTACAGTTCTGATCTGTATCCCAACTAACCAGCATACCTTATCTACACCGGTTAATCAGATTGAACCAGAGTCAAAAAGACCCCAAATTACCTCCCTCATCGTGGGTGGAGCAACCAACCCCACTGAGACATCTATCTACTCTTCATCCACATGACTAGCTCCTTGCCTGCACTTACTAAGATGACACATCCCTTGTCTTTTCTAAAACCCAGGACATACATCCCAAATATATTTATCTTGTGACATCCGTGTCAGGAAGCAGGACAGCTTGCAGCTTACATCTACTTCATGCACACTGGATGAAGACTTGCACCCCAAAAAGGACATAATGAGCACTGACATGTCGTTCCAACCTCGAAAGGAACTAAACTCCTCAGCTGATACATGTGGTATCTCATATTAGATACCAAAGAACCTGCTCCTGTTCGATCCTGGCCCATCATCTTGTCTAAAATCCCATCCCCTTCCTCATCTTTACTCCCTTCTACCCTCCTCTGTTCCTCCTAATTAATGTCGTGCCTATCCCCATCCCCCCCTCCCCTCCCCTCCCCTCCCCTCCTCTCCCCTCCTCGGTTCCACCCAATATACTGAGAAAGATTGCTGGACAATCCCAATAACTGGTAATGCTACCAGTTCACCCCTCTGGGAGCTCCCATACTCCTCTCACCCTCACTTCGTACATTCACATACCCTCTCTAGTCCCACTCCCCCTCCACCCCCTCCCTTCTACCCCTCTAAATTTGGTCCCCTCCCCTCCTTCCCCATCTCTGGCTTCCCTTTCAATACACAACACTAGAATCTGTCAGCCTCGCCAAACAACCGACATGGCTCATCTCAAAACGAAATCCTCTGATCTTTCACTGAAAGTACTCTCCCTCAATACCAGAGGTTTAAACACACCAGAAAAGTGATCACAACTCTTAGCCAATATGCGAAAAGCAAGAGCAGATGTGGTTTTCCTTCAGGAGACCCACTTCTGCTCCAAAAATACATTGAAACTCAAAAATCACTCTTTCCCCCACAGCTACCACGCAACTTTCCCTATCTCAAAATCTAAAGGAGTTTCCATCCTCCTTTCCAAAAAATCACCCCTACAAATCACAGATAACCACCTCGACGAACAGGGGAGATTAATCTTCCTCAAGGGTACCTTTAGGAACAGATCAATCACGTTAGCTAACATATATAGCCCCAACACAGGCCAAGTCCCCTTTCTTCGAGCAGTAACAAAACAACTGATCTCCTTCCAAGAAGATATATTAATACTAGGGTGAGATTTTAATGTTCCCTTAGACCCTCTTCTAGATACCTCCTCAGGTAAAACCCACTTACCATACAGGGCACTATGGCAAATCAGACACTGTCTCCAAGACCTGTCACTCCATGACTCCTGGAGAAGCTTCCAAAAAGACAAAGATTTTACCTATTTCTCTGCCCCCCATAACAAATATTCACGCATTGACTACCTTTTCATCACGCAACAGGATCTCCCTACCCCGAAGGCAGCAACCATAGACCCAATGACGCTCTCTGACCACCACCCTGTTTCAATGACCCTCGCATTCCCTGACACAGTCAACCACACATACATATGGAAACTAGATCCCTCTATTTTGACTAACAAGATAAATGAACAAGAGATCTGTAAATGCTTAACCAACTATTTAAATGAAAATGATACCCCAGACACATCGAAGCTGACACAGTGGGAAGCACACAAATGTGTTGTACGTGGCAAACTGATCTCTATAACAGCAGCACTAAAGAAAGCAAAACTCACAGACTTATTCACCAAACTGAAAAAAATAAATACTTCACAAACGCAACTTAGCTCAGCAAACACACTCCGAACTGATTGAAACCCGTACACTCATTCAAGAAGAACTGAACCATAATCTTAAGAAAAATTATATTCTTTCCAAAATACTCTTTTACGAGTATGGAAACAAGAGCATCAATCAAAAATCTAATAACACAATCAATCAATTACACTCTCCCACAGGTAAAATCCTCTCAAACAATAACGTCAGAATTCAAAAAATATTACTTCTCCCTATACGATCTCAACAAATCAGATCCCCCTACAACACCCCCCCCCCCCCCACCATAAGATCCAAGGAACTTATCTCGTTCCTGGACCAGTTTGCTCCAGGTAAAATTACCAAAGTAGCAGCAACTACCCTTGAATCCCCAATCACCATCTCAGAATGGGAGCACACGATCAAACAACTAAAGCCCAGAAATAGCCCGGGTCCAGATGGCCTATCCGCAGTGTATTATAAGACATTTTCGAAAACCCTTTAAACACCCTTTTTAAAAGCTTTCAACGCTCTCTCTCTCCCACAGCCCCCCTCACTCGGGGGATATTAGAGGCCCACATTGTGGTCATCCCCAAAGACGGGAAAGATCCCACCCAAATGGGGAACTATAGGCCAATACCACTATTAAATTCAGACATTAAGTTATTCTCCAAAATTCTAGCAAACAGACTACTACCACTCCTTCCCTCCATCGTCTCACAAGACCAAGTAGGATTTATCCCTGGACATGAAGCCAGGGATAGTACCATCAAAGTTATCAATCTACACCATCTGATAACCCAAACAAAGCAAAAAGGCTTCTTCCTATCCCTAGATGCGGAGAAGGCATTTGACAGAGTGTCATGGAACTACATGATGGCGATTCTTCAAGCCTTTGCAAAGGTCCCTACATGACTGGTCTGATCCTCTCACTATATGCAAACCCCTCAGCCAAAGTCTGGGTCAACAACACTCTGTCAAATGCCTTCCCCATCTGCAATGGGACGAGGCAGGGCTGCCCTCTGTCCCCTATCCTCTTCGTGCTAACCCTTAAACCTTTTCTCCGCAAACTGAGAATCAACCCAGACATACAGGGAATCCATTCACCCACGAAGGAATATAAATACGCTGCAATGACATACTGCTGTTCCTTACAAATCCACTGATTACCCTACCAATTATACTATCAGAATTTAAACAATTCCAATCTCTTTCCAATTTTAAAATTAACCTTTCAAAATCTTATGCCCTTAATATCTATCTCCCACAAACCCTGTTAGACCAATGCAAGGAGAACTTCCCCTTCCAGTGGAAAAATGATTCCATCACTTATTTGGGCATTCAAATCCCCTCACAACTAGCAGATCTATACGCCAAGAACCATCTCCCCCTTCTAAATAAATTAACCTCTGACCTTAAAAACTGGAACAAATCTTTGTTCTCCTGGTTCGGCAGAGCGGCCATCCTGAAAATGAATGCTCTGCCGAGACTCCTATACCTACGCCAAACGATCTCCATACATATCCCGCCTTCCTTTTTCAAGACTTACAGACAATTATGCTCCAAATTCCTCTGGAGTTAGCGCACACATAGAATTAGCTTCAAACATCTCACTCATCCGAAACACCTGGGTGGCATTGGTCTGCCAAACCTCCGAAACTACCATACCGCTACCCACCTTACCAGGATAGTGGACTGGAATGTCCATGCTCCCCACAAAGATTAAGTTACTCTGGAAGCCTCCTTTACAAACTTACCTCTAAACTCACTTCTGTGGATCACCCCTCGTCACGTTCCATCAGATATATGCCTCCACCCACTAATAGGACCCACCATACGATGTTTCCACCAGACGTGTAAACATACCGCCATTTCCTCCACCCCTGGACCACTGACTCCATTAAAACTTAACTCCGACTTCCCTCCAGGAATGCATCACCTATTCCTTAATGACCACTGGCTAGCAGACCAAATTAGGGCCCACCAATTTTTCCACCAAGGCAAGCTGCTATCTGCAGACCAGATTGCCACACAGCTAGAGAAAACACCTATCCCCCCCTGGGAATATCTACTAATTTCCCGCTACCTCAAGCCCTTGCATAAAAACTTCCATTGCTTAAGACAACTCTCCCCCTTCATAATTCTTTGCACTAAGACAACTCCTCAAACTCATTTTATTTCTTATATACACAATCTTCCTTTGCTGACCTCAAGGCCAATGACACCTTAGCCTGTAAAAAGTGGGAGACTGATCTCTCCATTTCACTCATGGAAGAGAACTGGGAAAACATATTTAAGACCATACACAAAGGGTCAACAAACGTTACCACCCAGGAAAACGGATTCAAAATCCAATCCAGGTGGTACCACACTCCTGCACTCCTACATAAATTCAAACCTGAAATCCCTGAGATCTGTTGGAGCTGCCACCAAGAAAGAGGTACTCTACTCCATATTTGGTGCTCATGCTCCCCCCTGCTACACTATTGGTCAGAAGTTCGTAGCATAACCGCCCGCGTTACCTCTTACAGCCTAGACTTAACTCCGGCCGTATTCCTTCTCCATCACTCGCCCTTACCACATACTTCCTACCACAAATCTTTAACAATGCATATGATCAACGCTGCTAAACAATGCATCCCCATTCACTGGTACTCAAAACAGATACCTACCCTCAAAGAATGGCTCACAAGAATCCAAAAAGTCGCCAAAATGGAGAAACTCATCCACATCTCACGGGACACCCCAACTAAATTCAGCCAAAAATGGGCCTGTTGGCTACACTACCAGACGACACATGAATACTCTACTATCATGAACCCACCAACTTAGCAAGGATCTCTAACCTTAAAAAAATTCACTCAGATTATCTTACAATTCTCTCACCACTCATTCTACCCCCATCTTAATACCTTTCCCCCAAATGAATAGACCCCGCCCCCCAAAAAAATCAAAGCAAAAAAACAACTACCCAAAATTCACCTAGCCTCTCTGAGCCTGAATGAAAACAATCAAGGGAAGCCAGAGACATCCTACACTTCCTATCCCTCCCCCAGCTATTGCACCCCCCTCTCTCTTTCCCTTCCCATACACCACCCCCTCCCCCCCTTCCTCCCCTTAAATATCTCATCTCGATACCCACCTAATTGAGTTTTATCCCCACTTCACACAACCGCAAAACACCCGCCCTGGAGTCTCACTACAGAACTTTTAAACTACAAAACACACCTAATCTCCACTTGCTTTTCTCGCTAACTACTCCCCTCTTTAACAATGTCCTCTCCCCATAACACAAACATCACCAATCCATGTAGACAACAATCGCACACCAACCAAACTTCTGCATTGATATTCTCCACCATATCTGGATCCATATGGATCTACAGGCTGGGTTATTTCCCTCTTCGCAATTGATTGTTTTTCTTTTGTACAACGGTATGACAATACTCTGTAATCCTTCAATGCTCTAATATTGTTTTTGTTTTTCTGTATATGCTCTCTTTTTCTCAATAAAAGAAATTATTCGAAAAAAAAAAAAAAATCAATGAAGTTGGGGAGGAAGTTATGGTCATTAAATTTATCCATTTTATCTGCAAGATACAACACAAGACAAACCCTAATGTCAGGCTAAACTCTCTTAATATTGTCCCAATATAGGCCTCAATCTTTAAAAGCAGTATAAGCCACTAACCATTGATGCCCCAAGTTAAAATGGTACCTTCGTTTGCACGATCGACGCTTACGCTACTCCGTCCTCCGCTCACAGTTCGTACGTACGATGCATGCGTGTTACACTTTATCTACACTGCACATGAATAGTATATTCCCCGTCCCTTCTCTTTCGGCACAGTGGGAGAGCACATGGCGGAGAGACAACAGGTGCATGATAACATCAGCAATGAGGAGGACGACGAAAGCCCAGAGCCACAAACGTCCTGATCCAGGAGGAGATTTAAGGCCTCAAATATGTCCTTTGTAGAGATGGTGGACATCTTGAAGAGGGCCCACTATAAAGGGAAGTATGGACCATACAAATAATGGGCAGGGGGAGGAGTTCTGGCATGTAGCAGGCTCACTCTGAGCACCTGAGCCCTGTCTCCACCCGACCACCCATCCAGCTGAAGTGTCAGCAGTGCCGGAGGTATGGAGGAGTAAGGCGCTGGGGCTCTTTGCAGGGGATAGCTGCCTGATCTGTCTGTCGGCATGCCCCCCCCTCCCCTCCCCATGGCTTCCCACCTGCTTTCTGCCCCGCTGCACTGAGAGGAACAGAGGAGCTGTGGACACCTGGAGCTCTGTGGAGGACAATCTGTTGCAGGAACTGGCAGCACAGTACCTCTTGTTGTATGAAGGAAAACCGAGGGCATGGGACACAGGTACAGACCCAGAAAGGACATGGATGCTGGGCGGCTGCCCCCCCTTCACCTCCCCATCGGCTGAGAGGATGCGGTAATGTAAAAGCTGAAATACAAATAACATACTGAGCGATCTGTCTGCTTAAAACTGCATGGGAATATAACTGACACCTGACATCTGATTGTCTGCTTGCTAAATGCTGCTGAGCTATCTGTTGCTTCTGACATTACCTGCTATGGCTAAATGCCTAAGTGCCTTTAACCACCATTGGAAACCTTCATGGATTCTTAAATGACTGTTTAAATAACTTGATTAAATGCTTCTGAGCTACCTGATTTTCTTTTGCAAGTTGCAAGTTGCTGCTCCTGCTATTGCCTGCTGCAGATAGGTACTTTCGCTTACACAGTGAAAGATTTATGTGCCTAGAACTTCAAAAAAAAAAATCGCTGCTACCTGCTTATCCGCTTGCTAATCACTAACTATTGCTGGGCTATTTGGTCCTGTTTTTCACAAATTGCTGCTTTGTATTCTTTAGCAAGAGGCTAAATGCCCCTATTTCTGGAAAATCCCTGTGGTTACTTAAATGACTGATTATAAAGATGCTGAGGGATCTGATCTTACTTGTTAAATTGCTGCTCCAGTCTCCGCCTATTACAGATAAAGAGCTTCTAATTGCTGGAAACTCTCATTAATAACTGCTATTACCAGCAATGATTGAGGAGTACCTCCGGCAGTCATTCCATTGTGAACACCATTGACTGACATGTGCTGCGATTCTCTGGCGACTTTTTTTTTTTTTTTCCCTAGCAAAGCTATTGCTGGCTGCTAATAACCACCATTATCTTTGTCAATCAATTTGTCACTCAGTTTAGCTTTGTGTGGGTGGACACCTACCTGCTTTACCTGCTATAAAAGGATGTGGTGGGTTTGTTTTTTTGTTTTTTTTTGAAGATTGTCATCATTTAATGACAAACACAGCTTCCTTCCCTTTTTTCTGGGGGGGGAAATATTACTAGAAGGTGGATGAGAAATATGGCTACATGTTAAGTATAACTGGGGCTAAGGATTACCTACTTCTTCTACTCTTTACTGGGTCCGAAGTTTGGTGGGGGTAATATGTATTGCTATTCTCCATAAATAATTATTGCTACATATTCTACAAATTTTACCAAAGATCTTAAAAGCATAATGGCCCACGGATAATATATGTGGATAAACACCACCTACCGGTAATTATTCAGTGAAGGGACCTCGGTGGAGAAATCCCAACCCCTATCTTAACAGGAATTTTGTCAAGGTAGAGCTAATCACAATGAGGGTGAAATCAAGCAAAACAGCAAAAGGGGGCCCACCTGCTATTAGCCCAGGGGGTATTCAGCGGTTTATGACTGTAGATACGAGCCTGGTGGAGAATGGGCACAGTAGCCTTAGGCAGGCAATTGCAACACAGGCCGGGGCTGGTAAACCCAAAGTGACAGCTGTAGAGACTAAAGTGGGTAAAACTAATGACACGTCTGTCACACGGTCAAGAAATGCGGGGGAAAGCTCCCAAGGAGGCGCTAGGACACCTAATGGGGACCAGAAGAGGAAAGGAGGGACGTCCCCTGGGACTGAAGAGGACCTAGGGCCAGGCGTGGCCCAAGCAAATCTAAGCCAAATTAAAGAGATGCTGACCGAGACACTATCTAAAGTTGAAATATCATTGAAAGCGGATATAGCAGCAGTGAGAGCAGATATTGGGCAGGTTCTCGGTCGAGTAGAAGAAATAGAGGAGAGAATGGATAAATATGGCCAAAAACTGGTGGAAATAAATGTGCAAATGGAATCCCTCCAAAAAACAAATAGGTTGCTCCTTTATAAAATCGAGGACCAGGAAAATAGAAGCCGAAGAAAAAACCTGAGGATAAAAGGATTAACAGAGAAATATAAAAATGATGAATTAAGTAAAGTGATGCAGGATTTGTTTAACCCCATGCTAGGGAGAGAGGAAGTTGAAACATTGAAGCTGGACAGAGTCCATAGGATCACAAGATATCAACCCAAGGCGGATGACAATCCAAGAGACGTAATAGTAAGGTTCCACTATTATGAAGAGAAAGCTAAAATTATGGAAAATATCCGGAAGATGGCTGGAATCTCGTATGAAGGAAATTAACTGCAAGTATTCTCAGATTTATCGGGAGAAATGTTGGCAAGAAGACTCCTTAAACCATTAACAGAACAAATGCGGGCATTAAATGTACCATACCAATGGGGATTCCCAGCTTGTCTCAAAGGGAAAAGGGATGGTCGCAGTGAAGATCTGAGATTTCCTGAAGATCTCCCAGACTTTTGCAGTAAACTGGACCTCCCTCCTCCGGCCTTGCCGGGCTGGGAGGAGAATAATGCAGTAGTGGTACCTTTTAGTAATATGCAATGGATACGCAGCCGGGGGGAGGGGAGGGGATAGAGTGTGATTATCGTCCTCACTCCGGAAGGAGTGAGGGAAAAAAGGGGACAAAAAAAA
Source organism: Aquarana catesbeiana (assembly GCF_042186555.1). Taxonomy (NCBI): domain Eukaryota; kingdom Metazoa; phylum Chordata; class Amphibia; order Anura; family Ranidae; genus Aquarana; species Aquarana catesbeiana. The sequence continues at coordinate 382,542,605 of NC_133326.1, read as the reverse complement.
GGGAGAAAGGATAGAAGAGAAAATGGATATATGGTTGGGTGGGGGGGTCGGCAACTGGAGAGCTGTTTCCCCTTAGAAGGTATGGCGACCAAACAACATCAATATAGATACCGTTGGACCCATACATACAAATATGGAATTTGTTCACCCCCTAACAGAGAGGAGTACTGGAAGGGGGGAGGGGTTGGGGGAGGGGGGTTGTGGTTTTTTTTGTTTTTTGTTTTTTTTCTTTGGGTCTCTCTCTCTCCCTTTTCTTTTTCCCCTCTATCTACCTCTCTCCTGGTGGGGACACTTGGATGCCCGCGGGGGGAGGGGAGGTAACCATTTCCAATATGAACTATGACTACACTGAATTTAGTAACATATAATGTGAGAGGCTTAAGTCCCCCAAGGAAAAAGTTTATAGTGAATAAGCAACTACAGTATTATGGGGCGAATGTGGCATGCCTTCAGGAGACACATATCTCACATGCCTCGGGGAGTAGGCTATCTTCACGGCTCTTCCCTACATGGTTCTATGGGGACTCAACATCAAGTTACTCACGTGGGGTGGCAATAGGTTTCGACAGGAATACACTGTTTGTAATAAGGGAGCAGTTGGCTGACCCAGACTGGAGATTTCTTTTCATAAAGGGGAAACTGTTTAACATGTACTCTTGCAAATATCTATTCTCCAAATAGAGACCCAGATAGGTTTTTGAGGAAAACCTTGAGAAAACTGTCAGAATTTAAGGAGGGGAAACTGATAGTGCAGGAGATCTCAATATGTGCATAGACCCACGGATAGATACCACAGGAAGCCTTCCCCGATTGTCAGCTCAGAGACAGAATAGAATAAGGAAGCTACTATTACAGCATCAGCTTGTGGATGTCTGGAGAATTATGCCCTGTACACACGGTCGGATTTTCCGACGGAAAATGTGTGATAGGACCTTGTTGTCAGAAATTCCGACCATGTGTGGGCTCCATCACACATTTTCCATTGGAATTTCCGACACACAAAGTTTGAGAGCAGGCTATAAAATTTTCCGACAACAAAAACCGTTGTCGGAAATTCCGATCGTGTGTACACAAATCTGATGCACAAAGTGCCACGCATGCTCAGAATAAATTAAGAGACGAAAGCTATTGGCTACTGCCCCGTTTATAGTCCCGACGTACGGGTTTTACGTCACCACGTTCAGAACGATCGGATTTTCTGACAACTTTGTGTGACCGTGTATATGCAAGACAAGTTTGAGCCAGCATACGTCGGAAAAAATCCATGGATTTTGTTGTCGGAATGTCCGATCAATGTCCGACCGTGTGTACGGGGCATTAGACATCCAGAAGCCCGTGACTACACATTCTATTCATCAGTACATGGGACATTCTCTAGAATAGACTATGTACTGATAGAGCATCAACAGCTTCCCTCACTCAAAGAAACAGAAATAAAAACCATCTCTTTATCCGACCATGCCCCAGTAATAGTACGACTGGAGGTAACATCAGGCCCTCCCACAGGTAGGATGTGGAAACTGAATGATTCCTTGATCGAAAACTCTGAGGTGAATAGGCGAATAGAACAGGAGTTGGAGGATTTTTTTCTTATAAACGACACATCAGAAATCTCTAAGGGCACCCTGTGGGAGACCCACAGTCTATATAAGGGGTATTCTAATAAGCATTGGGGCAGGGAAAAAAAAGGAAAAGGGAAAAAAGATCAATAATCTCCATAAGAGATACATGAATTAGAACAACAGACAAGACCCAGGGGCATCTCAGAGAAGGTAGAACTTAAGAACAAAAAAGAACTGGTAGTACTAATAGAGCAGGAGAAGAAATGGGCCTTTCATATAGTGGATAAAGAGAAACACCAGTGGGGCAATAAACCTGGGAAATGGTTAACGAGGGCAGTAAAGGAGAAAAAAAACACATCTTTTATAGCTAAAATCCAAAATATGAAAGGGGAAATAGTGCATTCATCTCCTGAAATAGCAGGGGTTTTCCATTATTGTTATAGTCAGATGTATAATGTGAGACAGACAGAAGAAAACAGAGGGAGTAAGGAAGGAATCCTAGAGTACCTGCAGGGGCTTGACCTTCCAGTGGTCCCTGAAGAGGAATTAGAGCTGCTAGATGCCCCAATAACACAGGAAAAAGTCCTAAGAGCAATCAGGATATGGCAACGGGGAAGAGTCCTGGCCCCGATGGGTATTCTATTATGTACTATAAGAGGTTCCAAAAGCTACTGGCTCCTAAACTATGTGATTACTTGAACACTCTGGCAGAAAGGGAAAATCTTTGGGAAGAGGCATTGATGGCCTATATTACTCTGATTTTAAAAGAGGGCAAGGACCCAATGGCACCAGAGAGCTATAGACCGATATCATTGCTAAACACAGACATAAAGATCTTTGCAAAAATAATAGCGGGAAGATTAAAACCACTTCTGCCTCGATGGGTTCATAGCGATCAGGTGGGGTTTGTAACAGGGAGGGAAGGGAAAGACAACAGTCTTAAATCCCTGTGCCTGATACAAGAGGCTAGAGAGAGTGGGGACCCGGTCATACTACTGTCGATAGATGACGAAAGGGCCTTCGACAGAGTTGACTGGGGCTTCATGATGGGAACACTGAGGCATTTGGCAATAAAGGAAAGGATAATGCGATGAATATCCGCATTTTACTATCACCCAACAGCTAAAATAAAAATAAATGGAAGTCTCTCTCCCTCCCTGGAACTGTTTAACGGTACAAGACAGGGCTGCCCCCTTTCACCAATGCTATTTGTACTGGCATTGGAACCCCTGCTAGCCGTGATCCGGGAAAATACAGACATAAGAGGAGTAATGCCCCGTACACACGGTCGGATTTTCCGACGGAAAATGTGTGATAGGACCTTGTTGTCGGAAATTCCGACCGTGTGTAGGCTCCATCACACATTTTCCATCGGATTTTCCGACACACAAAGTTTGAGAGCAGGACATAAAATTTTCCGACAACAAAATCCGTTGTCGGAAATTCCGATCGTGTGTACACAAATCCGACGGACAAAATGCTCAGAATAAATAAAGAGATGAAAGCTATTGGCCACTGCCCCATTTATAGTCCCGACGTACGTGTTTTACGTCACCGCGTTCAGAATGATCGGATTTTCCGACAACTTTGTGTGACCGTGTGTATGCAAGACAAGTTTGAGCCAACATCAGTCGGAAAAAATCCTAGGATTTTGTTGTCGGAATGTCCGAACAAAGTCCGACCGTGTGTACGGGGCATAAGAGTAGGTGATAAGGAATATAAGGTAGCTGCATACGCAGATGATATACTATTTTATATCACAAACCCCAGGACAACAATACCAATCGTAATAAAGGAACTGAGTAGATACGGGAAGATGACAAATTTTTAAATAAATACATCAAAGTCAGAGATTCTAAACATAACTACGTCAAAAAAAGAACAGCAGGCAATTCAAACTACATTTCTTTTCGTTTGGTGTAGAGAAGAGCTTGGCTATTTGGACGTAAAACTTACAGTATCATTGTCAACTCTCTATGCGGCTAACTATATCCCTATACTGAATAAGGTCAAAGACCAACTAAACTATCTGAGACACAAACCCCTCTCGTGGTTAGGGAGGATCAATGCTTTAAAAATGTTAATCCTGCCAAAATTAACATACATATTCCAAATGATCCCAATAAGAGTCCCACAAGATTTCTTCGTGAAATTAAGAACTCTAGTAATAAAATATATATGGAGGTACAAACACCCTAGAATCTCATATGCAACACTTGTAAAGGGGAAACATTTAGGGGGATTATCAGCACCGGATTTTAAAAAATATTACCAGGCAATTATTATTTCAGGGATAACAGGTTGGATACATGATAAAGACGGGAAAGGGTGGGTGAATATTGAAAAAGCCCAAAGCAAAGTAGACTTAGGGAAAAGGGTGTGGATCCCACATCAATATCACAAATTATCAAATAGCACAAATCCACTAACAAAAAACACTTTTAGGATATGGGATGGTCTGAGTAGATTATATCACTGGCAATATAACTCCCCTTTAATTTCTTTACTAGACACAAATTATTTTAAACCTGGGAAAGATGAGCACATGTATTTTATTAGATGGGCAAAGGATGACATAACTTTACAAGATGTAATGATGGGAAATAGATTATGCACTTTCTCTGAATTAACACAAAAATGGGGAAACAGACCACTAGATAGATGGAGATACGCACAAATACAGCACTTTTCACAGACACTCCCCCAGCCACTACGGGGAAGAGGTAATATAAGGCCTATGGAGAGGCTACTCTCTTCCCCGGGGTGCTTGGGCCAGAGTATACCTAAAATATATAAAATATTGGTAGAAGAAACAGAACCTAAATACCCACCCTATTTAGGGAAATGGGAAGAGGAAATAGGTGACCTGCGGGATGAGGAACATAGGTGTAAGATTCTTAGGGTAGCGTGCTCTACCTCCAGGGATATTAAGACAATAGAAATGTATTATAAACTGATGGCGAGATGGTATGTTGTCCCGCAAATAGTACAGAAGTATAGTGTAGAGACCTCACCAACATGCTGGAGGGGATATGGCACCCTGGGGACCTTTGCACACCTATGGTGGGACTGCGTGAAGATCCAGCCTTATTGGGAAAGGATCATAGATAACATTTACCAAATAACAGGAGAGCATGTTCGGAAAGAGCCGTGGATATGTCTGTTCCATGATACAGATAGGACAGTAGCTCAATACAAGAATAAAAAAAAAAAAGATATTCTCCGCCATATCTGGATCCATATGGATCTACAGGCTGGGTTATTTCCCTCTTCGCAATTGGCTCGGTGCTGAAGTGATTGTTTTTCTTATGTACAACGGTATGACAATACTCTGTAATCCTTTAATGCTCTAATATTGTTTTTGTTTTCTGTATATGCTCTCTTTTTCTCAATAAAAGAAATTATTCGAAAAAAAAAAACAAAAATCAATGAAGTTGGGGAGGAAGTTATGGTCATTAAATGTAGCAAGAGTTTGGTTCCGATTAATGGTGAAACACCCAAATAGATTGGCACCACATCCCTGGAGAAAATATGAATAGCAGTGAAGAGGGATAAGGGATTTTATCGGTGCAAAAATAATAAACAAAAGAAATAGATAAAAAAAACTGATTTTTAATTTGACATTCAGAGTTAAAAAACATATAGATAGTACATAATTGACATACAGTATATTGCAGTGTTTATACAGTTACAGTGGTCAGACAGGACACAAGTGTGTTTTTTGAGAGATAATATGGCTGCATACTAGCCCGACATGTTTCGTTGAATTGCTTTCTCAAGGGATATGCAAGCCGAGGATTAATATCATCCAACACTGTAATGCCCCGTACACACGGTCGGATTTTCTGATATAAAATGTCCGATCGGAGCGTGTTGTCGGAAATTCCGACCGTGTGTGGGCTCCATCGGACATTTTCCATCGGATTTTCCGACACACAAAGTTGGAGAGCAGGAGATAAAATTTTCCGACAACAAAATCCGTTGTCGGAAATTCCGATCGTGTGTACACAAATCCGACGGACAAAGTGCCACGCATGCTCAGAATAAATAAAGAGATGAAAGCTATTGGCCACTGCCCCGTTTATAGTCCCGACGTACATGTTTTACGTCACCGCGTTTAAAACGATTGGATTTTCCGACAACTTTGTGTGACCGTGTGTATGCAAGACAAGTTTGAGCCAACATCCGTCGGAAAAAATCCTAGGATTTTGTTGTCGGAATGTCCGAACAAAGTCCGACCGTGTGTACGGGGCATTATAGTTCTAGAAATAAGAAGCAACAATGTGAGCAACAAAACTAAACAAATCATAGAAATATATTTTCAGTAAACAAAGGGAACGAACATATATACATAGACAAGCACAGTGTCCACTAGACATAGCACAAAAGGTGCTTACCCCCGAGTGACCCCAGCCCAGGTCAGTCTCCGCACAACCATCCACTAACACTGAAAACCTGACTTGGCCATATCGGTGCAATCACAGTGGACAGAAAGGTAAAACTGTGGATAAGGCAAAATGTACATATATATATATATATATATATATATATATATATATATATATATATATATATATATATATATATATAAGAAAATTACAAGATTATGTGGAATTAATATGTATAGCTATTTGTAAAAGCTGAGAAGGTTGAATACTAAAACAGTCAAAGGACAGACAATAGCCCCGAAGGTTAATTAATACTTACTTTAGATTGTTTAGTTAACAGAGCATATTGATGGAAAGGGAACTTCAGAACACCTGCTGGTGGTAATTGCAGGGGATTATTCTGGTAGCTGGTAAATCAAAAAATGTATATACTGTATGTGTAAGGATTAAAGGAATGAATGAAAAATATAGATATAAGTGTATTAATGTATCTAGAGAATGCAAAATTAGAAAGTAAGTCTAGTATTGAATATGGCCAGGATATAAGATGGGTAAGAAAAGAAATTAATTATCTAAATAGATAGATAATGCAGAGGACTTAGTCTCATCAAGTTCGTGTGAAGATAAAATGGAGAAAATGACTAAAGGTAGACAATCAAGCCAAACCACTACATTTTTGCAGATAAAAGACCAATGTGTCACGGGATAATAGGGAAATTAAACAGGAATGGTAAATAGGATCAAAGAAATGCAGTGTGTGGTAGAATTTACCAGTCACTGACACTGCAGATAGCGAGTTCCACCCTTCGGCTCTGGCAGCAAATACTGACAGATACGCCGGATTTAAGCTGTCCCCCATCGTGTTGGCGTGTGACGTCACCAACACGATGGGGGGGATCCGATCTACTACAGATCCCAGGGTGCATTGCGGTCGCAAAGGATATGCGGCAAACCAGGCCTGCGTGAGGAACACCCACACAGTCCACAGTGTCAACCCGGCTGCAGAAGATGAGGATGGGACGCTGATAGCGTATCCCAATTAACCCAGGTCTTCCTGGTAGCGCGGCGTGAATAGGGCACATAGCAATGGATGTGCCCCGGGCGTCCATGTGACTGCCATGGACCGAGCCAGGAAACATGGGGAAGGGCTGAGACATACCCTGAGAGGGGAGAAAAATAGCGGGGCAAACGATGGGATCGGTTAAGGACCACTAACAGACCGATCCCAGCAATATGTCAAAGGGACACTGTGCTTAATGGACAATTCTAAATAAAATACAGACAAATTACAAAAAATTACATTGAATACATACACAACACAGTTTTTTAGAAAAAACAGGGGGTACATGAATATAACAATCGAAAAAAAATTAAATAATATATATGTTGTGTAAAAAAGCAAACAAACACTAGAGCTAGAAAATATAAATAAAATTAAAAATAACTGTAGTTGAAAAAAGGTGAAGAAAAGGAAAGAAGGGGGGCAGGCAAATGGGGGACAAAAGGGGAAGGATGGGAAAATCCCTGTACGGGATTCACAGAAAGGGCCTAAAACTCAAACTTTCTTTGAAACCCGGAAAGGTAGTTGCTCTGAGGTCGTATATCCAGAGGGCTTCAAGCTGGAGCAGCGTTCGATCAACGCTGCCCCCTCTTTCGTCCAACGGGATATGCTCTAATGCCAAAAATTTGATGGTATAAGGATTGAAATCATGGCAGGTGCCAACATGTCTGCCTATGGCGGTATTCATTTTCTTTTTAAAAATAGGTTTCATATGGTCCCACCACAGAGACATTGAGCTAAATAGATGACACCTGAAGTTTGGCAAGTAACTTTGAATTTGATAGAGTGCCATTTCCCATTGGGAAGTAAAAATCGGGATTTATTGTCCACGAAATTGCAGACATCGCAGTGTCCACATGGAGAGGTACCTATATTTGTTGAATTGTTACGAGAAGAGACTTCGCTAAAGTGGCTATGGACTAGAAGGTCTTTCAAAGAGGGGACCCGTCTAAAAGTTATCTCTGGAAATTCTTTTATATATTTCCTGGCCACTGGGTCAGCTGACAGAAGAGGCCAGAATCTATTTAAGATTCTGCTAATTTCATTATATTGGTTAGAATAACGGGTGATTATTCTTACTGTATCCACTTTTTTGGGGGGGCTTGGAGGAAAAAATCAAAGAATCTCTCTTTTGAGCATTGACACGATTGTATGCTCTCTTGAGGCAAGCATGACTGTAGCCTCGAGCGAGCAATCTCTCATATAGATCTTTGGCAGCTATTTGAAAGTCCAAATCCTTGCTACAATTGCATTTGAGTCGCAGATATTGGCTATAAGGGATACTCCTTAGTAATGAGTCTGGGTGCGAGCTATTGGCATGGAGAATTGTATTGCCCGCAGAGGGTTTTCTATAAAATGAGGAATCCAGTTTACCGTTGACATCAATGGAGATCGTCAAATCAAGAAAATTAATTCTAGTTTGATTAGTTTATGGTCATTAAATGTATCCATTTTATCTGCAAGACACAACACAAGACAAACCCTAATGTCAGGCTAAACTCTCCCAATCTTGTCCCAATATAGACCTCAATCTCTAAAAGCAGTATAAGCCACTAACCATTGATGCCCCAAGTTAAAATGGTACCTTCGTTTGCACGATCGTGGCTTACGCTACTCCGTCCTCCGCTCACAGATCGTACGTACGACGCACGCGTGTTACACTTTATCTACACTGTGCATGCGTGAAACTCCGCCCCTGAACTTCTTTCTAGTATATCCCCTGTCCCTTCTCTTTCGGCACAGTGGGAGAGCACATGGCGGAGAGACAACAGGTGCATGATAATATCAGCAACGAGGAGGACGACGAAAGCCCGGAGCCACAAACGTCCTGATCCAGGAGGAGATTTAAGGCTCGATTCACACCTATGCATGTTGCTTTTGAGCGTTTTTGGAGGGTTTTTTTTCATGCTTGCCACGTTTTTGAGCCGCGTTTTTGCCGCGTTTTTGCCGCGATTTGCGTTTTGCGTTTTTTTGTTTTTTTTTTTTTTCATTTTTTTTACAGTTTTAAAAAAAAATTACAAAAAAAAAAAAAATAAAAAAAAAAAAAAACGGCAAAAACGCACCAAAAACGCACCAAAAACGCATCAAAAACGCTGCAAAAACGGTGCACTTGCGTTTTTGATGCTTGTCCATTGAAAACCATTACATGCAAAACGCTGCTTTTTGCATGAAAAAAAGTCCCCGACCCTTTCCAAAAACGCAGAGATACAAAAAAGCATTGATGTGAACATGTTCCATAGGAACCCATGTTAAAAAATTCCCGTGCATTTCTGCAAAATGCAAAATGCATCAAAAAACGCACTAGTGTGAATGGGGCCTAAGGCCTCAAATATGTCCTTTGCAGAGATGGTGGACATCTTGAAGAGGGCCCACTAAGAAGGGAAGTATGGACCATACAGCAACCCAAATGTGAGAATGGTTAAGATCATGACTAAAGTTGTGAGAAGTCTGAAGAAGAATTTTGCGGTACGACGAATCAAGGAGCAATTGAGGAAATGCTGGTCAGACCTCAAATTGAGGGAGCAGGATCAGTACAGAAAGATCAAGAGAGTGCTGCAAAAAAGTAAGTATTTTCGCGTATGTTCCAAATATTATTACTTGCATGCTGCTCCACGTGCTTTTCTTTACTGTTTTACATTTTAAAATGGCGTGGGGACAGTAATCGTCCGTAGTAAACATCGTTCGTTAGATCGTCATAGTAAACATCGTTTATTCATCTGTAGTAAACATCGTTCGTTCGACCTCTAATACGATGTTTTTGCCAGATGCAGGTAACTACATTTGTTCAGGCCTATTTGTATGAAAAGAAGTTTAGTACATTGTTGTCTAGATGTGTTTGTAACTAGAATGAAATGCAAACTTGATTCAGTGTAAGGAGAGGACACTCAGCAGCTGTTTATACATCTGGACGCAGGAGCACTAGTGTGGAACACCAGAACACCCTTTTTAGGGTGTCCCACGCAGGTGCTCCAGTGGATACTAGGGGTCTCTCCATCTGTGAAACTTTAATAACAAAAAAGGTAAGTATTCCAGCTTTAGAAAGGGAAAAAAACATGTTTTCAGCTTGTAACTCTGCCAAATCAGACAATTGTACGACACTTCCAAGCAATGTTTTATATTCTTATTTCTTGCCTCAAATATCTGTCTGCTAAGTATACCTTATTTTTTATTCACATAGGGGAGAAAAGACTCAGGACATCTGAGGACACCAAGAACACCACACCTCCTAAAGAAGGGGAAATCCCCACACACCCTGAATAAGATGTGGAGGGAGAGGTTCATGAATTGAGTGAAATAGTGACCACAACAGGTCAGTGTCTGAGACCACAGCTTCAGGTAATAGATGTATGCATGCATATTTATAATACATGGTGTGGTTTTTTTTTAGGTGATGTGGTGGATGTTCTGGAAGAGGAAACTCATTTCACCAGTGCAAGTGCACAGATCCTCATCGGGGAGATCATGGTGTGCAATCAGGAATTAGAGAAGATAAAGGAAAACATCAATGATGTTGAAAAAAGACTCAACAACATCATTGATGTTTTAGGCAGAATATAAAACACCCAAAAATGTTTACATTTTGTCATTATATTTTTTAGTTTTAAAAAAGTTTTAAAGGAATTTGAAAGCCAAATTTTGAAGATGCACACAGTGTGTCAACATGTGCTATCTGCCATCTCGGGATATCAATGTACGCATTTTGTGGGTGCAACCCCTTCCTCACAACTAAAGTAGATGAGAGGAAGGGGTTGCACCCCCGAAAAACGTCCATTGATCCCCCATGATGAGAGCTAGCACATGTTGACTAGGGATGAGCTTCGAGCTCGAGTCGAACTCATGTTCGACTCGAACATTGGCTGCTCGCAAGTTCGCCGAACAGCGAACAATTTGGGGTGTTCGCGGCAAATTCGAATGCCGCGAAACACCCTTTAAAAGTCTATGGGAGAAATCAAAAGTGCTAATTTTAAAGGCTTATATGCAAGTTATTGTCATAAAAAGTGTTTGAGGACCTGGGTCCTGCCCCAGGGGACATGGATCAATGCAAAAAAGTTTTAAAAACGGCCGTTTTTTCAGGAGCAGTGATTTTAATAATGCTTAAAGTCAAACAATAAAAGTGTAATATCCCTTTAAATTTCGTACCTGGGGGGTGTCTATAGTATGCCTGTAAAGGGGCGCATGTTTCCTGTGTTTAGAACAGTTTGACAGCAAAATGACATTTCAAAGGAAAAAAGTCATTTAAAACTACTCGCGGCTATTGCATTGCCGGTCCGACAATACACATAAAAGTTCATTGATAAAAACGGCATGGGAATTCCCCACAGGGGAACCCTGAACCAAAATTTAAAAAAAAAATGACGTGGGGGTCCCCCTAAATTCCATACCAGACCCTTATCCGAGCAGGCAACCTGGCAGGCCGCAGGAAAAGAGGGGGGACGAGAGAGCGCCCCCCCTCCTGAACCGTACCAGGCCACATGCCCTCAACATTGGGAGGGTGCTTTGGGGTAGCCCCCCAAAACACCTTGTCCCCATGTTGATGAGGACAAGGGCCTCATCCCCACAACCCTCCCTGGCCGGTGGTTGTGGGGGTCTGCGGGCGGGGGGCTTATCGGAATCTGGAAGCCCCCTTTAACAAGGGGACCCCCAGATCCCACCCCCCCCTGTGAAATGGTAAGGGGGTACAAAAGTACCCCTACCATTTCACTTAAAAACTGTCAAAAATGTTAAAAATGACAAGAGACAGTTTTTGACAATTCCTTTATTTAAATGATTCTTCTTTCTTCTTTCTTCCATCTTCCTTCATCTTCTTCTTCTTCTTCTTCTTCTGGCTCTTCTGGTTCTTCCTCCGGCGTTCTCGTCCAGCATCTCCTCCGCGGCGTCTTCTATCTTCTTCTCCTTGGGCTGCTCCGCACCCATGGCATGGGGGGAGGCTCCCGCTCTTCTCTTCATCTTCTTCTTCATCTTCTTCATCTTCTTCTCTTCTTCTCTTCTTCATCTTCTTCTCTTCTTCATTTTCTTCTCCGGGCCGCTCTGCATCCATGCTGGCATGGAGGGAGGCTCCCGCTATGTGACGGCGTCTCCTCTTCTGACGGTTCTTAAATAATGGGGGCGGGGCCCCACGGTGACCCGCCCCCCTCTGACGCACGGGACATGACGGGACTTCCCTGTGGCATTCCCCGTGACGTCACAGGGAAGTCCCGTCAAGTCACTGTGCGTCAGAGGGGGGCGGGGTCACCGGGAGGCCCCGCCCCCGTTATTTAAGAACCGTCAGAAGAGGAGACGCCGTCACACAGCGGGAGCCTCCCTCCATGCCAGCATGGATGCGGAGCGGCCCAGAGAAGAAGATGAAGAAGAGAAGAAGATGAAGAAGATGAAGAATAGAAGAAGATGAAGAGAAGAGCCTCCCCCATGCCATGGGTGCGGAGCGGCCGAGGAGAAGAAGATAGAAGACGCCGCGGAGGAGATGCTGGACGAGAACGCCGGAGGAAGAACTAGAAGAGCCAGAAGAACCAGAAGAAGAAGAAGAAGATGAAGGAAGATAGAAGAAAGAAGAAGCATTTAAATAAAGGAATTGTCAAAAACTATCTCTTGTCATTTTTAACATTTTTGACAGTTTACCATTTCACACAGGGGGGGCCGGGATCTGGGGGTCCCCATGTTAAAGGGGGCTTCCAGATTCCGATAAGCCCCCTGCCCGCAGACCCCCACAACCACCGGCCAGGGTTGTGGGGATGAGGCCCTTGTCCTCATCAACATGGGGACAAGGTGTTTTGGGGGGCTACCCCAAAGCACCCTCGCAATGTTGAGGGCATGTGGCCTGGTACGGTTCAGGAGGGGGGGGCGCTCTCTCGTCCCCCCCTCTTTTCCTGCGGCCTGCCAGGTTGCGTGCTCGGATAAGGGTCTGGTATGGATTTTTGGGGGGACCCCACGCCTTTTTTTTTCTTTATTTTGGCGCGGGGTTCCCATTAAAATCCATACCAGACCTGAAGGGTCTGGTATGGAATTTAGGGGGACCCCCACGTCATTTTTTTTTTTTTAATTTTGGCCGGGGTTCCCCTTAATATCCATACCAGACCTGAAGGGCCTGGTATGGAATTTAGGGGGACCCCCACGTCATTTTTTTTTTAATTTTGGTTCGGGGTTCCCCTGTGGGGAATTCCCATGCCGTTTTTATCAATGAACTTCTATGTGTATTGTCGGACCGGCAATGCAATAGCCGCGAGTAGTTTTAAATTACTTTTTTCCTTTGAAATGTCATTTTGCTGTCAGACTGTTCTAAACACGGGAAACATGCGCCCCTTTACAGGCATACTATAGACACCCCCAGCTACGAAATTTAAAGGGATATTACACTTTTATTGTTTGACTTTAAGCATTATTAAAATCACTGCTCCTGAAAAAACGGCTGTTTTTAAAACTTTTTTTTGCATTGATCCATGTCCCCTGGGGCAGGACCCAGATCCCCAAACACTTTTTATGACAATAACTTGCATTGATCCATGTCCCCTGGGGCAGGACCCAGATCCCCAAACACTTTTTATGACAATAACTTGCATATAAGCCTTTAAAATTAGCACTTTTGATTATTCATGTTCATGTCCCATAGACTTTAACGGTGTTTGTGTGTTTGAACAAACTTTTTTCCTGTTCGCATGTTCTAGTGCGAACCGAAAAGGGGGGTGTTCGGCTCATCCCTAATGTTGACATTAGGCATGGGATCAGGAGGGAAATCCACATTTTCACTCCCAAGTGTGCATCTTCAAAATTTGGCTTTTGCAGGGGTGACATCATCCCATCTGATGAAGGAAAGATCAACACAACACAGTTATGACATACTAATGTTACATATTGCCTTCAATTTATCCAAGTTGAACTTTGTAAGTTCCTGAATTGTGTATGTTATGGTTTTAAACATGCCTGTTTAAACCCCAAAAAAGGATATTTCTACTGTCAAACATAAAAATGTTATACACCAAAGATGTTGGTTTGTTAAAAAACCCTTTTCTAGCGCACATGTGAATGTGCTTTGAGTAAAAATGTTTTAAAAGCTACAATGTGTGGCTTCTTCTTTCAATGCTCAATACCAGCTTTTGGAGTAAGTTGCTATAGTTTACAGTGACAATGGGGGTATTTACTAAAGGCAAATCCACTTTGCACTACAAGTGCACTTTTGGTGCAGTTTCAGTGCACTTTCAAGTGCACTTGCAGTGCAAAGTGGATTTGCCTTTAGTAAATAACCCCCGCAGTGCTCTAAAATTTGCCCCAATCACGCCACTTTAGGGACGCAAAGCAATTAATTCACGGAGATGAAAAGGATGATTATTTTTATCATTAATGCATTACATACATAACAACAAAAACAATGGGGGTTATTTACGAAAGGCAAATCCACTTTGCACTACAAGTGCACTGCAAGTGCACTTGGAAGTGCAGTCGCTGTAAATCTGAGGGGTAGATCTGTAATGAGTGGAAGCTCTGCTGATTTTATCATCCAATCATGTGCAAGCTAAAATGCTGTTTTTTTTACTTTCCTTGCATGTCCCCCTTGGATTTACAGCGACTGCACTTCCAAGTGCACTTTCAGTGCACTTGTAGTGCAAATTGGATTTGCCTTTCGTAAATAACCCCCAATGTGTGTGTGTAGCAGACCCACAACATAATAGTTAGCTGAAGAAGAAATTGTCACCTCATGTATCAAATAAATTACGTTTGCACTATTGAAGAAAATGGCCAAAAAAAAGGCCATTGGAGAACCTAGGAGACAGCTAAAAGAAACACAAGCAGTAAATTAAATGAAATATGAGTTCAGTTTATACAAAAAAAAATATTTCAAAAATGTTTCACACATTGACTGGCATGTCAATGGCTCCCCTATCCGCAAAGTACTCGACATACTTCTGTCTAACTTTGCGGGCGCTTTGGGGGGGGGCAAGCCAGGACGACCAAGTGTTGTCAGATTTGAGTTTTGAAATCCGGCCTCAGCCCCAACTGAGGCCACATAGTTTGTTGCATTTTTTCTGAAGTAATTGTGGAGAATGCAGCAGGCAAGTACAATATGGTTCAGTTTATATTCCGCCATGTGTATTGCTGTCAGAAATAGGCAGAACTGGCTGGCCATTATTCCAAATGCATTCTCCACGACTCTTCTGGCTCTGGCCAGTCGGTAGTTAAAAACCCTCTGGTCCGGGGTTAGGGTCCTCATCGGGAACGGCCACATCAGGTGTTCACCCAGCCCGAACGCTTCATCAGCGACAAACACAAACGGGAGACCACCCACATTGTCTTCCGCAGGTGGTAAGCCCAAGCTGCCATTCTGGAGCCATCTGTAGTACTCCGTCTGGGCGATGACTCCACCATCCGACATCCGGCCATTCTTCCCCACGTCCACATACAAAAACTCGTATGTCGCCGACACCACCGCCAACATCACAATACTATTAAACCCCTTATAATTATAATAGTATGACCACGAGTTGGGGGGTGGGACAATGTGGACGTGCTTCCCATCGATTGCCCCTCTGCAGTTAGGAAAGTCCCACTGCTGAGCAAACTGGGTGGCCACAGTCTGACATTCCTGTGGGTTTGAAGGAAACTGTGAAGTCAAACAAGAAAAAAAAATAGTACTTTTGCACATAACATTGCAAGCAGATTAGACACAAACATTCTTTTCCAACATCAGTATAACATTTATTGAAATGAGAAATTTAAGACAAAAGTATAAGGTCCACTTATCAGATTCCTCACCCCCTCTGATGGCCCATTGTAAAAATTTCAGGGGGGGGGTGAGATGTTTTGGACAGGTAACCGTCTCCACTTCATTGAGAGCTGAATGCATAAATAATGTGTGTTACTTTGGCCAGCCCCTCCTTACTTACACTATTGGCAGACCACTGGACAGGTAAGAAGTGTCATAATACAAAAATAGGAATACACACTGTACAAATCGAAGCACATCTTTACATTCTGCAATTACCTATTAAGATAATAGGAGAACAAAACTTTAAACAGTACCATTTGAAAGTATTCAGGCAGGCCTGAATAGTATTCACTACATGCTTTGGTGAATTCATCCATAAATCTGAACACAAAAGAGGTAGATATAGTGTGTATGGGTTTGGCAAAGTCAGCAGATAGAGTATTGGTATCAGCTGACTTAGTGGTTGGGGGGAGGGAGGGTTCCAAATCAGTTTGGGCTCCCCCCCCCCCAAAAAAAAACCTCTTGCACTCTGCATGAATTTAAGGACAAATATAACATTTAAACACATTTTAGGGTGTGTAAGCACTACAATGGAGCTGACAAAATACATTGTTAAGTGACTAGGCTAGGTGTGTATGGGCCCAGGATAGCATGCTGGGGAGGTTAGTGAAGGCACATATGCACGAAGGACAAAAAAAGGAACTTTAAAAGCTTCCAGCATGCATCAGGATAAAGAGGACATTCACAGTATATTACAATCATGATAATTAGGGAATAATGAAATAAATACAATACATTAGCAAACATTAAATACATAGAATGTGATGTTAAAGGATAAAACTTACCTTAATATAGTCCTTCTACAGGACCTAAACGATGGCAGAACAGGTCTCTGGAATAATGATTCCCAGAGCCTGGGGGAGATCCCAGTCGAGAATTTGATGTCCTGGAGACTGCTCCCCGTTGCCAAGTACAGCAAGGTGGCAGTGAGCCTCTGCTCGGGAGTGATGGCTTGCCACATGCAGGTGTCCTGCTTGGTAATATAAGGGGACAGCAAAGCCAATAGACGGTGAAAAACGGGGTCCGTCATCCGGAGATAATTCCTGAAATCATCAGGATTATTCTCCCGGATCTCCAGGCATGTGACAGAATTGGTCACGCTGGAGCAACCAATTCTTCGTCCATGAACTCCTCCTCGTCCTGTTCATGGATGGACTTGGGTCAAAGAAAGAACTCCAACACCAAGCCCCTGCAGAAAGGCCTGAGAAGAATGATCTGAAAACACGCACTGAAGAACAGATACGAACCCACAAGCACAAACTGAAGAGCAGTAACGAACTGAAAAGCAATAGGATGAAAAGCGCGAATCGTCTCTCTAACACGAGATTAGCAGAAGGATCCCAAAGGGTGGCACACTTGGTATTGAACTTCCTTTTTATAGTGCCGTCGTACGTGTTGTACGTCAGCGCATTCTTGGTGATTTTTTTTTACAACGTTTGTGTGACCGTGTGTATGCAAGACAAGTTTGAGTCAACATCCGTCGGAATAAAATTCAAGGTTTTGTTGTCGGAATGTCCGATCGTGCGTACAAGGCTTTAGCATTGCTATCACGCATTTCCTTAAGAAGCTAGAATGGCGAAACATGTAAAACTACTGTTAAATGGGTGTGTGGACAAGGGATTATAGCGGTGCTAGGGTCAGGAAGATTAGAGAAGAAAAGATAAAACAAAAAATACTAAAATTACAAATTTTATTAATAGTCTATCATAAATACAATGTACATTATAAACAATTCATACAGTAATTATACAAATTTTGTGGATACATGTACTGTAAGTGACCCTAAGAATGGTCAAGTGGGCCAGATGGCAAGTGGCCGTTGAAGGAGGGGGGGCTCATTTTCCTACATGTTTCGCCAAAACATTGGCTTCTTCAGGGAACAGGAGCTCATAGGGTGGATATATATAAAAAATTCTGTGTGGTGGACATAAAAACACATGTTAGAAATATTAATTTGACCAAACACTGCATAGTAAAAACAATAACACATTGCAACTGTGGCTGGACATTCATGCAACCCTAAGCTCCACACCACTAAACGGAACTGCGGACATACCTGGGGCGTCAGTGCCCAAGACGGGAGGGAAGAGAGGGAGAGGGGGAACACAGCCACCCAAGGAGATCCCCACAGGGGAGCAGGCAGACCGCGCCGTAAATTGTGCCTGCAGGGGGCATACAGTAGACCTGGCAAAGGAATGTAAAGATAGTCATGTGTCATAATGCACTGTGGTAGTTATTCCAGGAATAGAGGGTTGCGCATATATGCATTGTATTAAAAAGAGAACAAAAAATATATGTATATAAATAGGTATAAATGTATCTATATCTCTGGAAAAGGTGCGGACTTACATGTATATCTAAAAGCTGTAGAGAGGCAAGGTCAGGAAGTGCCTGTGATATATGTATGCACACAGCAAGGAAAGGACATCAAGGTTGAACCATATCTGCAGACCACTTAAAGCAGGCCTAGTTGGAAAAATGGGTAATGTTAGGGGTCTTGCTGTTGTTAACTGGGGCCAGATATGGTAGTTTATGCCTATACTTACTTGATGGTATCTGCTGTAAGAAAAAGATTCTCATAGCGGTACATTCACAGGTATATAGTACCGGTGCTGGGATGAAAAAGGGATAAAAATAAACGTGGATCCTATATGAAATATAAAGGAAAAAAGGAGGATCAGAAAGGTAGGGAAATGGAAGCTTTAAAATGTACTTGGGCACAGGTGAGGCTAGTGAAAAGGAGTCTATTACCTAATTCATCATGAAGCACACCGTGTTGCTTGAGAAAATCAGTGTTAACCACCAGAGTAAGAGGCCGGTCCAAAGTAAGTTCTAAAAAGTATGTAAAGGAATAATAAATAATTCATGTAAACAACATGAAGTCAGGGTGTTTTGAAAGGCAGAAGTTTACCTTGTAGCTGTGTGCAGAGCGAATGCAGGCACGTCCCTCGTCCATGGGAACTGAGGGACTGGCCGGTTACTCATATACCCCCCACACCTGATCAGATGATGATCAGGTGTGCGGACGCTAAACGAGGGGTAGCCACGGCTGTGCACTGCACGGTGCCTAGGAACTACGAGTTCCATCATGCAACGCGCGCACATGCTCAGATCTCACGGACCGTGTGGCGATTGGAGAGGCGAACACCCCTGGAATGGGAAGTACCAAGGTGTCATCTCACCCAATCTGCCGATGGAATAAAGGACCAGAGGGTCTGAGAACAGACGTGGGCACCCAGGGGCAGACAGTTGTCTGCGCCTTGGCGTCCGTACAGGCAAAGACAGCGCTAGCCATGTCACCCCCAAACCGGGAGAGCCCGCGGAGCCGCCGCCCACCACCCACGCCACAAATAATCCCCCCAGTCGTGGGGCTAGCCAAGGCACCAGGGACAACCGCAGTCCAGTGGCGGGGAACAAAGGGGCACGAAGTGTAGTGCGCCGAGACACAGGATGGGAGGATATCCCAAAGGTTGCCCAACGAAGGCCTGAGAAGAATGATCTGAAAACACGCACTGAAGAACAGATACGAACCCACAAGCACAAACTGAAGAGCAGTAACGAACTGAAAAGCAATAGGATGAAAAGCGCGAATCGTCTCTCTAACACGAGATTAGCAGAAGGATCCCAAAGGGTGGCACACTTGGTATTGAACTTCCTTTTTATAGTGCCGTCGTACGTGTTGTACGTCAGCGCATTCTTGGTGATTTTTTTTTACAACGTTTGTGTGACCGTGTGTATGCAAGACAAGTTTGAGTCAACATCCGTCGGAATAAAATTCAAGGTTTTGTTGTCGGAATGTCCGATCGTGCGTACAAGGCTTTAGCATTGCTATCACGCATTTCCTTAAGAAGCTAGAATGGCGAAACATGTAAAACTACTATTGTGATGGGAGACTCTCCTTGCCTGTTGAATACCAATATATGGTTGAACTAATATATTAATGTTTTTAATCATATTTTGTGAATAAAATGTATACAGTTCTAACAGTGTTTTGTGTAAGAAGTAACAAACAGATAGCCCCTGCCCCCACCTATAACTGGCCTTCACAGCAAGGAGCATGCTTTGCAAAGGATGTGAAGGGGCCTTGCAGCTTTATTTGCAAATGTGTGCTAACTAAACCACGGTTTTTAACACATACCATTTGACAGGTTAATTTGGTTGGTAAGCAGACTGGTTGGTGATTTGAGCTGGGAATTTTCTTTGGTTTTGTCTTTCATGCATTGCCCTTCCATGTACTCCTTGCTGTGAAGGCCAGTTATAGGTGTGGGCAGGGCCCATCTGTTTGTTACTGGTGTAAATTTGGTGAGGGGACACACTGGGCACCTTTGCTGCCATTGTGCTATGTGCTGGGTGTCCAATGTGCCTCTGTGCCTTTAAGAAGGATTGGGCTACCTTCAGGCCCACCTGCCCCTTATCTATCCATTAGAATGCATGTGCTCCCACTGTGGAGACTCTCATAAGTTTACATGGGTTAGGACTGCAAGTAGGGTGCTGTGAAGGGGCCTTGCAGGCAAAGCATACGTTTGCAAATGTATACTAACTAAACCCCTGTTTTTAACGTATACCGTTGGACAGGTTAATTTGGTTGGTAAGCAGACTGGTTGGTGAGTTGAGCTGGGAATTTTCTCTGGTTTTGTGTAATAAGTAGCTTGTACCTAAAAAATCCCATCCCTACATAGTTACATAGTAGGTAAGGTTAAAAAAAAAGAAGTCCATCAGGTCCAACCTATGTGTGTGATTTTATGTCAGTATTACATTGTATATCCCTGTATGTTGCGGTCGTTCAGGTGCTTATCTAATAGTTTCTTGAAACTATCAATGCTCCCTTCTGAGACCACCGCCTGTGGAAGTGAATTCCACATCCTTGCTGCTCTTACAGTAAAGAACCCTCTATGTAGTTTAAGGTTAAACCTCTTTTCTTCTAATTATATTGAGTAGCCACGAGTCTTGTTAAACTCCCTTCTCCGAAAAAGTTTTATCCCTATTGTGGGGTCACCAGTATGGTATTTGTATATTGAAATCATATCCCCTCTCAAGCGTCTCTTCTCCAGAGAGAATAAGTTCAGTGCTCGCAACCTTTCCTCATAACTAATATCCCTCTTACCCTTTTGCTACCAGTCTTTGATTTAAAGGGATAATGATGCTAAATAGATATTTTTCTGTTCTTATCCACAAAGCCAAACATTTATACCTTTCCTTTATTACCTAGTGACCACTGTTCCACAAGGCTTATATCAGCATGCAATTTAAAGTTAATGGTGCTTGCCTATGCAGTGCAAAGCTTCAGAATTACTTCAATTAAGCCCTACCTGCAGCATACATTTTTTTGGTTCCCCTCTGATCTGTTCAGCTGTTGGAAGCAAAAGAAAACGTTGTTTACAGGAGATGTATGGGGTATATATAAAAAACAGACCTTCATACTTACCTGTATGCTGCAGCATTGGTGTGATGTTGCAGCTGTTCCACATCAGCTCTAAGACAGAGAACTGAGCAATCAGATGACCACTGATCACTCAGCTCTCAGTATTCTCAGAGTGGAGAACAGTGATTGTCAGACACTGCTCTCCCCTCTGCTCCTCCAGTGCTCACTGGAACGCCGGGCTAGAGAGATGGCAGGCATAGCTGTCTTTGTCTCTCATCCACACACTGAGAGCTAGGGCCAGCTGTCAATCAGATGGCTGGGTGGATCCCGATAATATTATATTGATCCTTCCAGAGCCTAGAGTTGCTCTGCCTTGTCAGCTGACAGTGGGCAATAGGCTGTTATAAGCTGACTCTGGGTCACAGGAGAGTAAAAGTAAGTGCAATCCTGTGACCCAGAAGAGAAGTATGGCCAAAAAATCTTTGGCCACACTTCTCTTTTAAGCTTAAAGTAACCAGAGTCGTAATTAACACGAGGCTATGTGCTTTCTGTGTGACAGTGCTCATTTGCACAGCACTGACTGTCTCAATGCTGCTATCACATGGGGAGTGTCACATGCTGCTTCAAACCTGGAAATACCAGATATGTTTTTTTAGCTCCTGACATTGAAAGTGCAAAACACGTTTGTTTTAATGGCACATATCCAACTAACTGTATTGTGTGATTTTTTTTTTGCTGCACAGTTTGTGGTACAATGTTTGTACTATTGTACAGGATGTATAATTATTCTTATTATTTTTAATATTATTTTTTTTACTGGTGTAAGACTTTTGGAATGCATTTCAATGATAGCTCAAATTTGCACCCAGTGGAAATAAACAATACAATCTATTGGAGTCTGACACATGTTTACTGTACTTAAAGTACAGTAATAAAATATTATGTAAAGAACTATATAAAAAAATGCAAAGTGAATAATATTTCCTGTTATATAAAAAGATACTGAGCAAATTAACAGAAAACCTTTACATGTCGCTTTCTATTTGGGGGTTGCAGTTTTATTTTTAGAAAGCAGGGGATTTCTTTAATTTTGCTGAGAAGCAGTCTCAGCTATTCCTAACACCTTACAAATGTCATGTTTTTTGACACCTTTAAAGTGGGTCAAATGATGTAATGTTGTGGCCAAAGTGAAGAAACACGTGAGCCTGTCTAATCTTCAGACATAAAATAAATTACGCAATATATACATGTAGTGCCACTAGTGTTGGAGTAAAGGCCTCATGCATACTGCAGCTAAACAAAACACCTGTTTTACAGGCTTTTTACTTCTTTTTTTCAGCTTCTAAACGCTCCTTCATGTTAGCCTATGTGTCCTTGCATGCATTTTTACAGGCAGGAGGGCTTAGAGACTGAAAAAAAACATGACTCAGGTAGCTGGGTGGATCCCAACAATATGGTCACCTGGAGCGGCTCTGTGACATCACCTTATAGCAGGCTATGGCCCGCTGTCAGCTGACTCAGGGTCACAGGAGCGCAAAAGTACGGCCAGAGATGTATGGCCAAAAAAGCTTTAGCTGTACTTCTATTTTAATACCATAATTTTGAAAAAAAAATATTCTATCAAAAATAGCTTTTGGTAAATAGAGGACATACAATGTTCACACTCTAGAACAGTCTTTTTCAGCTAGGGTTCCCTGAAACCCTAGCGTTCCTTCTGAGGTTGCTATGGATTATTTGAGCAATAGCAAAGGATCTCCCACTTACACATCAGTGTAAAGCTGGCTATATATGGATCTGGCCAGATTTCGATCCATGTATGGGAGCCATGGTTGTACACAAGTCGATCCTTCGGGTTTTTCTCAAGTGATTAGTGCCGCCGGCTATAGCTGGCAACACCAATCATAGTATTCTGCTGGCAGGGAAGGCTCTCTGCTGGCAGAACACAATAGCGCTGCTGGAGGGATTCCCCCATCAACACTGACTGTGTTGATGGGGGAACCAAGCCATTTTCTTTCCTACCATCACCAAGGAACATCGCATAATCGATGGCCTGCTTAAGTGGGCAGTTTTCCACTAACCACCATTGCAAAAAGTCACTGCTACACTCAATGTGAATTTTGGGGGACATCAAAATTTTTACTGCCTGCATTTCTTTTCTGTTACTATTATTTATTTTTTTTTTTAAGAATATTACTGAAAATAATGTTTTTGTATAGAGCAGGGAGGGTGTTTAAAATGGTCTGCCCTGGGAAACAGATATGTTAGGTATGCCACAGTATTGATTTATTTTATTTATTACAGGTACTCATATAGCGCCATCAATATATGCAGCACTTTATATATATAATTATTTTATTTCAGATTCTATATTTATTGTTCAAACTAATCTGCCAGAAGCTGTAGGTATAATCATTTGTAACAGGGGTTTCCTGAGACCTGAAAACTTTTTCGTAGGTTCCTTTGAGGTAAAAAGGTTGAGAAAGGCTTCTCTAGACACAGGAAAGTGCCATTCAACAGCTACTTTCCTTTCGACAGGTTCTCTGTGACCTAATTACTGTAGTGCCACTGACGTACTTTTATAAATTATAGAGTTTTAAATGATTAAAGAGCGGCATATTAACTATCCCTATTAACCACAGTCATAGGGTCATGCACAGGACAAGGTTAAATTAGGTGTTTGAACACAGATTATCTGAAAGAAAATGCAAACCCAATCTCTAAAATCCCATATAAATTTTAACATTATTGCAATTTTTAAACTCATATTTAATATTGTTAGATCTGCGGGTTTCACCAAAACAGTACCTGGTTTTCCAGCCAATAAGGTCATTGTTCAGACACTTCCTTTTATGCCTTAAAGAGGCATAAAAGGTTGTACTCCTGCATTGTGACCCTGTCCTCTGCTGAAGACTACAACTGGCCTTTTCAACAAACTTATGCAGTCATAGTCCACTGTGGTCACCATCAGAAAACGAACCTGTGAAACACCTAGCAGCCATCACTGTAGTGCATGCATATAAAATCAGAAAAACACTTTAATACATTTTATTGCACAAAAACACAATATATATAACCCTAAAGTATAAAAAATTATGTTACACCAAGTAGATACCCAATATGACACGCCTTAAAATTGTGCATGAAAAGGAGACAAGCTACGATACTTAAAAAGTTTAGAGTTACAAAGGAGGTCTAGAGTTAGAACTTTTGCTCTCACCATAATGTTCGCAGAGATATCTCACATGCGTGGTGCAAACACCGTTCGTTCCTGTGCACAAGCCCGGGAGAAGGCAGGGTTATTTAAAAATAAAATGCTTTTAGTGTCCCTTTTTTTTATTTTTATACACTTTTATTGCTGTCACAAGAAATATAAACATCCCTTGTGACAGCATGACAACCTGCCTTGTGATAAAGCATGACAGGTTCTCTTTATGGAGGCATCTGGGGCTTATTAGACCCCAGATCTCTCCTCTGCACTTGAAAGCATGAAGCGTCACTTTTAGCCTCCTAGTCCATAGAGATGATCAGGGGGCGCAACCACCAGCTTCAGTGCCAAGCTTCCCCATCACACAGGCAAACCCAGAGAGGCACCTGCAGAAGCAGGGATGGGGGGGGGGGGGTGGCACATCCTCCCTACTGCTTGTAAAAATTATCCAGCTGCTTGGATCACTTTTACAAGTTAGAGAATCAGCGGCTGAAAATTTTGAATACTGGGATTATAGCTGACAGCTGCAGCCATGGTCCTGGTATAACCACTTAAACACAATCACGTGTATGTATGTGTGATTGTGTGGCAAGTGGTTAAGGAATTAAATGTGTGGGGATCTTCACAAAGTAAGTTTACAAACTTGACTGCTGAGAAGCTTAGGCTTAATTTAACTTCCACTTATTTAAACCATAACAAACCTTGCCCCCCCAAAAAATACACATAGACCATTTTAAGTTGGAAGTAGGGCAAGGCCATAGCTTTATTGAACATATCGGTATAACAACCTTCAAAATACCAATAACCATGCCGGTCACGGTTATACCGTGAGCATCTATAAACAAACCGTCTAGTTTAAGTGGCCTGTCTCCACCATCAGTGTGAGACAGGCATTAAACTGAGCCCGTAATTCAACTTGAGGGCTTAGCCCATAAAGTAATACCAATTGCTGGCAAGGTAAAACTGCCACACGCAAGTCAGTGGAACACTGACTAGGGCCCCACCACAGCCAGCGCTTGCTCGACACCACCAACAAGGCCCAGGTTAAAAATGTCAATGCCAATCTCGTTCAAATGGACCCCATCAGGTCACAGTAAATCACTGTTGTTCCCTTCCTGCTCCCTACAGCGTACCACAATACCACTGATACGGCGAACAAACTTCGAAACTTGAGCGTTCACCTTACGCCAAAAAGGATCCAGGCTCGCACCTGGGGTGCAGTGACTCCAGACCAATTGGGGAAAATTTCAGAACAGACAACAGTCAGGTTAGTGAACGTGGCACAGCAATGAGCAATGTCACTTTTAATTGACAAAATGAGGTCCATAGAATGAGACAGGCCTACGTCATTTCCCCCAGAGTGGATGAAAGGACAATCGGACCTTGTACAAATCTTCTAAGGTTCAACAGTTCAGGAAACATTTGCGCCCACCGAAGCCCACGCAAGCCACACCAGTGTATTCTGGCAACCGCGAAAGGAAGTCCAAGGTTCCTCCCATAGCATCTGTTGGAGGCACGTCGGCCAGCCCAGTAAACAAAAGAAACTCCGATGATCCAAACCCGAACTGGAGAGAAACATGAAATCAACATTAAAGCGGGGGTCCACCTATCTATCGTTTTTTTTTTTTGGAGTTCATTCACAAACTTTTCTTCTCATGATTATCTACTCACATGTTCTGTGTAATAAGTCCACCTGTGTCCGATTTCGTTGTAAAGAATAACTTATAAAATTCACTGAAGGCGGTTTCCATCTTCATTGTGGGCATTTGAAGCCCACAAGCATGTATTTCCTGGATGCAGTGAATGCTGTGCATTCACCGAGATGTTGTGATGACGCTGTTGCACAATGCATGCTGGGAAGCCTGAGACTAGCTCCCAGGGGACTGTGGGAGGTCTGGGAGAGGCTAGAAACACGCCTACTCCCATGGGAGGAAAACCAGGAAGTGCTAAGAAGATTAGAAAAAAAAAGGTAATTACGGCGATTTTAATTTTTTTACACAGCATGTCAGCATCTAGGCAAGGAAGAGAATGCATAGTGATAATGTTCAAAATTTGGGTGGAACCCCGCTTTAAAGACGAGGATGAACATACAGGGAAAAACGAGAAGAATTCCACTTACCCAGGCGCTGCAGCTCCTCGTCTGAAAAACCCATCCCATGCGCAGCGATAGCTGCGCCAACGCGAAAGAAGTGTGTGGAGAAATCCGCAGGAGGCAGGCCCAACGGAGAAAGACAAAGGTGGAAAACCCAAAGGAACTGAAACCTACTGAGATTGGAGGAATGAGTATGAACAAGATAAACAGAAGTAGGAGGGCAGACAGAAGAAAAGGAAGAACTAGCGAACTGGGCAAAAGGAGCCCCCACAGGCCTTGAGTAAACGCGCCTACCTCTGGAAGACTGGTCCGTTTTAGAAGAGGGCAAAAGAATAGAGACAAAAGAATCTGAGGCAAGTACATTCTCGGCCAAAACTCCACCCATGGAATGTTTATCCTTGGAGACCAGCTCGCTGATCCGAAAGGCACCAAAGAATGCCCAGGAAAAGGCAAGCTGGAAAAGGAGATTCTCGTAGGAGGAGAAACAAACCCTGGGTAAGATAGACAAAATACTTGTCAGAATTTGGACCAACACTGGGCACCGGGAGTCGGGGAAGCAAGTCAGATGTCTCCATCCTCGGAAAAACCCTCAGAGCGACAAAATCCCTGGTGAAGCGCCTGTCCTGTGGGGAAGAAAGGAGGAACTCACTGCCAAGTACAGACACCCATTCAGACCAAATCCGACAATAGGCCACCCACGTATTTCGAGAGAGTGAGGCACCGACATGGCTCAACAAGCTTCGGAAATGAGGGTCTGCAAGATTTTCGGGCAAGGGAGGCCCACTGGAGAAGCATTCGGGGCCAACGAGCGGAAACGGTTGAACTGTGAATGATAAAGGGAATCAGCGATAGCATTAGAAACACCAGGGACATGTTTCGCCCTAAACCACACATTCAATTGTAAACATCTAAGAACCAAGAAACGCAACAGTGAGACTACGGGGGGAAACGTGCGGATTGGCAGTTAACAACCTTTACCACACTCATATTATCAGTCCAAAAAATCACGCGCCTGTTCCGCAATTCCTCCCCCCACAATTCCACTGCCACCATGATGGGAAAGAGTTCCAACAATGTCATGTTCTGTAACAAATCTAGATGGGCCCATAAGGCGGCCAGGGTTCAGCGGACAAAGCACCTTGGAAGAAGGCACCGAAACCCAAGAAACCCGAGGCGTCCATGTAGAATTCCAGCTGCGAGTTAGGCACTTCCTCCAGCTGCCAGCAGGAATGACCATTATAGGTCTGCAAGAAGGGAAGCCACACCTCCAAATCATCACGCATAGGCTTAATTATGCGTACGTAATGATGAGGGACCGCTATGTCCTTTGTGGCCCATGACAGCCTCCAACAAATGGCCCTACCCATGGGAAGCACTCGGCAAGCAAAGACAAGATGTCCCAATAGGGATTGAAGCTGCTGGAGCCGGAGCTTTCTCGCGTCCCTAGCGAATTGCACCAATGCCTTAAGCAATTTGTCCGCAGGAGCCAGAAGACCATTTTCACCGAATCAATTTCGATACCTAAAAAGGACAAAACAGGGATGGGCCCTCGGTTTTAGCAAGCAACAGCGGTATGCCCAAGGAACTACAAACCTCCTGAAAAGCACACAACATGCGAAGGCAAGCGTCACTACCCGCAGGACCTATAAACAAAAAGTCGTCCAGGTAGTGTAAAACCGAGTGAAAGCAAAAGAACTGAATCAAAACCCACTCCAGGAAACAACTAAAAGTTCAAAAGAGTAGCATGATATGGCATAACCCATGGGGAGGCACATATCCACAGAATAGCTGTCCCGGAAAAAAACAACCCGGGAGATGGAAACAGTCTGGGTGGACGGGCAGGAGGCGAAAGGTAGATTCAATGTCCGCCTTGGCCAGGAGGGCAGAAGCACCTGTAGACCTAAGCAGACCAAGCACCTATTTGAAAGAGGCATATTGCACCTGGGACGCCTCCTTATCAATAGCATCGTTAACAGAAGAACCCGACGGAATGGAAAAGTGATGGATAAGTCGGAATTTGCCAGGATCATTTTTAGGCACCATGCCAAGCGGGGAAACCCGTAAGTTATGATAGGGAGGGAGGTCATACGGACCCGCCATGCGGCCCATTAGTAACTCTTGTTCAATTTTGTCAACCACGGACTCGAACCGCACCGCAGAGTTCAAATTATTGGACATCATGTTGGACATCATGGGCGAGCCAGGGAAGCATCTTTGTGACACTCACCGGCATCCTCCGGCTTAGGAAAGGGGGAGGGTCTGTAAACCTAGTTAGTTGATTGGGGCCCTTTCGTCTTCCGGAAACAGCAGACCGCTGGGTGAGCCCCTCCGCAAGTGGAACACTCATGCTTAAAGTGACACGAGGTGTACCAGTTACAGTGGTTTTCGTTAAACATCCAGCAGATGCCTTTTTTTGGATGCTGCCGACGCTCCGGCGAGAGCGCTGGCAGGGGACTGAAAGGTGGTAGGTCTATGAGGGCACATGTAATTAAACCAGCACTTCCCGCCATACGTTTTGTACGCCCCCCAAACGAGATCCAGGTATCCGAAGAGGGAAGGACCCAGCTCCTGGAACTTCTCACAGAGCACCCCTGCATAGGCACAGAAAAACTGCAGCCAGTTCCCAAATGTGTGAGGAAGCTGCTTTGCCTTTTCAGCCTGAACATTCACATCGATCCACCTAGACCTATCCACTGTCTCCTTGTCAAACGGCACCAGTGTCAGTACGTCAACAAGCTCACAGCGCCAATTTTTTTCTTTGACGTCCTGTGGCAGGTGCAAACCCACTGGTGAAAAAGACCACAAATGAAAACCCGACCCCGGGGACGACAGGGGCCCCACGCCCAAATGCATCGACGCCGACTTCACCGCCGCAAGAATGCGGTCATCTGCGGAAACAGCGCAAGAATTTCTACCCCACACCACCCCACAGTCATACTCATGCAATGGCGGCTGAGCAGGGGAACTCAGCGGAGGTCCATAAGGCATTGCACTTTGCCACAGGTGGTCTCTTGCAGGAGGGGCTGGAGGTGGATGCTGAAGCCCGGGTGACAGACAGCTGATCCTGGGAGGAGGTGCAGATGAAAGAGAAGGCTGGAAGAAGCTCAAGTCTAAGAGAAGAAACACAGGCTGTTGGTGAGTGAAATGGCCAGCACGTGGCAGCACAGCGCAGGAAGACTCACCTAGCAGCCCTGGAGCCTCCTGCCTCAAGTGACCAGTGAACCCAGGCAGGTGAACAGTCATTGTCACTTGGGGAGGCGATGGAACGAGCAGCAGGAGCAGACGAGGAGCCAGAAAGCACGCAGAGGCGGGCCTGAGAGCCGGGAGCCTCCCGCAGAGGAGCTGAGCCATCACCCACACAGGTACCAATGCCCACGCGCCTTGCAACACCATGCGAGGGGGGAGGCAGAGAGGCTGGGGGGGGAAGAACCAGGGAGCCGGCGGAAGCCAGACAGGGAGCCGGAAACTTCCCGCTGTGAGGAGGGGTGAGCCCCAACATCGATAATGGCGCCTGCGCGTCGCACGGCATTGTGGGAGGGGAGAGAAGCACCAGAAGCAGCTCCCGCCCTGCCGGGCGCCGAGAGCTGAGCACCTGAAACAGTCTCTGGAGGAGGTGCGGTGCGAGCCGGAGTGACTACCCGACGGTGACTGGCAGATTTCGGCGGGGCTCTGGGCCTCCTAGAGCGGGGGAGACGTTGCCGAGCTGCCTGGGGAGGCCTAGGAGAGCCGCGGCCGTGGCTGGGAGTATTCTGGGATCCATGAGCAGGGCAGGGCTGGGGGTGAACAGAGAAGCCAGCATCATCAGTGCCAGTGGCTCCCCTATCCTCCCTAGAAGCACGAGTTGTGGTCCTAGGTGGGCTGAGGCTCAGCCTGGAGGGTGGACGGGTGGACCTGCGGGCCCTTGGAGCTGGCAGCTCGCCAGCCTCGGCTGCATCTACGGGTGAGGAGGTGAGGGTCGGGATAACAGTTTCACTGGAGAATAAAGGCAGGAGCCAGTCCGCCTGGCCCCTTTCGAACAGATCCCTGATCCTCTTAATCAAGGCGTCGGTGTCCATGGCGAGTCCGGCAGGAACGTAGGAGAGGCCAACTCTTGTGAGGTCAAATTCGCCGGAAGTAGGGGGACGTGCCTCTGTGTAGCTTTTCTAGAGTTCAGACTCCACCCCATCACCTCGTGCCATTGTAGCCAATCCCAGCGGAGCCACTCCGACTCTCTGATTAGGTTGACACCCCGCTTGGTAGGGTCAAGGGGCCTTTATTAAATGGTTCTAAAGGCAAGACATTTTTTACCTTAAAGTGTCACTAAATCCACATCATAAAAAACTTTAAATAAATGCTGTATTACATGCTCTTTATACTCACTCAGTCACTATGAGGTTTGTTTTCTGTATTCCTTTTCACATCTAAGCAGCCCATGTGAATATAGGGACACACATGTGGGTGTATATACAGCGGTAAATGACAGCCCACTCTCTCCCTCCTTCTCCATGCCCACTAACCAGCTAAACACAATGTTGACAGGATATTACATTAAAGTGATTGTAAACCTTTGTTTTTTGTTTTTTTTTAAATAACAAACATATCATACTTACCTCCACTGTGCAGTTCGTTTTGCACAGTGTGGCCCCGAACCTTGTCTTCTGGGGTCCCCCAGTGGCGCTTGCGGCTCCTCCTCGCATCCGTAAACCCCCTGGGGGAAGCACTCTCCCTGGGGGTTACCTTGTGGGCGTGCTCCCGAGTCCAGCGTTTGCGTGCATTGACACAGAATGCTGGACTCGGCCCTGCTCCCGGAGCCCGTGTCATTGGATTTG
This sequence comes from Aquarana catesbeiana, assembly GCF_042186555.1. NCBI lineage: Eukaryota > Metazoa > Chordata > Amphibia > Anura > Ranidae > Aquarana > Aquarana catesbeiana. The sequence continues at coordinate 382,511,373 of NC_133326.1, read as the reverse complement.
ATTGACAGCAGCAGGAGCCAATGGCTATGCTGCTATCAATCTATACAATCAAGAGCCGAGAACCCCAGGCAGAGAAGGTAAGTGCATCTCCTCTGATGGAACGAACGGGCTCAGGGGAGTAAAACGGGGGAGGCTGGGGGGCTGGTCAGTGTCAGAAGTTTTTTCACCTTAATATATAAGATTAATGGAGGCTTCACCTCCCTTTTATTCTAAGACACAGGCTGGAGGGGCGTGACACATTCTGTAAATGGCAGAAACACCCGTGTTATTTCCACAAAATAATAAAGATTTTTTTTCAAATATATATTTGTATGACAGTTTGAAACAGTTTATTGATATTATTTATTTATTTTTACTCCGTATTCCAAAGGCTGTTTTTTTTATTTTGAACATGTGACCAACAGTAGAGTACTAGAGGTTCATCCTGCTTATGTTTCCCTGCAGAAAGACTGGGAAAGGCCTGGGTCATGTGACAGCTGAATATCGATTAAGAAAAAGGTGCTGTTGTAGAGGGTTTTTTTTAATAATTAAGGTGCCACCATCCACATATAGAGATAGAAAGGACAATGTAAATTAAACAGTGTGTGTTTTTAGTATTACTTTAATGTATTCCCTGCATTAAGGTAAAAAATGCCCCCTCCCCTTGCTATATACTTACTTGAGTCCTCCTATATCGATTCAGCCAGCGATGCTCTCTCTGTCTTCACACAGGCACAGAGGCAGCAGCAGGACCCACTGCCTCCTGTGAGGAGAGTTAAATACATAGGTTACATAGTTAGTCTGGTTGAAAAAAGACACAAGTTCATCTAGTTCAACTAATAAAAGGGGGGGGGGGAATCATACAATCCCATATCCCATATACACTATCCTATACCCACAGTTGATCCAGAGGAAGGCAGAAAACCCCAGCAAAACATGATCCAATTTGCTACAGCAGGGGAGAGGCAATTGGATATTCCCTGGATCAACTTTACCTATAAATGTTAGTACCCAGTTATATTATGTACATTTAGGAAGGAATCCTAAATCCTACATCCTAATCTACATCCTAATCTACTGAGCTGACCAAAACCAGCTCTTGAGGGAGTCTATTCCACATTTTCACAGCTCTTACTGTGAAGAAACCTTTCCGTATTTGGAGTTGAAATCTCTTTTCCTCTAGACGTAAAGAGTGCCCCCTTGTCCTCTGTGATGACCTAAAAGTGAATAACTCAACACCAGGTTCACTAAATGGACCGCTTACAGTATATTCATACATGTTGTTGATCATATAACCCCTTAATCTCCTCTTCTCAAGAGAAAATAAATTCAGTTCCTACAATCTTTCCTCATAGCTGAGCTCCTCCATGCCTCTTATCAGTTTAGTTGCCCTTCTCTGCACTTTCTCCAGTTCCCGATATCCTTTTTGTGAACTGGTGCCCAAAACTGAACTGCATATTCCAGATGAGGTCTTACTAATGATTTGTACATGGGCAAAATTTCACAAATTGCATAGAGCAGGTAAGAGTACTTTGTTTTTTATATACAAAAAAAACAAAAACCTTTTAAATCACTTTAAGAGTAATAGGATTAGGCTAGAAATAAAATCCACAATGTAGTAATGAATGTATGATTTGTAATTTTGCCTATGCATAGACGTTGTCCACCTCAGGAGTTAAATGGAAGAAATGCCTACCTGAGTAGTGAAAACGTTTAATTAATTTCTAGCGATTCGCTGTTAAATTGAGCCAGGAGTTTTTCACACACAGCTTAACCTGTTCCCGACAGCTGTGCACATTTAAATGGGTTGTAAACCTTTGTGGTTTTTCACCTCATTCTATGCACTGAGGTGAAACATCTCTTGCAGTGTAGCAGTCCCCCAGTGCCCCCATTTACATACCTGAACCCTCTTTTTCTCGCGCCGGGGATGAGCACACCAGCTCTAGCTGGTTTCTTATGTCCTGATTGACGAGCGCAGCTCCCACTGCTGTCAATAAAGTCCAATGACGCGGGCACCGGGGGACGGGGCCGAGTCATACATTCGGCGGCTATGGATGCCCGCAAGGTAACCCCCTCGGGGAAGCGCTTCCCCTAGGGGGTTATCTGATGTGGGGAGGAGCCGCGAGAGCCGCCGGGGGGGGACCCCAGAAGAGCAGGTTCGGGGCCACTCTGTGCAAAATGAGCTGCACAGTGGAGGTAAGTATGATATGTTTGTTATTTTACATTTTGAAAACAGGAGCCCTTACATTCACTTTCATTGGGAATGGCTTTTCTGTGATGACAGTACGCTTACTGCATGCTGCCAGCACAGTAACTAAGATGTCATGGTAGCTCCTGATGCATACTTTTGACTAGAAGCTTCGAATCATGTGACTGCTGTGACTGCAAATCGGACACGAGATCTCCAAAATCCACCTTGTCTCCCAGTATTTAGATCCTCTTAAAGGGCCGGGGGGGGGGGGGGGCTACGGCAGCTGGGAGTTAGGCTGGGACTCCTGGCTTAAAGGGGTTGTAAAGGTTAATTTCTTATTTTTAAAAAATAACAAACATGTCATACTTACCTCCACTGTTCAGCTCGTTTTGCACAGAGTGGCCCCGATCCTCCTGTTCTGGGGTTCCACGGCGGCTCTCTCGGCTCCTTTCCGCAATAGCTAACCCCCCCGGGAAGCTCTCTCCCGAGAGGTTTACCTTGCAAGCACGTTCCCATCTCATACACTCTGCATCCATAGACACCAATGGCTGCGCTGCTGTCAATCTATCCAATCAACGCCGAGACTCAGTGGAGAAGAGGACGCCGGGGACAAGCTGAGCAGGTGAACGGGCTTAGGTAAGTAAAATGGGGGGCTGGGGGCCTGTCATTGCCAGGTGCTTTTTCACCTTAATGCATAGGATGCATTAAGGTGAAAAAACACGAACCTTTACAACCCCTTTAACCACTTGACGACCGCCGCACGACGATATACGTCCACAGAGCAGCACGGGCAGGCAAAAGGACATACATATACGTTCTTGCCTTCCCGTGGGTGGGGGGTCCAATCGGTCGTCCCCCCCCCCGGTGCCTGCGGCGGTCGCCTTTGGTCTGGCAGCAATCAGAGATGAGGGGGAGGCCATCCGATCGTGGCCCCCCCCTCGCGATCGCTCCCAGCCAATGAGATTCTTCCCCTGCCTCTGTGTAGTACACAGAGGCAGGGGATGTGATGTCATCGCTCCTCGGCTCAGCAGTTTCCGTTCCGGCGCCGAGGAGAGAAGACTGAAATGTGAGTGCACCAAACACACACACACACAGTAGAACATGCCAGGCACACATTACACCCCCCTTTACCCCCCGATCACCCCTCCCGCCCCCCCCGTCACACTGACACCAAGCAGTTTTTTTTTTTGATTACTGCATGGTGTCAGTTTGTGACAGTTACTGTGTTAGAGCAGTTACTGTTAGCCCCTTTAGGTCTAGGGTACCCCCCTAACCCCACCTAATAAAGTTTTAACCCCTTGATCACCCCCTGTCGCCAGTGTCGCTAAGCGATCATTTTTCTGATCGCTGTATTAGTGTCACTGGTGACGCTAGTTAGGGAAGTAAATATTTAGGTTCGCCGTCAGCGTTTTATAGCGACAGGGACCCCATATACTACCTAATAAATGTTTTAACCCCTTGATTGCCCCCTAGTTAACCCTTTCACCACTGATCACCGTATAACCGTTACGGGTGACGCTGGTTAATTTGTTTATTTTTTATAGTGTCAGGGCACCCGCCGTTTATTACCGAATAAAGGTTTAGCCCCCTGATCGCCCGGCGGTGATATGCGTCGCCCCAGGCAGCGTCAGATTAGCGCCAGTACCGCTAACACCCACGCACGCAGCATACGCCTCCCTTAGTGGTATAGTATCTGAACGGATCAATATCTGATCCGATCAGATCTATACTAGCGTCCCCAGCAGTTTAGGGTTCCCAAAAACGCAGTGTTAGCGAGATCAGCCCAGATACCTGCTAGCACCTGCGTTTTTCCCCTCCGCCCGGCCCAGCCCAGCCCACCCAAGTGCAGTATCGATCGATCACTGTCACTTACAAAACACTAAACACATAACTGCAGCGTTCGCAGAGTCAGGCCTGATCCCTACGATCGCTAACAGTTTTTTTGGTAGCATTTTGGTGAACTGGCAAGCACCAGCCCCAGGCAGCGTCAGGTTAGCGCCAGTACCGCTAACACCCACGCACGCACCGTACACCTTCCTTATTGGTATAGTATCTGATCGGATCAATATCTGATCCGATCAGATCTATAATAGCTTCCCCAGCAGTTTAGGGTTCCCAAAAACGCAGTGTTAGCGGAATCAGCACAGATACCTGCTAGCACCTGCGTTTTGCCCCTCCGCCCGGCCCAGCCCAGCCGACCCAAGTGCAGTATCGATCGATCACTGTCACTTACAAAACACTATGCACATAACTGCAGCGTTCGCAGAGTCAGGCCTGATCCCTGCGATCGCTAACAGTTTTTTTGGTAGCATTTTGGTGAACTGGCAAGCACCAGCCCCAGGCAGATGTGGCGAGTCCCATAAGTGCAGTTCAAGCTGGTGAGGTGGCAAGCACAAGTAGTGTCCCGCTGCCACCAAGAAGAAGACAAACAGGCCTGTCGTGCCCATAGTGCCCTTCCTGCTGCATTCGCCAATCCTAATTGGGAACCCACCACTTCTGCAGCACCCGTACTTCCCCCATTCACATCCCCAACCAAATGCAGTCGGCTGCATGAGAGGCATTTTCTTTATGTCCTCCCGAGTACCCCTATCCAACAAACCCCCCCCAAAAAAGATGTTGTGTCTGCAGCAAGCGCGAATATAGGTGTGACACCCGCTATTATTGTCCCTCCTGTCCTGACAATCCTGGTTTTTGCATTGGTGAATGTTTTGAACGCTACCATTCACTAGTTGAGTATTAGCGTAGGGTACAGCATTGCACAGACTAGGCACACATTCACAGGGTCTCCCAAGATGCCATCGCATTTTGAGAGACCCGAACCTGGAACCGGTTACAGTTATAAAAGTTAGTTACAAAAAAAGTGTAAAAAAAAAAAAATATATATATAAAATTTTAAAAAATAGTTGTCGTTTTATTGTTCTCTCTCTCTCTCTATTCTCTCTCTCTATTGTTCTGCTCTTTTTTACTGTATTCTATTCTGCAATGTTTTATTGTTATTATGTTTTATCATGTTTGCTTTTCAGGTATGCAATTTTTTATACTTTACCATTTACTGTGTTTTATTGTTAACCATTCAGGTACGCCATTCACGACTTTGAGTGGTTATACCAGAATGATGCCTGCAGGTTTAGGTATCATCTTGGTATCATTCTTTTCAGACAGCGGTCGGCTTTCATGTAAGGGAATGCCCCCCCCCCCCCCACCGTCTTCCGTGTTTTTCTCTGGCTCTCCTGTCTCAACAGGGAACCTGAGAATGCAGCCGGTGATTCAGCCAGCTGACCATAGAGCTGATCAGAGACCAGAGTGGCTCCAAACATCTCTATGGCCTAAGAAACCGGAAGCTACAAGCATTTCATGACTTAGATTTCGCCGGATGTAAACAGCGCCATTGGGAAATTGGGGAAGCATTTTATCACACCGATCTTGGTGTCGTCAGATGCTTTGGAGGGCAGATCTAGGGTCTAATAGACCCCAATTTTTTCAAAAAAGAGTACCTGTCACTACCTATTGCTATCATAGGGGATATTTACATTCCCTGAGATAACAATAAAAATGATAAAAAAAAAATGAAAGGAACAGTTTAAAAATAAGATAAAAAAGCAAAAAAATAATAAATAAAAAAAAAATAATAAAAAAAAAAAAAAAAAAAAAAAAAAAGCACCCCTGTCGCCCCCTGCTCTCGCGCTAAGGCGAACACAAGCGGCGATCTGTCGTCAAATGTAAACAGCAATTGCACCATGCATGTGAGGTATCACTGCGAAGATCAAATCGAGGGCAGTAATTTTAGCAGTAGACCTCCTCTGTAAATCTAAAGTGGTAGCCTGTAAAGGCTTTTAAAAATGTATTTATTTTGTTGCCACTGCACGTTTGTGCGCAATTGTAAAGCATGTCATGTTTGGTATCCATGTACTCGGCCTAAGATCATCTTTTTTATTTCATCAAACATTTGGGCAATATAGTGTGTTTTAGTGCATTCAAATTTTAAAAAGTGTGTTTTTTCCCCAAATGCGTTTGAAAAATCGCTGCGCAAATACTGTGTGAAAAAAAAAATGAAACACCCACCATTTTAATCTGTAGGGCATTTGCTTTAAAAAAATATATAATGTTTGGGGGTTCAAAGTCATTTTCTTGCAAAAAAAAAAATTTTTTTCATGTAAACAAAAAGTGTCAGAAAGGGCTTTGTCTTCAAGTGGTTAGAAGAGTGGGTGATGTGTGACATAAGCTTCTAAATGTTGTGCATAAAATGCCAGGACAGTTCAAAACCCCCCAAATGACCCTTAGAAATCCTGAAGGCGGTGATTGGTTTTCGGGGTCCCGTACGTGGCTAGGCTCCCAAAAAGTCCCACACATGTGGTATCCCCGTACTCAGGAGATGCAGCTGAATGTATTTTGGGGTGCAATTCCACATAGGCCCATGGCCTGTGTGAGCAATATATCATTTAGTGACAACTTTTTGTAAATATTTTTTTTTTTTGTCATTATTCAATCACTTGGGACAAAAAAAATAAATATTCAATGGGTTCAACATGTCTCTCAGCAATTTCCTTGGGGTGTCTACTTTCCAAAATGGGGTCATTTGGGGGGGTTTTGTACTGCCCTGCCATTTTAGCACCTCAAGAAATCACATAGGCAGTCATAAACTAAAAGCTGTGTAAATTCCAGAAAATGTACCCTAGTTTGTAGACGCTATAACTTTTGCGCAAACCAATAAATATACGCTTATTGACATTTTTTTTACCAAAGATATGTGGCCGAATACATTCTGGCCTAAATGTATGACTAAAATTGAGTTTATTGGATTTTTTTTTATAACAAACAGTAGAAAATATCTTTTTTTTTTTTTTCAAAATTTTCGGTCTTTTTCCGTTTATAGCGCAAAAAATAAAAACGGCAGAGGTGATCAAATACCATCAAAAGAAAGCTCTATTTGTGGGAAGAAAAGGATGCAAATTTCGTTTGGGTACAGCATTGCATGACCGCGCAATTAGCAGTTAAAGTGACGCAGTGCCAAATTGGAAAAAGTCCTCTGGTCCTTAGGCAGCATAATGTTACGGGGCTGAAGTGGTTAATTCAGGATTGAACCACTACACAGTGCTGCATAGGTTGGTCACTGTTGTAGTGTCTGCATCTGAAGTCTGGATGACTATTTACTTCTATGATAGTATGGAAGAGGGATACTTTGCCTCACTTTTGGGTAGAAGTATAGCAAAAGTTGAACCTGTTGTATTTTATACAAGCCACTGTTTATAACCTTACAACATCAGGAAAAGAAGGAGGCAAGAAATGGTTTACTATAAAATAGTTGAGTCAGTTTTAGTGATAGCGATAATATGAGAGAGCAGAGTTTTCATGATAACCTAATTACGCTAGAAACTGCAAATGTAAAGTAAACACTGATATACTTGTATGTCACACAACAAATAAAGTAGTGTGCAAACACCTGTTGTATATCAATGTACCTTCTATGACCTTGCAAAACTGAATCCTGTAAGGGTCTACTCCCGAAAAAAATGTATGTTTCCATGGTGTTCTTTATGGTTTTGTTTCTCTTTTTTGGCAACACTGCAGGAATATCAATATAAATATTCAATTGATGTCAAATGGAAAGAAATGGTTTTTGGTAAGTTATTTGTTTTTTTTTCAATATGTTGATCTTTTGTTTATTTGTTCATTATTTTTATAAATTCTGTTTAACAAGACATGTATTACAGCATGCTTCTGCTGTGACAATATTCCTAAACATTTATTGACTGCCTCTGTCTAATTGAATATCCAGCTCTGGATCATTCAGACAGTGGCGCATGTTATGAATTGATTTGTAGACAGAAAAACAAAACAGAACAGAACTGTTTAGATTTAACTACTTTAGATCTGGAAGATTTTACACCCTTCAGGACTAGGCCATTTTTGCTATTCGGCACTGTGCTACTTTAACTGGTGATTGCACGGTCATGCAATGCTGTACCCAAACTAAATTTATATAATTTTTTTTCACACAAATAGAGATATCTTTTGGTGGTATATGATCACCACTGGGTTTTTTATTTTTTGCGATATAAACTAAATATTTTTTTACTTTCTGCTATAAAATATGTTCAAAAAATAAAATAAAATAAAATTTCTTCTTACATTTTGGCCAAAATATATTCTACTACATGAAATAAGAAGTCCATACAATAAGAGGCGCAGAATATCTTAAAACATTCAAGTGTCCGAAAGATATATTAAGGAAAATTGTCCATACTTACCGTAATTTTCCTTTCCTGGATCCTCCCCGTGTCAGCCTACTATGGGTCAGCTCCGCCCCCTCTGACCCCTCCAGGACCACCTCTTTTCTAGCCCATAAAAGGGCGGCTGTCTGCCCACACCAGTGTTCAAAAAAACCCCGCCTAGCGACGGATAAACTGGGTGGGAATCCTCCGGCTGACATGGGGAGGATCCAGGAAAGGAAAAATTACGGTAAGTATGGACGACAATTTTCCTTATTCCTGGACCTCCCCATGTCAGCCTACTATGGGATGTACCAAGCAATATTAAGAAGGGAGGGAAGACAAAAAATAAAAAATAAGCCAAACCCTCAATGCAATGCTACTCAAAATTTTTAATGGGCAACAGCCGCCGTAATAACTGTAGAGCCAAATGTTTCCTCAGGAGGACAAGCCATATTAAGCTTGTAATGCCTAATAAAAAGTGTTGGGCACGCTCCAGCTTGCTGCTCTGCAAACTACCTCAGGGGCGACCTTTTTTGCGTACGCTTTGTTCTCTGAAGGAGGAGGAAGGCCCAGCGTTTTGTATGCAATATGCATGGTCTTGACAAACCAGGAAGACACAACTCTGGATGTTGCTGGCATACCCTTTTTAGGCCCCATTGGGAAAACCTACAGCTGATCTTGTTTGCCAAAGCTTTTAGTCCATTTCAAGTATGTTGAAACCGCAGAGACCAGGTCTAACTTACTCCTCTCATCATCAGCTGTATCCGCCGGAAAGGCTGGGAGAATGACCTCCCAGTTCATACGAAATTATGTGGCCACCTTAGGTAGAAAGCTTGATATCGGCCTAAGGACTATCTTGTCTGGGAGCACCAAACAATATGGTTCTTTAGATGAGAAGGCGCACAACTCGGAGTCTCTTCTGGCCGAGGCCACGGCTAGTAAAAAACAAAAACAAAAACAAAAAACTGTTAAAAGAAATAATGAACAAGAGAAAGCTTGATCAAACGGAGGAACCGAGACTAGTCCCAAGACTAGTGTTAAGTCCTCTATTGGAAAAAACTATTTCAATAGAGGTCTGATTTCTATGGCTGCCCCTAAAAAAAAAAAATCAGATCACCAACGGATGTAGAGCATATCTTGTACACGACATAGCCGACAAGGCAGGGATTTGACCCTTCAGGGAATTATAAGTTAACCCTTGGAGACTACACTGCAGAAACTCCAAAATTTTAGATACTGAAGGAGATCCAAGGTCCCAACCCCTTTCCGAAGTATTCCAGATCCGGTGATATTATTACAGGATCGTCAGAACGAATGTAACCTGTCATTAACTTTATACTCCTGCGGTTTGGGTGTCAGGCCCCACTCTGCAGAAGGAGATTTTGACAAGGAGGCAGAGGGATTGGTGAGCCCAACTTTATCCTCCAAGCCAGAGGGAACCACAGCTCCCTGAGCCAGTAAGGTAGGACTACTATTGCTGTGACCCTTTCTCGTTGAACTTTCAGCAGGATTTTGAGAGCCAATGGAAGCGACGGGAACACATACACCAAGGGGAAGTTCCAAGACTTGGACAGAGCACCCTGACCCAATGCCTGTGGATGCTAGGTCCGGGAGAAGAAGCAAGGCAGTTGACAATTCTCCAATGCCATAAGATCTTTTGAAGGTGTCCCCCAGACCCTGAAGATCTTGCATAGGTACTTGGGGTTGAGGCCCCATTTGTTGTGATCCCCAAAGCCTCGACTCAAGCGATCTGCTAAAACATTGCCAGGCCCTGGGAGTGAAGATGCTGTAAGAGAGCCGAGATTCTTCTCTGTGCAGAGGAAGATTGACATGCCACCTGAAGGAGAGGGTGACTTCTTGTGCCCTCTTGATGAGACACATAAGCCACCGTAGTTTTGTTGTCCAAAAGAATCTTGACAGCTTGACCTCGCAACATAGGTTGGAACGCTAAGAGCGCATCTGACAGCATCCAATCCCAGGAAATTTGAACTCTTCGCCCCACAAAAGGTACCATTGGCCTTGAACCTGCTGTCCCAGGCAGTGTGCCCTGCAGCCTGCCAGACTGGCATTGGTCGACACCACTATTGGTTCTGAGGCCTTCAACGGAACTCCGCGGGAAAGATTGCGAGCTACTGACCACCAACCAGGGACCAGATTATCGAAATTGGCAGATGATCCCACTGAAGAAGAAAGTTGCAATAAACCCTCCTTCTGCGCCACTTGACCCATGGGTCTACTGAAACTGTGGCTGATAAAACCCCCAGATACTGCATGGATTCCTTCAGCATCATAGAAGCCTGGCCATCACTGCTTTGTCTAAGACTGGATCTCCTGGGCCTTCCTCTGAGGAAGAGAAACACGACCCCGATCCGTGTTGAATTGTACTCCTAAATACTCCAACATTTTGGTCAGATGCATCTGGCTCTTCCGAAAGTTGATCAACCAACCGAAACGAGTTAGTGTTTTGCAGGTGAATTCACATGAACTAGAAGGAGCTCATTTGACGGACCCAGAAGTAGCATGTCATCTAGAGCATTAAATATTTGCACTCCCTTGACCCTGAGAGTCGCAACGACAGCAGACAGTAGCTTTAAAAACTTTCTCAGAGTTGTGCAGAGACCGAATGGGAGAGAATAAAAATGAAAATGAGAGCCTTCCATGGAAGGCCTGAGAAAGCGATGGTGAGATACGTCTATGGAGACATGAAGATACGCATCCACCAGATCGTTGGAAACCATCCAGTCTCCTGACTCCACAACCAAAACGATCGTTTCCAATGACTCCCTTTTGAATGGTGGAACCTTCATGTAAGAATTCAGGACTTTGAGGTCAAAAACTGGTCCAAAACCCCCTGAAGCCTCTGAGACCAAAAACAGAGGGGGAACATACTTTTTGACCCAATTTGTGCCTTGGAACCGAAAGGATGGCCCTTGCTGCCAACAGCTCCCCTACATATCCTTGCAAACATTTCCTCCTTTCCAAATCTGTAGGTAGTCCAGTTTCTATGAACAAGGTCTGAGGGGGCCTTGTTCTGAACTCGAGACGATAACGTGATCGAATGACGGTTACAATCCAGAGATCCAGGTTTGTCCGCCCAAACCCCTGCTGAATTGGGCTAGTCTTGCTCCTACTTGAGAGGGTTAAGTGGAGACAGCTTCAGAAGGACTTATTTGAAGCCTTAGTCTCTGTCTCCACTAGTTGTTGTGCGACCTGACACATGCGAAGTCGCATGACAAGTCAAAACCCATGTATTTCAATGGTCCCCATTCTAATTGGTGCGACTTAAGTCGCAGCAACTCCAAAAAAGGTTTTTGCACTACTTTGTTCCAACATCTGTGCGATTTGTTCTCACATGGTTTTCACAGGTCGAATGACATTGCATCACAAATCGCACAGCAAAGTCGCAGTGTAAATCGCGCAACTCTGGGGACACAGCAGTAGAAACACAGCCCCAGGAGCTTTGTTGGTACTGGGCTTGGAAGGTTTCTGGAAGGTAGAACCAGCTCCCCTCCACTGTCTGAAAAACTGTCTGTAAGCCCTGGCCTCTCTGAATCCTTCTTTGGATCTCTTGTTAAACCGAAAGGGCTGCTGTGTCTTTTTCTCTTCTGCGGGATTAGGCCAGATCTGCTGCCGGAAACCCACTGAATTGCTGATTCTAAGTCTTCACGAAGCGTAGCTTCCCATCAAATGGAACCGAACACAGACTGTGCTGAGAAGCCTTATCGGCCGACCGATACTTCAACCAAAAGGCTATGCGGGCTGTGACGGAATGAGCCATCTTATCTTTGCTGTCATCTTGACCTGGTCGACAGCCACTTCAGCCACAACTCTACAGCAGTCTGCAAAGGAGAAGAACTGCCACTTCCCAGACTTTCATCCAAACATCCATCCACCAGCTCTGCTACCCACACTCTAAGGCTGGATTCACACCCATGCACTCCCAGCACTCTCCGCAGAACCGCACCACAGAACGTGTTCCATAGGAGACCATGATAAATGTACGGTAGTGCAAATCCGCAAAACGCAAAAAGCACCAAAAAATGCACAGGTGCGAACCCAGCCCAAGTGCTACTGCCACAGGAGTGGGTGCTACCGCCGGTCTGCAGGCTGCTGTCCAAACTATACAGCCTTTTTAGGTCTGCGTCTATTTTGCGATCCATAGGATCCCTAAAAGAGACCGAATACTCCAGCGGAAGCCTCAGATGGATCTGAATCGCTATCGACTTCAGAGTTAAAACGCACTGAAAACACATGATCTGAATCTGCAGATGGTGAAGATACAGCAGGATGAGCAGGATTCCTTGAAACACTCTTTAACCCTTCCTTGATTGTGTGCTTAATGTAGGATTTAACCCGGCGTGCTTTCGCCGCATTGTCCCCTGGAAGGAGGCTTACCAGAGCAGAGCAGAGTAGCAGATTGACCAGCTGTAGACTGAGATCAGCCTAGAGGACAGAGGCTGCTGCAAATCAGCAGTGAGCATTCTGGTGTTTGCTAGGCAACCCAAAGAGGAAGATACCTCTGACCTCACCTGCTCAACTCTGAGCTTCCTGAAAGGAGTACATGTAGAGGCGGTGAACTACAAGTCCCAGCAAGCCAAACCACTGCCTGAACACACAAAAACATGGAAGGAGAGAGTGCCAGCACCTGCCTAACGAAGGTATATACAGTCATTTATACTGCCAGTGACCTTTGCCAGTAATACACAGTCATTTATACTGTACCATACAATCCCAGCACCACGGGAACCCACCTCTTCAGGAGATTTACAGCCTATATGGGGGGGTCTTCTGAATCGGGAGAGGCTGAACCCAACAGGATGGATGGATGGACGGATGGAGAAGAGAAAATTAATAAATAAATAAATAAAAATAAACTTTAAAAGGCGTCCGGAGCGAGGACGAAAAAAGAACACTGGTGTGGGCAGACAGCCGCCCTTTTATGAGCTGGTGGTCCTGGAGGGGCCAGAGGGGGCGGAACTGACCCATAGTAGGCTAACATGGGGAGGTCCAGGAAATATATATATATATATATACAGTATTTCACAGAAGTGAGTACACCCCTCACATTTTTGTAAATATTTTATTCTAGCTTTTCATGTGACAACACTGAAGAAATGACACTTTGCTACAATGTAAAGTAGTGAGTGTACAGCTTGTATAACAGTGTAAAATTTGTTGTCCCCTCAAAATAACTTAACACAGCCATTAATGTCTAAACTGCTGGCAACAAAAGTGAGTACACCCCTAAGTCAAAATGTCCAAATTGGGCCCAATTAGCCATTTTCCTTCCTCTGGTGTCATGTGACTCATTAGTGTTACAAGGTCTCAGGTGTGAATTGGGAGCAGGTGTGCTAAATTTGGTGTTATCGCTCTCACTCTCTCATACTGGTCACTGGAAGTTTAACGTGGCACCTCATGGAAAAGAACTCTCTGAGCATCTAAAAAAGAATTGTTGCTCTACATAAAGATGGCCTAGGCTATAAGAAGATTGCCAAGACCCTGAAACTGAGCTGCAGCACGGTGGCCAAGACCATACAGCAGTTTAACAGGACAGGTTTCACTCAGAACAGGCGTTGCCATGGTCGACCAAAGAAGTTGAGTGCACCTGCTCAGCGTCATATCCAGAAGTTGTCTTTGGGAAATAGACATATGAGTGCTGCCAGCATTGCTGCAGAGGTGGAAGGGGTGGGGGGGTCAGCCTGTCAGTGTTCAGACTATACGCCGCACACTGCATCAAATTAGTCTGCATGGCTGTCGTCCCAGAAGGAAGCTTCTTCTAAAGATGATGCACAAGAAAGCCCACAAACAGTTTGCTGAAGTCAAGCAGACTAGGACATGGATTACTGGAACCATGTTTTATGGTCTGATGAGACCAAGATAAACTTATTTGGTTCAGATGGTGTCAAGCGTGTGTGGCGGCAAACAGGTGAGGATTACAAAGAAAAGCGTATCTTGCCTACAGTCAAGCATGGTGGTGGAAGTGTCATAGCATGGTGGTGGAAGTGTCATAGTCTAGGGCTGCATGAGTGCTGCCAGCACTGGGGAGCTAAGTTCATTGAGGGAACCATGAATGCCAACATGTACTGTGACATACTGAAGCAGAGCATGATCCCCCCCTTCGGAGACTGGGCTGCAGGGCAGTATTCCCACCTAATGACCCCAAACACACCTCCAAGATGACCACTGCCTTGCTAAAGAAGCTGAAGAAGGTGATCGACTGGCCAAGCATGTCTCCAGACTTAAACCCTATTGAGCATCTGTGGGGCATCCTCAAGCAGAAGGTGGAGGAGTGCAAGGTCTCTAACATCCACCAGCTCCGTGATGTCGTCATGGAGGAGTGGAAGAGGACTCCACTGGCAACCTGTGAATCTCTGGTAAACTCCAAGCCCAAGAGGGTTAAGGCAGTGCTGGAACATAATGGTGGCCACACAAAATATTGACACTTTGGGCCCAATTTGGACATTTTCACTTAGGGGTGTACTCACTTTTGTTGCCAGCGGTTTAGACATAATGGCTGTGTGTTAAGTTATTTTGAGGGGACAGCACATTGATACTGTTATGCAAGCTGTACACTCACTACTTTACATTGTAGCAAAGTGTAATTTCTTCAGTGTTGTCACATGAAAAGATAGAATAAAATATCTACAAAAATGTGAGGGGTGTACTCACTTTTGTGAGATACTGTATGTAGAGCTCAAGGGAGCAATAGTAAAATACGTTAAAGGTTGTGTCGGTGTCCCGCAGTTTCTTTTTTTTTCTCTATTCCAAACTTGTGCTGGAGAAGCCATAATGCTCCAGGAACAATGACTTACATTAGCGGAACATGTCAAAAAATGTAGAAAAAAATTACAAATATACTGTATCATAAGTTAGTAGGTAATATTATAACTGTGACAGACCTAGCCGGGAAAGAGACTTTTGGAGGGGACTGTATGCTAGCCTCTTGCCGATCGATCGGGGGCCCTTGCATTTGGGGGAACGATGCTCTTTGTGAGCTGTATGTCTGGGGACCCTGGATTTGCCATATTGGAATAGTGGCTGAGTCATAATGCTGGGACAGATACTGTTAGGAGATGCTGATGTAAATTCCAACACCTGTCTGTCTATTGTCTGCTAAAATGTGTATTGTAAATAAGTCTACTATGGGATCTGAGAGTCATTAGATCCCCATTGTTATTTGTGTTAATTAACTCTGCTATGGTGTGAAGAAGAGTCTATGTTGATTGTGATAATGTTGATTGGATTTTCTGAGCTACAAGATGGCCAGTCTGGCCTAACGGTCATGTCTGAGTCATCTAGGCTGTCTAAAGGGATTAGTTAATTAGCTCATGTTAATTAGGTTAATTAGGTTAGGTATTGTTAGAGTAATATGAGCAGGAGGTCTGCACCTCCACTTTGAGTGTATAAAAGCCTGTATTTTGTCAATAAAGATAGATTCCTGTTTGAACTTACATACAGCCTGCCTGGTGTTTGTTCTGAGCTATCACAACTGGGTTAGAAAGGCACATAGCTGTAATTCTAATCCCGGAGCATTGAATGACCGAGCAATCAGATGGTGCGATCTGCAATCTGATTCAATAGCTGCAGAGGAGTGTCAGGAGAGTGGAACCGAGCGAGCAAAGGGGCTCGTTACATTGGTGGCAGCGGTGGGATTTGCTCTCCAGTTACTGGGACACTCCAAACCAGCCTGCAGGAGAGCCACGCTGAAAGACTTACTTGAGAGCCGTGGAGGGAATGTGGGATCGTGCTTCCTTCCCGTGAACACATCCAAACCATCACCTGGATCCAAGGTAGCAGGATAGCAGGAGAGGAGAGATACCAGCCACCATGGATGAGGAATTCAGAAGGAGGTTGCGAGAGAAGGAGATACAGCACAGAGGACCAGTATCAGAGCAGGTCCTGCTAGGATGGTTTGATTCTATCCGCTGTGAACTCTGGAAGGAAGCGCTATCCCATGAGCAGCGACACCAGGGAAAAGTTCTCCCCTCCATCCATGTGAGGTACTGGTCGCAGTATGAAGTGCGAATGCTGTTTTTGGGGGAACAGCCGAACCAGGAGTGGACAGCCGAGTTAAGCAGGCTGATCCGGGCAGAAATGCGGTTGGACAAGAGCTACAGAGCCCTCCAGTGGTATGTAGCCCAAGTGTGCCCGTGGACAGCGGATGACAGCCCCACGGAAGGCTTTGACTACGATGGCCTGGGATTGTTATACTGGAGGCTGTCCAGGGACCCTGACTTTGGAAGTGATCGGGAGTGGCGTTTGGAGGAAATATTGGAGCACAGAGAGCGGAGACTGAATGTCTCAGAAGTGCACTGGGCACTGGAAGATTTGGAGTTTCTGGCCGTTCAGGAATGGGAGTTGGAGATCACCTACAAACAGCTGTTAGACTCTGCTCAGCAGCAGGGTGGTGCTCCCTTTGCCTGGGACTATCATGAAATACCAGTTGACAACTCTGAAATCCTGGC
Source organism: Aquarana catesbeiana (assembly GCF_042186555.1). Lineage (NCBI taxonomy): Eukaryota > Metazoa > Chordata > Amphibia > Anura > Ranidae > Aquarana > Aquarana catesbeiana. The sequence continues at coordinate 382,494,526 of NC_133326.1, read as the reverse complement.
TGAAGAGTTGACAATGTGGCAGAGTAACGGTGTACTTTGCCAACCTGCCCCCGCAGCTATGGAGGCAGAGGTCTTATGGCGGATGCAGCAAGTGCTGACTGACCTTGATGAACCTGTTTCTGCATTGGATGATCTTGGATGGAGGAATGTGCCTGTCCAGCAGAATGCCAGAGAATCGGCAGTGGAAAATCTGAAGATTGCCGTCCCCAAACCTGAAGTGCTGACAACAGGGCAGAGCTCTGCTAACCTCTGCCCAGCACTGATAGCATCTTCTGGGTTCCAGGGACAGGAGATGGTGAACCTTTATCCCCAGACACCAGTTGCAGAGAGAGGGGATTTGATAGACTTTTCTGCTGAGGAAGAACAACCTGGTGAGCCTCCAGCAGAAGAGGAGCTGTTATTAGGGCCAAACTTCACTATGCTCTGCCCAGCACCAACAGAAGTATCTGTGAAGTTACAAGGAACTTCCCCAGCTGAAGCGCTGGCAACCGGACAGAGGGTCCAAGATCTCTGCCCTACACCTGCGTCGGTTCTGGAGGCTCAGGGTGAGAAGGAGGTGGTCACTTCCCAGCAGCAGATCAGGATACAGAGGGAGAAGGGAGAGGAGGTGTTCGTCGTCCCTCCCCAACAGTTAGCCGGAGCAGATGGTGTGGGGTTTCCAGCAGAAGGGCTGGCAACAGGGCCGAGTACTGCTGGACTCTGCCCTCAACTAACAGAGCATGGATGTCCTGTGAAGGTGGATGGGACTTCAGTCTCCACCTGTATACCCCAGGGATGCTGGGCAGTCGGCCCAGATCCCCAACAGCGTGACTGAGTGAGCCCAGACACCCTGTCTTCTCTCCAGCGGCAGAAAGGACTCCAGGGAGAAGGGCCAGTCCAGGCCCCTCCCCAGCGGCAGATATGTTCTCTGAGAGAGGCAGAGGTTGGCTGGGTAAGTAATGCTTTGTTTGGAACAATTTGTTTGGGGTACTGTGTGGGTACAGGCATTAGAGGACTGGAACTACTGACTAACTTCGGAGTCAACCCGTTTGGGGTCTCCTCCTGTGTTAGTCTCCTGCCGAAAGGGGAGAAATGTGACAGACCTAGCCGGGAAAGAGACTTTTGGAGGGGACTGTATGCTAGCCTCTTGCCAATCGATCGGGGGGCCCTTGCATTTGGGGGAACGATGCTCTTTGTGAGCTGTATGTCTGGGGACCCTGGATTTGCCATATTGGAATAGTGGCTGAGTCATAATGCTGGGACAGATACTGTTAGGAGATGCTGATGTAAATTCCAACACCTGTCTGTCTATTGTCTGCTAAAATGTGTATTGTAAATAAGTCTACTATGGGATCTAAGAGTTATTAGATCCCCATTGTTATTTATGTAAATTAACTCTGCTATGGTGTGAAGAAGAGTCTATGTTGATTGTGATAATGTTGATTGGATTTTCTGAGCTACAAGACGGCCAGTCTGGCCTAACGGTCATGTCTGAGTCATCTAGGCTGTCTAAAGGGATTAGTTAATTAGCTCATGTTAATTAGGTTAATTAGGTTAGGTATTGTTAGAATAATATGAGCAGGAGGTCTGCACCTCCACTTTGAGTGTATAAAAGCCTGTATTTTGTCAATAAAGATAGATTCCTGTTTGAACTTACATACAGCCTGCCTGGTGTTTGTTCTGAGCTATCACAACTGGGTTAGAAAGGCACATAGCTGTAATTCTAATCCCGGAGCATTGGATGACCGAGCAATCAGATGGTGCGATCTGCAATCTGATTCAATAGCTGCAGAGGAGTGTCGGGAGAGTGGAACCGAGCGAGCAAAGGGGCTCGTTACAATAACTTATGAGCCTCAACTCACTCTATACTTTGTGATACTCAGATCATACAAACAAATCAAAAACGGCCTCCTATATGACCTTCTAAACTATGCAGAAGTGATTAGCTTTGGAAATGGGCAGAAATCCAATGCTCTATCATTGCCGGATTGGGCATGCAAAATGGACTCTGTATGCAAATGGAACAAATGGCCTCATGCGAAGCTGGCAAATATGATGACTTTAACCGCTTCAGCCCAGGAAGATTTTACCCCCTTCCTGACCAGAGCACTTTTTGCGATTCTTGCGTCGCTTTAACTGACAATTGCGTGGCTGTGCGACGTTACACCAAAACAAAGTTGATGTCCTTTTTTTTCCCACAAATAGAGCTTTCTTTTGGTTGTATTTGATCACCTCTGCGTTTTTTATTTTTTCCGCTATAAACAAAAAAAGAGCGACAATTTTTGAAAAAAAAGCAATATTTTTTACTTTTTGCTATAATAAATATCCCCCAAAAATATATAAAAAAAAAACACATTTGTTCCTCAGTTTAGGCCGATATGTATTCTTCTACATATTTTTGGTAAAAAAAAAATTGCAATAAGCGTATATTGATTGGTTTGCGCAAGTTATAGCGTCTACAAAATAGGGGATAATATTATGGCATTTTTATTATTAATTTTTGTTTATTAGTAATGGCGGCGATCTGCGATTTTTATTGTGACTGCGACATTATGGCGGACACATTGGACACTTTTGACACTATTTTGGGATCATTGTCATTTATACAGCGATCAGTGCTATAAAAATGCACTGATTACTGTGTAAATGACACAGGCAGGGAAGGGGTTAATCACTAGGGGGTGATCAAGGGATTAAGTGTGTCCTAGGGAGTGATTCTAACTGTGGGGGGATGGGCTACCACTGACAAGACAGCGATCACTGTCATGTCACTAGGCAGAAAGGGGAAACGCCTTGTTTACATCTCCCCGTTCTGCAGCTCCGTGACACGATCGCGGGCCTCTGGCGGACACCGAGTCCGCGGGACCTGCGGGCACGGTCACACTGTACGTGGCGCGCACGCGCCTGCTAGCCCCGCCAATTAAAGGGGACGTACAGGTATGCCCATTTGCCCACTGCTGCCATTGTGCCGTTAGATCGGCATGCGGCAGTCGGCAAGTGGTTAAAATCACTTGGTCTGTGTGGACTAATTTCAGAATATCTTCCAACTTTACATCATATCTCTAACATATGACATAGAGATGTTGTCAATAAATAACCATATTCTGTCTGGCAATGTGGTAGGCCTTGGGGCAGTGTTTGGTCCAAACATTATTTCTCAACATCGTTCATTAGCATCAGGGAGGTGTTTGTCTATCACTTGTGTAGGCCTCCCCCTTAACGATACTTTCAGTTACTATTATAACTAAGGATGAGCTCCGGCGTGTTCGCAAGCTGCACGTGCCGAGCCCACCAGGAAGTCGGCAATGCGCTGCGCTAATCACAGGCAGTGAGACATTTCCCGATCCCTGCAGCCGCACATCGGAAAATGTCTCACTGCTTGTGATTAGCGCTGTGCAGTGCCGACTTCGTGGCGGGCTCGGCACGTGCAGCTTGTGAACACGCCGGAGCTCATCCTTAATCATAACATTAATATGACTAAGAATATTTGTCATCTGTGGGTTGAAGTTATATATGTGTTTTTGATGCAAGATGTGCTTTATTCAATCCATGATGTAAGTGTTAAGTTGTTGTAGCACTAACTCTCGGTGGAGCTACTGGTTTAAAGCGGGCTGTTACCTTCACTCTCGATACCTCTGTTTCACCGGCACCGGGTCTAGGGTCCCGTTGAGTTTACCTCTGGACGATGTAGGCACCAAACACTTGAGTATATTTTTCAATGCTTTAATGAACAAGTAATAAAGGAAGTAGCAGGAAAGAGGCAGAAGGAAAGTTGCAGGGAAGCTCAAATACCTTTCCTTAGTATTCTTTAGAACATTCTTTGGAATTGAACACTTGTAGTTGAATGCACTCCCCTTGTGGAATTCAATCTTTGCCCGCCTGGATAGGCCTCTCTCACTTGCCTAGCAGCCAGTATGGAGCACGAACAAAAGTCTCTGCCACAGACTTGTTTAGGATAAAACCCGTACGATCCTCTGCCACAGGATGTATTGGTTTGCGATAAATGTCAGACACAGTACTTGAACCTTTAAGCCAACCCGACAGTACTATGTAGTAACATTACTTCAGGATACGTCCTCCAACCGAGTCACCAGGCCCCTCTCCAGACCAGCACTCTGCATGATCCTTCCATGATGGGTCCTCCCCTGGGATCTCCTCAGTTGTCCAGCTCCTTCACTCAGGATAGACAGCTCAGGACCATTTCTCTGCTGCTGTGGTAGGCCCCAGACAGGCTTCTGGGCCCACCCACACACCGCAGCGACGTGGGCCTCCGGAACGGAGGACCACGAGGTGGTACTCTTAACGCATACCTGTCAGCCAGGAGGGCCAGCAGGTGGCTGAAAACGAACCCCTAAACATGGCGTCTATGCCATAAATACCTTCTCCCAGAATGCAAATCGGAGGACCACCTCCACCAAGTTGTCCCCGGGACAGAGGAGCAGTCATACGCTTCAACACGTTGCCTTTCCAACACCAGCCCATGGTGACAACGACACCCACCGGCACAGTGTGGAACCACACGCAACTCAGCCAAGCTGGAACAGAGGCAAATCTAACTTCCACTAACAAGTAACACACAAGATTTACCCATCAGCGGTAGATTCAAAATCTACCAGCGCTAAATTGTACTTCTATATCTGCATTTTGAAATGTATTTCCTCTGTGTTATATGCATCCTCACAAACAACCCCTATGCAAGAGTGTCAAACTCGATTTCATCGTGGGCCGTATCAGCATAATGGTTGCCCTCAAAGGGCCGGTAAGACTAAAAAATATATGTATCCAATCTTTATCATAATAAATAATTACCTCTGTATTCGATTATTACTTGTTTTAGTGATAACTCAAGACTTAAGCTGTGAAGGGTAGGTGCAGAAAAGGAGAGTTGCACACTGCTGCTATCATTCACAAGAAACTTTATTGAAGACTGCTCAGATAGAACATGACTGTGCAACCCCCCCCCATTACATCAGTTGTCAAGAGCTCCCCCACCATCAGAAATCAAGAATCCCCCACCCTCCCTTACATCACAGTGCACCCCCCTTACCTTGTGCTGCTGCTGGGAAGAAGCTGGGGACGTAGCTGAAAAGCAGAAAGTACAGGGTCTAGAGAAGGTCCAGAAGAGGGCTGGGGTAAGCTGCCAAAGTCTTCTGAATGCTGAGATCAGGGAATGTGGAGATGAGGGGGTTCTGCAGCTGCGCAGAAAGGTGCAGGATCTGTAGGAGGAGTTCTATCCTCCTCTCTGCTGCTGAGACAAGTTGGGGGCAGAGATGAGGGGGGTGCCTCAGCTGCAGGAGAGGTGCGAGGGCCACAGGAATTTGCCTGGTGGGCCAAATTCAGCCAAAGGACCTTGTGTTTGACACATATGCTATACAGTATCTCACCTACGTAGGATAATACATAGTTGCTTATATTGCATTTTTTAATGCATGAACAATGTTGGCTTCATTACTTTTAGTTTTGTAGATGACCCTTTTTTTTTTCTCCTTTTTATTAAAGCAACCCTGATTGTCCCAAATGTCCCCAGATATTGGCCTATGGCAGAGTAGTCTAATTATTCATGGATGAAGTTACATATAGCAGTGGTTCTCAACCTCAGTCCTCAAGTTCCCCCAACAGGCCATGTTTTTCAGGTTTTTCTTTATTTTGTACAGCTGCTTTAAATCAATATCAATGACATGGTATTTACCTGAAGTTTGAAGCCAATCAGTCTAGCATCAATTTCCTAGATCTAAATGTGACCATTCGACACAATCAGTTTACCACCTCTACGTTTTTTAAAAATACGGATCGCAACTCCTATATTCCTATAGATAGTTGCCACCATAAAACATGGCTCCAGTCTGTTCCCAAGAGCCAATTTATACGCCTTAAGCGTAATTGTACAGATGGTACTCAATTTTTGGAACAAGATGATGTTCTTGTGAATAGATTTTTGGAGAAGGGCTACCCTTTGGAAACACTCAAGTCCATCTTGAATGAAGTCAAGGATCTAGATAGAAATGAGCTGCTGACTGAGAGGCCGCCTCGTGAGAATAATTCCTCCCTAGTTCCATTCATCACTACCTATTCAGTGCAGCATAATAGCATTAAAAATCTGGCGAAAAAACATTGGCACATTTTGGGCAATGATCCCCTCCTAAGATCAGTGCTACCAGATAGGCCACAGGTCATATTTAGAGGATCCCTCAAGGATAGATTGGCCCCCAATGTTTTAGATCCCCTTACTGCCAACATAAAAGATCTTTTTGATAATCTCACAGGTTATTACAAATGTGGAAGGTGTCGAGTGTGCTCTATTAATACTGACACGCATAGACGTACTCAGAAATTCATTTCTTACAGTACACAAATTGAACATGAGATTGAACCCTTCATTACATGTTCGACGGAGGGGGTCGTTTACCTGCTCCAATGCCCCTGCGGGTTGCAGTATGTGGGCAGAACTAAACGACCCATCTCTGTCAGACTTAATGAGCACATTACCAACATTAAAAACGGATTTCCGAAGCATTCGGTCTCAAAATACTATCTAACCACACATAATAAAGACCCCTCCAAAACCATCTTTTTGGGGATTGATAGATACCGTCCCCACTGGAGAGGGAGCTCTCTCGTTAGGTGTATCTCCAGACTTGAGATGCTATGGATCCATAAGTTAAAATGCTATATCCCGTATGGGCTCAACGTGGATATCGACACTAATGCCTTTATTGATAATTCTTTAGAATATTTTGTTATATCATTTTTCAGTATTTTTGTTAGATTGATTTAGGCCTTTTAGTTTTAATTTTATTTTTTCCATTTTTATTTTTATTTTTCATTTATACTCATCTATATTCCTATTTTTGGGTCTGACTAGTTGTCAAATATGTTAGACATTTATATGTTAAAAAAGACAGGGTTATCTATGTGTGATATTCCTACCCCTGTTTTGGGTATATACAAAGTAAATATACTCTATGTGGGTCAGTGGAAGTATTCTCTGACCTAATTATGACAACTATTGTTTGATATTCTTGTTCCTAAGTGTAAAGGATTGTTGACACTGGGAATGAGAATGGTATTTGCTAAAATTATATGGGGTTTTCCTACTGCAATTAGGTATACACCTATATCCAACCTTTAATCCAAATTTATTTTTTATATTTTTATATTTATTCATTTTAATTTTGATTAAAATATATATAGTGCTTGGGTTTAACATGTTATCAACAATCTTCTATCTGTTTCTCTTGTCCTCTATTTATTTGAACATTTGAATTTTATCTAATAGGACCATCAATACAGGTTAAATTTAATCATTCCTAATATTCAAGATATAATTTTAAATTGTATAATGGTTTGGCATAGAGGTTGATCATGACTGGTGGATGCCTTAGGTGTTTGTTGCCAGCGATCCTTCTTTTAAGTTTTAATTTTATTTTAATCTATACCAGCCCGTGGTTTTTGTTTGGTTCCCCGTGCTTGATTGTTTTTCCAACAATCAAGATGGTGAATCCGGGTGTGTGCCAGGTTTTCTGGCGAAGCGCGAGATGACTTCCTGGTCTGACCCATATCGAGGCTTGGTTCAGACCACCATGTATTTATATGCGACACGTCAGTGCGTCGCCTGTGCCCCAGACGACGTCATCGTATGGCGAAACGCGTGTCGGGAGGAGCTGACGTTCCGCGTATGCCGTTTGTAGGACGGGTGTTTACACTAGCCGGCCGGCTGCTTTGCTTTTAAACTTCTGAGATATTGTAAGTGTTACTTTAATTTATAATAAAAGGTGGTTATCAGTATTACACTATGTTGAATCCTTTCATTTTTGGGAGCATCTGAATGGTATGTAATCTGGCTGCCTTTGTGACCCGTGTTTGGCGAGATCTGTACCGTTGCAGACCACCTTCGTAGGGTTTGCTGGAATATCGCCCCCCCTGATTTTCTTCTGGATAAAGGCCCTGGCCGGGTAATAGGTCGCAGGCTTATAGAGCTTGCCTTGGGGTAAGCAAGCATTCTGTGTGGTATCATCACTGTGGTTGCGGTGGAGGATTCGTTTTATCAGTGTATTGGAAGATTATCCACATTGGTTTAAGGCTGTGAGCACTTTCTACGTATACAGATGGACATTTTTTCTACAACTCATGTAAGTTTATGTTTAAGCACTTGGGTTAAATATCACTGCTGTTAGCGCTGCTACCTACTGTTCCCAATTATTTTCGTGTGTATCTCACTTTTAGCAGCTGCTTTGGTTTTTTGTTTTTCATTTCTCACTACTTTAGGATACAATAATATTTGCAATTTCCATTTTCAAGGTATCAATCATTTTTTCACTTATTTAATATAGCGCGGTATTTTTTATGTTATTATTCATAAGAGCTATTTTATCTAAGGGAAGTTCCCAAAAATGGCCGGTTAGGGGAACTTGAGGACTGAGGTTGGGAACCACTGACATATAGTATGCAATCAAGTAGCAGTGTTTTTCTTCTGGGAATGCTATAGATCACAGAAAAATGTGCCAACCTCCCCAGCTGAAGTTTAATTAACCACTTCAGCCCCAGAAGGATTTACTACCTTAATGACCAGGGCATTTTTTGCAATACGGCGTCGCTTTAACTGACAATTGCGCGGTCATGCGACGTAACAAACAAAGTGTATGTCCTGTTTTCCCCACAAATAGAGCTTTCTTTTGGAGGTATTTGATCACCTCTGTAGTTTTTTTTTTTGCGCTATAAACAAAAAAAGAGCAATAGTTTTGAAAAAAAAAAAAACAATATTTTTTACTTTTTGCTATAATAAATATCAAAAAAATACATAAAAAAAACAAATTTCTTCATCAGTTTAAGCCAATATGTGTTCTTCTACATATTTTTGGTAAATAAAATAACAATAAGGGTACATTGATTGTTTTGCACAAAAGTTATAGCGTCTACAAAATAGGGGATATATTTATGGCATTTTTATTATAATTTTTTTTTTACTAGTAATGGCGGTGATCAGCGATTTTTAGTGGGACTGCGACATTGCGGTGAACAGATCGGAAACTTTTGACACTTTTTTGGGACCATTGACATTTATACAGCGATCAGTGCTATAAATAGCCACTGATTACTGTATAAATGTCACTGGCAGGGAAGGGGTTAACACTAGGGTGCGATCAAGATGTTAAATGTTCCCTAGAGAGGTGTTTCTAACTGTGGGGGGAGTGGATTGACAGGGAGTAGAGAAAGATCACTGTTCCTGATCACTAGGAACAGCAGATCTCTCTCTACTTTCCTGACAGAATGGGGATCTGTCTGTTTACATCGACAAATCCCCGTTCTGGCTCTCTGAGGAGCGATCGCGGGGCGCCAGCGGACATTGCGTCCAACGGCTAAGTACATTGGCGCCGGCATCGTGCCCTGGGCTTTTAAAGCGGCCAACGTACACCTACGGCGGTTTGTGCAGTGATGCCAACCTGCCACAGTATCATGACGGCGGCTGGTCGGCAAGCAGTTAAAAATAAAACATCCATTCAGCTTTAGTCACATCACTTAACTGTAATGAGGTATGTCATATATTGTTCAGGCAGCTGGATCCTGGAGAAATCTTCCCTGCAGGGAAGTCGGTCCTCTTCCTGTCTCTGAACTAGCACTGCAATAGTTAACAGCTTCTGGTTTTCAGGCAGAAAGGCAGTACAGATAATCTAGGACACGCCCACTCCTTTCTCCTCCTCCATTGAGAAACCTTGTAATTGATTACACTGCTTGTAACACGCTCTGTGAGTGGGGGAGAGAATGCAGTGACATATCAGACTCTCCCCCATTTACAGATCATATTACAAGCAGTTTTATCAATGAAAGCACTTGCAGCTGGGGAGGTTTCTAGCTTGGCTGACAGCATTGGCGGCCTCATTACTTTGCCTCTGTACAAATGACCACAATAAATATCAGTTTTTTTAGGACTTAGCAGGGTTTCTGGGCCTGGCTGAGGGCACCTTCCCTTCAGCTTTCAACAGCTGCCTCATATCAAGTTTAAATGGACCTATAAGCCTGGTACAGATGGAAAGTTTTTTTTTCATTCAACCCAGCGGACTGAACAAAAAAAACGGAGAGGTCACTGTATTAACTAAGCAATGTTAGTGCAGCAATCTCCCTTGCTGTGCTATTGTGTTCTGACAGGGGGACTGCACCCCCACACCAGAACACTCCGATCAGCGCTGGCAGCCATTGGCTGCCAGCGCTGATGGGATGCTGGTTTCCCAGCATGCCCGTTCTACAGATGCCAGTCGTTAGACCGACTTCTATCGGACAGGCTGCCTAGTTTGCACACTTGGTATGTCTGCCATGCTCCTTTTAATTAGATAATTAAAATACATAGAGCTAAGTGAAATATTGTGTATAATTTGAAAATATCAGGCATGCAATCAAATTAATACTCACCAAATGTGCAGATATTAATCAAGCATATCCACATAGAGGTATATAAGGAAAAAATCCAATAAAGTCCACCAAAGTGAAATAAAGTCTCTAAAAGTGACGTTCAAATCATTTGTAAATAATCATCATTTCGTCCAAATTCCAAAGGGAGCCAGTGTTGTGAAAAATCCATGCCACCAGGATACATACTTCTTACCAGAAAGAGTGGATCTCTACTGACACACAGCCATACACCATGAGATATCTCTTCAATCAGTGAGGCTCCTATGCTGTCATCCCATTTGTTCTATGGCTCTGCCAAATTGGTTCCATTTCCGCTCCAAGTCAGCATCACAAATGGTCATAGTACTGTGCAACCAAGCAAGTTGAAATGTATTTAGCTTATACACTTACATGCTGATGTCAGTAAATCACATTGACAGAAACAAAGATGGCGCGGCCTGAACTTCCACTGACGTGCACGATAACATCACTGGTCACAAGCTCCATCCAATGTGCTTCTACACAACTGTCATTGTTAGTTGTCAGAACAAATGTTACAAAGGAGAAAGTCACAGCGCTATCACTCCCATGTGTCATAAGTATAATACTATACAAGATATATCAAAAAATATACATGTATGGGATAAGAAACAAAGAGATCTTTAGTAAAAAGCAGCACACTTTACAGACATTACACATTGTTAGGCCCATATTTAACACCTTAATCGCCCTAGATGTTAACCCCTTTCCAGCCAGTGTCATTAGTACAATAGCATTGTATAATATTATCACTGATCACTGTATTAGTGTCACTGGTGATGTCAGTGTCAGTTAGTCAGTGCCTCCAGTATCAGTTAGTGTCAGATTGACTGCCACATTATCGCAGCCACATTATAAGTCACTAATTACCGCCATTGGTAGTATCAAAAAAGGCTAAAAATTTAAAAAATTCAAATATACAATATTTTTTTATTCAATATACCATAGTTTTAGACTTCCACACAAACCAATTATTATACACGTATTGGGATTTTTTATTTACCAAAGGAATGTAGCAGAATACACACTGGCCAAAATTTATGAAGAAATTAGATTTTTTTTACATTTTTTTATTGGATATGTTTTATAGCAAAAAAAAGTCAAAGTAAAAATATTGTTTACGGTCTTTTTTCATTTATATAATAAAAAATTAAAAACCCAGTGGTGATCAAATATTACCAAAGAAAAGCTCTATTTGTGTAAAAAAAAATATATAAATTTCGATTTGGTACAGGATTGCATGATGCACAGTGCTAAATAGCTAAAATGGCCTGGTTATGAAGGGGTAAAACCTTCTGGAGCTGAAGTGGTTAAACATAAGTTGGCACTAAATTTAAAATGGATGTATTTGACCTCAGCCTTAGTGTCTTTACTTGCGGTGGCCATCTTTGTACTCATTACCATGGTACACGCTAAATGACAGAGTGTTAGTTCAGTATTGATTTAGCATTAACATCAATCATTATTCTCATCACTACCAATGGTACCCTCCTTCGTGATGGTATATACATTAGTAAAATTGGGAAGCTGTCAACGCTGCACTCATAACAGGTGTGCTTGGCTTCAGTTGTATTACTTATGTATGCGGCAGCCATCTTTGTACTCTCTTTATCATTATGAACAATAAATAACAAAATATTGAACCAATAAATGATGGTGATCCTATGTTAACATGAATAAGCTCCCAATACCAATAGGTAATGCTGATCTTATATACATATGAATTAGCACTAAGGTCAAAAAAACGTGTATTAGGCTTCTGCCTTAGTGTCATGCCAAATGTGATGACAGCATAGGAGCCTCACAGATTGAAGGGATTTCTCATGGTGTATGGCTGTGTCAGCAGAGCTCATTTGATCTAATTTGCCTGAGATCCAATCTTTCTGGTAAAAGTATTTGTATCCTGGTGGCATGGATTTTTTTACAACGCTGGCCTTTTGGGATTTGCACGAGGTTATGATTATTTACACTTGATTTGAACTTCACTTTTAGAGACTTTATTTACCCTTGGTAGACTATTAGATTTTTTTTCTGATTTATCTATATGTGGATTGCTTTATTATTATATTTAAAGAGATAGCGCACCTGTTTTGAGTATTGTCACGTATTTTTTGTATACAGATATTGTTTGTGTGCCACTGTCATTTCCTTCATACAGTTAGCGCAGATTTTTTTTTGTTTTTGTTTCTATATGCGATCTGAATAGCTTCTTATTTTTTATTGTATTTACATTATATGAATTGATTTTTTTCTTAAAAAATAGAAATGTTAATTGCTTTCATAATGCTACCTTTGTTACCCACAAATAACAGTCCAAAGTACTCAAAAATGTACTGAAAATATTTTTATTTTAAGATTTTATCATGCTTCATTGAAATAAATACACACATATGTAAAACAAATAATGATAATATTAAAAATAACAATAATAATAATTATAATAAAAATAAATTCACAAAGAATTACCGGATCTAATGTATGTATAAATATTGTGCCAAACTAGAATGTAAACAAAACAATACAAATGTAAATACAATATAAAAAAAAAACAGGAATGTTAATTGCTTTTGTCATGCTACCTCTGTTACCCACAAATACCATTCCAAATTACTCAGAAATGTAATTAAGATATTTTTATTTTGAGATTTTATCATGCTTCATTGAAATAAATACACACATATGCAAAAATAATAAATATTATTAATAATAATAAAAATAATAATAATTATAATAATACATTCACAAAGAAATACCGGATCTAATGTATGTATAAATATTGTGCCAAACTAAATGTAAACAATACAATATAAAACATGTCGGCATATTAGGAAATGTTACATTTAAAAAATGTTACAATATTCAAATATTTAAATATAAATAATGGGAGACAATTTTACACACTGGATGCAAAAAAAGATATGATCTGTCAATAAATATAAAAACGAGTTATAATACTGTATAAGGCTTGGTTCACACCGGGTGTGGGATTGCGTGTAAATCTCGCACTTTCCCACCCCTGCAGCAAAAACGCGCTGCTGTTAACACTGAAAGCAGCAGCGCAATTTCCCATGCTAGGAAACGCATAACACTATTTGGTTTCCCTGCGGCTGTGATTTTAGAAAAGGTGCGTTTCCCTCAGGTACAGCAGCCCATTCAGATAAACAAGCTGATGCGCCCCCCACCAACGAGGCTGCTGGGAAACAGCAATAGTGTGAACCCAGCCTAAAAAGAGGTAGTATTCGAAATCAGATAAACTTTTTTTTGTTACAGTAGGGAGGAATAAACTTTTTTCAATGCTGCTTGTATTACCATTGGGGAGACTTTCCCACACTTGTCAGAGTGGATGCAAACAGCAATAAAAACATAATTTTTCCCTATTTTCCACAATCATAAATGAAAATAAAAACTATGTTCATGTGAAATCTTGATTATCAAAATTGAAATATAGATTTCAGTGTTTCACTATGAAACATAATGTGTTATATAAAATGTGTAAAAATTCAAGTTTTAACAGGAGAACAATGTAAACAAAACATGAGGTATCTTTTTAAACACAGTGCAATAAATTAAATATGTTTTTTTCATACAAAGTTCCACAAATTTAGCCGATCTTTGGCTTGGACTGGCTGATGCAGTTTTGAGACAGGAATCGTTGAAAGAAGTTTTTAAAATTGTTGGTTCCTGAAGCAGTCACTCTTTTGTAAGAACATATTTTCTATAGTTTAGGATGAAAAGAGAAACACAATTTTACCTTTCATTATTATTTTTGAGGTTTTCTTTTAACATTATCTCATGAATTCAGGAACAATGATGTTTTTAAGCATGAATTATTTCATTACTAAAATGGCAGGCATTTACAAAATAATTTGTATGGTTACTATGATACATTTTATGATTATTCATAAGCATAACACAAATCAATCCAAAACATGCTTAGCGCTGGAATGCAGGAACATAGTTTCACAATTAACCAGCTTGCAAAACAGGGCAGAGGCAAACAGGAAAGACAAATGCTAAACTGTGATACATTTCCTTCTCTCTGGACTTTGCAAATGAAATCTAATATTATCTTTGATCGGCCTCAGGTAGTGAAGTATTTGGCACTTCCAAATATGACTGAACATGTGATTCACTTCCCCTCTCCCATGTGACAGCCCTGATTCCTTACGGTTGTATCAGCATTGTCATATGAGGGTCAGTAAGGCATCCATATGCTTGTGTTAGCTCTGACAACAGTGGTGCCATGGTGAACAAAGGCCAATATATACGGCTGCGTATGAGGGGGGTTTAAATGACCCTTTTACTTTGTCCTGCATGGGCACATGAAAGGGTAACTTTAAAGCCACCCTATCATTAAGAAAAGATACTACAGTAAAAGCACCCTGTAAAAAAAGATGACTACTTACCTCTCCTATAAGTGGCCTATCTTTGCACTGTTAAAAATCTGGTGCTATACCCATTTGAGGAGCCCAAGATGACAAGTCCTGTCCAAGCACCCCTGGAAACTAAAAAAGCACCTGCTAGAGTGATAGAAAGGCAACAAGTGCCTAGGTACTTGAACTCACAAGTGTTCATATCAAATGCAGAGGCATACATCTGGTAATACACCAAGAATGCACAGAGTTTAGAAGCAGGCGGAGTCAGGTCACAGGCCAGGGTCAGTAACAGTTGAACAAAAAAAACACCAAATTGTAAGCAGGATTAAAAGAGAAGTATGGGGTTGGAAAAAAATTGATCAGATGCTACATCTGTCTCCTGCCGCCTCTAGGACCGAGGACCCATCGATCAAATACGGCTGATCGCTCAGTTCTCGGTCTTCAGTAAGCAGAAAGTTGGCTCTCTGCTCTGCTCTTCCAGTGCTCACTGGAGAGCTGGGCTGTGGTGGGGGTGGAAGCAGCTGGCTCAGCCTCTCAGAGACGAGCTGAGAGGCTGAGCCAGCTGCCGATCCAGGCATCTGGGTAGATCATGACATTAAAGTTGGGGATCTCTCCAGAGCTTGGACGAGCTGAGTGACTTTAGCCCACTATCGTCTGAATCTAGGAGTGCAGAACAAAATGCACTCCTGTGACCTACAGGAGAAGTTGGGCCAAAAGAGCTTGAGCCCTACTTCTCCTTTAAGGCAAGGGTCAGGTAGGGGTCAGTAACATGTGGGCAGCAAGTTAGAGAGTCAACAATCTTGGTCAGAACAAAGATAATCAGCAAACAGTAATATGGGTCACCGAGATACAGCTGAAAGACCATTCAGCACTGAGCCTAGGCAGGACTAAGCTTTAAATAGACTGTCTGGCACTAATGTCAGTGGTGTACAAGAACACATGTCCATGCACATGCTGTGTGTTGAATGCCTGGGGTCTGGGGTCCGGCAGATAGAACAACAGCATGCAGCAGGGCACACTGCTGTAATTGTCAGATAGCAGCTGTGGCAATAGTTCTGCAACAGAGCAAGACTGTAGTTGGGGAGGCCTGTATTACAGGATGCTCTTACTGCAGTTTTTTTTAATTGAGCTTTAAAAAAGAATTGATGTAGTACCTCTTTCAGACAAATAGCATGTCTTCCATACCTTTTCAAACCTACACTGGATAAAATGTAATTTGCTAGCCTACTTGCTGTTGTGAGAAACATTGATCAAGCTGATTTCAATTTGCTACATTTTTCAGAAAAAACAAAATGTGTGTACCAGGCTTAAAAGTAATAAGAACTGTGAGTTATCGCAGATAAATATGGATTACAGTGCATCTGTAATATGTATTAGTATTGACTCAAGAAGTCAAGAACAAGCGCCCAGGGAACCTGATCTAAAGTTTAAATATTCGTTAACAGTGTCAATAAATGGATCCTTCCTTTTTAACCATTGCACCTCTCTAATGATCTATCATAGGGATGAGCAAGTAGAAAGGTATGCGTTTGATTTCTGGGGTCAAATTTAGGTAATGGTACAACATGACAGGTGTATTTTTAAGATACTGAGAAAACAAAAGCCTAGGACTACACAGGCGATAAAATCTCTTTGCTACTGTGATATTCAACTGATATATATATATATATTATTAATTCCAGTGTGTTAGAAGTTAGGTCACTATTAGCAAGAAATTAAAGCTCTCAGTAGCATATTCATCTATCCCTCCCGGCACCCTCCGGTGCTTCTACCGGCTTGCTCGTGCAATCAGCAAGCCAGAGAAGTAATCCGCCAGCGACAGAAGTTTACCATAGAGAATACCACGGACCAGATGGTCCCCGGCAGTCTCTATGACCTTCGGAGGCCCGGGCGTGACATTATGATGTCACGTCTGGCCCGGAAGTTGTAAACACTGCTGTGTACTTGGCTAGAAAAGGCCGACATTGTTTTTTTGTTTTTTTTTAATATCAGTCTTTCCTGCCTAGAGGAGAGATGTGGGGTGTTATAGACCCCACATCTCTCCATAAAGAGGACTTGTCATGCCCTATTATTATTACAAGGGATGTACATTCCTTGTAATAGGAAGAAAAGTGATAAAAAATGTTTTTTTAAAGGGAAAGTGTAAAAAAACTAATGAATAAATACAACAAACAATTATAAAAATAAAAAAATGGTGGCTGGAAGTTACAACATACACAACAAAGTAGGGATCTCTGGCTCCAGCCTTATCTCAATAGCAATAATCTGAAAAAAGAATAAATCTTGGGAAATAAATTCTTCTGACACTGGAAATTGCAAACTTCACTCTACTTCTTCTAGGTCCAGTGTCTCTTCTCAGCCATTGGCTGCTTACTGAAGATGTAACTCTTGGGCATGGTTTGTGGAGTTACGTTGCTCTTACAGATGCCAGAAGTGATTTAGAAGTGCATGCTGCACCGAACATGTACACTTCAGAAAACATTACTTAGGGCAAGGAGAAATTGTTTTTTTCAGTCTCTTCTGCCAAAAACCTTTAGTATGTGGCAATTAGTTTTCATTTTTTAATGTGTCAAGCATCATACTGAAACACTTGAAACATTATTTATTTACAATATATAAGGGTTTTGGTTGTAGCATAATAAAGCGTAGTAAAGACATTTAGTAGAAGTGGTCTGTAGTAGCAATATTAACCTACAGCAAGTCACTCCACATGCTTTGTAAATGCCTGCTGAACATGGTAAATTACATCTATGTGATGTACTTCCGAGTCATGTTAAGATTAAAACTACCTTCTATACTTAGCCTTATTGTGCTTCTTGACTGTAAAATTAAAGTAGAACTGACGGCAATATTTTTAAAAAAGTTTGGATAGAGTAAAGGAGGGTTAAAATTTCTCCATTGGGGGGATTTCCCTTAATTTCCCATTCCATATCCACAAGAGGAAGTGGTGGGAAATCCCTACAAAATGAGAAAAAATCCTGCTAGCCACAAGGGGAATCAGAACTAGTGTCCCAATTGGAATATTTCTCTCTGTTCTGGTGACTAGTCAAAATTTGGCATTTTCTTTCTCTTTCAGCTTTGATAATAATGGTTACCATGACAAAGCTTAACGGCGACAAACACAGTAATAAAAACCTAACAGGTGTTTTTATCCCTCTCCACTCTACCCAAAACTAAAAAAAAATGCCTTCAGTTTTATTTTAAAGCACATCTTCCGGTAAGTAATTTGTCCTTCCAAAGAAATTGAATATTTGGAACTAGGGAGTTTGTTTAGCTGCTTGATGTTAGTAACTGCTAGTCATCTATTAATTATACGTGAGTGTGCTTGCTTTTATTCCACTGCATCATTCTGAGCCTGCTGAAATAAGAAGAACTTTAGAGAGAATGGCCAAATGCCCAGCTGATCAACACATGTCGACTCACTATCTTACTGTTTATTTAAGCAAAATTTCCTGCATGAATTTCTCAAAAGGCCTGTGCTCAATATCTGTGCAAATAAAAAATTAAACACTCATTCTTACTGTGTACACACTACAAGTTCCAGAGATGTTTTTCTTCCTTCTCTATAGGATTCCACTAGAAACAAGTCTGGCATTTTCAAAGCCTTTTCTCAGCCATACGTGATACTTAACACTTTCGAGTCACAAGTACATCTTATGAAATAATGTACTCTCTGTTGGCCATATTCGTGAAAGTTTATAGTAACAGTTTCTACATTCTCCTTTTCCCATTAAGCAGTGGTACCTTTTAATTTAGGAACTATTTAGTAAAGTCAAACTCAGTAGATTCCTTAAACTCCTGGAGTGGTCAACCAATGTGATAAGTACCTAGCTATATGTCCTATTCAGATGCATTGTTCCGTGCTAAGCATGGGGCAATCTGCCATCTAAATCTACCATTAAGCTGGGTCTACACGTTCAGTTTTTTTTGTTCAATCAGTGGGTTGAATAAAAAATAAAAAAACTGACAGATCCCTGCATCCACACAATGATGTGTGGTGCAGGTATCTGTCTTGCTATGCTATTGTATTCTAACAGGGGAATCCCCCCTCCCACTTCCTTGCATAATACACTTATGCAGCCATTGGGTGCAAGCGCTGATCAAATATTGGTTTTCTGTTCGACCAGAGCTGCGTGTTAGACTGACTTCTGTTAAACAGTAAGTTGTACACAAAGAACCAAACATTTGGCAGGTTCCTGCTGAACTGGCTGACTTTTGGTCTGTATGTACTAGACTTAATACTACATATATTGATTTGCGTTACTGCTGTTTTTTGTTGTCCGCTTTTTCATAAATAGGAGGAATTTAGAGTAGTCATGATGTACTAGAAATGCATGTACAAAAATATAGATATAAATATAAATATCAGTCTCATTTAGTAAAGCATTTGAGAATGTTCACACAATGATCTATGTAAAGATTCACTTCAACTATCCAATCATGTGAAAGGAAATCCCTGTTTACTTTGACATCATCACAATTAAATGATTGAAAGGAAAGATTCACACAATTTATTGCGAACATTCTTAAATCCATTCATAAATAAGCAGCAATGCAGCAATGCCCATAGCACTTTTAGGCTAATAATGGTAAGAAGCATTAAAGTAGTTTGCTTGAATGGAATGTCTACAGTTTTTAGATGTTCTGATCACAAGAAAAGATATTGTTCAACCTGCTAGAGCCATAGGGTTCTCTGACAGTAGCTTCTCTAACTTAAAAGTTTATCTGTGATGTACATAGGCTGGCCATAGACTTAATGAAATTTGACCAGTTCAGCAGGACTTCAGTACAACCAGCCTGTCTGATTTTTTTTTTTTTTACTATAGCAGTGATCATTGAATTCTGATAGCGGGGAAACATCCCGCTGTCAGAATACAATAGCGCAACAGGAGAGATTCCCCCATTAACACTGACTGTGCTGATGGGGAATCAAGCAATGTTCTTTAATTCAACCTATAGATATATTCTGGCCATTGAAATGAAAAAATTCTAGCGCTTAGGTGTGTTTTTCACACAATATGTTCCTCCCTCCAATGCACAAGTGATATTTTTTTTCTGTTTCTAAATGCTCCTGCCTGTAAACTCCTGTAAATGCCTATGTGTGCATGAACACCTAGGCTAACATAGAGAGGCTAATAGTGGAGGAAAAAAAGTCAAATGCTCATAAAACAGGTGTTTTTATGCTGCACTGTGCACATAGTTGTGGATAAAGGATCTTATGGTCATTTTTGGGTTAATGTTATTGACACCTATATGAGATAGTTCAGTTAATCAAGAAGCAGCATAGTTGCTAAGTGGTTACC
This sequence comes from Aquarana catesbeiana, assembly GCF_042186555.1. Taxonomy (NCBI): domain Eukaryota; kingdom Metazoa; phylum Chordata; class Amphibia; order Anura; family Ranidae; genus Aquarana; species Aquarana catesbeiana. Next base: position 382,474,446 of record NC_133326.1, on the reverse strand, counting down.
TAGCAAGACTATCTGCACAGAGTTTGCATGTTCTCCCTGTGCCTGTGTGGGTTTCCTCTGGGCCCTCCGGTTTCCTCCCACACTCCAAAGACATGCTGGTAGGTTAATTGGCTCCTGTTTAAATTGACCCTAGTTTGTGTATGTATGAATCTGAGATAGGGACCTTAAATTGTAAGCTCCGTGATGGCAGGGAGTGATGTGAATGTACAATATATATATAAAGTGCTATATAAGTACCTGAAATAGATAAATACTGTATATCAGGGCTATACTGTCACAGTCAGTACACAGCAGCATATCACAATGCAATAACAAGTAGGTAATGCTACCTATACACAGTCAACGTGCCTAATGTTGAGGCAATGGGAAACAGTGTTTGTGACAGCATACAGTACAGGCGAAGAGAAGGGGAAGTCAAACATGGGCTGTATTCAATCCAATCACTTGCAAACAAAATTCCTTTCTTTGTTTTTAAATTTTCTCTGCAGAAGATGGGGTGTTCAAAGTGAACAGGGGTTTATTTGATAAAGTGAAAAATGTACTACTTTAGTAAATTTGTTTATAATTTGCGTTTTTAATATTATCCATATAATATTATCTTAAAGAGACCCTGTCACCAACACCACATAAAAACATTGCGGGTAAAAGCACAAAAAAATCATATATTTCAAATGTGTTTTTCCTTTCCATAAATTATTATTTTTTTATTCACATAAAATGGGGCTTTGAACTTGCTAGAAAATTTGACTACTTCACGAGAGTCAATTTCCTAGCATAACCCCCTTCCTCCTTGTACGTCATAGCCCTCTACTCTTCTGGGAGTGTCAAATACTCTCTGTGCTGGCTTAGCTCCTCTGCCACTCACATCACTACATAACCATTTAGGCAGTTGCTGGGAGAGGAATAATGGGGAGTACTATCCACTTCAGTTGAGTGACAGCTCTGCGTAAAAGCTTCCCTTTGTGTAGACATCCAAAATGCCTGAGACTGCTACTGGGTGCTGCCATCTTGGATGTGATGTAAGCAACCCCAGCAGCAGTCTCAGGCTTTTTGGATGTCTACAAAAAGGGAAGCTTTTATAGGTAAATAACATAATATAGCATAAAATAGCTTAAATGAACATATATCATTTAATGGGAAGATGTTTGTTCAATTTAAATTCTTAAATAATGGTATAATGGTAACATTGAAATAATGAGTAATGGTTACATTTACGGGTTTATTCAATAAAGTAATGTTGGGAGCAAGTCCAAAATGCCTGAACTAACCACTCATATTCCATAATAATGGTCCAGTTTTTGGAATTATTTCCAAATAGATGCAATGAGACACTACAGTTTGTTTTATTTTTACAAACCCACTAATCTACAATAAGCTTATGGAATGTGCATTTAGTAGGGGGATCAAAAAATGTGTAATTTTAAAGGAGGTAAATGACAATATTACTATTATTATTCAGTTCGTAAAAATCCACAATCATATAAACTTAGGCATACACTGTACATATTTTACACTTATGCAAAATAATGCTTTGAGTGAATTTTTTTAGAAATTATCCACACCGCCAGGCCTTAAAGTTTTACGTTTTGAATTAAGTATAAAAAAAACATACAGCTGTTTGAATATATCAAGTTAGGTAGAAACTTACAACATTTTTGAACTGACAGCTGAATGCAAAAATACCCTTTAGATTTTGTATTAATAAGGTTTCAGCACTGCACAATAACGTGTGCTCCTGCATTTATTGCTACACTTGTCATTTAGAGGACATTAGGTTCTATTATAAATCCAGGTGTCAGTTTCATTAGCTTTATAAAGGAAATTGTTTTGCACATCAGGTCATTTGCAATTTTGTTGATTTTCTTGAATTCAACAGACAGATCTGTCTAGGCTGCAGAGAATCACACTTTATGAACTACATTTGCATAGATTTCTGAAATTAAGGAGTCTCTGTAAAAGCAGTAAGATCACAATTCAAATATTTAGGGCAATTAAAAATTTGCAATGTGTCACTCTTCTAATGTGATTCTCAGTAATGCACTGGGGTTGCTTTACTTAAGTAATAGAGGTGAATGTTCACTTTTCAAAGTGTATGTTCAAAAATATGGTTAATTAGAGTTTACTTGGAATAGCCAATCATGTACAAAGCCAACTGCCCCATTAACATTTTGTTGGCTTTATGATAGACCTAAAACACTATACTCAGTGACTTATCAAATTCTATAAGAATGCCACCTACATTTATTATAGAGTAGGAATGTCTGGTGACCTTAGCACATAATGAGGTTGATTTACTATAGGATTTGAGAATGTTCACACAATAATCAATGTAAATATTCACTTAAATTATCTTGATTTTCTTTTCACATGATTGGATAACAGAAGTGAATATTCACACGTTTTATTGTGTGAACGTTCTCAAATTCTTTAATAATCAGCCCCAACACGAGCATGTAGTAATATGTACCTGGGCGTACAATCATCTAATGCTGTTCTGACTTTCACATTGTACTATATATAACTCACTACTGCACACCCTACAAAGCTGATATCTATAGTCAACCAGTATTAATTGCAAGTCAAGTATATCTGAATTTGCTTCCAAAGTCCTATTCGGATCCATTTTAAAACAAAATGTTTTTGCAGAAACAAAACTTACCGAAGTCTTTTGGATTTGGCCCATAAGTGATTCCAGAATTTTTTTCATCATTAACACTTCCGTGGTATTCTGTTTGCCGAAGCTCTCTTGAAGTATTCTCAGAAACCCATATGCGCAAGGGCACTATTTAATCGAAAAGAAAAAAAAAAGACTATATCACTTTCAAAAGGCGAGACAATTCTTGCACATATTCTTCCTAGCCTAAAAATCAGTCCACATTTTTAACTCCACACAAGTGCTGTAAAGTTGATTCACACGCACTGATGTTTCCTTAGGGCTGGTGTGACTGATAAACAGCATTTCCTCTTTTGGCAAAGCCTTTGATTTTGTCATAATGTTTTCAAAAGGTTTCCAAGCAAAGCTAGCGTGTGTTATGCAAATACAGCATAGTTGCAAGCTGTACAGACTGTAAAGCAGAACTTGGATATAGCTTCTCCCATATAATGCAGACCGCATTTGCTAATAGATGGCACTGGTATGTATTTAGTTCCTCTCTCAACATATTTGACAGTTTGGCTGCTTGCCAAAGTTAATCTCATCTGCAATTGGCTACTTAAGAGCCTGTTCATCAAATAAACGTTCCGCCCCCTCTCCATATTTTATAGAGAAAAATGCTTACCACATTCGTATGTGTATTCAGAATAGGAAACAATGTCTGTAAAATAAAGCAGGAGTGAAAAATAAAATGATGAATAAGTAAAACATTCTTGCAATATTTAATACCATATTTAGAGCAAACATTCATACAGGGCATATTGAAAAAGTAAACTTTACAGTTTGCTTAACAATTTAAAGTTTGTAGCTAATTTTCCTACGAGTGCTTACCTTGTCAGAGCTAGATGAGGTTTGGTTTGCATAATCATTGAAATACTTTTTGAATTCTTCTATTTTGTTAATGGTATCTTTGTCACTACAGACAGAGACAAATAACAAGCAGCTAAAGATCAGCAAATGAGTGAGCTGCATTTTGGATTGTCTTGACCCTTGGATTCAATATTTCTGCTAACATGTCTGTGTTGATACATACATATATATATATACACAAACACACTTCACTGATGTGGGTGGTGTGGTATGATTGATCATTCTGGGGCTGAACTAGAAAAATAGGAGGAGCAGTGAAATTAAAACTTTCCAAGGAAACAGAAAGTAAAAAAAAAAAAAAAAAAATCAAAATTCCATATTTGACACATATTTTTTTTTCTAATTCTACAGTCATTATACTCACTTTAGATGACCCAGATTTTGTTTTTAAATCTACATAATAAAATACTTAAAGATTACTGTTTAAAAAAAAAAAAACGTAAAAAAAAAAAAAAATTCAGTTGAGTGAATTCTCATTTACCTCACTTAGTTCCAAAAAGTTTAGAAATATTGGTTTAATTATTATAACAATATTAGCTGCATACAAAAGAAAGCAAAACAAAATACTATAAAAATGGACAGTTGTGTATAGGGAGTAAAGAGTAGTTCTGCCTAAAGTTAAAATATTTATTAAGGTGTATCTAAAGCCAAAACTGTGTTTTAGTTTTTAATAGAGTGGTGCGGTATTGGTAGCCCTGTCAGGTTTTTATTGTTGTTTGTGCTCCCCCGGGGAGATTTACTCTGTCAGTTAGTCCTAGTTACTATTGTCACCAGGATTGAAACAATGCAAATCCCAAATGTTTAGTTTGCACTGAAACAGAAAAAAAGATGGTAATTCTTTCAATGGGGGCACTCGTAGTGACAACAGCCTATGGTGTAAGTTTATAAAACTGAGAAGTTTTTTTTTCAGTTCAGTCCTCGGCAGTTCTCAGAGGAAAATTATCTCCTCTGCAGCCGGTTTATGAAGCTGAGAAGTTCAGTTCTCAGAGGGAGAAAAGAGGAGAAATTGTTTCTTTGAAAACAGCCGAGATCAGTGTAAAAGTGGGTGGGCTGCCTGTAATCTCGTGAGATTATGGTGCAGCCAAGTTCAAAAAGTGAAACTAAAGTTTAAAACAACATGTAATTACATGTTTTCAGACATGTGATAACTACGTAAATTATATATATATACACACACACACACTTGTATATAGTATATATTTATATGTTGTTAATATTCATTTTTAACCCACTGGTGCTGATTACATAGTTACATAGTTAGTAAGGTTGAATAAAGACACTAGTCCATTCAGTTCAACCTGAGTGAGCACCCCATCCCTGCACATTGCATCCCATCAAGATGCCCATCCACTATATTATTATTATTTTTTTTTTATATATATATATATATATTTAAGGTACCCTTGTAGCGCCATCAATCTACGCAGCGCTCCACACACCCCCACACCCCCAAGGGGTCTGCAATCCAAGGTCCCCAACTCACACCCATACACCAGGGCCAATTTTTTTTTTTTTTTTAGACAGAAGCCAATAAACCTACCAGCATGTCTTTGGAGTGTGGGAGGAAACCCATGCAGGCACAGGGAGAACATGCAAACTCCAGGCAGGTAGTGTTGTGGTTGGGATACGAACCAGCGACCCTATTGCTGTGAGGCGAGAGTGCTAACCACTACACCACTGTGCTGCCCATATGAACAGAAGCCAATTAACCTACCAGCATGTCTTTGGAGTGTGGGAGGAAACTGGAGTACCCAGAGGAAACCCACACAGGCACAGTGAGAACATGAAAACTCCAGTCAGGTAGTGTCGTGGTTGGGATTTGAACCAGTGACCCTGTTTTACTGCTAAGCAAGAGTGCTACCCACTACACCACTGTGCCACTGATATTAGGAAGAAAGAAGCCTTCTTGCTCTAATCGCACCGGCTTCTCTCCCAGTTTCTCCACCTCTGAGCTGGTGAATCTGGAAGGGAGATATTTCAGTGTAGCGGCTATGAGATCTTCAGATGTCACTTTTATAAACTGGCCGTTTGTGACAGAACGGTCAAGTACTGTGATGAGAAGCGGAGAACATGTTCCTTATCTCAGCTACATAAACCGGTACACCCCAGCGATCAGCCGTGATCCTGAGGATCACGGCTGATCTCTGTTTTATAAAAGAACACCTAAGCGTGAATTTTCTCAATTTTGGAGAGATTTCTTTTCACTGCCTGCTGTGGCTATGGAAAGTGAAGGGGAGTTTTCTCCTCATCCTCTATTCCTTGTGCTTATCTTTTGCCTCTTTCTAGACTAGGTGGAGGATATGATATTAATCATGGAAAAAATATATAAAATTTGCTGCTGTAAATGAGGAATAACGTCCCCTGTGATGTGGCAAGCACACATAAAATAGCAAATTACTCACAACATGATAGGACATAATGACACACCAGGCAATCATAAATTTTCTACTGTTGTCCTGATAATGGATGTGGTGGGAACTGATAAATAAGAATGCTTCACTTTCTTCCATCTTTCCAAACATATAAGATTAACTGATAATTCATCTGGATTGGCATAGGAGGGCACTGAATATATGGGTAGTGAATGGGTTAATTGTAGATGAAACAGCCTCACCAATTGCAGTTCACTCCCACAATATTTAGCCTAATGCTGTGTGGTGACTAAGAACGATTCCTGATGACGTAACAATACAAAACATACGTCGAGGCGCTTATTGGTCAAGTTACGTCCAGGTCCTTGGTTGATTGTACTAGGCGGTGGAATGCACGCCAACTTGTCAGCGTGAGCCAGGAGGCACCATCGTTCCAGCCAGTACGCGAGCTATCCTAGTGCCGGGACAAGGCACTCACTCATGTAAGCGGGCACTTTGCATATTGTGTTCTAAAAAAAACTGGATTACGCTATTGGTTCCCTTTTTATCTCTTCTATGCATCTCTCATGAGCTTGTGGAGGAGGGATTCACATTAAGGAAAAGTCTCCAATATATTGTGCAAGTTTAATACTTTGCCAAAAGTGCTGTATGACCTTCTTGTTAAATAAAGAGGTCATATCCCTCTGGTAAGAGGAATCTACTTATGGAGCACTTTGGGTGTATGATTCATAGTCGGTGACGGTATATTCATTTGATGTCACATTGAGGATGAAAAGCACTGAAGATGTATACCAAAAGGACTCTTTATTGACTCACTATATTTTTTTATATGAATTCACTATTTGATGAATTGTATCTACTGCTGATGGACTTTTGATTATTTATGGCACATTGCACATTGTTATTGAATAAGCAAGCTATCATAGTTTTTTTATGTTGCATATTTTTAATTATACACTTATATGCTTGTATTTAGCAGAATGCACTTTGTTTAATTTGGCTATAGCCCACCACCAATAGCGCCACCTCACATTAAATTTATAGGAGGGGACTACCTTGTCTGAGAATACAGGTGTTACTGCTCACAAAAGGATATAATAGAGGAGCAAAATGAAACGCAAGCTATTTTTTTTTGTTTCAATGGTTTTTATTTCAAGTTTATAACAGAAGTACAAAATTAGTAAACAGTTTCGTAGTGGTATTTGCAACACCACACTTTATGACAAATATAAACTTTCTATGATATGGTACTGACATTTTGCCATCTGAGATGTAATTTATAGTATTATTGCTCATTCGTGTTTTTGCTATCTCTTATTTTTATTGGGACTATGGAAAGGGTTTCGTTTTCTAGAAATTTCCCTTGTCATAACGTCACAGAAATAATGTTTTTTAATACATTTTGCGTTGGCTCTTTAGAGTCTATTTTATCCGGGAGGTTTAAATAGCAGGGAAATGCCACCAAAGGTGTCATGTTTCATACTTCCAATAATATTTGCACTGTCTATGACACCCTCTCTATAAATTAAAAAAGTAACTGCTATAATATTATGTGAACCCTTAAGGGGTTTTTTTTGTTTTTTTTAAGTAATACATAAACACAGGCCTACAAAAATAATAATACATATATCTTAAAGTGGTTGTAAAGCCCAAAGGTTTTCTTACCTTAAAGCATTTGCTGCATTAAGGTAAAAACACATTTTAGGTGCAGCGCCCCTCACAGCCCCCCTAAATACTTAACTGAGCCTGATTTTGGTCCAGAGCTGTGCATGACAGCAGCAGCGCTGCTCTCTCCCTTCTCACAGGATAGATTGACAGCAGCAGGAGCCATTGGCCATCGAGCTGCACTGTGTGTATTAGTAGACAGCGAGCCTGCATGATTACCCCCTCTAGCAAGGATCAGTGCTCCTCTGCGCAAAACCATTGCACAGAGCATGTACGTATAACAAACATGTTTGCTATTTCAGAAAAAAAAGGAAACCTTTAACCACTTGCCACCCTGCTCCTGTAGATATACTGTGGTGAGGCACGGGCAGGCTCACACACACACACACATATATATATATACAGTAGGTGACCGCGATATTGTGTCAATCTCGCCGCACTTCTCGGCGAGATTTGACACCTACGAGCCCCGTCGCAGGAGCCAGCGCCGAGATGGCTCACTCATCGGGAAAGGAAAACTTTGTTTTCCTTCCGCGATGAGTGACAGGCAGTGCTGACAGCTGTCTGGTATGAATCCTGAGGCGGGAACACCGCGCCAAGTTTTAAATGAAAAAAAACGCGTGGGTTCCCCCCTCGGGGGCATACCAGGCCCTTAGGTCTGGCATGGATTGTAAGGGGAACCCCCTATGCCAAAAAATCGGCGTGGGGGTCCCCCCAAATCCATACCAGACCCTTATCCGAGCACGCAGCCCAGCCAGCCAGGAAAGGGGGTGGCGACGAGCGAGCGCCCCCCCCCTCCTGAGCCGTACCAGGCCGCATGCCCTCAACATGGGGGGGTGGGTGCCTTGCCCCACCACAAAGCACCTTGTCCCCATGTTGATGAGGACAAGGGCCTTTCCCGACAACCCTGGCCGTTGGTTGTCGGGGTCTGCGGGCGGGGGGCTTATCGGAATCCGGGAGCCCCCCTTAATAAGGGGCCCCCCAGATCCCGGCCCCCCACCCTGTGTGAATGAGTTTGGGGTACATGGTACCCCTACCCATTCACCTAGGGAAAAGTGTCAGTATAAAAAAAACACAGTACACAGGTTTTAAGAATAATTTATTAGTTAGCTCCGGGATCTTCCGACTTCGGGGGGTCTCCTTCCGACTTCTCCCGGTGTTCGGCCTCTTCTCCCGGGCCCCGCCGCTATCTTCTTCCAGCTCTATTGCCAGCGAGGGGCCCGGTCTGCTGCCGCTGTCTTGTCGCCGTTGTCTCGCCGTCGCTGTCTCGCCGCTTCTTCTCTTCTTTTCTTCTTCCCCGATGTTGACAAGACGCTCTCTCTGGCTCGAATGCTGTGTGCGAGCTGCGGAGCCATTTATATAGGCGGTAACCCCACCCCCTTACGACGTCATGGTCCCAGCATGCGCAGGGAATAGAATAGAGAATAGCACAGAGACCACAGAGAATAGCGCACACATACAAAAATACAAGAGGAGTAACTTTTAACTCTTACAAGGCTGCTTAACAGCACCTAATCTTAGGGAGTAAATATGGGGATTTAGTCACATCATATGGCCATATCATGCTTAACCACTTGCCGGCCGGCTTGCGCCGATATATGTCGGCAAAGTGGCACGGGTGCACAAAACATCGTACCTGCACATCGCTGCGTCATTCGCGGCTAGCAGGTGCGCGCCTGCTGCAGAAGCATGCCCTCGGGTACCACGGGAGCGTGCCTGCGGGTCCCGCTGACTTGATGTTCGCCGGTGGCCCACGATCATGGCACAGAGAGGCAGAACGGGGAGATGTAAACAAGGCGTTTCCCTGTTCTGCCTAGCAACATGACAGTGATCGGGAGCAGTGATCTCTGTCATGTTCTAGTGAGCCCATCCCCCCTACAGTTAGAACATGCTGAGGGAACACAGTTAACCCCTTCATCGCCCCCTAGCGTTTAACCCCTTTCCTGCCAGTGACATTTACACAGTAATCAGTGCATTTTCATAGCACTGATTGCTGTATAAATGCCAATGGTCCCAAAATAGTGTCAAAAGTGTCCGATCTATCCGCCGCAAATCGCAGACTGCCTCCATTGCTAATAAAAAAAAATTATTAATAAAAATGCCATAAGCTATCCCCTATTTAGTTGATGCGATAACTTTTGCGCAAACCAAGCAATATACACTTATTGAGATTTTTGTTACCAAAAATATGTAGAAGAATACATATTGGCCTAAACCGTGGAAGAAATTTGTTTGTTTATATATTTTTTGGGGATATTTATTATAGCAAAAAGTTAAAAATATTGCTTTTTTTTTTTTTTTCAAAATTGTCGTTTTTTTTTTGTTTATAAAAAAGTAAAAACTGCAGAGGTGATCAAATACCACCAAAAGAAAGCTCTATTTGTGGGATAGAAAGGACGTCAATTTTGTTTGGGTACAACGTCGCACGACCACGTAATTGTCAGTTAAAGCGACGCAGTGCTGTATCGTAAAAAAGGGCTTGGTCAGAAAGGGGGTAAATCCTTCCAGGGCTGAAGTGGTTAAGCCCACCACTGCGCCAAAGTACCCCATTTTCAGTGGGTCCTACACAATTTATAAAAAAGAAAGATAAATCCAACTTCTGTTAACCATGGCAGATACTCCCCCCCTTACAGGGGAGATGTGAGCTAGCTGCAGACTACACTGCTTAAACTGCACTATACAGGTACTCTTCCTAGAGCAACTAGTGGACACTGACAATGAAGTACTGGTGTGGGAAGGTGGGGTGCTCCATCCCAGAGATTCTGATCAGGACTCAATATGTAACAAACAAACAAAGGGTTTGGGGGGGGGGGTGCACACCCAAAACCTGAATATCTAATGTTGGTGCTGCTATAGAGACCTATATATAAATAGAACCACAGAGAATAGCGCACACATACAAAAATACAAGAGAAGTAACTTTTAAATCTTACAAGGCTTAAGGACCAGCCTCGTTTTGGATTTTAGGTGTTTACATGTTTAAAACAGGTTTTTCTGCTAGAAAATTACTTAGAACCCCCAAACAGTTTTTTCTTCTAACACCCTAGAGAATACAATGGCGGTCATTGCAATACTTTTTTTTGCACCGTATTTGCGCAGCGGTCTTAAAAGCGCACTTTTTTTGGAAAAAATTCACTTTTTTGAATAAAAAAATAAAACAACAGTAAAGTTATCCCAATTTTTTTTATATTGTGAAATATAATGTTAAGCCAAGTAAATTGATACCCAACATGTCATGCTTGAAAATTGCGCCCGCTCATGGAATGGCGTCAAACTTTTACCCTCAAAAATCTCCATAGGCGACGTTTAAAAAATTCTACAGGTTGCATATTTTGCGCTACAGAGGAGGTCTATGGCTAGAATTATTGCTCTCGCTCTACCGGTCGCTGTGATACCTCACATGTGTGGTTTGACCACCGTTTTCATGTGCGGGTGCTACTCGTGTATGCGTTCGCTTCTGCGCGCGAGCTCGTCGGGACAGGGGGGTTTTAAAAAAAAATTTTTTATTTTTATTATTTATTTTACAATGCTTTATTTATTTTTACACTGTTTAAAAAAAAAAATTGTGTCACTTTTATTCCTATTACAAGGAATGTAAACATCCCTTGTAATAGAAAAAAGCATGGCAGGACCTCTTAAATATGAGATCTGGGGTCAAAAAGACCTCAGATCTCATATTTACACTAAAATGCAATAAAAAAAAAAAAAAAAAAGTGATTTAGAAAAATGACATTTGAAAAAATATGCCTTTAAGAGGCGTGGACGGAAGTGACCTTTTGACGTCGCTTCCGCCCAGCAGTGTCATGGAGACGAGTGAGCGCCATCTTAGCCTCACTCGTCTCTAGACACACCACAGGATAGGACGCGATCGCCTCCACCGCTACCGACGGCTCCGGTAAGCGGCGGAGGGCACCGGATCGCGGCGGGAGGGGGGGGCCCTCTCCCGCACCGATAAAAGTGGTCTTGCAGCGAATCCGCCGCAGGGACCACTTTTATCTGAAAGCGGCCGGGAAGTGGTTAAAAGCACCTAATCTTAATGAGTAAATATGGGGATTTAGTCACATCATATGGCCATACCATGCTTAAACCCACCACTGCGCCAAAGAAAAAAAAGAAAACCTTTAACCACTTGCCGCCCTGCTCCTGTAGATATACTGTGGTGGGGCACTTTCAGGCACACACACACACACGTGATCTGGCCTCTCTGGGTTAGGAGCGCACAGCGGATTACTGTTGCCGGTTTCGTAATTGGTGATTGGTCATAGTGATCACATGATAACATTGTAAACAAGCCAATCATGAAAAGCTTGCTTACTGTTGTGATCTTTAGTTGGCCCAAAGCAATCACATGGTACCTGGCTACCTGTACCATGTGATTAGCTTAGCCAATCACAGATCACAACCAAAAGCAAGCTGAATCATGAATGGTTAACCCATTTGGGACAGCTAAAACTAAAGCTTATACAGTGATCATCACTGTATAAGCAATACAAGTGTAAAAAAAAAAAAAAATGCATGATTATGCCACCCCCCCCATAGACATGTACAGTGTCACAACTGTGACCTTGAGCTACCTTGATGACAGGATGTAACAAAAGTAAATAAAAGAAAAGAATATGTTAAAAAAAATAAAAAGTTTAAAAATTTGAATAATTTTTTTTTTTTCTTTTACATACTGTCACCAGTCAGTATCCCTGATCACCGTTACATCAGTAATATGATGACTCTGTACTGCACTGGTGACAGTATGTAAAAAAAATGTGAACTTTTTTTTTAGTTTACTAACTTCATTTTTCAAAATGTTTTTACAAAAAATTACAGCTTCAAAAAACTTGCCATGCCTCTTAGTAAATGCCTCAGACAGTCTATTTTCCAAAAAGGGGTAATTTGGGGGATATCTGTACTGTGCTGGCATTTTGGAGCCTCAAGAAATGAGATAGGCAGTCGGTATATCAGAATTGATCAGTTTTCAAATATATACTGTATACCATAGTTGTAGACTCTATAACTTTCACACAAACCAATTAATATACACTTACAGTACTGAGATTTTTTTTTACCATAGATATGTAGCAGAATATTTTTATAATAAAAAAAAATAAACAAACCCAGTGTTGATTAAACACCACCAAAAGAAAGTTCCATTTGTGTGAAAATTAAAAATATATATATATATACACAGTATATATATAGATCTATATCTCTTTAGGATAGATAGATAGATAGATAGATAGATAGATAGATAGATAGATAGATAGATAGATAGATAGATAGATAGATAGATAGATAGATAGATAGATAGATAGATAGATAGATAGATAGATAGATAGATAGATAGATAGATAGATAGATAGATAATGATAGTAGCTTTCCCTTAGTATCACATCATAACTGTGTTGCGTTAGTTGCAAAATGACTTCAATCAGGCACTGAAATTCACTGAATTCATTGTGGTTTTTAAGGTGGTGCAATTGTGGAAGTAAACAACGAACGCACTGATCAGTAACTACAGGAAAATACACATTTATGGATATTAGAGAAACTATTTAACCACAAACCAGCAATCACCGTACTCATGAAAGAGAGGAAAGACCCTGATACTATTGTAATTTATGGAATCATATTTTACAAAAACAAAGAAATAACAAGTATGTTGAGGCTCAGTTCACACTAGGGCTACTTGTCAAGCGATTTAGCCGCCTGACAAGTCGCGCTCCATTCAGTGCAATGGAACAGTTCTAATCAGAGTGACTCAAGTTGCTCCGACTTGGAAAAAGGTTCCTGCACTACTTGGGGGTGACTTCAGAGCGGCTTGCATTGACTTCTATTACAGAAGTCGTTTGCAAACCACGCTGAAGTTGCGCTGTACGGGGTGGCTTCAGAGTCAGGCGACTTTGAAGCCGCCCCAGTGTGAACCGAGCCTAAATATTTATCTTATTATTTAAAGTTATACTTCTATTTTAAAAGGACCATGTGCCTGTAGATATAACCAATTACCTCCTAAATCTAAATTTATTAGAAGATATAAAAGAAACACAAAAAAATACTACATTTAAATACAGCTGTCAAAAGCTCAAATCTCTCTTGATATTAGCCTCATCAGATCCCAAGCACAATAGGACTTTAACTTTGAAAGGGAGGGCCAACAAGGTAAACTATTGTAATACATTACACAGCGATGTTCATCTAACAAAGGAACCTTTCTGACTGGAGGAGAGAGCAGAGTGATACCTTCATTAATATCCTGATGCTTTTTTATTGCCCAGTCAAATGGTGGGTCATGGATTAGGCTGGGCAGCTCAACTGCAGTGCAGTCTGCTGAGAGGTCTAACAGAGTGCAGCTATTTAAGCAACTTAAAAATGTAAAATAAATGGGTTAATAAATTTACATACAGTGGTAAAATAAGTATTGAACACGTCACCATTTTTCTATGTAAATATATTTCTAAAGGTGCCATTGACATGAAATTTTCGTCACATGTCGGTAACATCCCATGCAATCCATACATATACGTGTAAAGACACCAAAACAAACAAGTTCAGAAATGAAGTTATGTGTAATAAAGTGGAATGATACAGGGGAAAAGTATTGAACAATCTAACTAAAATGTATTTAATACTTCATACAAATCTTTTGTTGGTAATGACAGCTTCAACACGCCTCCTGTATGGAGAAACCAGTCGCATGCATTGCTCAGGTGTGATTTTGACCCATTCTTCCACATTAACAGTCTTCAAATCTTGAAGGTTCCGTGGGCCTCCTCTATGAACTCTGATCTTTAGTTCTCTCCTTAGATTTTCTATTGGATTCAAGTCGGGTGATTGGCTGGGCCATTCTAGCAACTATATTTTCTTTCTTTGAAACAAATCAAGAGTTTCCTTGGCTTTGTGTTTGGGATCATTGTCTTGCTGAAATGTCCTCCCTCGTTTCATCTTCATCATTTCTGCTAGATGGCAGAAGATTTTTATCAATAATGTCTTGGTACATTTTTCATTCACCCTTCCTTCAATGCAATAAAGTTTCCAGTACCGTATGCTGAAAAACAGCCCCACACCCACCTCCAAACTTCACTGTTGGTATATGGGGGTGTTTTTGGGGTGATGTGCGGTGCCATCTGACCTCCAAACGTGGTGTATATTATGACATCTAGGGTTGCACCGATACCAATACTAGTATTGGTGCCAATACCGAGCATTTGCACGAGTACTTGTACTCGTGCAAATGCTCCGATGCTTGATCCAATACTTGGACAGTCAGGAACAATCAGAGTGGCGGTGTTTTGAATCACTATTTAATTCATTTTTAATATTCAAAGCAAACTCCCCATCCATCCATGCCTCCATGTTGTATTTTGTTAAGAAATTACTTTGAAAAACACCCTCTATAATTTCTGGCTGTGGCCATCTTAAGTAAGGGCAGATAATCCGTGTAGCATTTACTTCCTGGAATCCATCTGCCCTTAACGCAAGCATGCATGCAGGAGAGTGTGCTTAGCTGAGAAAACCTCTCCTCCTCTCCTCCCCTCTTGTAGACTCCTAGGGTGTATGACATTATTTTCCTAGGCAAGAAACCAGGAAGTAACTGAAGAATGTAAAAAAAAAAGTTTAAAACAAGTAAATATGATATACGTTCCTATCTATTTACTAATGCTAGCAGCACAAGGATTAAAAATAATCAATGTTGATTATGAGAGTGAAGTTCCACTTTAACCACTTACCCACTGGGCACTTAAGCCTCCTTCCTAACCAGACCAATTTTCAGCTTTTGGTGCTCTCACATTTTGAATGACAATTACTAAGTCATGCAACACTGTACCCATATGAAATCTCTGCCCTTTTTTTCACACAAATAAAGCTTTAATTTGGTGGTATTTAATCACCGCTGGGTTTTTTATTTTTTGCGCTATAAAAGAAAAAAGACTGAAAATTCTGTAAAAAAAATGCATTTTTCTTTGTTTCTATTATAAAATTTTGCAAATTACTAATTTTTCTTCATATATTTTGGCCACAATTTATACTGCTACACATCTTTAGTAAAAATAACCCAAATTGGTGTATATTATTTAGTCTTTGTGAAAGTTATAGAGTCCACAAGCTATGGTGCCAATCTCTGAAAATTGATCACACCTGATGCACTGACGGCCTCATTTCTTGAGACCCTAACATGCCAGAAAAGTACAAATACCCCCCAAATGACCCATTTTTGGAAAGTAGACATTCCAAGGTGTTTAGGAAGAGGCATGGTGAGTTTTTTTAAGTTGTAATTTTTTCCCACAATTCCTTGCAAGATCAAGATTTTTTTTTCACAAAATTGTTATATTAGCAGGTTATTTCTCCCACACAGCATATGCATAGCACAAATTACAACCCAAAACACATTCTACTACTCCTCCTGAGTATGGCGATACCACATGTGTGAGACTTTTACACAGTGTGGCCACATACAGAGACCCAACATGCAGGGAGCGCCAGGCGTTCTTGGAGCATAAATTACACATATAATTTCTTGACTACCTCTTATGCCCTGTACACACGGTTGGATTTTCCGATGGAAAATGTGTGATAGGACCTTGTTGTCGGAAATTCCGACCGTGTGTGGGCTCCATCACACATTTTCCATCAGAATTTCCGACACACAAAGTTTGAGAACTTGCTATAAAATTTTCCGACAACAAAATCCGTTGCCGGAAATTCCGATCGTGTGTACACAAATCCGACGCACAAAGTGCCACGCATGCTCAGAATAAATTAAGAGATGAAAGCTATTGGCTACTGCCCTGTTCATAGTCCCGACGTATGAGTTTTACGTCACCGCGTTTAGAACGATCGGACTTTCCGACAACTTTGTGTGACCATGTGTATGCAAGACAAGTTTGAGCCAACATCCGTTGAAAAAAATCCATGGATTTTGTTGTCGGAATGTCCGATCAATGTCTGACCGTGTGTACAGGGCATTACACTTTTGAAGCCCTGGAGCACCAGGACAATGGAAAAGCCCAAAAATTTACCCCATTTTGAAAAGACAACAACCCAATGTATAATCTAAGAGGCATAATGAGTCTTTTGAACTTGTCATTTTTTTCTACAAGTTTTTGGAAAATGTGTAAAGAAAATGAAAACGCATTTTTTTTTACAAAATGTTGTCCATTTACACAATATTTCTAACACATAGCATGCACATACCAAAAATACACCCCAAAAAAGATTTTCCTACTCCTGAGTACAGCGATACCACATGTGTGAGAATTTTCCACAGCCTGGCCATATAGAGAGGCTCAACATGCAGGGAGCACCGTCAGGTGTTCTAGGTACATACGTTTCAAATCTAATTTGACTACCTATTACACTTTTTTGAGGCACTGTATTGGCATGGATGATAACTGATGTGGCATGGATGAGCATGAATGGTGATGGATGAGCTGTGGATGGGGATAGCCGAATATGGATGGGATGACTGAGCATGAATGAGTATGGCTGAGTATGGCTGGGTATAGATGGGATGGCTGGGTACGGCTGAGTATGGCTGGGTATGGCTGAGTATGGTTGGGTATGGATGGGATGGCTGGGTACAGCTGAGTATGGCTGAGTACAGCTGAGTAAGGCTGGGTACGGCTGAGTATGGCTGGGTACGGCTGAGTATGGCTGGGTACGGCTGAGTATGGCTGGGTACGGCTGAGTATGGCTGGGTATGGCTGAGTACAGATGGGTATGGCTGAGTACGGCTGGGTATGGCTGATTACGGCTGGGTATGGCCGAGTACGGCTGGGTATGGCTGGGTATTGTTGGGTATGGCTGGGTATTGCTGGGTATGGTCGAGTATTGCTGGGTATGGCTGAGTACGGCTGGGTATGGCTGAGTATGGATGGGGGTGGATGGGATGGCTGAGCATGGATGGATGTATGAGTATTGCTGAGTATGGATGGCTGAACATGGATGGATGGATGAGTATGCTGAGTATGGATGGCTGAGCATGGATGGATGAGTATTGCTGAGTATGTATGGATGGCTGAGCATGGATGAGTATGCCGAGTATGGATGGCTGAGCATGGATGGATGAGTATGCTGAGCATGAATGGATGGATGAGTATAATGAGTATGGATGGCTGAGCATGGATGGATGAATGAGTATACTGAGCATAGATGAGTATGCTGAGTATGGATGGCTGAGCATGGATGGATGGATGAGTATGCTGAGTATGGATGGCTGAGCATGGATGGATGGATGAGTATCTGAGCATGGATGGCGAAGCATGGATGGATGGATGGATGGCTGAGTATGCTGAGTATGGATGGCTGAGTATGCTGAGTATGGATGGCTGAGCATGGATGGATGGATGAGTATACTGCGTATGGATGGTGGCGTATGCTGAGCATGGATGGCGAAGCATGGATGGATGGATGGATGGCTGAGTATGCTGAGTATGGATGGCTGAGTATGCTGAGTATGGATGGCTGAGCATGGATGGATGGATGAGTATGGATGGCTGAGTATGCTGAGTATGGATGGCTGAGCATGGATGGATGAGTGCTGGAATGGGCACATATCAGCGCTGTGTGCACTACAGATGCAGCCCACAGCGCTGCTGCCACGATCTCTCCCCTCTCCTCTCACACTGTACCGACTGGTACAGAGAGGGGTGAGAGGAACAGATGTGACACCTGTTTGTTTACAAGTGATCGCTCCGTCATTTGACGGAGTGATCACCTGGTAAACGAATAGAAAGTTTTTTCCTCTTAATTGGGATTTTAAAAGGTGGAGGTCTCCAGAAAATGTAACAAAAATTATATAAAATATCAAAGTTTTATTATATCAAAAGGTTAAAAGCATAGCACATACTAAATAGGAGTCATAAATAACGAAAAATAATATGGATGCCAGAATGTACAAATGGTAATAGTACAACGAAAATATACAAAATGTACAAAACAGGTTGACGGAACTACACTTAACCATAGAGGCTGTTTAAGCAAGGAGCTAATCGACAGTGCAGGTCCAACGCGTTTCGAGGTATTTTTATAATGATTGCGACCTCTTCTTCAGGGGCTTGGGGTAAGGTGTATATCCGTCATAATGTTATAGGAACATCATCACATGGCATCCAATTCAGGAGAGGGGGAGAGATAAAACGGTTAGCCACCGGGGTCCAAAACCGAAAGAAGGCGCCACCGCCATGGAAACGATATCGTCAGCAAGTCGGAACCGGACACAAAGGGCGTCACGTGGTAAACGGCCGCTACCAGCTCCGCTCCCCTGGACCCGTCGGTCAAGGATATTCCCGGGTGCGCGCCCCAGGGGGCGCGCGGGAGCAGGATTCTGGGAGGACGTCAATGTACGCCCTCACAGAGTTATCAAGCCACGCTGTAGCCATCATTCGGCTATGGTGCGGTCGGTTAAATAGAAAAACTGGTTGCACAATTATACTCGCAACCACTATTACTGGGTTCACACTAATTGGATTGGATGCAGGTGTTCGCATCCAATTCACAATAGCAGGAGATTTTGACCAGCTCTCTATGGAGCCAGTTCATATCTCTGCTGCGGCTCCGGTGTGAATTTGCACAGAAGTCCTATGTGTCTTTTGGTCCATTTCAGGTCCGAATTTGGCCAAAAATTCAGACCTGAAACTGAATGGGGACGCACCGGACCCCTGCTTTGAGCTGCATGCGAAGATAGTGTGAACTCAGCCTGAAGATAAAAATCCTTCTGTGTGCAGCAGCCCCTCTAATATTTACCTGAGCACCATCTCAAACCAGCGATGTTGCGCAAGACACTCGGCTGTCCAGGACTCTCCCTCCCTGATTGGCTGAGACACACAGAAGGCACCATTGGCTCCAGTTGCTGTCAATCAAAAGTCAGTGAGCCAATGAGGAGATAGAGGGTGCGGGGCCGAGCCATGGCTCTGTGTCTAAAAAGTCAGCAGCTAGAAATACTGTAGCTGCAGACTTTTAATATAAGGGCACTTACCTGTCCAGGGGTCCAGCGCTGTTCTCACCGGAGTCCATTCATCACTGGGCTTCAGGTCCCTAAATGCCGACATCTTAACTAAGGGAAACTGACTGTGAAGCCTTGCAGCTTCACAACCGGCTTCACAATATGCATGAGCAAGCCATGTTGCGCTTTGTGAATGGTCCTGCAGTCTTCTCGGACCTATGATGTGTCCTAGAAGGCTGAGGGTGAAGAATGGGGGTGAATTTGTGCTTGGATCGCCACTGTAATTCGGGTGGAAGTGGGAGCGGGTACCTGTCAAAAGGTATCTGCTCCCCCGCCAAAAAAAAAGTGCCAAATGCTAAAGTGGAGGAGGGAGGGAGCAAACATGTGGAACTTCCCCTTTTGAGTAAAGTTCCGCTTTAAGTTCAATCCATTAAAGCGTTTGTTAAGCCCCCCCCCAAAAAAAAAAAAAAAACGATCCCGTTCCTCTAAAGCATGTTTTACAGCACAGTGCTTGTGCTGAGTCATTTGGCCCAATGTATACCCTAAAAAACCTGGCTGATCCTGCCTGGCTAAACCCTCCCCCCTGCAAACTGACCACGATAATCATGGCTGCTGAGCCCCTGACATTGTGTTCTATTTGCGTGATTCTGTCAGCCGTAGCTCTCCTGTCTGCAGCTCTCCCTGTGTCTGTGTCCTCTGTCATCCTATCCCTCCCCTCCCTGCTTGTAGCTGCACCTGCCCCCCTCCGCTCCTGCTCCTCTCGTATCTGATAATCTTCTTATCCCCTCTGTAGCATTAGAACATCTATCCCTGTGCCTGTGTAATGTAAAAACTCAGCCGATCTGTACCTGTATAAATGGCTCTAGCCGCTCAGCTGATCATCAGCTCTCTCCCCCTCCTCCACTGGCTGACGTCAGCATGACGGCTCAGCCCTGCCCACTTCAGCTCTGAGCTGGAGAAACAAGGGAGCTGACATGTCAGCTGAGCGCTCAGAGTGCAGCTTATAGAGGTACAAATCGGCAGTTTTTTTACATTACACAGGCACAGGGACAAATGTTATTATGATACAGAGGAGATAAGACTATGTTAGTACAGTGGGTTAACAACAACTTTAAGCTGTAAGTATAATTGTTCAATATAAATAATAAAAAATCCTGCGAGCTACCCTAAAACAGGTATAATTGTTTGTCATGACAAAAATCATTTTTATGGAGACAATGAGATCTGAAAATAAAAGTCACCTGGCTTGAAGTAATGGCTGGCATGGCAAACAATGGGTTATAGGCTAAGGAATGGAGCCTTTGATGCATCTGAGCATCAGAGAACATAAAGAAGAAATCACTGTAAAAAAACAAAAACAGATAAAAAAAAAATCCTCTACTATATTTAGGCCCCTTTCACACAGGCAGAACGATTGGGTTCGCCTGTCAGTTTTTTAGGTGGACCTGATTGGACCATCCATTGCCCTCTATGGACATTCGATCCTACCTGCTAAAAACAGACAGTTGGAAATCTGTTCCCCATCCTTCTAGCAAATCGGATGGCCATTGGGTGTAAAATGACAGGCTGTCTGCTTACATCCGACCGCCCATTGAGGACAGCGGGCTATGTCTGTGTCCACTCTGCATAAGTGGACACAGACAAGCCATATGCCTGCTCAGCAGAGATCAGCGGACAGATTCCCTGCTAAGCAGGTGGATTCCTGGTGAAGACTGCCCCATGTGAAAGGTGCCTTATGCATTTCCTCAAGTCCTGATTTTTTTCAACCAATGTATTTCACTGAAATTGATACCCCTCTCTTCCGCTGCAGCAGCTTGAGGATCTCCACAGTGTTGGTATAATCCCAGAGGAGTGACTAGGTATTGTCTCTCTTGGCAGCTGGGTAATGCCCATCATCAACTTTTCATTTGCTATCTCCTGGCATACTGTATATTAGGGGCACAAAGCTAACAAGTCTTATTTCATGGGGTTTACAGTGGTTGTAAAGGCAGAAGCTTTTTACTTTACTGCATTCTGCGCAGTAAAGTAAAAAACCTTGTGCATGCAACTCCCCCACAGCCCCTGTAAAAATCTGAACCTGAACTTGATCCAGTAATGTACCTGAAGCTCTCTTGGTTCTCTCACTTCTCATTGGCTCAGATACAGTAGCAGGAGAGATTGGTTTCTGCTGCTGTCAATCACAGCCAGTGACGAGGGAGCCGGGGGGCGGGGCTTGGGAGTGAACACGGATAAGTGCTCCAACGAGCAGGGCCCTTTAAATTCCTCCTGTATTGCATTGTATTGTAACTATACTGTTTGCCCTAATGTTGTAAAGCGCTGTGCACACTGTTGGCGCTATATAAATCCTGCATAATAATAATGCTAGTGGCTTGCTATGGGGCACTCAGTTGGGGGTAGGCCAGGGGTTCCGGTGGAGAACCAGAGAAGAAGAGGATCAGGGCTGCTCTGTGCAAAACCATTGCACAGCACAGGTAAGTATAACATGTTAGTTTTGTTTTATTCAAATAACAGTCTTGCAATCACTTTAACTATTTTTTGTTACATATATGTTCTGCTTGTTTTGTATTTTACTTGGAAAAATAAGTATTTTTATATTTTCAACAAGGATCATATGTTTCCCATTTCTTCACAAACTTTATATATATTTGTGAGATGAGTTCCCCATCTTTGCAGATGATTTGAGCTTTAGACATCTTCCTTTATCTTCTAGGCAACTTTATGTTCCATAAAGAATACCTGGGAATACCAAATTCAAAGCATTCTGCTGGCTTCCATAAGACACTATTAAGGCTATTTCAGTTGGTGAGCTTTTCAGGGCATAGAATTGCTTTGGCCAAAATGAGGAACCATTGTTATACTCCTAACTGTTGATAGGTATAAAACACTACCTTCAGGAGAAGTATGAAATACATGCTAATTCCCTTCATTCTAATGTAATTGATAATACTCCTAGTTTTTTTCATTAGATATACAGTGCCTTAAAAAAGTATTCATACCCCTTGAAATTTTCCACATTTTGTCATGTTACAACCAAAAACATAAATGTATTTTATTGGGATTTTATGTGATAGACCAACACAAAGTGGTACATAATTGTGAAGTGGAAGGAAAATGATAAATGGTTTTCAAAATGTTTTACAAATAAATATGTGAAAAGTGTGGCGCGCATTTGTGTTCAGCCCCCCTGAGTCAATACTTTGTAGAACCACCTTTCGCTGCTATTAACGCTGCAAGTCATTTTGGAGATGTCTCTACCAGCTTTGCACATTTAGAGAGTGAAATTTTTACCCATTCTTCTTTGCAAAATAGCTCAAGCTCTGTCAGATTGGATGGAGAGCATCTGAGAACAGCAATTTTCAAGTCTTGCCACAGATTCTCAATTGGATTTAGGTCTGGACTTTGACTGGGCCAATCTAACACATGAATATGCTTTTATATAAACTATTGCATTGTAGCTCTGGCTATATGTTTAGGGTCCTTGTCCTGCTGGAAGGTGAACCTCCGCCCCAGTCTCAAGTCTTTTGCAGACTCTAACAGGTTTCCTTCTACGATTGCCCTGTATTTGGCTCCATCCATTTTCCCATCAACTCTCACCAGCTTCCCTGTCCAGTTGTGCCATACTCTTTCCATTTTCGGAAGATAGATTGAACAGTGCTCAGCGAGATGTTCAAAGCAAGGGATCGTTTTTTATAACCTAACCCCGATTTAAACTTCTCCACGACTTTATCCATGACCTGTCTGGTGTGTTCCTTGACCTTCATGATGCTGTTTGTTCACTAAGGTTCTCTAACAAACCTCTGAGAGCTTCACAGAACAGCTGTATTTATACTATATAAAAATATATAAATCTTGTGAGCTACTCTAGAGATACCTGAGACTGCAATCAGCGTCAGGTATAAAGTCACCTGAGGTTCCAACCTAGCGTCAGGTGTGGTATAACAATTCCTGTGAAACAAAGTACAAATTCACTGCTGCTAAGCATTGATCATAATCCCATAACCTGTGAAAACATATATACAAAAAAAAAAAAAATCAGCGCTGTGTGATACTGAACCTTACAAATGCATTAAACTCTCTATCATGTTATCCTATGTGTCCATGCACACATAGGCTGTTATCAGCAGTTTTGGACAGTGGCGATTTTGAGCAGTAAAAAAAAAAAACAAAACTAGTGGGTTTTGAGAGAGGTTTTTAAGCTGTAAAATATATGTAACAAAAAACACTTAAAGTGATTGCAAGACTGTTATTTTAATAAAAAAACGAATATGTTATACTTACCTGCACTGTGCAATGGTTTTGC
The DNA here is from genome assembly GCF_042186555.1 of Aquarana catesbeiana. Lineage (NCBI taxonomy): Eukaryota > Metazoa > Chordata > Amphibia > Anura > Ranidae > Aquarana > Aquarana catesbeiana. The sequence goes on along the minus strand of NC_133326.1, from coordinate 382,450,654 downwards.
ACAGAGCAGCCCTGATCCTCCTCTTCTCTGGTTCTCCACCGGCACCCCTGGCTCCCCCCCCAACTGAGTGCCCCATATCAAGCCACTATCATTATTATTATGCAGGATTTATATAGCGCCAACAGTAAAAGCTGTATAACCACTCTAATGCTGATAAGCGTTGATAAACTCTCAAAAACGTCGCTCACCGGCGTTTAACATTTTTGATCCATTAAAAAAAAAAAAAATTCTTAAAAAAAAACGCTAAAACGCTAGCGTGGAAGAACGCTAAAAAGCGCTAATAAGCGCTAAAGAACGCTATTGCAAAAACATTGAAAAAAGTTGAAAAACTCACTGCAAAGCTACTGACGTTTTTATAACGTTATTGTAACGTCTGGTGTGCATGAGGCCTAAGGAATAATACTACATTTTTTTCACTGTGAGCTTGCTTGTTACACAAAAAAATATTTTTTCATATTCATAGTTAATTTTTTTAGCAATATTGATTTTCATTGTTTATGGCACTATTTATGCATTTGTAAGGTTCAGTATCACACAGCGCTGCATTTTTTTGTTTTTTGTATAGCTGTATTTATACTGAGATGAAATTACACACAGGTGGACTCTATTTACTAATTAGGTGACTTCTGAAAGCAATTGGTATCACTAGATTTTAGTTAGGGGTATCAGATTGAAGGGGGTTGAATACAAATGCACGCCACACTTTTCAGATATTTATTTGTAAAAAATTTTGAAAACTATTTTTAATTTTCCTTCCTCTTCACAATTATGTGCCACTTTGTGTTGGTCTGTCACATAAAATCCCAATAAAATACATTTACTTTTTTTGGTTGTAACATGACAAAATGTGGAAAATTTCATGAATTCTTTTTCAAGGTACTGTAGTAAAGAGAGTAAGTTATAGGTATCAAGTGTAATATTAAACTTACATATTTAGGCAGACCAGCAATTACATTTTGATACATGTACACTTTGTAGGAATTTGTCAAAGGGTTATTTTAAAAATCCAGTTAAAAGGTGTTTTCCACATTTTTTAAATGTCTTTTAAATATGGTTATAAAATGCGCAAAAACTGCAGAGTATGGTTTATTACTTCTGCAGTTATAGTATCTAGCATATTTATCCTTTACGTCACTAAATTAGTTGTAATATTGTTGGCTATGTCATTTCCTATACATTATGTTCTTTCCAATATGTTAGGTACATTCCATGTACAATTAGATTAAGGACTGCTGAGCTTGTGATATGTATAATTGCAATACCTCTAATGCCCCGTACACACGGTCGGACTTTGTTCGGACATTCTGACAACAAAATCCTAGGATTTTTTCCGACGGATGTTGGCTCAAACTTGTCTTGCATACACACGGTCACACAAAGTTGTCGGAAAATCCGATCGTTCTAAACGCGGTGACGTAAAACACGTACGTCGGGACTATAAACGGGGCAGTGGCCAATAGCTTTCATCTCTTTATTTATTCTGAGCATGCGTGGCACTTTGTCCGTCAGATTTGTGTACACACGATCGGAATCTCCGACAACGGATTTTGTTGTCGGAAAATTTTATATCCTGCTCTCAAACTTTGTGTGTCGGAAAATCCGATGGAAAATGTGTGATGGAGCCCACACACGGTCGGAATTTCCGACAACAAGGTCCTATCACACATTTTCCAAAAAATCCGATCGTGTGTACGGGGCATAATCCTTCTAAAGTATCAATGCAATTTTTGCATGTTCATGGGACATGTCACAGTTTTCATCCCATAGAGTGAAGTGTTGAAGTGTGTTTTATTGAGCAGTCTGTCATTTATCTGCTTCCTAGATTTCATAAATGTGTTTCACATATGCCTCACAATATATGGAGGATGTGGGTGGCCTGAATTTATGTTTGTCTTATTTGTGTACTTAGCTACAATGAAAATCCCACAGTAGTGTGAAACGCATCAGCTTGTGTCCTCTGTTCTGACGACATTTCCAGTAAAGAATAGAAGAAGGTTTTGCCGAGATGGCCTTTTATGTGTGCCACATTTTCTCACTGGGGTGTTTGTTTAACATTGCCTTAGGTCCTTAGGAGAATTCTAAGCCAATATGTTAGTACAGCGTGCATCCTGAAGGTCTAGTTATACCAAGGCAGTATATTGTGGAGCGTTAATACGTGTGGTGTAGTGCGTTACTCTGTGTTGCAGTAGGTTAGCCCATTCATTTGAATGAACTGCTGATGCACTGTAACAAACCCAAAAGCAGATATGAGCCATTTTTTTCAACACATTGCACCAGTGCATTACCTTGCATTGTGGTTTGCTGCAGTGCATGTGCATTGGAGGTACATTGCTTTAGTGCAGAAAAAATAAATGCCACTGCAACACACTAATGCCCCGTACACACGAGCGGAATTTCTGTCGGAAAAATCTTGGATGGTTTTTTCGACGGAATTCTGCTCAAGCTTGGCTTGCATACACACGGTCACACAAAAGTTCTCTGGACTTTCGACCGTCAAGAACGCAGTGACATACAACACTACGACGAGCCGAGAAAATTAAGTTCAATGCTTCCGAGCATGCGTTTAATTGTTTCGGAGCATGCGTTTTTTTTGCGCGTCGGAATTGCATACAGACAAACGGAATTTCCATCAAGAACTTTTTCCATCGGAAAAATAGAGAACCAGCTCTCAGTCTTTTGCTGGCGGAAATTCTGACAGAAAAAGTTGGATGGAGCATACACACGGTCGGAATATCTGACCAAAAGCTCCCATCACACTTTTTTTGACCGAAATTCGGACAGTGTGTATGCAGCATAACTCCTGTATTGTGCGTTGCTGGGTGTTGCAATCACCACAATGTAACAAAATGCAGAAGTGTAATTGGACCCCTACTGTACCTGTAGTGAATTAAAGTGATTGTAAAGGCAAAAGGTTTTCTATCTAAATGCATTCTATGCAAACCAGGACTCCATGTCTGAATGGACACATGGAGCTGCAGCTTGGCTCAGGTGCCCCCATAACAAGCTGCTTGCTTTGAGGGCACTCGATAGGAGGGAGGGGACAGGAGAGCCGAAGAGGGATCCGAGAAGAGGAGAATCCGGGCTGCTCTGTGCAAATCCACTACACAGAGCAGGTAAGTATAACATGTTTGTTATTTTTATAGAAAAAAGACAGATGTGACGGGAGTTACTTTTGGGCACAGGGTGACTGAGAAAATATATCTTGGATTACTTAAAATGGGACAGTAATATTTATCCACAATATCTCCCAGGATATATGTAAAGACTATTCTTGGTTTGTTTGATTCTGAACTCAACATGTTAGTTGAGAGAGATGATCACATTGGCCTCTAGAACTGGGTAGGAGTCAGACAGTCTACTCCTACTATAGTTTGTTGCCTACTAGGCTGAGGAGGGGGGGAGATCACTGTTTATATTGTTAATTGTAATTAGCTCCTGCTATTGTGAGAAGGTATCCTGTGTTTATACTAATGTGTGAAGCTCAGTGACAACAAGTCTGACCTGTAGTGAAATCCTGAAATCCTGATTAATCATACAATGTCCAGGAGGGCACGGAGTCACATCGGCTGTTTTAAGGGGTTAGTTAATTAGTTCATGTTAATTCTGCTTCTGGTTACAGTTGTATTGTTAGAGTAATATGAGGAGGGGGGACCTCCTCGTTTACTGTATATAAGACTGTATTCTGGTTCTAATAGAAAAAAGAGTCTGATTCCTGTTTGACCCTCCGTACAGAGCCTCGTCTCGTACTTGGGGGGAAGAATTATTCATATGGGTTTCTTGTTCAGCTGATTGGAGTGTTCGGTAGCTGCCTTCGTGTTCAAAAATGGAATGTCCTCGCGGTGTCGTTACAACAGAGATTTACAAATCATTTTTAATTAGGTGAATCAAAAAATAATGACATATAGGAGGTTGGGAGACTAGTTTAATGATGTTTTCTAATAGTGTAAAGGCAATGGGTCTAAAATTTCAGGCTTTTGATAATGTGTCATCTTCTATATAATAAGCAGTCATATTGCATCATATGGGTTGGTGGATTACAAGAACATGTGCATTGTTTTACAAATCTTATGCTGGCAAAACAATTACTTTATACATTATTATTATTATACAGGATGTATATAGCGCCAACAGTTTACGCAGCGCTTTACAACATTAGGGAGGACAGTACAAGTACAATACAATTCAATACAGGAGGAATCAGAGGGCCCTGCTTGTTAGAGCTTACAATCTAGGAATCTATATATGTCTTATCCCATGTGCGTAGCTTTTTGTCTGGAGTCGCCGCTTAATTTTTCACGTACATATTAAAATCAGCATTTTGTATTTCAATCTATTAAAAAATGTGTGACATACTGTACAGGAAAAGTATAACAAACCATAAAAATGACACTGCCCTGTATCCCTAATAAAGGCATTCTTTGTAGAACCACTTTAGGCTGCTTTCACACTGTTCACTTGCTAAAACACAGTAAAAATGCATATGGGTTTTTGCTACGTTTCCAATGCATTTTGCACCTGTGAAAAAAGGATATGTGATCTCAAAAAATGCACCAAAAGCACAACCTTGTTTTTGATGCATTATTGGCACATTTCTGATGCATTTTCAATTCATTTTAAAGGGGAGGTATGTTTTTGGAGCTTTTTTTTTAACCAAAACCAAAATAGCAGCATGCAGGACTTTTAAAAAAGCAACTGACTGGTGTGAAGAGTTCCCTAAGATTTCAAGGTCATGCATTTTTCTTTTTTTTTTAAAACAAAACAAAAACTGACAAAAGCCAATAAATGCCCACTGGCATTGCAATCACATGAAAAGATTGAATAACGCAGGTAGATCCTATAGATGGAGACAATATACAACAATGTCAGATTCAATGAGCGCAACCACAGCAGTAGTAATACTAAGACTAGGGATGGGCTGACTGTTCAAGTCGAACATGAGTTCGACTGGAACATCGGCTGTTCGATCGTTCGCTGGAGATCGAACATTATGGGCCGTTCACGCCAAATTCGAGTGGCGCGTCACGGCCTATAATGCACTGCGTCATTGCAGTGGTTTGCTGGCTGATGATTAGCCAAGCATGCACTATGACCCGCATGCTTTGGCCAATCACAGTGCCGTAAGCACAAAGAGCCGTAATTGGCCAAAGGCAGGGTGCCTTTGGCCAATTATGGCTCAGGGGGTTAAGTACATGCCCCACACTATATAAGGCCGCGTGCACATCGGCCCCGTGTAGTGTGTTGCTGGCGTTATAGAGAGAGAGAGAGAGAGAGAGTGTGTGTCATTTAATTTACTTTGAGCAGGCAGTTTATTCAGTTAGCTAGATCTCACTGCAGACCGTTCCTGCTGTACTATTTCTAATCTACTTCAGGCAGGCAGTTGATTCAGTTAGCTGCAGTTTATTTCATATATATATATATATATATATAGATATATATATATATCTATATATATATATACATATTTTATATATATATATATACAGTCAGACTGCTATATATATATATATATATATGTATCCACTGTATCCATTTTAGCTAGATCTCACTGCAGACCGTTCCTGCTGTACTGTTTCTATTTCTAATATACTTCAGGCAGCCAGTTGATTAAGTTAGCTGCAGTGTACTTCATATATATATATAGGCTTGTGTGTATATATATATTTTATATATATATATATATATATATATATATATATATATATATATATATATTTTTTTTATGTCTAGCCAAGCCTATACCTGACTTTAGGCCATTCCTGGTGTACTGTTCTTAGTAAACTTCAGGCGTTGTTTTGCTAATCTAATTGTACAGTACGTCTGGCCACCAAGGAGAGGCAGACGCTCACAGGCCTCTAAAAGAGGGCAAGCAGGCTCTGTGTCTACAGCCAACAGTGCTGTATCACACCGCAGCCAACTGCATCACACCGCAGAGTTCCGCATGTGCAGGGCGCTGCTGACTCCGCGCATTTTTCCAAAAGTTCTTTGGTGTGGGCCTTTTTTGAGAGGTGTGCAGCAGATTGCACCATTGCTGTTTGCAACATATGTCTGAAGCGTATCAAGCGTGGCCAGGGCTGGACTGGGACAAAAATTTGGCCCTGGACTTCATCCAGACCGGCCCACTTTGATAGGTTTCTCCCATGCCGGCCGGACAAACCCGCCCCCCCCCCCCAGCCGGCCAACCCTGATGGACACCCAAGCCCCCCCTCCCCCTTCACTAGCCATTAGCCGTTCTACTTTATTAGAGTAGAACGGCTGGTACCGGTGGGGAAGTTAGTCATTATTTCACCCGGGGCAAAGAATCAGTTTGTTGCCCCCCCTAATGGGACAAGATTAGGCAGAAGTGAGAAACTCCCAGGCCATAGCTGTTGAGTCAGCTGTCTGTCCCCTCCCCATGCTCCTTTTGGTCTGCCCATGCTCCTCTGCCCCCCCCTGTGCTCCTCTGGTCCTCCCCCTGCTTCTCTGTTCCCCCACATGCTTCTCTGTTCCCCCACATGCTACTCTGTTCCCCCCATGCTCCTCTGTACCCTCGTGCTTCTCTGGTCCCCCCTGTGCTCCTCTGGTACCCCCCCGCTTCTCTGGCCCCCCACGTGCTTCTCTGGTCCCCCGCATGCTTCTGCATTCCTCTCCCGATCTTCTGTTCCCCCCAGGCTGCTCTGGTACCCCTGTGCTTCTCTGGTCCCCCCATGCTTCGCTGGTCCTCCCCATGCTCCTCTATCCCCCCCCATGCTCCTCTATCCCCCCCATGCTCCTCTATTCCCCACATGCTGCTCTGGTCCCCTGTGCTCCTCTATTTTCCCCCCATGCTGCGCTGGTCCCCCATGTGCTCCGCTGGTCCCCATGTGCTCCGCTGGTCCCCATGTGCTGCACTGGTCCCCCATGTGCTCCGCTGGTCACCCGAGTGCTGCGCTGGTCCCCCACCTGCTCCTATGGTCCTCCATGTGCTCTGCTGGTCCCCCCCATGCTCCTCTCCCCCCCAATGCTGCTCTGGTCCCCGTGCGTCTCTATCCCCCCCCTTGCTGTTCAGGTCTCCATGCTCCTCTATTCCCCCCCCATGCTGCTCTGGTCCCCCATGCTCCTCTATTCCCCTTCCCCCATGCTGCTCAAATCCCCATGCTCCTATATTCCCCCCATGCTGCTCTGGTCCCCCATGCTCCTCTATTCCCCTTCCCCCCATGCTGCTCAGGTCCCCATGCTTCTCTATTCCCCCCATGCTGCTCTGGTCAGACCCCCTATGCTCCTCTATTCCCCTCCCCCCCCTTTGCTGCTCAGGTCCCCATGCTCCTCTATTCCCCATGCAGCTCTGATCCTCCATGCTCCTCTCTTCCCCCCCCATGCTGCTCTGGTCCCCCCACAGCGCTCACCTCCTCTTCCTGCCTAGTTATGAAGCGGACTGAATAATGACATGCTCCTCGGGAGTCGGCACTGAGATGCTCATCATACGATCCGGAAGGAGGGCTCAGGGCAGCCGCACACAGCTGTGACATAAGCTTCCTCGGCACTCGTTCTCCTGCTCTTTCCTTCCCCTGCTCTCCATCTAGATTCTCCACGGTAGCAGACAGGATGGAGAGTGGGGAAAGGAAAGAGCAGGAGAACAAGTGACGAGGAAGCTTATGTCACAGCTGTGTGTGGCTGCCCTGAGCCCTCCTTCCGGATCGTATGATGAGCTTCTCAGTGCCGACTCCCGAGGAGCATGTCATTATTCAGTCCGCTTCATAACTAGGCAGGGAGAGGAGGTGAGCGCGGCGGGGAGGGGGAGACAGAGGAGCGGAGGGGTGGTGGTCCGCTGTCACTGAAGCCGGCCCACTGAGCCATCGGCCCACCGGTGAAACTCGCGGTAGTCCCCAAGGCCAGTACATGCCTGAGCGTGGCCAAAACATATGCTTGACCAGACATATGTTGAGCTCCCATGCAGTCCGTTGGCAACAGTACTTAAAAGACCCACACCAGAGAACAAGGCGGACCTCTCCTTGCTCCTCATCAGCTGGGATCTCCAGCCCCACTATAACTTCAGTCCTCTCAGAGACCTGTACTTAGAGGAATGAAGGTGTAGAATTAGGTGTCCCAAGCACTTCCGGGCAATCTGCTAGCGGTACACCAACATCCGATTGTAGCAGGCAAATTTCCCTACCCCAGTTGCTAAACCGGCGAAAGAAATTCGGTCCCAGCCATCCACATGTTCAGCGGCTGAATGCTAGTTTGGCTAAATTGCTAGCACTCCAACTGCTGCCTTTTCAGCTGGTAGACTCTGCCCCTTTCAAGAATTTGTGGAATGTGCGGTACCTTAGTGGCAGGTTCCCAAACGCCAATTTTTTTCTCAGAAGGCCATTCCGGCTCTCTACCGACATGTGGAAGGCAATGTCTTGGCCTCGTTGGATAGGGCGGTCAGCAGTAAGGTGCATATTACCGCTAACTCATGGTCCAGCAGGTATGGACAGGGACGTTATCTTTCTTTCATGGTGCACTGGGTAACCCTGCTGGCAGCTGGGAAGGATGCAGGACAGGGTGCAGTATTGTTGGAGCTTGTTCCGCCAGCACGCCTCCAAAATGCTAGTAGTGGTGATTCTGCCACACCTCTCTCCTCCACCTCCTCTACTTCTTCTTCCTCTATGGCCTCTTTCTGTGCAGATTTGTCCTCGGAACCAGCTGTGCTCGGTAGGCGTTTTAGGGGCTACGCAAGCACTCAGGTAAAAAGATGGCATGCGGTGCTTGAGTTGGTCTGCTTAGGGGACAGGAGCCACACTGTGGCAGAGATTCTGTCAGCTCTGCAGGGGCAGGCTCAGAGGTGGTTGACGCCACGCCAGCTTCAGCCAGGAATGGTGGTTTGCGACAATGGCACCAACCTCCTCTCTGCCCTCCAACAGGGACACTTCACCCATGTTCCCTGTTTGGCTCACATCCTTAATTTGGTGGTGCAGCGGTTCTTGTGCAGGTACCCGGGCTTACAGAATCTCCTGAGGCAGGCCAGGAAAGTCTGTGGGCATTTCTGCCGGTCATATAATGCCAGTGCTCGGCTGGCTGACCTCCAAAAGGAATGCAACCTGCCCAAGAAATGCCTCATCTGTGACATGCCCACCAGGTGGAACTCAACGTTGGCAACACTGCAGTGGCTGCACATGCAGCAGAGGGCCATCAATGACTACCTTTTTTTTTGCCACGCCAGTTGCTCATGATCAAGGATGCATGCACTGTCCGGTCACCATTTGAGGAAGCCACGAGGATGGTGAGCAGTGACAGTGCCTGCATCAGTGATACTGTCCCTCTTGTCTACCTGTTGGAGCACATGCTGCATGGAATAATGGACAGGGCACTTGAGGCAAAACAGAGGGAGGAAGAGGAGGACTTGCTTACCTCTCAAGGCCCCCTTTATCCAGACAGTATTCCTGCAGGCCCGCCTATCACACAGGAAGAGGAGGAGGATTGTGTCAGCATGGAGGTGGAGGCTGGCACTCAGCATCAGCAGCAGTCTTCAAGGGATCGTTTTCAGGCCCTAGAAACCCATGGATTTGTACGTGGCTGGCAGGAGGTGGCTGCGGATCAAGTCATCCTCAGTGACCCAGAGGACTCTGGACTGATTGCCTCAGCAAACTTATGCTGCATGGCCTCCCTTATCCTGCAAAGCCTACGAAATGACCCTCGGATTTGTGGTATCAAGGAGAGGGATCAGTATTGGCTGGCAACCCTTCTTGATCCACGTTACAAGGGTAAGGTGGCAGAACTTATCCAGCCGTTGCAGAGGGAGCAGAAGATGAAACATCTTTGGGAGGCCTTGCAGAAAGGTTTGTGCAATGCGTTTCCAGAGCCTGGGAGGTTACAATTTCCTAGTCTTCCTGTACAACATGTTGCTGAGGCTTCGGTCAGTCACAGAAGGAGTGGTGGAGAAGGTGGCCATCTGACCAATGCGTTCAGACAACTTTTTTAGTCCGCAGTCCCAAGGTCTGATTGGTTCCAGCAACCATCTCCAGCGTCTGTTGTACATGGTACAGGAATACCTAGGGGCAAGATCAGACTTGGAGACCTTTCCAACTGAAAATCCACTGGGTTACTGGGTCTTGAGGATGGATCACTGACCAGAGCTTGCACAGTATGCAATTGAGCTACTGGCCTGTCCTGCATCCAGCGTTCTTTCGGAATGCACATTCAGTGCCGCTGGAGGCTTTGTAACCAATCACAGAGTCGGTTGATCGGCTCACATTCATAAAAATGAATCAGTCTTGGATCACCAGCTACCAAGCACCTGATGCTGATGTAACCAACTAATTATTTTATGAATGTGAGATTCCTTGAAGACTGCCTATGCTGATGCTGAGTGACTATCCTGTTATGCTGAATGACTATCCTATTCCTCCTCAATGTACACGTTGAGAGATTCTAAGAACATTTTTATTCTGGGCACCACCACCAGTGGCTAAGGCCCCTGTTTAACTGGGGCGTGTAATTACAATTTTTGCTGTAATATTGTGCAACAGGGCTTGTTCCTGCGCTCAACAAGAGTATCTGTGATGGGTTGCAGTGTTGTGGCACCGCCACCACTGCCCAAGGCCCCATTTTTCTGCCCCTATTTAAAAGGGACGTGTAATTACAATTTTTGATCAAATATTTAACAGCAGGGCTCATTCATGTGCTCAACAAGAGTATCTGTGAGGGGTTGCAGTGTTGTGGCACCACCACCACTGCCCAAGGCCCAATTTTTCTGCCCCTGTTTAACAGGGACGTTTAATTACAATTTTTGATCAAATATTTAACAGCAGGGCTCGTTCATGTGCTCAACAAGAGTATCTGTGAGGGGTTGCAGTGTTGTGGCACCACCACCACTGCCTAAGACCCAATTTTTCTGCCCCTGCTTAACAGGGGCATGTAATTACAATTTTTGATCTACTATTTCACAGCAGGGCCCATTCCTGCGCCCGCCAAGAGTAACTGAGAGCTTACAGTGTTGTGGCACCACCCCCACACCACCACCAAAGGCCCAATTTTTCTGCCCCTGTTCAACAGGGGCATGCAATTACAATTCTTGATATAATATTTCACAGCAGGGCCCGTTCCTGCGCTCAACAAAAGTATCTGTGAGGGGTTGCAGTGTTGTGGCACCACCACCAGTGCCTAAGGCCAAATTTTTCTGCCCCTGTTTAACAGGGGCTTGTAATTACAATTTTCAATCTAATATTTCACAGCAGTGCCTGCTCCTGTGCTCAACAAACAGGGGCATGTAACTACAATTCTTGATATAATATTTCACAGCAGGGCCCGTTCCTGCGATCAACAAGAGTATCTGTGAGGGGTTGCAGTGTTGTGGCACCACCACCACTGCCTAAGGCCCAATTGTTCTGCCCCTGTAATTACAATTTTTGATCCAATATTTCACAGCAGCACCTGTTCCTGCGCTCAAAAAAAGTATCTGTGAGGCTTTACAGTGTTGTGCCACCACCACCACACCACCGCCTAAGGCCCAGTTTTTCTGCCTCTGTTTAACAGGGGGATTTAATTACAATTCTTGATATAATATTTCACAGCAGGGCCCGTTCCAGCGCCCAGCAAGAGTAACTGTCAGGGTTTACAGTGTTCTGGTACCACCAACACCCAATTTTCTGCAGAGTATATAGGGCAGGCCGTATAGTATATACGGGCGGTCCCCTATTTTCAAAAATCCAACTTACAAACGACTCCTACTTACAAACAGAAGGAGACAACAGGAAGTGGGAGGAAATCTACCGCTAGGAAGGGAAATTCTCTCCTTTAAGAGTTAATATGGGAAAAAGGTGTCTCCTCCACTGATTTATCACCAATCCTTGTTTCCCTTAAAAACCCAAAATTTTCAAAATCCAATTGTCATTGGGACAGAAAGTGAGGTGAAATCTTCTGAACAGGGGCAAGGACAGCAAAACAAATGTTACAGGGGTGATAACCCTTCCCTATGTTTTCCAAAAAGCTTTAAAATAGATTTTTTGGCTGCAGCTACACTTACAAAATGTACCTGTTCCAAATTACAAACAGATTCTACATAAGAACAAACCTACAGTCCCTGTCTTGTTTTCACAGCCTGTATACTGCTGTTCAGAGTATATAGGGCCTGGGGGCCCAACGCCTTTTCTTTTTTTAATTTGGGTGCGGGGTTCCCCTTAATATCCATACAAGACCCAAAGGGCCTGGTAATGGGCTGGGGGGGTGCCCATGCCGTTTCTCTCACTGATTTTCATCCATATTGCCGGGACCCGACATTACATTAAAGCCTCAAGCAGTTTATAATTACTTTTATTCCTTTAGAAATGTCATTTTGTGCAGGGACTGTTCTAAGCATGGGAAACATGCGCCACTTTACAGGCATACTATTGACACCCCCCTGGTACGATATTTAAAGGAATATTTCACTTTTATTTTTTCATTTTAAGCATCATTAAAATCACTGCTCCCAAAAAAAACTTAAGTTTTTAAAACTTTCTTTTCCATTGATACATGTCCACTGGGGCAGGACATGGGACCCCAAACCCTTTTTAGGACAATAACTTGAATATTAGCCTTTAAAATTCGCACTTTTGATTTCTTACGTTCGAGTCCCATAATCTTTAACGGTGTTCGATTGTTCGCGCAAACTTTCGGTCCATTCGCATTTTCTGGATGCGAACCGAACCGGGGGGGTGTTCGGCTCATCCCTAAGACATCACAACTGCCTAGGGGCTGAGTGGGAAAAAACACTCTAATATTTGTATAATTACCTCTTCATCGCTGACTAATGCTCTGATCGCACCAGTTAAAAGCTGTCTTTGCTTTTGCTTTCTATATAGGTTAGAAACAGAGATTTTAGTTGCATACACATGCAAATGCAAGGTCCCTCTGATAAGTATGGTCCATAACTCTAAACTATACTTGAGTTTCCCAAATGTGAGAGAATACCTTTTTGTAATTTGGGTATAAAAATTGAGCTGAGGTTAGGGTTTGTGGGAAAAAAAAAATGCTTATGCTCATAAAAGCTCAAAAAAGCTCAATAAAAATGTGCAAAAGAGCACAAAAAACATAATCTTCTTCAAGCTTTTAGGCAAAGAAATAAAAGTTCAAATGTAAAACCAGATTTTTTTTTTTTTGATCTGCATTGCGCGTGAGCCCTAAGGGACACCATTTGAGTCTGTGAAGGTAACAGCATCATCATATACAAATAACACTACACAGTGATATTTTTCGCACAATGCACTTGGAGGCGGGAATTCTTTTAGGCTTGTTCATATTAATTTCATAAAGGTCCCTCTATAGGCACATCTCTGTTAATGTAAACAAAAAGCACAGACCTTTTATTCCTAATTAATAATTGTAATGGGTAGATGTTTATTTAAGCTATAGATGCATGGTTGGTTGAGCAGTAGTCACATGAACAAGTCAAGTGTTAGATGACTTTTCAACTGTCAGACCTTATAAGGTTTTAAGTGAAGTCATCACTACCCAAATTACTTGAAACATTTTACTTCAAGTCACAAAGCCTATTGCATCATAAGGGATTTTTCTTTAAAGGAATTAACAATTTGATATCTACTTGGTTTTTCATGTGCTATGTCATGTTTAACCACTTGCCTACTGGGCACTTCCACTCTCTTCCTGCCCAGGCCAATTTTCAGCTTTCAGCGCTGTCATAATTTGAATGACAATTGCACGGTCGTGCAACACTGTACTCAAATGATTTTTTTTTTCATACAAATAGATCTTTCTTTTGGTGGTATTTAATCACTGCTGGTTTTTATAATTTTTTACAAAAAAAAGAAAGAAGATGGAAAATTTTGAAAAAAAAAAGTTTTTCTTAGTTTCTGTCAGTACATTTTGGAAATAAGTAATTTTTCTCCTTCACTGATGTGCGCTGATGAGGAGGCACTGATGGGCACTGATGAGGTGGCACTTATGGGCACTGATGAGGCAGCACTGAAGGGCACTGATTAGGTGGCACTGATGAGGAGGCAGGCACTAATATGCCACACTGATTTGCCATGATAGGTGGCACTGATATGTGGCATTGATGGGCACTGATAGGTGACACTGGTGGGCACTGATAGGTGGCACTGATAGGCGGCACTGATGGGTGGCACTGATGGGCAGCACTGATGAGCAGGCACTGATGAGCACTAAAAGGTAGCACTGACTGGCATCACTAATGGGCACTGATTGGGGTCACTGATTGGTGTCACTGATGAGCACTCTGCGAGGAGATGCCACTGATCGTCTCTCCTCGCCACACACTCTGTCAGTGTGAGTCGAGGAGAGCGATAAATGGCACTTCCACAGTTACATGTGACCGTCTGTGATTGGACACAGCTGATCACATGGGTAAAGAGCTGTGTCATCGACTCCAGAGATCAGAGGCGCACAAGAGCGGCTGTTCTGGGGTGCTGTCATTTGGCCCAGGACGACAGCCACATCACTCTGCCATTATTTGATGGTGGGCGGGCGGGAAGTGGTTAAGCTACTTTGGTGCTGATAACAGTTAAATGGTAACTCCACATTTGTGGGGGGAAAAAAATCAAATAAAAAAATACCATAGACAAATGATAAACAAACCATTTTGTAATGGAATGTTATTTATAATGATCTTTCCTTTTCGATTGCAACACTGTAATTTTATGTTAAAATTTAACTCAATATGGCAACCTGGAGACGTTTTGTACACAATTGGTGTACAGAATTCCCCGCAGAAATGTCATTTCCTGCTTGTGTGATTGGCTTACTGATTTTCCCAGAAGTCTGCATAAAGGTACAAATCCGATTTTAGGCATCCTCTACAACAAAAAATTACATTTTTGTGAGATACTCCCAAAGGGTTAATCACTTCTAAAGGGATGCAGACCATGTATTTTCCTCATTAGAACACTGCAATTGCATCAGCTGATTAAAGGGGTTGTAAAGGCAGAAGGTTTTTTTATCTTAAAGTGGAGTTCTGCTGAAAAAAAAAAAAAAAAATTAAGTCAGCAGCTACAAATACTGCAGCTGCTAACTCCCAGAAGACAGAGGGGGGACAGTGGAGGGGCCAGACATGGCATAGATCGCTGCAGATTCTGCGGCGATCTATCGCCCGAAATGGTTGCAAATACCTGTATTAGACAGGTATCTGCTCCCCCCTGAAAGGTGCCAAATGTGTGCAGCAGCACCTCTAATACTTACCTGAGCCCCCTCTCTGCCCAGCGATGTCCACGAGTGTCTCAGTCATCTAAGATTCTCATTCCTGATTGGCTGAGACACAGCAGTGGCACCATTGGCTCCTGCTGCTGTCAATCAAAGTCAGCTAACCAATTAGGGGAGAGAGGGATCAGGCCGGGTTGGGGCTCTGCGTCTGAATGAATACAGGAAGCTGTGACTCAACTCGGGTGCCCCCATAGCAAGCTGCTTGCTGTGGGGGCACTGAACAGGAGGGAGGGGCCAGGATTACAGAAAAAGGACCCGAGAAGAGGAGGATCCGGGCTGCTCTGTGCAAATCCACTGCAACAGAGCTGGTAAGTATAACAGATTTATTATTTTTATAGGGAAAAGAAATGAGACTTTACAATCACTTTAATAATGAAAAAGTCACTCCCATTCACATTCACTTTAGAGATAACAAACAGCTATTTCTTTGGAGCAGAAACTGGTTTGACTGAGTAACAAAAACTTTTTTTAAATCCCTGCAATGTACATTGCAGAGATTTTAAATCTAATCATGCTAAATGCATGCTAAAATCAGTAGAAAAATATAACTATCCAAGTCTGGTGTGTATATGATATATTCTACAGATTCTGTGCTTATTGTAAAAACATTATGCCATTGGTTGTGCTTACCATCATGTTATGCATGGAAACTGAAACAAGACAAGACAGAATGGTGCATGAGAGGACACACTAATAAAACAACTAAAAGTCTATAAAGTCCAGGGAGTATAAGTATGCAGCATTAGTGGCAGCTCCCTTGAGAGCGAAGCAGTCTCTGGAAGGACAATGGGAGAAAAGCAAGGTGCGCCAAAAACTCACAGTGTGAGTAGCCATTTGGCTGATTTTAATTAAATATACCATTCGTTGCATCTTCTGCTGCACTTAGTTTTTGGTGCACCTTGGTTTTCTCCCATTGCATGGAATTTGAGACTCTTTGGACCAGTTAACATGTGATGTAATGTTATTGAGCTTGATGCTTTAGGAGCACTGCAAGCCTTCAAAAAAATTGTATTTAAAGCAGAGCTCCACCCAAAAGGGGAAGCTCTGCTTGTTCACACACACACCCCCACTGACACATTTGGCACTGTTTGAGGGGGGGGGGGAGCATATACCTGATTTTGACAGGTACCCGCTCCCACTTCCTGGTAAGATCGCCACACAGCGATCTACATCATTTGTGACCCCTCCTCCTTCCCCCGCTGCCTTCTGGGACACACAGAGATCCTAGAAGACGATTGTATACGTGCAGGAAAAGATCTGGACAGCCGCACTCAGGAATGAGCAAATAAAATCTTCTTTATTCAAAACGTGGCATAAGATTAGTACATGACACCACTGGAGCAATACAGCTTAGCTGCTAATGCGTTTCACGCCGCTAGTGCGGCTGTCCAGATCTTTTCCTGCACGTATACAATTGCATCAGCAATTGCCAGCACCTGGAGCTCTCACCTTTTCACACAGTGGAGAACAGGAGATTTGAGCCTGAATAGCCTGGAGCGGTGGTAACTATCTTTGTTTGATCCTAGAAGACGATGGGACCATTCAGAAAGTGCAGTGCGACTCACAGATGGGCAGTAGGAAACAGGCTGTGAAGCCGCAAGGCTTCACTTCCTGTTTCTCTTACTACAGATGCCAGCGCCTGCACCCAAAGCCAATTGACGAATCGGCTAGGGGTGTCGACATTGCGGGATCCTTGGACAGGTAAGTGTCCTTATATTAAAAGTCAGCAACTACAGTATTTGTAGCTGTTGACTTTTAACTTTTTTTGTTTACAGACTAGAACTTCACTTTAAATAAAAAAAAGCAACGTAATCTTCCCTCTTCAAACAGCACCATCCAAGCATGCAGACTTGAATCCCTGTGGCTAGTGGGCGAGGGGTCAAAGAACATGGCCCTGTTATAAAATGACACCAACCCATTTGCCCTACATTTGCTCTACAGTGTATTTTGAATCTCTCTTTGTGTTTACAGTACCATGTATAGACAAATAATGACAAGTAGGAATGTCATCTTCCCCTCAATAATTAAAGCAGCTATGTAATGTACTTGAAAGGCCATAGTACATACTTATCTCTTGCTGCCTGCACTGTCAAAAGCCACTCTTAAATGTCATCTGAAATTTCAGCTGACATGTATTCTTCCAATAATCCTGCTCCTGTGTACCCCATTGTGCGAAGTGGTTTCTTCTGCCAACCTTCTTCTCGCTATAGGACACAGGAGTAATGTAGGAGTTGAAGGGAGAAATTACTTCAGCATACAAGTCCTCTTCATTACAGTGGTGTTTGTTGACAAAGACAGTGAAAGGGTGTATTTACTATCTTCCTTGAAGGCTGGGTTCACACTGCAGTATGGAATGGCTCACAGCAGGGGTCCGGTGGATCCCTGTTCACCATTTCAGGTCCAGTTTCAGTCCAAATTTTTGACTAAATTCAGGCCTGAAATGAACCAGAAGACGCATAGGACACCTGTCCATTCGCCCTGGAGCCACTCTGGAGATGTGTGAACCAGCTCCATTGAGAGCTGGTCACAATCTCCTGACATGCGAATTGGATGCGGGGAAACCCACATCCTATTCACAATAGTGTGAACCCAGCCTCAAGTGTAAGTTGATTTTTAGCAATTTTTTACAAAAATCCCTTATTGGAATTCCAGATCCCAGAAATAGTGCATACCAGTGGTCCTCATTTTAACCACTTCCCTACCCGCCCATAGTCATATGACGTCCACAGATGGGATCTCCCATCCTGGGTGGACGTCATATGACGTCCTGGGATTCCCGGCCGTCTAGGGGGCGTGCGCGCGCCGCCGGGAGCGCGCACGCGCCGCGTTCCTCGGGACCCGGTGCGTGTGCCCGGCGGCCGCGATGTCCGCCGGGCACCCGCGATTGCCTGTTAACCGGGCCGGCATGTGGATCTGTGTGTGTAAACACACAGATCCACAGCCTGTCAGCTCTGAGGAGAGCGATCTGTGTTCCCAGAACGGAGGAACACAGATCGGTCTCCTCCCCTAGTGCGTCCCCTCCCCCTTCAGTTAGAATCATTCCCTAGGAAACATATTAACCCCTCCCCGCCCCCTAGTGGTTAACCCCTTCACTGCCTGTCACATTTACACAGTAATCAATGCAATTTTATAGCATTGATCGCTGTATAAATGTGATTGGTCCCAAAAATGTGTCAAAAGTGTCCGATGTGTCCGCCATAATGTCGCAGTCACCAAAAAAAATCGCGATCGCCGCTAAAAAAAATAAAAAAATATTTTTTTTTTAAAAATGCCATAAATCTATCCCGTATTTTGTAGAGCTATAACTTTTGCGCAAACCAATCAATATACGGTTATTGCGATTTTTTTTTACCAAAAATATGTAGAAGAATACGTATCGGCCAAAACTGAGGAAAAAATTTGTTTTTTAAAAAAAAATTGGGATATTTATTATAGCAAAAAGTAAAAAATATTGTGTTTTTTTCAAAATTGTCGCTCTTCTTTTGTTTATAGCACAAAAAATAAAAACCGCAGAGGTGATCAAATACCACCAAAAAAAAGCTCTATTTGTGGTGAAAAAAAGGACGTCAATTTCTTTTGGGTACAACGTCGCACGACTGCGCAATTGACGTTTAAAGTGCGACAGTGCTGAAAACTAAAAATTGGCCTGGGAAGGAAGGGGGTGAAATTGCACGGTATTGAACCAGTTAAAATGCTGCTCCTGCTTTATTTTAAATATGCAGCCCTGGGGACTCCTTTACAGAAACTGCTAGCCCCTCAATCCACTTCATCCTGCCATTCGCAGGATGGGCTGGACACTACAAGTGTTAGTGTGCACCCCTAGTGGGCTAGCGATAGGACGGAGGGTGATCGAGGGGCCATCAGTTTCTGTTTAGAGACCCCCGCGGCTGCATACATAGGAAGGAAAGGAAAGCAGGAGCAGCATTTTAATATAAGGATTGGTATGTACTATTTATGGGATCCAGAATTGCATAGGAGAATATTTGTAAAAAGTTACCAACGGTGAACTTACATGTTACGTATTTTGCTTTAAATTGTTAGCACAAACAAGCGTAGTTGCAAAACAAATAAAAAAATTGCATTGATTTATTAAATAATGAAAATGTTTAATAATAAAATTGTATATTTATTAAAACTGTAAAAATGAAAGGTAAGCTAAACAATAAATAAGTGACTTACACTAAAAACCATTACTAATGTATCTATTTTACATTATAATAATGCCCCTAAAATTATTCCAAAACATCTATGTGATGTGATACCTATTCGGTAGAACAATTGGAGTCTTATGATTATCTACTTTTTCTGCATATTTCTCACACTTAAATGATTCAAATCATCAAACAAATTTTAATATTACACAAAGATAACCCAAGTAAATCCAAGATGCAGTTTTTAAATTATTATTTCATTTATTAAGGGAAAAAAGCTGTTCAAACCTGCCGGGCCCTATGTGAAAAAGTAATTGCCCCCTTCCTTGCTGAATCATGAATGAACTGTGGTCAACCACAATTTTTTGGAACGCTGAATTAAATTTCACTAGCCACACCCAGGCCTGATTACTTACCTGTTGAATCAAAAAATCACATAAATAAAAGCTGTCTGACAAAGATAGTCTAATCTGTCTAACAGATCACAAAAAGCCACACATCTAAAAAAAAAATCAAGAACAGATTAGAAACAAAGTAATGTACATGTATCGGTCTAGGAAGGGTTTCAAAGTAATTTCTAATGCTACTTACAGACGATCGGAATTTCTGACAACCAAACCGTGGATTTATTTCCGACGGATGTTGGCTCAAACTTGTCTTGCATACACACGGTCACACAAATGTTGTCGGAAATTCCGAACGTCAAGAACGCGGTGACGTACAACACATACAACAAGCCAAGAAAAATTAAGTTCAATAGCCAGTGCGGCTCTTCTGCTTGATTCCGAGCATGCATGAAATTTTTTGTGTCGGAATTGTCTACACACGTTCGGAATTTACAACAATGGATCTTGTTGTCGGAAAATTTGAGATCCAGCTCTCAAACATCTGTTGTCGGAAATTCCGACAGCAAATGTCCGATGGAGCCTACACATGGTCGGAATTTCCGACAACAAGCTCACATCGAACATTTGTTGTCGGAAATTCCGATCGTGTGTACGCGACATAAGGATTTGGAACAATAGTGAACCATGGGGGGAGCCATTGTCCACAAATGGAGATAACTTGGAACAGTGGTGAACCTTCCCAGGAGTGGCCGGCCTACAAAAGTTACTCCATGAGCATGACGATGAGTAATTCAGGAGGTCATAAAAGAGCCCAGAACAACAGCTAAAGAACTGCAGGCCTCACTTGCCTCAGGCAACATCAGTGTTCATGATTCAACAATAAGAAAGAGACTGGGCAAAAATGGCATTCATGGGAGAGTTTCAAGGCCAAAGCCACTGCTGACCAAAAAGAACACAAAGGCTCATCTCACATTTAACAAAAAAGATCTTGATTATCCCCAAGACTTTTTGGCAAATATTCTGTAGACTGATGAGACAAAAATTTTACTTTTTGGAAGGTGTGCATCCTATTACATCTGGCATAAAACTAATACAGAATTTCATAACAAGAACATCATACCAACAGTCAGAAATGGTGGTGGTAGCGTGATGGTCTGGGGCTGCTTTGCAGCTTCAGGACCTGGATGACTTACCATAATTTAAGGAACCATGAATTCTGAGCTCTACCAGAAAATCCTAAAGGAGAATGTCCGGCTATCAGTTCATGACCTCAAGCTCCAGTGCACATGGGTTATGCAGCAGGACAATGATCCGAAACAGCAGGTCCACCTCCAAATGGTTCAAACAAAGCAAAAGTTAGCTTTTGGAGTGGCCTAGTCAAAGCCTGGACTTAAATCCAATTGAGATGCTGTATCATGACCTTACACAGGCTGTTCATGCTGAAAAACCCTCCAATGTGGCTGAATTAAAAAAATTCTGCAAAATAGAGTGGGCCAAAATTGCTTCACATCAATGTGAAAGACTCATTGCCAGTTATCGCAAACGCTTGATTGCAGTTGTTGCCGTCATTTAAAAACTGCATTTTGTAGTTGCTCAGGCTATCTTTGTGTAATAATAAAATTTGTTTGATGATGAGTCATTTAAGTATGACAAATATGCAAAAAAAATAAAAATCTGAAAGGGGGCAAATACTTTTTCACACAACTGTATATGTCCTAGTTGTACTTATTGTATGTTACGTGTGTGGGGGAGAAATCGGTTTAATGTATCTCTTTACATTTTACTTACCTTTAACTGTTAGTTGCAATCTGTAATTTAAGCAGTCTCACTAGTGTTCTTAAAATATTCTGCATGCTGCATTTGTGTGTGTATTGATCTACAGTGTTCTATTCAAGTCAATTTAATGGAGACCTTTAACACCACACAATGGCATGTCTGGATTGCTTGGTAATGCACATCAAGTTGCATGCTGTACTGCATGCCTTTTCAACACATATGTTGCAAACAAGCCCTAAGGAACCAGCATCTTATGCTTATTTCCAATGGTTTGCAAGCTTTTGGACCGAATCACAAACAGGTACAGGCTAAGGATCAGTAACCATGAAATCAAACAACTGGAGGTGAAAAATCAATAACACCGTTTTGTTAACAAATTGCTAATTTTACCAAACCATAGGCCCAATAGGAGGGGTTGGTTTGTTTTCAAAGATGGCGTATGCAAGCCCTGTTTTATTTATCTTGTGATTTGCTCTGCAATTTTTGTTGTATTGTAGATGTTTAAGGTACAGAAGGAAAGCATATGGGTTGTTACCCAGTTGCATGCCTGTTATTTTATGTCCTTAACAATTTTCCATAAATTGATCATAAGGGGGCAATCTAAAAATATATTAAGAATAGTACTGGGGTTTGTTTGCATCACCAACATAAGGGAGATGATTCTGTAAAATAATTTCCTAGTATTTAATGTACTGTGTCTATATAAAGCTGGAGTAAAACTTATGACGTGCATAGACATTTTGTGGTGCAGCATATATTCAGGTGCATCCTAGTGTGGCATATTAATGTGTATCTTACACAGCATGTACACATAGGAAGTGTTGATGCCACATGTACAGTTCTCCTTCAGGTGGCTCTGACAAGGGGCAACAGTTTATACCAATGGTTCCCATGTTACTATCAAATGACCAAACCTGTGGTCACACAATGAGAAAACTGATTTCCTATCGGTTGATAGTCTCACTTAAATGGGTTGACACTAGCTAGTAGTTATTTTACTTTGCAGTCCCCTATCAGGTCCAATGCCTATACTTCCAATGGCTTGAAATTAGACCGATTTTGACAAATGAGATGGAGCCATTTTCTGTTACCTTTTCCTGACAACCTCCTCTGTACAACCTTCGTCTTGAAATTTTGCCCAGCACTTCCTGAACTTTACTCCCTATTGACTTGAATGGGATCATACTCCAACAGCAAAGAAGCAGCTTCAGTCAAGTTTATAAGGATCATCAGGCAAAATTTAAGAAAGAAACCTGTAAATACCAGATGATACTGCTACCACCAAGAAGGGGTAAGGTGAGGGGGAATGGAAAGTTTTTAATAACTGTCTTGCGTTGTGGGTGTTGTGACAGACTCCTGTCACCCTGACTGTGTATTTCCGTCAGAGCTGCTTCCATGCCTCTGGAACACAGATACAAGGTATTATAGCTGAAAATTGCTCCTAGGAACTGGATGACACTAGGTTAGGTGCAAAGAGGAACAACTTTATTGAACAGAAATACAGATTTTTATACACTTCAAAAATAGGGACAGTCACCACATTAACAATGCAAACTTCAAACAGCAATCCAATTAACAGATAACAATGATGCAAACAATGCTAACTTCAAAAAGTAATCTAATTAACAGCCAGCTAATTGACCAGTAAGCTAATGAATAGCTAGGCACCTAGGCAAGCCTTGAATAGTCAAGGAGTGCCCACCCCAGACTGTCCTGCAACAGTTCTCCAGCATTCAAGAAGACCCAGGGCTGTCAAAATCTCATTACCCAACTTTCTTTTCACATCCATCTTCTCACTGAATTTTAAGTTGGCAAAGACCATCATGGCTTCCTTGACTGTTAAATGTGGTAATAACATGTCAGCTTGCATTATATAACAGAATATCTTCCTGAATGCTCGTAGCTCCCTCAAATGCCAGGGCCCATAGTCAGAAGGCAAGAGGCTACCCTGCAGTCCCCTGCAAAAGCCCCTGTCCTGGTTGGGTCTGTCACAGGTGATAAACACTTTGTAGTTTGAAACAGCATATTATGAAAATAGGCTTAAGGAGTTGATGCCACAGACAAGCCAAAGGAAGGGGCAGAATAACAAAATAGGCAAGAAGAGTTCAAGGTTGAATGACATGAATGAAGTTTAAAGCCAGACATAGATGGTTTGAACCATATATCAGCAGGCTGAATATACCCAAGTTGAATGATCAGCTAGCCTGTCGGATTTTACATGAGATTATTGCTAGTGGCAATAAGGGTTACACCAGGTGGTGAAAAAGCAACACAACACAGTAAAAACTGTGTTCTCCTGTTGGGAATGAGAGTAAACACAATGGCTCCACGGAAGGGATTCCCCCATCAACTGACTGTGTTGATGGGGGAATTGAACAATCCCCCCAAGGGTTGCAGGAAAGAAAATTGCTCCATCTATGGCCAGCTTTAAGCAAGACAAACAGATAATGTACAGACAAGGCTAAAATCCAAGATGTCTAGTGATTAGGATGCCTAGTGATCCAAGATGTCTAGTGATTAGGAACACAAACTGGCCAAAATTCCACAATGCTCTTGAGAATCATTCAAGATATTGCTTAGGGCTCAGGGAAATATAAGTGGCACAAGCAGCCAAGACAGTATAAACAGAGAAAATACATATACCAGACATACAAAAAATTCAGCCAGGGGTTCCATAGTTTGATGAGCAGTTAGAGTGTATAAAAGCAGAGATGTCTCCAGTCTAACTCCAGCTAAATCCTTTTACCTCCCAATACTGGTAAACAGCCATAAATTTGTATTCCATTTGTTTATGTATTATGTCAAGTATGCTAATGAAATGATAACTGTACTTTAGTTACAGTTATCTTTCAAATACACCTCAGCTTGTAGGCAGGCAATAGTTACCGCTGCCCCAGCTGGAACATTGAGAGGTAATTGTGTTCCCATTTTTTCTTTTGACAGGCTTTACTGGGTCCATGTGTTATAAAAGTAACAGGGGTCTGAGCCCAGGGATGGACCTAGGGGGTTCTTGCTGTTGTTCTGCTGAATTCTGGAAATCCAGTGATGTGCCAAATTCGGAATAAAAGCACACACAGGTTGGACTGAATGGACTTGTGTCTTTTTTCAACCTCACCAGTTATGTAACTATGGAGTTCCCACTACCCAGGAGGATTGCTGGAGCTAATAGACCCTCCTGAACACACTGACTTGCCAAGAATGGACTCTTTCCTATGAATGTAAGCTTGGGCAGCCACAAGCCTGAAGTTAAGGATAAGGAGTGTTAGGGAAGAAACTGCACTTTCTGTTGAACTATTACCTGTGAATGTCATCATGCTGAAATATTTAAGTAAAACTTTTGAACCTTTGCTTTTGCCTGGTCTTAAGTTACTCAAGGAGTGTAATGCAAGTAACCAGCACTTATAGTCTACAGTCGGGTCACTAAACACATTGGGGTATGAAGTTAACGGTACAAGAGTTATTACAATATGAAGATAAAGTGGTTACCAAGGGTGACAAAGGTTTCTCTAGCAGCCTGTTGTAAGCGTGTACATGTGGCAGGTGAGATAGCTTCTTGCACTCCTTCAGCAGCGATCTACCTCCATAGCAATGGGAGTAGATCTACACTGCCTGGTCCTCAGCCTGTACACAGGTACAGAGGAGGAAGAGTTAAGTGAAGTGTGCATATAGAGTCCGCGCTAGGTGCACAGAGGGACCCCATACCTTTATTGGGGGTGAATTAGTGATGATACGCTGGACAGGTGCAAAGCGCAAGAGCTCTGTGTGTCCCTCCTAAGTACACAAGTGACCGTGGTGATGTACAGAAACATTGTGAGAGTTTATTAGAGATCATTCGGTTGTTCCATTAAAAAGGTACCCAATGTGTAAGGGATTGACCCTAATCAAAGTTCCTAGTGTAGCGCAGAAGAACCCATCCCATGGTAGGCCTCTCATGGGACCCTTGCTTGGTGCACAACAAGGAGGGAAATATGGAGGAAGTACCACTCGCCTATCCTACAAGCTACCCTCCTATATGTTATGTTACCTGTCCCCACTCCTCTAGGATCTAGGATGTCAATTATTTTCTCCCAGTGCTTTATGGCTTTTTAACAGGAATAAGTGAAAATTAAGCAGAGCTCGACTGGACATACAGCAAATATCACAGATGTTCATAGACAGGTAAATATGAGATTTGGTGGAGTTAATGGGGGAAGGAGTATTTAAATGATAATTTTAGTAAAGATTTTGTTTCAATTACTTCTACTTCTGTCTGATTCTATGAAAATTTTGATCGCTTGTCGCACAATAAACTACACAACCAAATAAGTAATTTTGCCTAATATGGAGTATACATTTTTTCACATTAAGAAACAATTATAGACAAAAAAAGAAAATATGTGTTATTGTATTACAACTATACACGTTGAAATGTTTTTTTTTCCTTTATTGCCTTTTGTAGATATTCATTTACATTGGCACATATAGATACAGATTAATTGACGTAAGTAAAAGTGATTTATACATGGGTAAAAACCTTGGATAGAAGTTATTTGTGCAATAACTATTCAACTATAACAGGATGTGGTGGCATCAAACAACAAGAATTTACCAGTTGCTACTTGTAATCTCTTATATGAATTACGATTGACAATGAGACACAATTATTTCCCAGCCATAGATAGGATGTATTTTATCCATTGTTTGAATTTTTCCAAGACTAACATAACAGCAGGTAAAACATTATTTAGCAATATAAACTCAAGCACCCTGAGAAATTTCACAGAATATAAAGAATTTGGGTCAAGAAAGTACTGCTGGTGACTCATTTAGGAAATAAAAAAAAACATTTTCAACTCAACATCAGTGGAAAATTTATTTTCATTATCAGGTTGAGTCTGATATCTTACAGTGTATTTTTTTCAATATGAAAAGCACCTTCAATGTTATCTAATAGTTATTTGCTTTGTGATACAGTATATCTTTATTAATGATTGCTTCACATTGCATTAAATTACAAGGTGGTTTATGTTCAAAACAGAACAGTCTATGGTAAAATTTTGATCCTAGAAGACATTAGACCGATTCTCCAAAGAAGTGGAGAATGAACATTTAAAGGTATGCTATGTCCATTGATCCAATCATATTCAAAGCAAATCATGTTTTTTTTCAAGTATTCAAATGGAATATAGCTTTGCTTTATTCACTAAACAAATGAGCATTCATTTTGGAAACATTAAGCATACAACATTCAATTACCAGCTCTAGAAATTTTACATTTGGCACTAAGAAATAATTGGCCAATATGAGCTCTTACATGTGGTTAATACATCCCTGTTAGGTTTTTTAAAAACTGCACCAGAAATCACCTTTCAGGCATTTTTCCTATTGCAAGTTACTTCAGCATTCAACACTTCTGGGAATGTCGGATGTGTCGTCCTTCCCTCCTCAGAACTCATCAGTGGTGTAAAGGTTGGAGGAGAGGCAAGTCAAGTCCAGACATGTCGAATGCCAAAGAGATGGGCAGAGGCTGCAGTGCTGGAACTGGAGAAAGGTAGGAAACAGCCACCAGGTGAGAGGTGAGTATACTAGCTCTTCTCTTGCAGGGAACTTTCACCTGAAGTTGAACCTAACAGGATTTCTTTAACAACTTGACCCCTGGAAGTCTTTACCCCCTCCATGACCAGGGCATTTTTTGCTATTTAGCACTGTGCTAATTTAGCTGGCAATTGCGCAGTCATGCAATACTGTACGCAAATGACATTTTTATAATTTACACACAAAAATATTTTCTCAGTTCTGTTATAAGAACATATCCAAAAAAAAATCTAAATTCTTCATACATTGAGGCCAAAATGTATTCTGCTGCATGTCTCTGGTAAAAAAAAGGCTCAATAAGTGTATTTTAATTGGTTTGAATTGAAATTTACCCAGCTATAGATGCTATATTGGCGGTGATCAACAACTTATAGTCGGACTGTGATAGGGTGGTGGCAATCTAATAGACACTATCTGAGTGGGTCACTAACTGGCATTGACATCCCTAGTGACATTAATACAGTGATTAGTGATAATACAGTACACTAACACTATACTAATGACACTGGCTGGGAAGGGGTTAACATTTAGGGACAATCTAGGGCTTAACTGTGTGCCTAACAATGTGTAATGTGTATAATGTGTGCTACTTTTACCTTACTATCTGGTTGTTCCCTATACAAAGAATTCTGTATTTTTGTGTGTGATTAGACACAGCCAATCAGCTGACTTCAGCCAAAATCATTGGCTGAAATCAGCTGCCAAATTCGTGCTGTATCCAATCACAGCACAGTTCAGCAGGGGCACACACATGCGTGCCACCGAATCCGGAAGAAAGAGCCAACGTACAGGTGCGCGACTGTTCCTGCACTCTGCCCACTCGCAGTATATATAATGTGAGCAGTCGACAGGAGGTTAAATAAACAGGTAAATATACATTTCCATTTTCTAAGGTGAGAAAAAGGGATTTAGCCCTGCCACACCTTCAATTGCCTGGACAATGCAGAATTAATATGCAAAAAATGTCTGGTTTAATCCAAAAATATATATATTTTTTTACTACATATCCTTTGTTATGACTTTTCAAAACAGCAAATTCAATTATACAGAGGTTGGATCAAGAGTAAAGTAGGGCCTGTTCACACTGCCTACACACTAAACAGGAGCGGTGTAGTGTGCAGGCAGCTGTCAGTTTCGGCATTGGGTGGGGCATCACAAAGTTCCCTTTTTTTTCTTTTTCTCCTCAACTTTATGTGAAGTAACACTTCATTTATGTCACTGCACAGCAGCGTGCTGCATTGTGCTGCTGTGTGCTGACATGCGGTACCTTCCTGTGAGCTGCAATAAAATGCAACATGTCTGCATTTTATCACAGCTCACTGCACCGTACATCTGGGCTGTATAAATGAGATACATAGAAACAATTGTTTTCGATGTGCCCTAGCAGGGACTGACATTGTTCTAGTGTGGAAAAAACACCACACTAGTGTGAATTGGCCCTAACACTTTAGATAGACATGTAATGTAGAAATAATAATCTATCATACTAAAAAGAGGGACAGTTGAGCAGGAGAGTGGCACAAAGGCATTTGATTCCAAAAGAAGGGCAATCCCTCTAATAAAGGAACAGTTAGGTGCTACATATAGACAATAATCATTTTTTTTGGTGTGGAGCTGAAAGGTTTGAATAGATTCCAGAATCTTGGAAAGTTCATCCCTAATCTCACACATTTAGAACTTTCCTTTAAAATTAATCTGAAGAATTTTGCTTGTACTCACAAAAGACTGTACAAAACAAAGTTAAGGTTCTGCAAGTAATTGCTATCAGATTCCCGAATAAATGCACCTTTCATGAATACATAAACCATGTTATGTAGCTTGGAAACACATTTAAAAAAGTGTATTAATTTAATATATTTATAGTACCTGGATCTTAAAACTAAACATAACTGTTCTATAATGCATACATTATAAGTGTCAGGGAAATGGCCGTAGGACTGGCGATCCTGCCAGTAACCGTCATGGTCGCGCCGGGTGAATCCCCATGCGCATGCGCCCACACAGGTGCGCAACGACGTGTGCACGCAGGTGCGCTACAGCAAGTGTGCACAGATGCGCGCTAGTGCGCGCACAGTGACAGTTGTTGGCGCCCTCTGGTATATTTAAGTTTGCTGCAGATGTATGCAGGTTGCTGGATTATCGTCAGCTTCCTGTGTCCCCTGTACCTGTTGCCTGTATCTGATTATCTGATTCCTGTTGACTACACGGCTTGCCTGACTCTTCCTGCTCTCTGCCTGCACCGACTCCTGGCTTGGACCTGACTACGCTCCAGTCTCCACACCTGTACTTTTGCTTGTCCGCACTGTGTTTGACCCCTGCCCTGGCTACCAACTCTGTTCCTGATTAATCCTGTTGTACCTCTTCTTGGATTGATCCTCTTGTGTATGACCCTTGGCCTGGCTTTGACCCTGTTCCTGGTTGCTCCACTGGGATCCTTCCTCGCAAGGCTGCCCAATCAGCCTTACCAGCGCACCCCAGCTGCCCTCAGCAACCCAGCTACCTAGCAAACAGCATTCGGCAATCCGTGCACCTTTGGGCACCGTACTCCCTGTCTCACTCCCAGGGGTACGCTGCACTTAGCCACAAGGGGCATCCTCTCAGCAATCCGGCCTCGTACCAAGGACTTGACAATAAGTTAATAACCAATAATGCTTTCATCATCTACATTCATAGGCGTGCACATGGGGTGTGCCAGATGTGCCCAGGCACACCCTAATTACCACGTGTGCCATAGCTTTTTTCTGGCAGAACTGCAGACATTATGTTCTGGCATCTCCATCAATGGACACTCAGGCAATGGACAGGAGCAGCTGGGATCATGCAGGAGAAGAAGAGGTGCCCAGTGGACACTGAGGGCACCCCAGCCCTGGACAACTTTACAGAGAGCTGAGGAAGAGACCACTGAAGAAGAGTCTAGCAGTCCACTCTGGCCCTGCCCCCTCTCCTTCAGAGCCTGGTTGGCACCATGTCAGATCACTCTGCACAGTGTTGAGGTGTCAGTGTTGGGGTATCATTGGCGCTGGATCAGGGATGGGAGCAACATTTTTTTTTTTATATATATATATATATATATATATATATATATTTGTCTTATCATTATTCTTGATATGTATACGTTTTTAATCATATATGCATACATAGTAATATTAATAGCAATATTGTAACATAATACTTGATCATTTACAGTTCAGTAATTTTGTTTTATCTGCTTTGTATTTTCTTGTTTTACTCCCTGTCTTCAGTAGTAACACTGAATTCCCTGATGCTGGCAGTCTGCAAGCCAAGGGTTAATGGCTCAGCTATGTCTTCTGTGCTTTTCCCCTCCCACTTTCCTCCCTCTCCCACCCTTCTGGCTCTATGCAACAGCTCAACTTTCTCCCTCCTTCCCCTCTCATGTTCCTCCCCTTCCTGCCATTTTAGCTTTATAAGCACATCATTTCCCTTCACTGTCCATGCATTTGAAAAAAAAAAAAAAAATGTCCCTGGAAACACGTCATGCACACCCCCTCTCCTGACATCCACCAGGCATTTTGGCAGCTGTCATCCTCGTGTGCAGCCCAGGACACCGCCGCTAATATCCATACTTTGAGCAGGCTGGCTCCCTGTCATGCTCAGTGATGCCTACAGCTGCACACTGATCACAGCTGCTTGGTCTCAGGTGTTCCCTATCCATGCTGTTTCATGCTAACTTCAATGTAAGTGTGCTGCTTATTTTAATAAAGTTTTTTTTATTTGATACTGACCTCAGCGCCCGGCTGTTCACTTTCTATAACATTGCAAAATGTCCTTTTCCTAACTAAGCAGCAGCTGCCCCATCGTACCTGCACAGGTAATGTTCTTACAGGTGAAGTCCATAACTGGCTTGTCTCTACTAAAGTAGTTCATGGCTTGGGTGTGTTCCGAAAGGCCGATGCTCCATAGATGAACTGCAAGGTTCCTGTTCTTTAGCCCACTACCCCATACAGAAATCTGGAGTAAGTAGCCTGTACTGCGAGGGGATTTTGTGTGTGTGTGAAGTATTAGTGAAGATAAGACCTAAAATTGTCAGATGATGACATTGAAGTAAAATGCTGCTTGTGTGGATATTTTGCTCTGTTGGGCAGTAAACTGTTGGTGAGAGGTAAAGCGCTGCTGAAGAGGGTTAGCAACACTAAGGAAAAAAATGGTGCTGGAAATGAAGGGCTACTGGTGTTTAACCACTTGACATCCGCACTATGGCCAAATGACGGCCACAGCGCGGACCTGAATTCCCGGGAGGCCGTCATATGACGGCCTCCCCTGTGCGCGTGCCCCCCAGGGCGCGCGCAGAGTGCGCTGTGATCGCCGAGTCACTGAGACTTGGGTGATCACCGATCCGAGTAAGGGGCCGGTCCCGGCCCCTTAGCATGTGATCAGCTGTCAACCAATGACAGCTGATCACATGATGTAAACAAAAGATCGGTAATCATTTTTTTTTCCACTCACTTTCGTGAGTAGAAAAAAAAGCCGATCACCGGCTCAGATGTGAGGGACAAAGGTCCCGAAGTGGAAGAGGCACATCTGCCTCATCGGTGCCGCCTAACAGTGCCCACCAGTAGTGCCAATCAGTGCCACCTAGCAGTGCTGCCTATCAGTGTAACTGATCAGTGCCCATTATTGCCACCCATCAGTGCCCATCACTGCCACCCATCAGTGCCCATCACTGCTGCCTATCAGTGCCCATCACCGCCTCATCAGCGTACATCAATGAAGGAGAAAAATTACCTGTTTTAAATTTTTTTTTTTTTTTTTAATTCAGACTTTTTAAATTTTTTTAACAAAAAATAAAAACCGCAGAGGTGATCAAATACCCCCAATAGAAAGCTCTATTTGTGGGGAAAAAATGATAAAAATTTCATTTGGGTACAGTGTTGTATGACTGCGCAATTGCCATTCAAAGTGCGTCAGCGCTGAAAGCTGAAAATTGGTCTGGATAGGAGGGGGGTTTAAGTGCCCAGTAAGCAAGTGGTTAAAGCGTATGCCTAGGCAAAAAAGCAAAAAAAAAAAAAAAAAAAAAAACATATGCAGTACATCTGAGCAATACACATTGCCTTGTATCCCAAGTACAAATATTCCAAATACATTCTCTTGTATTACAAGTACACAAAAATACCTGTGGATTTTGCTAGAAATCCAATGAGCTCCCAACTACCTGTAATGAGGTGACAAAACTACCTCTGCTGCAATGAAATCTCAAACAATGTTGTTATCCCTGCCTGAGTTCTCCCCTGCTGAACTACAGGACACCCCCCACATTTGTTATTATGTTATAAAGTTAGGGATAGGAGAATGTGTTGTTCAGCAGGGAAGAACTCAGGATGAATATCTCCCAGGAAGTAGCAGAAAGATAGTCCTGACTGCCAGAATTAAGTGTTGAAGCGGTAGTAGACCACATCCCAAAAAAAATTCAAAAAATGGGCCCTGGGCAGTTTAACCACTTCAGCCCCAGAAGAATTGGCCCCTTAAAGACCAGAGCACTTTTTACAATTTGGCATTGCGCTGTTTTAACTGGTAATTGTGCGGTCATGCAATGCTGTACCCAAACAAAAATGTGCGCCTTTTTTCCCCCCACAAATAGTGCTTTCTTTAATGGTATTTAAAAACCTCTGCGATTTTTTTTTTTTTTGCGATATAGAAAATTTTGGAAAAAAAATTATATTTTCTACTTTTTGTTATAAAAAAAAATCCAATCCATTTTAGTCATACATTTAGGCCAAAATGTATTCAGCCACATGTCTTTTTTTTTTTTTTACCAAAGTCAATAAGCGCATATTAATTGGTTTGCACAAAATTTATAGCGTCTACAAACTAGGGTACATTTTCTGTTATTTACGCAGCCTTTAGTTTATGACTGCCTATCTCATTTCTCGAGGTGCTAAAATGGCAGGGCAGTACACACAGTCCCCCCCCCCCCCCAAAAAATGACCCCACTATGGAAAGTAGACACCTCAAGGAATTTGCTGAGAGGCATGTTGAGCCTATTGAATATTTTATTTTTTTGTGATTGAAAAAATGACAAAGAAAAAAAAATTAACACAAAGGGGCTGATTTACAAACATGTTGGCGCATTTGCGTGAGCAGGAATAGTTATTGCGACATGGTGCATACTTAAAGTAATAGAAACCAGCTGGTGACTTGCACCGGATGCACGGAATCGTTGCGCGCATGGGCGCAGACACATTCTTAAATACAGAACAGACATCGGGCACTTGCTCATTGTAATGCTGATCATGTTAATGAACTTTTCCTTATCACATGGAGAATATTGCTTCCAGTTTTATTCCATTCATTAATTTCTTTTTGAAACAACTCAATATTTATTCTAGAGATCTTCCTCCTATCAACTGTGCACATATTCACTGGACTTGGATGTGAAATGTCATAATTGTCAAAATGTAATTGTGTGCATTTTATGGTGATAATCTATAATCATTGGTGGACCTGAAACTTCCATGAAAACATCTTCTTAATACATGTCTGTGTATTATACATTCTGGACAATTCATTTCCCCATACACTGTGCAATGTGATTGGATGACATATAAATCTTCTCATCTATCTGAGCAATTCTTTCCCCATACACTGTGCAATGTGTAAAGGGTTAATACCCAAAAAGAGAAAGCAGCTTGTGTCTGGTGGTGTAGCTGATTAGTAACTCCTAATCAGAATGTGTCAGCACAAACTAGATGCAGTTCTGTGTGTTTTTTTTCTGCCCTGAGGCTGGATTCACACCTATGCATTTTTAGTGCTTTTTGTGATTTGCACTACAGAACATGTTCCATAGGAAACCATGTTAAATGGACTGTACTGCAAATTGCACCAAAACTGCATAGGTGTGATTCAGCCTCAGGGCCAGTTCACACCAGATGCAGTTCCATTTTTTCTGCACCAATACAGTCAGTTTCGGTCAATTTCTGCAGCAGAAACTGACTGCATGGTGTGAACTAGAGCCATTGGAATACATGGAAAACGCTATGCATGCATTTTTAGTGCAGGAAAAAAAGCACACAGAACTGCATCTGGTGTGAACTAGCACTAAAAATGCATGCAGTGTTTTTCATGTATTCCAATGGCTCTAGTTCACACCATGCAGTCAGTTCCGGTGCAGAAAAAAAGTGCTCGGAACTGCATCTGGTGTGAACTGCCCCTCAGAACTTTAGTTCTTAAAGAAACCAAAGGTAATATTGTTGTAACCCCTTTTTTTGAACAAGCGTGAAAAATATATTGCTCACAAAGAGGGGAGTATTTCCAGCATATTATCTGTGTGATCATGTGTGTCTATATATATATATATATATATATATATATATATATATATATATATATATATATATATATATTTTAATAAATCTTTATTAAAAAAAAAAAAAACCATACAGAGCATCCTTTAAGGCCCGGTTCACACTTGTGCGATGCCAGACATCGCATGTAATTTGCAGCGCACTGACGTTCACATTACATGCGATGTCTGTGCGGTGCGATATCAGCCATACAAATAGTATGGCTGATATCGCACTGCATTTGGTGCAAACACGCACAGGACCCTTTTTTCTGTTTGGACCAGAATTAGATCGCATGGGTGTTCACACATATGCAATCTGATTCATGTCCAAACTGTCAGTTCGCAGTGCGATATGCAAACTGAACTGGGGGTGTCGTTAACAATGTATTGACACTCCCCAGCAATTCGCATATGGCAGTGTGAACTGACATGCAAGTCGGTGCGATGCGGGAACCCGCAGTGGATTTGCAGTGTTCTCGCATCGCACCAGTGTGAACCGGGCCTTATGCAGATTTTGACCATAAATATGTAATGTGCCTAGCCACTAAGGCCCAGTTCACACTGGTGCGATGCTAGAACACTGCAAATCCACTGCGGGTTCCCGCATCACACCGACTCGCATGTCAGTTCACACTGCCATATGCGAATCGCTGGGGAGTGTCAATACATTGATAACGACACCCCCAGTTCAGCTTACATATCGCACTGCGAACTGACAGTTCGGACATGAATCGGATCGCATATGTGTGAACACACATGCAATCCGATTCTGGTCCGAACAGAAAAAAGGGTCCTGTGCGTGTTTGTACCAAATGCGGTGCGATATCAGCCATACTATCTATGAATTACATGCGATGTCTGGCATCGCACAAGTGTGAACCGGGCCTTTAGGACCAAGCCTATTTCTAGTTACAAGTTAAAATCTGCATTTTTTGGCTTGAAAATTAATTAGAACCCTCAAACATTCTATATATTTTTAGCAGAGTACAATGGATATCATTACAATAATTTTTTCACACTGAGGCGTTTTGCAGGTGGTTAAAATAGTGCCTGCAAAGCGCCCTGAAAGAGCGGCTCCATTCACTCCAATATGAAAGCCCCGAGGGCTTTCACACTGGAGACACAGCAGCGGCTGTTTCAGGGCGCTTTGCAAGCGCTATTTTTGGTGGAGATCCGAGGGGGACATGCAAGGAAAATAAAAAAACACCATCTTTGCTTCTACATGATTGGATGTTAAAATCACCAGTGCCTCCCCTCAGATTTTCAGCGAGTACACTTGTATTGCAGAGTGGATTTGCCTTTAATAAACCCCAAAATACCTAATAATTTGGGGTGTACACAACAAAGTGCTAGAGTGCAATTTGCCTAATGGGGACACTAGTTAGATTGACCTGTGTGTTCCCAAGGAAAGGCATTGGGTTTTACCTTCACTTCCTGTTTGGCTATGTGACAGGAAGTAAATCCAAGTTTAAGAAAAGGGACACAAAGCCCAACCTAAAAAAGACAAGCAGGGGTTCTAACACTCACTTGGTTTCCCTCAAATGCCCAAAATTAGAATAGGATTGTCTGGAGCTAGATTTTAGCTCAGTGCTCTAAATCAGTGCTTCTCAACCCTGTCCTCAATATCCACAACAGGCCATGTTTGCAGGTTTTCCTTCATCTTGCACAGGTGCTTTAAATCAGTCAATGGCTTGGTATTTTGGACAGCTAGTTTAGCCAAGATAAAATTCCCTAAACATGTTCTGTTGGGGGTACTTGAGAACTGAGGCCAAGAACCACTGCACTAAAATGGAAAATTTATACTTACCTCTCTAATTTCTTTCCTGGTGCCTATCCATGGCAGCATACACACAATCCATGCCTATGCTACCATGAAGGCACCAGGAAAGTAACTTAGACAAATCACACATTTTTGGGGATTTGCCATGCCGATCAGCCTAGTTAAAGAGGGCCCATTAAAAAAAAAAAAAAAAAAAAAAAAAAAAAAAAAAAAAAATATTCAAAGTCAGCAGCTACAAATACTGCAGCTGCTGACTTAATTGGACACTTACCTGTCCCAGGGTCCAGCGATGCGGGGGATCGAAGCCTTGCGCGTCTCCCCCTCCGTTCAGTGGCCCCGGCATTGCAACTGTGGGCGCCGAGCTGTGGCTTCACAGCTGAGCACCCACTGCGCATGTGCGAGTGGCACCGCGATTGGCCGCTCAGTCACCTGGGACCTGTAATGGGTCCCAGATGATTGACAAGAGGGAGGGAGCAGAGCTGAGCCCTTCCTGTGCCGAGTGGGAAGTGATGTCACCAGCCCAGGCACTGAAAGAGGCAGACTACGAGAGACCCCCTGGCAACAGGCATTTAGGAGAAAAAAAAAAATTCCACATTTTTTTTAATTTATTTTTTTTTTTTTTTTTAGGAATTTTCATGCATTTTTTTTGGTGGACCACCACTTTAAGCTGCAGCTGGGAAATGTGTTGCATGAAAAGTAACAAAAAACACAAAAACATAAAAATTTGCTACAAATTTTATTGGTCAACAAAACAGGACTTGGAAAAGAGCAAGGAAAGCAAAAAAACACATGCATGTTAATTTGAGACACTAGAATATGGTTAACATGAGTTAAAAAGAGTGCACCCACAAATGGATATCTATTAAGGATTTAAACGTTAGTCAACATCTTGAGAACATTTTTAAAAAATAATGCAGCACAGACAATTAAATCAAAGTGAACAACCTACAAACAACACACATTGACATCAAATATATTTCAAGGGAAAATATCACCCACCCAAAAAATACAATAAACCAAAGTAAAAAGAAAAACTTGCTCAAAAACACATCTGTTTTGCAAAGACATAAACAAAATACAAAGCGAAAATACACGTGTTACAAACTCGATAAGGACACCCAAATGTACTCTTGCTGGACGGGCGCACACACACACACAGCTCTTTTCAGGGCAAGGTAAAGAATGCCATCTGCAAGCTTTATATAACATAGGTTTGTGTGCTAATGAGGCAATTGAAAACACATGCACAGTCCATGCAACACAAAATGCAAGTTCACCCAATGTAGAGAGAACTTCAAAGTGGGTACACCTGTTAAGGATGTCCTTAAATTACTAACCCAAAAAACACACCATGAGCATGCCCAGAAACATCCAAGTGCTGTTCACACACAAAAAAAAGAAAGTCCCTGAGCATGCCCAGACCAACCCAAATGCAGCTAGAACCAAATAAGCCACCCCCCTGTCCAAAATTAAACACATCATCCAGCATGCCCTTAATTAAGGTTAAGAAAAAAGAAGGTTGAAAAAAAAAAAGTACTGGACTGCATCAAAAAGGTATCATAAATGCACTGGATTGCATCAAAAACGCACATGCATCTGGACTACGTTTCTATGGAGTGAACTGGCCCTAAAGCTAGTAACTTGGGGGGGGGGGGGGGGCTTACTCTGCCTGTGGTGCATCTGTAGCATGTATCCAAAATGCTGCTTTAAAGATGTACGGCTTTAGAGAAAACATCCAAATCGACATTGCAGCTGCAAGATTTTAACACAAAACTAAAAATATGCCCCCCAATACATACAAGGCCATTTGGGGCTGTAAAGGCTTAAAATGAGAACCCCCACGTGAAAAATACCACCCCAAAATCTAAAAATATTGTGCCCCTCCCACACACTAACAAACCCCTAGCTATACACACAGCAAGCCAGCCCATGAAAGGGGGGTGGGTGCTTAGGGGCTCAGGCACCCCAAAAGTCAATCACCTTGTCCCCATATTCAGGGGGACAGAGGCCTCTTCCACACAACCCTAGGCTGGGGTTGTGGGGGGCTTTACAGAATGTGGAAAGCCCCTTTAAACTAGTGGGTACAAGGTGCTTCGTGGTTGGTATTGGGCTAAGCCCAACATGCCGCAAAGGCAGCCAGCTATGTTGAGTGCATGTGGTATTGTATCGTTCGGGAGGGAGTTGGGCGATCGCTCTTCTCGCCCCTTTCCTAGCTGGCCCTGTTTGCTCTGAAAAAGGATGTGGTTTGGATTGGTGAAGGCAGCTCACAGCCTTTGGAGATTGGAGAATGGAGTGTGGAGTTCCCCTTTAAAAGCAAAAGCTAACCCAAGGAAATCATATGCATTAGAGGGGGGGGGGGGTTAAATGCCCTTTTAGGAGGAGCTAGAGGAGCGAGAGTCTTTTTACATAATTTTAACAAGGTACATGTCACATGTCGGCGACATAACATGCTAACATGACCTGTGTGCAAATATCCGACAAAAAAAAAAAAAAAAAAAACTGTAAAAGTGAACCAGCGTAAAAAAAGAAAAATGTCAAGTTTAGAGTTGCGCCCGTTCAACCCACGCAAATGCATTTACGTTACTTGACATTTACTAAGATTTTGGCTGCGCAGTGAACCAACGCATTTGAACAAGTGCAAATGCCGCTTGCTTAAATTGGCCTCACGCAGTTCTAAATGTACTTGCAGGCACAGCAAACTTGTTCAGAAAAAGTTACTTTCTCATTCTATGTTGGGCATATTTGTTACTTGGGCAGTTATTACCATATTTCTTCACATCACCCCACATCACGCTCATAATATTGGCACCTCCAACTTCTTTTAATTTTGAGTTGAAGATGTACTGTGCCATGTCCATAGTGGCGCACTGATCGCCTCCTCCCATTACTACAGTAAATGGGGAATAGCGCTGTGTTAGGCTCTATTCACACTAATTTTGCAGAAATGCATGGGAATTTTTTAACATGGGTTCCTATGGAACATGTTTACATCAATGCATTTTTGTGCCTCTGCGTTTTTGGAAAGGGTCGGGGGCTTTTCATGTAATAGAATTCAATGGACCCGCATCCAAAACGCAAGTACCGTGTTTTTGCCGCATTGTGGTTTTTTTCTACCGTATAAAAAAACACTAAAAAAAGAAAAAAAAAAAAGGAAAAAGCAAAACGCCACAAAAACGCATGTTCAAAAACACGGCAAGCACCATAAAAAGCACTGCAGAAACGCTCAAAAGCAACATGCATAGATGTGAATCGAGCCTTACCGGCGCAAACGTTTCATAAATACCAAAACGTACGTTGCGCCTCAGCGTGCACCTCAACTCATGGTGCAAACGGTTCGTAAATCAGCCCCCGTGTATGGGGAAATGAATTGCTCAGACAAATGAGTGTATTTAACCGCTTCAACCCCGGAAGATTTTACCCCCTTCCTGACCAGAGCACTTTTTGCGATTCGGCACTGCGTCGATTTAACTGACAATTGCGCCCTCGTGCGACGTGGCTCTCAAATTGATGACTTTTTTCCCCCACAAATAGAGCTCTCTTTTGGTGGTATTTGATCACCGCTGCGATTTTTATTTTTTGCGCTATAAACAAAAGAGCGACAATTTTGAAAAAAACTCATTTTTTTACATTTTGCTATAATAAATATCCCCCAAAATATATAAAAAAAACATTTTTTTCCTCCGTTTAGGCCGATACGTATTCTTCTACATATTTTTGGTAAAAAAAAATTGTAATAAGCGTTTATTGGTTTGAGCAAAAGTTATAGCATTTACAAAATAGGGCATTTTTATTAATCTTTTTTTACTAGTAATGGCAGGGATCTGCGATTTTTATTGTGACTGCGACATTATGGCGGACATTTGACACATTTTTGGGACCATTGTCATTTATACAGCGATCAGTGCGATTAAAAATGCACTGGATTCCTGTGTAAATGACACTGGCAGTGAAGGGGTTAACCACTAGGGGGTGGGGAGGGGAGCAGAGATCAGTGACACTTGTCACCAGGCAGAACGGGGAGATGCTGTCATCAGCATCTCCCCGTTCATCCTCTCCGTGAGGCGATCGCGGGTATCCCCGCAGCGATCAAGTCCGTGGAACCCGCGACCTGACTCACGGAGCTCCCGGCCGGGGTGCACGCAATGGCACGGCGGGAAATTCAAATGGAAGTACCTGTAAGTCCATTTGCCCAGCTGTGCCATTCTGCCGACGTACATCGGCATGCGCCGGTCGGAAAGGGGTTAAACGTCATCCAATCAGATTGCACAGTGTATGGGGAAATTAATTGTCCACAATGCACAATACAGACATGTATTGAAAAGATGTTTTCATGGATGTTTTGGCTCCAATGATTATAGATCATCACCATAAAATGCACAATTACAAGTCCAGGGAACATCCGCACAGTTGTTGATAGGAGGAAGATCTCTAGAATAAATATTGAGTTGTTTCAAAAAGAAGTGAATGAATGAAATAAAACTGGAAGCAATACTCTCCATGTGATAAGGAAAAGCTCATTAACATGATTAGAACTACAATGAGCAACACATATTTAACAAGCTAAACCGTGTGTACCCTGTCAGGCGAGGATGAAATGGTGTGCTTTGACAATGAGCATGTGCAGTTGAGTAAGCTGAAAGAAGGGTGTAAAAAGGCTTGATTAGTTAGTTATTAGTAAGACAGATCTACATGTTCTGGACAGAATTTGTGCATTTAAACATTATTATATACATACTATTTAGCCTGGTAACAGAAGATGGTAAACTGTAGTAAAGTTATCCACAGTATTCAGACAAAAATTTAGAAGATTACATTGGCTGCGCTTGCTACATTACATTGGCGCGAAGGATTGCGCAAGTGCGCAATAGCGCTTCCTATGTAAATATGGTTTGGTGCACACAAGTGCACCGTCATTTTTGATAAATGTCTTGAGTCCCGTTTTTTGTGCAATTGCTCCAATTTCTCCACTGCACAACAGGCCTTTAGTAAATCACCCCCAAAGTTGTCACTAACTGTATATAGTTCAAACATGGCATGGTTATATGTGGAATTACAACCCAAAATACATTCTACTGCTTCTCCTGAGTGAGTATGGGATACCACGTGTGAGACTTTTTTGGAGCCTAGCCGCGAACAGGCCCCCGAAAACCAATCACCGCCTTCAGGATTTCTAAGGGCGTAAATTTTTGATTTCACTCCTCACAACCTATCACAATTTTGAAGGCCATAAAATGCCAAGATAGCACAAAACCTCACCAAATGACCTCATTTTGGAAAGTAGACACCCCAAGCTATTTGCTGAGAGGCATGTTGAGTATTTTGCAGATCTCGCTTTGTCACAAAGTTTTGAAAATTAAAAAAAAAAAAAAAACATTTTCCTTTCTTCATTTTCAAAAACAAATGAGAACTGCAAAATACTCACCATGCCTCTTGGCAAATACCTTGGGGTGTATACTTTCCAAAATGGGAACATTTCAAGGCCTAGGTAGTGAGGAGTAAAATCACCATTTTACGCCCTTAGAAAGCCTGAAGGTGGTGATTGGTTTTCAGGGTGCTGTACACAGCTAGGCTCCCAAAAAAAAGTCTCACACATGTACTCAGGAGAAGCAGCAGAATGTATTTTGGGGTGTAATTTCACATATTCCCATGGCATGTTTGAGCAATATATCATTTAGTGACAACTTTGTGCAAAAAAGCTTGTAATTTAGAAGCTTATGTCACACATTACCCATTCTAACCACTTGAAGACAAAGCCCTTTCTGACATTTTTTGTTTACATGAAAAACTATTTTTTTTCTAGAAAATTACTTTGAACCCCCAAACATTATATATTTTTTTAAAGCAGAGGCCCTACAGATTAAAATGGTGAGTGTTGCAAAAAAATTTCACAGTATTTGCGCAGCGATTGTTGAAACACTTTTTTTA
Source organism: Aquarana catesbeiana (assembly GCF_042186555.1). NCBI lineage: Eukaryota > Metazoa > Chordata > Amphibia > Anura > Ranidae > Aquarana > Aquarana catesbeiana. Next base: position 382,408,648 of record NC_133326.1, on the reverse strand, counting down.
ATTTTAATGCACTATATTGCCCAAATGTTTGATGAAATAAAAAAGATGATCTTATGCTGAGTACATGGATACCAAACACGACATTCTTTAAAATTGCGCACAAACATGCAGCGGCGACAAACTACATACATTTTTTAAATCTTTTAAAAGCCTTTACAGGTTAGGGTACCTCACATGCATGGTGCAATTGCTGTTTACATACGACACGAGACTGAAGCTTGCGTTCCCCTTTGCGCATGAGCACAGGGGGACAGGGTGTTTTTTTTTTTGCTTTTTTATTTTTAAACTTTTCCTTTCATTTTTTTTTTTAATCATTTTTATTGTTATCTCGGGGAATGTAAATATCCCCTATGATAGCAATAGGTAGTGACAGGTACGCTTTTGAAAAAATTGGGGTCTATTAGACCCTAGATCTCTCCTCTGCCCTCAAAGCATCCGACCACACCAAGATCGGTGTGATCAAATGCTTTCCCAATGGCGCTGTTCATATCCGGCGAAACCTAAATCATGAAATGCTCGTAGCTTCCGGTTTCTTAGGCCATAGAGATGATTGGAGCCATTCTCTGATCAGCTCTATGGTCAGCTGACGAAACCACTGGCTGCATTCTCGGGTTCCCTGGTGGGGCAAGAGAGCCAGAGAAAAAACATGGAAGGCGGGGTGGGGGGGGGTTGACATTCTCTCCCACTGCTTGTAAAATAGCCTTTCACATGATAGCCGACCGCTGGCTGAAAAGAATACCAAGATGATACCTAAACCTGCAGGCATCATTCTGATATAATCACTCAAAGTCCAGTAAGATACCAATACATCGCTGGTCCTTGTTGGGCATATATTGTAATGTTCTTTTGTTCTTTTTTTCATGCAGCCTGTGGGCTGAACAAAAAAAAAAAAAAAAAAAAATTGATTGGTGGGTATGCCCCACTTTTAATGATGGGCATAAATGCACCATTTTTTTTTTTTAAACTGTGGTGGTGAAATCACCTTCTACATGTCTGGAGTCGCTGTTTTACGTACCGTGAGAGCAAACACTTTTGCTGTCAAGATAAATAAATCAGTGCTGCAGCTGAATGGCGTACCTGAAAAGCAAACAATGATAACAATAAAACATTAACTCAATAAAACAACTTTTTTTTATCACAATCTGTGCCTAAAAAATATATGCCGAAGCAAGGGGGCAATCCGCCCCTAATGTTTGCCCCTCCACCCCTGCCCCCATGCTTTGGGATATATGCTCTTTTTTTAACTGGTGCAGAAATCACCTCCTACAGCACTGGAGTGATGGCTTTACGTTTTGTGGGAGCAAACCCTGTTGCGGTCAGAATAAATAAACCTGTGCTGCAGCTGAATGGTGTACCTGCTAAGCAAATAATGGTTAACAATAAAACAAAGTAACATTACAGTATAACAGTAAGACTAAAAAAAAAATAAAACATTACAGTTCTAAAATACAGAAACAATAGAGAGAGCACAATAAATATATAACAATAGAGAGCAAATAGAGCGGGCAATAGAGAGCGAACATGAGAGAGAATAATAGAGAGAAGAAAAATAAAACCACAACTATTTTTGGCTTTAATTTTTTTTGTGTTTTTTTAATTTATTTTTTGTTGGGTTTTTTGCACTTATATAAACTGTAAACTATAACTGTAAACATTCCAGATTAGGGTCTCTCAAAATGTGATGGCTATCTCATCTTTTGAGACCTTGTTTTAGTGTGCCCTAGGACTGTGTAGTGCCCTACCCTACACTCAAACGCTACCACATACTGGTGGAGTATTAAACAGTCACCGATGCAGAGACCAGGTTGGTCAGGACAGGAGGGACAATAAAAGTGGGTGTCACGCCTAAATCTGCGTTTTCTGGAGACACAGCATCTTCTTTGGGGTGTTGGGCAGGGGTACCAGGGAGGACATATGGAAAATGCCTCTCATGCAGGCGGCTCACTGCATTTGCATTGGGAAGTTGGGCCACAGCACCGTCTGGAAACAGAAGGGCTGTGATGATCTCTTCCTGGAATTTTAGGAAGGATCCAGTTCATCCTGAAGCCTTATATAGCACATAAGCGTTCAGCAGAGCCAATTGGAATATACAGACACTTTTTTGTCCCAGCATCTGGCCTTACCGGCAATTAGGTACGATGCCAACAACTGGTCATTGAGGTCCACCCCTCCCATGTTAAGGTTATATTCGTGGACACAGAGGGGTTTCTCCACAACACCAGTCGCCGTAGGAATTTGGACTGCCGTGTCTGCGTGAAGGGAGGACAGAACAAAAACATTCCAATTATCCCTCCACTTCACTGCGAGCAAATTATTACATCTCAAGCAGGCTCTCTCCCCCCGTCTAAGTCAGAACTCCACAAACCATTGGAAGCCCCAGTGATTAGATCACACGGTGCCACATGCAAATATTCCACAATCAAAAAGGTGAATAAAAAGTGGCACAATAATTGTCAACGTACAAGTGGTACTCCTTTCCGAATAAGGGTGACACCAAGTCTCACACAATCTTACCAGCGCTCCCTATGTAGTCTGGGCAGTTCTCTTGCTTTGAAAACCATAAAACTATATGTATAGCCTGTTGCCCTGTCACAGAGCTTATACATCTTGACCCCATATCTGGCACGCTTGCTGGGAAGATACTGTTTGATAGACAAGTTGCTAAAAAGCCCGGGCGATCAGGGGGTTAAACCTTTATTCAGCAATACATGGCGCATATCCTGACGCTATAAAAACCTGACAGTGACAATAACTAGCTAACTACACACTGACAGGGGCGATCAAGGGGTTAAACTTTTATTAGGGGGGTTCCCTAGACCAGTGTTTCTCAACTCCAGTCCTCAAGGCGCCCCAACAGGTCATGTTTTCAGGCTCACCATTATTTTGCACAGGTGATTTGATCAGTTTCACCGCCTTAGTAATTACCACAGCTGTTTCCTCTGAGGGAAATCCTGAAAACATGACCTGTTGGGGCGCCTTGAGGACTGGAGTTGAGAAACACTGCCCTAGACCTATCTGGGCCTACTACTGGGTACGATAGATTAGATAGATTAGATAGATTAGATAGATTAGATAGATTAGATAGATTTTTTTTTTTCTTGATAAAACTCTTTCCAATAAAATGTGCAACACCGAAGCGTGTAACTGGCAGCTGTGCAACAGCAGATATCTTCCTCTGAGTTAACACACAGTCATACAACAAGGTCAGACTGAGTCAGCAAGGTGCTAAAACCAACAGTGATGGAAGAAGAGAGATTTGATAAGAGTTTTCATGTAAAGTAGGGTGCTTTACTTGGTATGGTTGGGAAATTGTAAATCACCTAACTGGGGTTAAAGGAATAACCCAACTTGATTTTATTGTAAGGTCGCATTAGGATTTCCAGGAATGTGATTTGTCAGTGCAACTTCAGATGTGACTTTGAAGACATCTGTGCAGCGTGCACAGATGTTGATGTAAGTCACACCCAAAAATCGACAAAAGTAGTGCAGGAACTACGTTTTTAAATTGATGTGGCACTACAAGGGTTTGCACCAATTAGAACAGTGCCACTGCTGACAATAGGGTGCGAATTGTCACGCGATTTGACCTATCAAATCTAATAAGCACTCCAATGTGAACGAGGGCTCACTGCCACATTAAAATGCAATTAAATTATTTACAGTATAAGTGCCCTGTAATACAATCCCTTTTATTGATACAAACAGGAGATCCCTAGTAGACTATCAACAGGGTATGTGGGTGCAGCAATGCACAGCCATGCTTGGAGCACTCTGCAGGTGTGGGTCCACCTATCACAGCCGTTCAGTTGGCAACTGTCCTAGAAATTGAAGGGAAATACAGAACAACTCAGAACAGTCACAGCACTCCCACAGCTCTGCTGCTGGCCACAGCTCTGGCTCACACATCTAACTACAGGGCTGTTGATTACTGTGCCCAAATACCCCAGCTCTTGTGAGTGCTATCTATTAAAGGTGTTTTTTTATTGTTCAAGATCCTTTCACTCTCACTTTCTTTTTGTTTTGTATTTAAGCTATATGTAAACCTTCACCTTGTATAACAACTCATTTAGTTTAAAATAGAAATAAAAGGTAGAACATTTGTGTATAGAAATAAAAAAAATATTTTTTTTCCCTTCTTTTCTATGACTGATCCTATTTCATCTGTTCTCAGCTGCTGGGGGGAGGGGAACTGGGGGGAGGGGGGACACAGCAGCGCACTGTGCTTCCCAGTGAAAGACTGTGCACGGGGGGGGGGTTTGTCAGGACAAGTCTGATCATTGAAGGAGAGCAGGCTGAGTTTCCAGCATAGCTAGAGAACTGACCACATTGTGTTCTCCTGCTTAGTGTGGTCAGTTTCTTTTATAGGAAAGCAGCGGGACTGGCAAGAACACCAGGGATTTCAAACAAAGGAAACAATACAAAGAGACCAGGATAATTTTTCATACAAGTGCATGGTACAGCAGGCATACATCAGGAATATGATATGTTGGGTTTACATACTCTTTAAGCCTTCAAACATCTCTTTTGCTGTACTGAAGGGAGCTGCAAGATTTTAATTTGGTAGTGTCTTCAGGAAACTCAACTCTTTCCTTGATCTGTGTCTACTTTAATCTGCAAATCACAGATGGGATAATTAACATTTCATGGTTTGATTTTTCATGACATTTGACTAATTAAAGTGAGCCTGTTATGAAAGACGTTTGGGGCCTGCAACTGCTGCTTTCCTCTTAAAAAATACTTGTCGCCTGGCTGTGTTTGGCATCAATAATGTGTGAGTCACAAATCCAGAATATGCATGTTGTAAATGAATGTTAAAAAGTGTTTGAATTCTTTTGTACTTTTACATTGAAGCCAAATCATTAGACATTTACCTTGGAAGGAGGGAATTGCTGAGTACTAGAAAGTAGTGCTTTACTTTTATTTTTTCCCCAGGAGGAAAAAAAAATCTGTATATAAAAGGAGAACAAAATGATTTTATTATTTTTTATGATTATTATTTATTATTTGAAGAGCCAATCCAACCAAAACTGATAGATAATTTTCTAACAAAAAAGTAAGTTGACAATTTATTTTAATTTCTAGGGGACTCTGTTGGGGAGATCCCGGCACTAGAGTTCCTGAGCCTGTACACCTTCTGCAGCCATATGATTATTGAGAATGCAAGTAGATGGGTGTTCCCTAAACTTCCAAGCAGAGAGGACTGGAAATTATGGCAGGTTATAATCTCGCTTTTCATAGGAAAAGTCTGCTAAACACAGTTCTAATAATTTAAAACTAAATAAAAATATGTTCTAAGGTCAACAGCATGTATAGTAGTAATGGAGAAAATGCAGCTTTAGATCAGTAAAAAAATATAGCGATAATGATATGATAAAGTGCAAGTCATGGCAACATTTTCAAAAAATATGCATTATATCTCTGCAAATCCCACACATTACCACATGTTTTATCTATTTAAGTACCCTGCAAGTGCAGAAAATGCATTTTGATCTGCCAGAAATACATTCACCTACTAAGTCCTGTTGTGAACTGACAAAGCGCAGCATTTTTGTGGACTGAGTGTTGTCAATTCTGTCTAGTTTTCTCTTGCCAATCTACTCAGACTGAATTACTTTCCTATCGCCGCAACATTAAGGTTAACCATTCTGGAATCCCGAGATAAGGACTGGTAGAGCTTCATTGAAGAAAGAGGTTTGGGACTTTGTATGAAGCATACAGCTGGGGGGTGACAATAATAATAATAATAATAATAATAATAATAATAATAATAATAATAATATACAACCACCACCAACAGACACATAACCCATGTATCACACAATACATATAAAAGAAGTGCATGATTGTTACAACATATTGCAATAAAATTGATGGAATGATCCTGACTGTCAACATGATAATGGTATCAACATAGCTCAACGCGTTTCATGGATGACCTCCACTCATAAGGTGCAGATGCTTGATATATATATATATATATATATATATATATATATATATATATATATATATATATATATATATATATATATATATATATATATATATATATATATATATATATATATCTTAATTATAATTAATAAGTTGTACACATTAATAATTGGTCTCAATGTAAGAGGGCAGGGGAGGGGGAGGAAAAACAAAAGTATGGAAAATATCCAACCATACTTACAATATAGAATATATGAGAACTGCAGGCCAGCCAAACACTTCACTAGCCCCGGGAGCTGAGGTGGAAAAATCCAAGATATTTGATAGAAAAACACTCAGGAGAAGGATGTCCCTGGGAGTAAGGTCCCCCATGGATGGTCAGGGGTGATGTGAATGGCATATCCGTGGAACCTCTGCAAATAAGTGTTGAAATGATGTGTATTATTACATATAGTATGAAGTGTACCTATTTAACATGGTAAAGTGTGGGCCAATGCCATCACCGAGAGGTAGTGAGTGAAAATGTGATCGTATGGGAAAGTGCCATATCTAAGTATAGAGTAAGGGGAAATATAAAGGTGACTTAATGTACCCCAACCCATGGAGGATACATGTGAAATAGAAACCACACACCAAAGGAAAGGATGAAAGGGAAAGGAAGAAAATTCTACCATAATACTACCTGGAACTCCTAGGCCAACACACATGGTCAAAATTGGTGCACAATGTCCAAAGAGGCCAGCTACCACAGGGAATATCTGTGACCTTGTGCAGTGAAAAAAGAGAGCCTCATGCCTTTCAGATCAGCATCCATGCTTGCTGCTTCCTGCTGGGAGAGCTCCTCACTGTGTGTTCAACAGCCCACATATATATAGAGGAAGAAAGGGGAGGGGATAAGCATACCCAGGTGCTGTGTGCACCTGTGCCTCATCTCCTAATCCCATACTTAGATGTGTTTTTCCACTATGTGTAGGGCTGCACTTTGAACACAAGAGAGAGCAGTTGTTCCAAAACGACACTGCAAGCTGAGGGCATGAAAAAAAATAAAATAAATAAATAAATAAATAAATATAAATATATATATATATATATATATATATATATATATATATATATATATATATATATATATATATATATATATATATGATTGGGAACTTTCCGTGAGGCGGCAGTAACTGTCCAGGGAGCACGCTCTCGGCACAACACTGTCAACGTTATTGCATGCAAATATGGGGCCGCTCAGCACCAAGGCCCGGCCGCTGAGAGACTGCATATTTGCGTGCGCTCAGCACAAAGAGGTTAAGAAACCTGAAAAGTATTGTAAACTTAGGCGAGTCAACAAGCATTTACAGATAATGAAATGTGTGTAGAAAAGCTCCTAAGACAGACGCACCACTCTTGTTAATCACATTTTTTATTTTCTTTACTGAAATTCATGTGTTTGTTAATGCATTGTTCAATTGTTTATGCAAATCAAAGTAGATTGAATGTTAATATTATGCAAGGGAGTTTGATCAATTCGTTGTTAGGGTGAATATAACATTTTGGAAGCTAAATGGGGTAGACAGAAAGTAAAGATACATTACTCTGTTAGGAAAAATACATATTTATGGGGGAAAAAGTTTACACCATAAAAACTATTTTAGTTTGGAAATAAATGAGGCAGCAGAACATTTTCATTAGTAACAGTAAGCAAGCCTCAGCATTTTCCTTAATTAGTCACAAAGGATGACAGTGACAGTTTTGTGGTGGCCCTTTTAAAGATTTAAAGGCAAATGGATAATTAAAGAGTGTAACAAGCTGACTGAGGTATGAAGTGGGGTGGTTGGCGCTACCCTATTGCACAAGGTAAGTATGAAAGAAAGTAATAAGTGAGTGCCCTGTTTACAAAGAGAAACAGGGAGTGCCTGTCCTGTATGGACTGAATTATATATGTGTACCTGTCCTGTAAGGACTAAGTGTATATATGTGTGCCCTCCAGTGATGGATGTAACCATACGCGCACAAATGTAGTTAAACCTATATCAGTGCTTATAAAGAAAATACAAACAAATGGTATGAATGATAAATCAAAAAATAAGTATAAATGTGCCCATCAGGTCAAAATATATATACAGTATATAAGACCTAAAACATATATGTGTTACATGAGTGTAACTAACCGACTATCCAACCAAAAAACCAAGATAAATTGAAAATCAAAATAAAGATAAAAATAAAAATCAGAGTGCAAGTTCAAAATATGATGATGAAAGTGTAATCAAGTGTAACAGCCAATAATGTTGCTTAAGGTGACTTCAGTGCTCGGCAAATCAGGTGACTGGTAGTGCTCCCCCGTCAGGTCCCCACTCACCAAATGTAGTAACCCCTGCAGGGGTAATGGGCATGTGTGGGTAACCGTGGATGGAGCTTCTCCTCAACCCTCTCGGTGTCCCATCTGTTGGTCTGTCAGGCTCCCGCAGCTGGCTCCACACAATCAGGCTTCCGCAGCTGGCTCCACACGGTCAGGGGTAAAACACTTTGGTCAACATATGCCCAAAAGATCGCTCCACAATTCGGTCCTCATATGAAGGAAAAAAGGACTCCCATAGTGTAGTAATTAAAAGTAAGTTTATTAAAAATAGAATAAAGTCAAAAGCTTCCCACCAACAGGTGTGGGAAAGCTGCAAGCTACACTCTTAAATATGTTGGAAGAGCTGGTCCACAGCGTGCGTTCCACCTGCTTTCCAAGCTCCCTACTTCCGTATCGGATATGATGTGAAAGCGTAGCCCCGTCTTACGCGTTTCGTCATTGGACATTATCAAAGGCAGCACCATCTTTCCACATTGGCCGACTGATATAGGCGAACAGACATGCAAGTTCCTCCCCCTCCCGGAGTGTAGCCAATAGGCGCTTCACAATGTTAGAAAGGCAAATGATGAATAAAGGGGATAAAGTGGCCATATGCAGCACGCATTAAGCGGTAATCGCCCCAAACGATAATCAAACTTGTGTATGTCTGTTCAACCTAGAAAATCATATTGCGGGCAAGAGTATACAAAAGGAATATAACGTGGTTCATATACAAATTGTGATAAAATATATAAAGTACCACATATAAAGGCTTAGTGATAGATGGTAAGTATGTCAGTAGAAAAAGTTAAGTGGCCAGCCACCGAGCATATAAAGACTCAGGCAAACCCAGATGCTACATAATAAGCTCATTAAAGAAATATAATATGCCAGGAAAAAAGTATGATTAAAGGCAGCCTCCCAGGGGGGGAAGGGCTACTATGTGAGCAAAACATGCGGAAATGTGCGCAGTGTGTAAATCGGCATTGAACTATATGGGAAAGAAAGAAAAAAATAAACCAGAAAAAATAATAAGGTTAAAATGCAACTGGGGGTGCATGTCATATATAGTCCTCCTGTGTCCCATGTAAGAAGGGGTAACTCTACTCCCCATTCTATAGGGAGTATATGTAGGGGGGTCAAGTAATAGCTAACAGAAGCACAAGGTAGCAGAGTTGTGGACAGGAGAGGACTAAAGTGCATCTTCATAATGTGTCTGCACATATGTGCATAGGTGATATAAACAATGATCCTAAGATGAAACTAAAGAAGTGTAAATAGTCTATACTTAACCCGGGTGTAACTGTGTTGAATGATAAGTAGATCAATAGGTTTGCCAAGTGGCCAGCCGCAGAAATGCAGGTCATAAGTCATAAGCTGTATATATATAGCAAACCCAGATACTACCTGGTAAACTAGTGGTGATTAAACCAGATAGCTATTAACATAGCAGATTTTATTAGTATCTACATGGACAAGAATGGTGATATACATAAAGAGGATTAATATTAACATAACAGAGGATATAATATCTAAGGAATAAAAAATAAAATAAAAATAAACATAAAAATAAAAACCCCTCAATAGCAGTCTATGAGGTCAGTCATAAGTTCAAACTGACTGCTCAGAGTGAAGGACCATATTCAGAAACCACACCAGGTGGTAGTACACTATTTAGATTACAAATAATATGATGTGATGTAGACAAAGTGACGGGTGTCCCATAAGGTGACTCCTAACATACACCCAGACCCGACTAACTATCAGGTATCAATAAGTCATAGGGTGAATACTAGGATCAGTTTTCACCAATATGCTGGTCATAACGCAGCCTCCCATCAACATGCCCCCTATGGCTGCTAGGTTATGGGCTGGCTATAAAGCAGTTCAGGTCTATGTCCAGGTTGAGTCCTTTTGGGGCAAGGGATCCCAGCTGGTATAACCAGCTGATTTTGTTCCTTGAAATTAAAATGTCTTTGTTTCCCCCTCTCCAATGGTCCTGTACTAAATCAATACCGTAAAATGTAAGTCCACTCGGGTCTCTATGATGCACTTCATCAAAATGTCTTGATAGATTATGGTTAGGAAATCCATTTCTTATATTTTTGATATGCTCTTGTATGCGGACAAAGAGAGGATGAGTAGTTCTTCCCGCATACTGGAGGTGACATGGACATTCGATGATGTATGTGACGTGGGTACTTCGGCATGTAATTAATTGCTTTATCTAGTACTCCTTATGGTCAGTAAATGATTTAAAAGATGTTTTCTTCCTCGGTTGTCTCTTACTGGCTTTACAAGGTAGGCATCTTTGGCACCTGTAAAAACCCTTCATATCAGAAAAGATTTTAATCGGTTTAGGAGGGTCTATGATGTTGTGTACCAGATGGTTCCTCGGAGTGGGTGCCTTTCTGTACACAAATTTAGGTTTTGCGGGCAAGATTTTAGACAGAACCCGATCCTCTTTCAGGATAGGCCAGTATTTCTTCATAATGCGTTCAAAATCTTTATACTGGCTATTAAACCCAGCAACAAAGGCTATGTCCGTTTGGTTGTTCCTGTTCTTATTCTTATTATGGAGTAGATTATTTCTATCCATTTCCATAATTTCTGATTTTAATTTCATAAGACTGTCAAGTGCATATCCCTTATCATAAAACCTTTGTATAGGGTATCAGCCTGTGCATCAAAATCTTCGGCATATCCTTAATAATTGGCCCTTCGGAATGTTACATTTCCACTTCAGATGGTGACAACTTGAAGTGGGAATATACCCATTGCGGTCAGTTACCTTAAAACGGGTGCATAGGGTATCTTCTACTTTAAAGATCTCTAGATCTAAGTAGTTGATCTTCTGGTGATTCCATTTGCCTGTGAACGTAATACCATATCTTTTTGTATTTAGAACTTCAAGAAACTTTGCAAAACTTTCTGGTGTCCCATCCCAAAGTATAATCAAATCATCTATGTAGCTTCTGTACATTTTAATTTGGGGGATGTTTTTACTGAAAACATACTCCTCCTCCCACATGTTCATAAATAGGTTCACTACGCTTGGAGCATAGCGAGCTCCCATGGCAACACCTTTTGTTTGCACAAAGTAATCTTTATTGTACCAAAAGTAATTGCATTCCATGGCAAGTTTCAAACCCTCTAAGATATAGTTGATCTGTTGCTGTTTCATCCCTGTGTTTTCATACAGTGCCTTATCCACTCCCAGTAATCCATCTTTTTGTTTTGTTTTTTCTTTTATGTTCTGCACCCTTGATCTTCTGTAGTTCTTGAATGAGTTGTAAACTATCCCGTAGGTATGATTTACCTTCCTGCACCATTGGTTTGAGGTATTTGTCCAGATACTCCCCAAGTCTGGAGAAATTGATTCCACTGATAATGGGTCTCCCTGGTGGTTTTTCCAATCTCTTGTGGATCTTAGGTGTGTAATATATAACTGGCGTCTTGGTGGAGTTTGAAACCAGGTTTGAAACCAGGTATTCCGCTTCTTTGGGGTTCAGGATACCCATATTTTTCCCCTTTTCCACATACATCTTCAATTTCGCATTTCTTCTTGGGATTTCCTTTCAGCTTCTTATATATATTTTCTACTTGTAGTAGGTTGCCCATCTCTTCTTAGTAATCCTTTTTGTTTAGGATCACCAGCCATCTGCAGGCCGTATTACTACCTCATGCTTTTTTCCTATTTGTTTAATAGTTCTCCATATGTTTTTAGTTTTCCTGTTCTTTTTCTCCAAATCTCTCAGATCGTCCTCCACTATCTTCTTAAATGCACCCATACATTGATTTCCTTGCATTTTTAGGTTGAAGATGGAATTGTTTCTGAGGTTTGTTTGTATATATTCTGAGTTTTCCTTAATCCTATTATCTGTATTCATGGCAAAGTGCTTCTTTATGTTGAGCTTTCTCATAAATTTTTGGAGGTCAATGTAAACCTCAAATTTATCCAGGGGTTTGTCCGGGGCAAATTTAAGTCCTAAGTCAAGTACTTCTAGTTCTTCTTTTGAAAATTGTACATCACTAAGGTTGTAAATTCCTTTGCCTAGTATTCTCATCTTCTTTTTCTTATTCTTCCCTCTTCTCCTTCCTCTTGTCTGCTTTCTCTTTCCGAATTTCTTTGTATGGATCCCATATCTCTTCCTTGATTGTAGTCCCTCCCGGGTCCAGGGTACATGTTGTCTCCAGGGCCCTGATACCCAATTGGGGCTCGCTCTTCCCTCATGTTCCAGTGACCTCCTCTCTGGGTACCTCCTCTGTCCCCATTCTGTCCTCTCCATTCAGGATTCCTGTAAGGGATACGGGGTCTCCATCTCCCAGGTGGTCTGTCCCGATGGGCAGCCCTGGGAAAAACCCTATTTTCCTCATGATCTCTCCTATGTGGGGAATAAGGGCCCCGCTGATCATGTCTCCTGAGTGGTGAGAATCTGTTATGTGTAGGTACATTGTATCTGTTATTAATCAGGGTTCTATATTCGGGAGGTGCCTGGTGGTTACCCCTTCCTGTGTCCCTCCTTGCTGAATACCAGTTAGAAGGTGCAGGCCCATCCCAGCTTCGTGTAGGATAATTGACTGATCCCAGTCGTTGGGGTGTGTTCCCCATCAGTCCCACTGGGCGGGGTATAGTGGGCTCCTCAGGGCTGTCATCCATAAAGGTGTCATCTAGTTCATATTGATGTTCATCCAATGATACTTGTCATTTATAGACTTTGGAGTTTTTATAATCAAGGACATCTCGTTAAAATGTTTTCAGTTTTTTGGCCTGAATATCACTATCATATTTTTTAATGGTTTCCTGAAGTTCTTTCTCTTTATATTCTCTTTGGTTGGCAAAGGGTAGGAGTACATTCTTAATCTCCATTATATTGGCTTCAATGCTCCTCAGCTTGAACTGTCTCCTTTTTACAATGTTCTGGAGTAATTCCCCCTTGCATTTGTTGAAGAGGGTATACCATTCTCCCATAAGGTCAGCATCATCAATGCTGTCATTCGGATGTACATCCCACCTCAATCTTCTAGGGGTCCTTTTCTCTGTAACGTACATCTCTAGGGTGGCAATATCCCACCAAACCCTTAGCTGTTTTTCCATGGTATGTTTTAGTTGTTTCATCAGGCCATGTATGTCCTGGTTGTTGGTGACCTGCTACTGGCTAAAAATGCCTTCTATGTCTATATTCCTATTTGTCATATAGCCAAAAATATCCATAGCAGCAGAGAAGAGTTTCACACCCTAAGGTGATCTGGTAATTAAATATGTGCTCAGGATGATAACAGGTTGCAGCTCCCCCAATTGGGTTCCGAAGGGAACTTACAGTAAGTAGAGGTAGGAAGTGGGGTGAGAAAAATGAGGGGAATAACTGCGCTACAGTGAAATACATAAACAATAACAATTATAGCCGCGATTCATCTATGTAACACAAACACAGTGAAATTAAATAAGAAAAAAAGGGAGGTTGAATCGCTCTAAAACAGATTGGTGATCATACACATCATCACCAAACCAAATATTTAGAACTAAGTGAAGAGTTCCCCTTTAGTGTATACATAATATACAAAACACATGTCAAATGAATAATCAATCCAAAAATAAAATGTTCAAAGTGATAATAAAAAGTCCATGTATAAAAAATAAATCACCCAAGTGATATGAAAGTACCGTATTTATCGGCGTATAACATGCGCCGGCGTATAACACGCACCCCAAGTTTAGGAGAGAATTTTAAGGAAAAAAACTTTTAGGAGGGAAGTTTAAGGAAAAGAAACTTACATTAAAATGCCCATCAATGCAGTCTCATCAGTGTTCATCTGCAGCCTTGTTAGTGTCATTGCAGCCTTTTCAGTGTCAGTGCAGCTTTGCCCCAGTGCAGTCTTGTCAGTGCAGCCTTGTCCCCAGTGCAGCCTTGTCCCCAGTGCAGCCTTGTCCCAGTGCAGCCTTGTCCCCAGTGCAGCCTTTTCCCCAGTGCAGCTTTGCCCCAGTGCAGTCTTGTCAGTGCAGCCTTGTCCCCAGTGCAGCCTTTTCCCCAGTGCAGCCTTTTCCCCAGTGCAGCCTTGTCCCCGGTGTCCATGCTTGCCGCCGCCGCCGCTGACATACACATGGTAGTAGTTTTAAATATGGCGCCGTGGAGTTCGGAGGGACTCGGCGCCGGCGGAACTGAACGAACGCCGCCGAGATACACATAGTCAAGTGTATTCGGCTCTTTCCGGCGCCGCTCACAGTCCCGCCCAGTCCCGCCCTATGATGGACATTACACAGGTCCAATGGCGGGACTGGGCGTGACTGTGAGCGGCACCGGAAAGAGCCGAATACACTCGACTATGTGTATCTCGGCTCACTGTGATTTTGGCGGCGCTCGTTCAGCACCGCCGATTCCCTCCGAACTCCGCGGCGCCATATTTAAAAATACTCGCTATGTGAATGTCGGCGGCGATCGCCGCCGATAGCTCACAATTAGCAGGGATCGGCGTATAACACGCACCCATGACTTTCCCCTGATTTAAGGGGAAAAAAGTGTGTGTTATACGCCGATAAATACGGTATCTTAAAAAAGTTCCAAAAAATATAAATTCTTGCTGTGAGAAGAAAAAAGCGTGCTTGCTCCACCACCGTGAAATCAGACTGGCCGCTTACCAGAAACTCATGATCCCCCGTTACAGAGGATCAGAGAAAGCTGTTTGTTAATACTGCTTCGAACCATGATCAATGGATCAGAGACCTTATACCAAGATGGGACATCAAAGACTGCAGGGTCAGGCTAAAGATGTTCACACTGACAGGTACTCAGACATCAGCCCACAGCATTGCAGATACGGTCATAGAAGGAAAAAAAGGCTCCATATAGTGTAAAATCATTGACTTTATTGGATAAGTAAAAAGTTCAACTCACATGTTAGTAGACAATAGTAGGTATGTAGTGTAGTCTGGAGCGCCGTCCGGAAGCTCACAGACAGCCCGTCCTACTGGAAACAACAGCAGCAATGGGAGGTGACAGGTTGCAGCTCCCCCAATTGGGTTCCGAAGGGAACTTACAGTAAGTAGAGGTAGGAAGTGGGGTGAGAAAAATGAGAGGAATAACTGCGCTACAGTGAAATACATAAACAATAACAATTATAGCCGCGATTCATCTATGTAACACAAACACAGTGAAATTAAATAAGAAAAAAAGGGAGGTTGAATCGCTCTAAAACAGATTGGTGATCATACACATCATCACCAAACCAAATATTTAGAACTAAGTGAAGAGTTCCCCTTTAGTGTATACATAATATACAAAACACATGTCAAATGAATAATCAATCCAAAAATAAAATGTTCAAAGTGATAATAAAAAGTCCATGTATAAAAAATAAATCACCCAAGTGATATGAAAGTATCTTAAAAAAGTTCCAAAAAACATAAATTCTTGCTGTGAGAAGAAAAAAGGGTGCTCCCTCCACCACCGTGAAATCAGACTGGCCGCTTACCAGAAACTCATGATCCCCCGTTACAGAGGATCAGAGAAAGCTGTTTGTTAATACTGCTTCAAACCACGACCAATGGATCAGAGACCTTATACCGAGATGGGACATCAAAGACTGCAGGGTCAGGCTAAAGATGTTCACACTGACAGGTACTCAGACATCAGCCCACAGCATTGCAGATACGGTCATAGAAGGAAAAAAAGGCTCCATATAGTGTAAAATCATTGACTTTATTGGATAAGTAAAAAGTTCAACTCACATGTTAGTAGACAATAGTAGGCATGTAGTGTAGTCTGGAGCGCCGTACGGAAGCTCACAGACAGCCCGTCCTACTGGAAACAACAGCAGCAATGGGAGGTGACGAGAACACGTCGCTCTGCCCTACGTGGCGTTTCGTGATAGAGTCACATCATCCAGGGGCCCCTGATGCACTGATATCGGTTTATATAACTTTAAGGAGTGCAGCGCTGGACTAGCTAATGTAAATAAATAGTGATAAACTCTGTTGTTACAAACACAGTAACAAAAACCATATCATTCGTGATTAAACAATATATAAGGTGCTCTTAAAGTATTAACTCAAAAAACACATAAAACACAAAACCTATGAAAAAGTGAATAAAATCAAAAAAAGTCCAAAAAATGTGTTTGTTGTATAAATGTTCTATGCAGGTTCAGGGGTAAATTTCCACCATTCAATGTTTACCCACCACCAAATAGTAGAAATAAAAGCTTACTAAAAAGCTTGTGTAATACATTGGGTGCTCATAAAATTGCTCAAGAAATAATGAACATCAAAAATATAAATGTGAATAAATCATAAAAGTCCAAATATATTGTGTAGATGCTCTATACAGGTGCAGGGATGAATCTTCACCATACACGCTCTATGCAGGTATAGGGATGAGTCCTTACATACAGTGTTGCCCACCACCAGGTAGTAAAATTGAAGGCTTACCAAAAGCCTGTGACCGCCCTTATTCAGGGGGGTCCAAACAGGCTTAGTAGATGAAAGCAAATCACTCTGGGGGTAGTTCGGAGGACACCGCTAAGCAGATACGTCGGACTCCTTCATGGACAGCCAGCCAGCAGCAGCTACAGAAGCCTCACACAATCCTATCGCAGGATCACCTCTCATAGGACCGCTCGTATTATCTCTGTGACAGCAGGCAGGTTAAATGCAAGATGGAAAATATGTGTGTTCCAGATTCAGGCTTTACGCCGACTTGTACCACTAGGGGGAAGTGCTGAGAGTCCTGCAGGGGTAGAGGTGATATCGGTTTAACTACATTTGTGCGTGTACAGTTACATCCATCGGTGGAGGGTACACATATATACACTCGGTCCTTACAGGACAGGTACACATATATAATTTAGTCCATACAGGACAGGCACTGCCTGTTTCTCTTTGTAAACAGGGCACTCACTTATTACTTTCTTTTATACTTACCTTGTGCAATAGGGTAGCGCCAACCACCCCACTTCATACCTCTACTTACCGTAAGTTCCCTTCGGAACCCAATAAGGGGGCTGCAACCTGTTATCATCCCGAGCGCGGAGCATATCACATATTTAACAAGCTGATTGAGCATTCTCCAATGTTGTTTTAAAATAACGTATTGCATTGCATTGTAACCCATAGAAATCAAGCAATTGTATGCAATTAGTTCCTGCTACATTCCTGGAGATACAGGCTTAGGCCAGAGGTGGATCCAGGAGGAGGGGAGAGAGGACCGTGAGAGGAGAAGAGAGACCACGAGGCTGTTGGGTGGAGGGAGCCAGAGGGAAAGTGCCAGTGATTCTACTATATATCCCCCAAGGTAAGAACTTACCTCCAGGTGGGGGGATGGGGGGGCGGGGATGCAGGCTTCCATAGAGGTACAGGACTTTATCACTGGCTGCTCCCACCCTGTGCTCCCCTCCACCTGACTGCTCCCACCCTGTGCTCCCCTCCACCTGGCTGCTCCCACCCTGTGTTCCCCTCCACCTGACTGCTCCCACCCTGTCCTCCACTCCACCTGGCTGTTCCCGCCCTGTCCTCCCCTCCACCTGGCTGCAACCACCCTGTCCTCCCCTCCACCTGGCTGAATCCACCCTCTTCCCCCCCTACTTTTGTCCCTGTCCCCCCCTAAATATGAAAGCTGGAGACACCACTGTCTCTCACCGCCCCCCCCCCCCCCGCATCACCGCATTTCTGCATCTAAAATAAGACTGCCATTACTGTGCAGGTGCAGGCAGCAGAGAGATGACATCATCTCTCACTGCCCGCCCTCACTCTGGGACAACAGGGACACTGTCACTGTCCACTGGCAAGTGACAATCCGCATCTGGTGGCAGGTGACGATGGCATGTGAAAAGCTGCATTTGATAACAGGCGATGGAGCAAGTGACAATCCCCATCTGGTGGCAGACGACAGTGGAAAGTGACACGCTCAAGGCTCCCATTGATTTTGCATTATGGTGAGTTGAACTATTTCATTATACATTACAATGTAATAATAGAAATAATGTGCTTCAATCATCCTGACACCATGCAACCACGGTGCCGTGATGATCAAAGCGACAACACCAGCCATTGCCCCAACAAATTGCCCACAAAAATTTTGGCAGTGCCTCTCCCGAGATTAGACTCTGGATCTGCCCCTGGCTCAGGCAGGAGCAGAGCCATAGCATAGCAGTGGATGTTACCTGGAGAAGCAAGGAAGAGAAAGTGAGACTACACTGCCCATGGTGGACAGAAACACACTAAAGAGCTGCACAGGGATATAAGGATTCCCCTTTTTCCACTTCAGAGAAAGAAGAGTCATATTCCAGCTCTGGCTGACAAGGTCCGATGAGTTGGATGCCTCAGAATAGTATGGGTGCAGGCTGGAGAAAGGTTTGTCCAGACCCAAAGCACACTGTAGACATAGGAAGAGATAGCCTGGCCACCACACACCTCGCCCGCTGCTTTTGCCTACTAACCACTTGGGGTCAGGGAGGTATGCAGGGGACAGGCTATCTCTTCCTATTTCTGCATTGCTACATATTTATTATAATTTTTAAATATATTTATAAGAAGATTTATTTGTTTTTTATTATCGCTTTTAAGCACTATGATAGCATAGGATTAAGAGGACTTGTTTACAGGGCCGGATTTCCCATTGGGCTCTGTAGGCATGTGCCTACAGGCATCCTTCATAGAGGGGTGCCCACCAGCTGCTATAGGGGTGTAAGGCACCTGCCAGAGGGGTGACACCATCAAGCAGGGCTGCCGACAAGGGGGGGGGACACAGTCCTCCTGTAGGGGGCCCGAGCACACAGGGGGCCCAAACAGTGGGAAAAAACAGTTGTGAGAAACACAGGGAGTGGGATCGGTGCAGGGGGAGCAATCACAGGAACTATGCCCTGTGTTTCTCCCTGCAGAAGCTGAATGCGGGGAGGGAGAGAAACCGTCATTCAGCTGTCGCAGGGAGAAACACAGATATAGAAAAGACAGATATAGTTTTCTTTTGGTGGTATTTAATCACCACTGAGTTTTTTTTTTTTTTGTTTTTTTTTTTGCTACATAGGAAAAGGATCGAAACTTCAGACAAAAACTTTTTCTTAGTTTCTGTTATAAAATTTTGCAAAAAAATAATCTTCCCAAATTTAAGTCCAAATAACCCAAATCAGTGTATATTATTTAATCTGTGTGAAAGTTATAGCATCTACAAACTATAGTATATACAGCATATTTGAAAATCGATCGATCCTGATGCACTGACCGCATTTCTTAAGGACCTAATATGCCAGGACAGTACAAATACCTTTTTGTAAAGTAGACACATCAAGGTATTTAGTAAGAGACATAGAAAGTTTTTTGAAGTTGTCATTTTTTTTACAATGTTTTGAAAAATTAAGAAACTAAATAAAATTTGTTTTTTTACATTTTTTTTTCACACAAGAGCAGTACAGTGTCACCATATGACTGGTGTTGCGGTGATCAGGGACACTGACTGGTGGCAGGATGTGTAAAAAAAAAAAAAAAAAACATTTAAAAAATATTTACAGTATATGTAATTTAAAATCACTATTCTTTCTTTCTTTACAATGTTTTTATTTATTTATTTTACATACTGTCACAACAGCAGTACAGTGTCACCATAGTGAAACTATACTGGTCTGGGGAGGTGATCAGAATGGGCCCAGCTATTGTTGTGGGGCACAAAGCAGTTACCCCTTGAGCTCCTTCTCATGAAGAGCCTTAGGCTGGTGGCGGCAGGAGCAGGGGGAAGGCAAGCAGGGAGGGTGACTAGGATCGAGAGCCCGGGAGGGAGAAGACTTTTACTGCCTCCCTGACCCCCGGTGAGGCGAGTAACAGTGGGTGCAGAATTCCCATCACCTCCTAGAGCCTGGACTCCTCCATTCTCCTTTCTGCTCCCAGCTCCGACATTAACAGTGGCAAAGGCCCAGAGGACAGGCTGACCAGGGATCCAGAGGATTAGGATGGATGGGAGGTGCAGGCAGAGGAATGAGAAGCGCAACCCCATAATCATGCAGTACCAGGCATCACACACACCTGCCCGCAGACAGGGACTAGTATAGGGGGGCACAGGAGGGACTGCAGACAAGGATAGGGGTCTCGCTCTATCATCCCCTCCTCAACCCCCCCTCACCTCTCTCTCTCACCCCCTCTCGCTCTCAAACACCCTATCTCTCCCACACACTCTCTCTTTCTTTCTCACCTCTCTCTATCTCTCTGTCACCTCCTTTCTCTTTCACCCCCTTCTCTCTCTCCCCCTCTCTTCCCCCTCTCTCACCCCCTCTCTCTCTCTTACTTTCTCTCTCTTTTACTCTCTCACCCTCTATCTCTCTCACCCTCTATCTCTCTCTCACCCCCCTCTCTCTCACACGCCTTTCGCTCGCTCACCCCCTCTCCCTCTCATCCCTCTCTCACTCCATCTCCCTCTCACACACACCCTCTCTCTCACCCCCTTACCCCTCTCTCTCACCCCCATCTTTCTCTCACCACCCCTCTCTCACCCTGTCTCAATCTCTTACCCCCGCTCTCTCTCACCTGCTCTCTCTCACCCTCTCTCTCTCTCTCTCACCATCCCTCTCACCCCCTCTCTCTTACCACACTCCCTCGCTCACCCCCTCTCTCTTACACACCCCCTCTCTCTCTCCCCCTCTCACCCCTCTCTCTCACCCCCTATCTCTCTCCCTCCTCTCTCTCACCCCCTTCTCTCCCATCTCCCCTCTTTCCTCCTCTCTCTCTCTAACCCCTCTATCTCACCCCTATCATTCCCCCTCCTCTCTCACATACCCTCTTCTCTCTCTGTCTCTCTTGCCCCTCTCTCTCATCCTCTCTCACCCCCTCTCCCTCTCATTTCTCTCTCACACACACCCTCTCTCTCACCCTCTCCCCCCTCTCTCTCACCCCCATCTTTCTCTCACACCCTCTCTCTCACCACCCTGTCTCAATCTCTTACCCCCGCTCTCTCTCACCTGCTCTCTCTCTCACCATCCCTCTCACCCCCTCTCTCTTACCACACTCCCTCGCTCACCCCCTCTCTCTTACACACCCCCTCTCTCTCTCCCCCTCTTACCTCTCTCACCCCCTATCTCTCTCCCTCCTCTCTCTCACCCCCCTCTGTCTCTCCCACCCCCTCTCTCTCTCATCCTCTCTCACCCCCTTCTCTCTCTCTCTCACCCCCTATCTCCTACCCCTCTCTCTCTCTCACCCCCTCTCTCTCTCACCCCTCTCTCATCCCGCTCTCTGTCACCCTCTCTCTCACCCCTCTCTCATCTTGCTCTCACCCCCCTCTCTCTCTTACTCTCTCTCTCTTTTACCCCCTCTCTCACCCCCCTCTCTCACCCCCCCTCTCTCTCTCACACACCCCCTCCTCTCTCTCTCTTACACCCTCTCTCACCCTGTTTCCCTCTCTCACCTTTGCTCTCTCTCACCCACTTTCTCTCTCTTAACACCCTCCCTCTCACCCCCCTCTCTCTGACCCACCTCTCTCTCTCCCCTCCTCTCTCACCCCTTCTCTATCTCTCGCCCTCTCTCTCTCACCCCCTCTCTCTCTTTTTCACCCCCTCTCTCTTACCCCCTCTCTCTCACACCCCTCTCTCTTTCTCTCTTTCTCCACCCCTTCTCCCATGCAGGCAGGGGGAACTGAGTGGACACTGACTGACAGGTGACAGCAAGTGTCACTGATCCCATCCCCCCCAGCACTGCCACTGATCCCATTTCCTCACTAGCATTACCACTCATCCCATTCCCCACCAGCGCTGCCACTTATCCTGTCCCCCCAACACTGCCACTAATGCCTTCCCCCCAAGCACTGCCACTGTTGCCATCTCCCCAATCTCATCCCATCCCCCACCAGGATTGCCACTCATCCCATCCCCCCCAATCCTGCCACTGATGCCATCACTCCACTAGCACTGTCACTCATGCCACCCCCCACACTGCCCCAGTACTGCCACTGATCACACCCTCCCCCCATCACTGCCACAGATCAACTGACTTTTGTGTACACGCATGCTGTCCGTTTACACCCTACTGTCCTCTGATCTGGCCAGATGGAGGGGAATGGAGGCCTTCCATATTTTCTTTTTGCCAGATCAGGTCAGATTGGAGGTAGGCGGGTGTAAACGCACAAATTTCCATTTAAATCTGCCACTTCATAAAGAACAATGGTCAGTTTGATTGTGTTTGTCTCAAAAACAGGACAGGAGGACCTGATCTGACTACTCATGTGAAAGGGGCCTGAAAAGCAATCCGCATGGATTGCTTTTAAGAGCATTGGCTAGTTTAGTGAACCTGGACTAATAACAATCACTGTAATGCTACTCATATTGCTGTCCTTTTAACATGGTGACATAAGCTGACACCTATGTTACACATGTGTAAAGTTACTTTTACCCTGCTAAAAGGACAGCAATAGGGCTGGCAATTGATATTAACAGGGGAGCACAGGCTGTGCACTGTACATGTCTTCTAGCAGCTTCAGGGAAACACTTTTTTTTTCACTCACCTCATCTCTGCAGCAGCTTCTTTTCAGAGGAATTCTGTCCCTCCCCCCAACACAGGAAACACGAGGCTCTGCAGTGATGGACAGTGCACCCTGTGTAACTATTGGCTCCTGCTGCCTCCTCAGCCAATGAGCAACTGAAAGGCTGTTAAGTCCCTCCCTCATATCATCTCCTGAGCCCCAGCCCTGCCAGCTTACTGTGCTTAGCATACGGGGCCTTTCCTGCACTATTTCTCTTCTGGCTCTTCTCTCCTGCACACTTCCTGGTTGCCACTGGGCCCCGAGCCCCTAAAGACGCTCGGGCCCAATACATGTGTATCTGTACCCCCCTGATGACGGCCCTGACGGTACCTATGGCGTGCGAGAGGGAGAATGTCATATGACATCCACCTGGGATAAAAGAGCACCCACCCACCCGGCCGTATTATTACAATAGGCCGGGTGAAAGGTGGTTAAACGAAGCAGCTGGGGATTCCATTCATCTCTACCAGTCCCTTATCCTAGATGAAGCTCTGCTATAAATGTTAATGGTGGACAACTACACACAAAAATAAAATGGTTTCCCCATAAGTCATACCAGGGATCCCTATATTTATATGAGATGTCATCCGCTGGAGCTGCTGGAAGTGGGAAAGCAGCAAGGTAAGATTATATTAGTGGGCCTTTTTTTGTTCCTTTCAGCGGGTCTGCAGGCAGCAGGCATTGAGATTTATGTGAAACTATATTGCTAGATGATGTGATTGATGATAGATGTACATCCTGAGACAATTTAGGTTTTTTTCCTAAGTAAGGAGTTTTATTTTATTGTGAGAAGGTGGTATCTGGGGGTGCCTTCATTTATGAAGCACCCAGTCAACAGACCCCACAACCAGCAGGCCAGGGTTGTGGGAAAGAGGCAAACAGATGGCCCTTGCCCCCACCTATAGCTGGCCTTCGCAGCAAAGAGCACATGGAAGGGCAATGCATGAAAGATGAGTTGTGTCCAATGTGCCTCTGTGCCTTTAAGGAGGATTGGGCAACCTCCCCAGGCCCACCTGCCGCTTATCTATCTATTAGATTAGAATGCATGTGCTCCCACTGTGGAGACAATACATTTAGGAGTAGGACTGTAATCAGTGCTGGAACAAGGTCATTCGGTGCCCAGGGCGAAGAGGGCAAACTGCCCCCCCCCCCGGTGTAAAGAAAGAGCCAGTGTTAGTGGGAATCAACTCCTGTGTGTGCTGCTTTTTACTGCAGGTCGATTTGTTCTTTTTCCTGAGAAAAAAAGAAAAGAAAAAAAGCAATCATTCCCTCTATAAAGAGCCCTGTATTGATTATCAGCACAGGGCTCAGGGCAACATGTTACTTACCACCGTCACCTGCGGCCAGATGCCGCTTGTCATTTGCCACCGTCCCCTGCTGCCAGATGCCACGTGCTGCTGCAATCATCACCTGCTGCCAGATGCCACATGTCACTTGCCACCGACACCTGCTGCCAGATGCCACTTGCCACCGTCATCTGATGCCACATGTCACTCGCCACCATCACCTGCTCCCAGATGCCATTTGCCACTGTCATCTGATGCCACATGTCACTTGGCACCGCCACCTGCTGCCAGATGCCACGTGTCACTTGCCATCATCACCTGCTCCCAGATGCCACTTGCCACTGTCATCTGATGCCACGAGTCACTTGCCACTGTCACCTGCTACCAGATGCCACATATCACTTGCCACCGTCACCTGCTGCCAGATGCCACGTGTCATTTGCCACCGTCACCTGCTGCCAGATGCCACATGTCACTTTCCCCCATCACGTGCTGCCAGTTGCCACGTGTCACTTGCCACAGCACCTGCTGCCAGATTCCACGTGTCACTTGCCATCCATAGCCTGGCTCTCTCTCCCTCCCCTTTAGTTGGGCATGCTGGGGGCTGCAGTTTCCCTCTTAGGATTGCAATGGGCCAGTCCTCGGGACTACATGTCCCATGATCCTCCTTTTGTGCTCCTTTTTTTTTTTTTTCTGCCCATTAGGAAGGAGAGGGTGCCGCTGCCCACTCCCGAGTACAGCAGCATGAGAAGGGGAGAAAGAAAATCCAGCAGCTGCTCTCTCCACACAGAGACACAGCCCCTCTCCCTGCTGCTGACCGAAGGAAGGAGGGGGAATGGGAAGGAAACAGAGCCCTCTCCTGTACAGCGGCAGCTTGAGGGGGAAGGAGGGGGGCAGCGCAGCTTCCCTTCCTCGGACCCGCGAGGGTCCGCGGCAACTGGGCTTCGGCTCCCCTCTGCCTTTGTTCGTAGTACCCGCCTAGGATGATGGATCACTCCTGGTTAGAGCTATTACACACAGTTGTGAAGCACAATGCCGCACTTCACCTGCGCCCCCCCCTCCCTCCAGAAAATTTTACCGCCCAGGGCATCCGCCCCTTCCGCCCCTGCCTTGTCCCGGCCCTGACTGCAATTAATACAGGGTGCCGTGAAGGAGCCTTGCAGCTTACGCATGTGAAATGTGTGCTAACTAAACCCCTGTTTTTAACACATCATGTTAGACAGGTTCATTCGGTTGGTAAGCAGACTGGTTTGTAAGTTGAGCTGGGAATTTTCTCTGGTCTTTCTTTTGTGGGGAAGGGGCCCTTGTTCTCATCAACATGGGTAACACACATTTGTTTCTTCCCTTTCCTAGCTAGCAATGCTGCATGTCAGAATAAGGGTCTGGTGTGGATTTTCTGGGGGAACCACACACTTTTTCTTTCTTGATTTTGGCCTCCCTTAAAATTCACGTAGACCTGAAAGGCCTGGTATGGATTAGGGGAAAATGCACAGTCCACACAGTTTATTAGCTTTAAAATCAAGAATTTTGTAAATATTTAGCAAATGACAACTGTCTCACATCTTTTTCTCCCCCTCATTGCTTCTGTCTTCTACCATTGGTAATTCAGGGAGACATTTAAGTTCCTCTTGGTTTGTTTTCTCACTCAGATGCTGCAGCATCAGCAACCCAGATGTAAATAGAAGCTCTGCAATGAGGTGGGTGGATCACTGGCCATGTAAAGGGGTACTTCATCACTGATTGCCAGAGGCATAGGTTGCCATTTTAGCATTGCTGTTTATATTGGTTTGTAATGGAAGCTTTCACTCCTACATTGGTGTCAGTGTAAGAAGCCCCCTATCATTGATATCAGATACATAGATACTTATCTGACATGAAGCTCTATGGCTGCCATGTGATTCCAGCATTGGAACTTTGCAGACATTGCTGAGTGGAAGATCATTCTGCTCAGGATGGTCTGCAGAACTGGGACAGATGTCCCCCTAAAGCATTATGACATGCTAGGGCATCCTGCTGGCCTCTGTAATTAGCTGATCTAACCTGACAGTTGAGTTGGGCTTTAAAAGAGAAAACCTTTGACTAAAGAGTAGAGGTGTGAATAGAAGAGTAGACAGCTTGGACTAAGAAAAATATTGTCATACCTATCATCACCTTCCTAGTTTGACTGTGATCCACTCAACTGACAATGTCAAATGTTTGGTTAGTGGGAACTTTGCAAAGAATGACACCTCTTTCATGGTGCTGTTACTGCTGGTACACCTTCTGATGATACTTTCTATCTCAAACCTCTGATGTTTGTATTGTGAATGCAGGTGAACTGGAATGTTGTTTCTCAATGCCACTTCTATCAGCATTACCAGTTTGTTTTGTAGAAGATAATGCTGACATTTTAGGGTCAATATTAATATTGTTGATGTAGCACCCTGATGTTTAGGCAGGGTTGCTATTGAATTTAGTTGTCAGGCGATAGTGGTCTTGGCCATTTGTTAGGAGATCAATTGATTTCCCCCTAATTCTGGAATTGCTGCATTTCTCTCTTCTGTCATTAGATGGCTGGGTATCTGTTGACATAGGTTAAGACAAGGGCATAGCAAGGACAGATTATTAATGAATAGGGTGTCTCAGCCAATGTGCAGGGATTTTCTTGGGTCCCTTGGCCTGCTTGGAAAGCCTATTTATTTGGGTGGAGTCAGGTGATCGGGGGTTCTGTGCCACCTGGACGGCTGTCTGGGTGGACGTGTGTTATGTTGCCCTGGGCTGCTACCCCATAAGCCTTAGGCCTTTTACAGGAACATCTGGCTGCTAGGCTGTCTGAGGGCCTACCCAGACGCAAGAGAGCAGAAGAGTGTTGGGACTGCGGGCTTGTAGTCCAAACAGAAGTAACGGTTCCGCTGGCCGCGGAACCAGTTGTGGTTGGAAGTGAAGAGGAAGCTGTCGCCACTAAGGGACCATCCATCTTGTTACCTGAGACCATCGTGAGTAAGCTGAGGCTAGTACCAGAGCAGACTTCTCGCCAGCCGGGGAAGGTGAAGAAGCGGGAAAACCTCAGTAAGTGCCAAGTCAGGGACCCAGCGTGACAGCTTAGGAGATGCTTGTGGAGCATTAGCAAGTTCGAAGCCAGGGACCTAGGGTGTCCACGGGGGTGACACTTGAAGAGTATCTGTGAATGCCAAGCTAGGGACTCAGCAGGGAAGCCAGGATGATGCTTGAGGAAGATACTGAGTCCTAACAGTGGAAGAGCTCAGGGGATACAGTGGCTTTTGGATCTGAAGTCTAGTGAGAGAGACTGGGAGCTCGTCGAGTGAAGACCCACAGTGAGTAAGTGTGGGGTAAGCTGAGAACTGTTTGAGTTGCAAATAGTTGGAAACAATTACAGTTAGTAACTTTTACATGACTGTTGCCATAGGAGACAGTTTCCTACCTATACAGAAGTGGTGTCCGGCTGGAGGCCTTCACCTGTATAGCTGTTTACCTGTAGAAATCTCGGAGTCTGCCAATTAACATTGCATCTACTTAAGGGTGTCCTGGCTCTAACCCTCTCTCCCACAGCTCTTTTTAAGAGACAATAAATCCATTTGCATTCTAAAAGTGTCTGGCGCCCACCGTTTCATTTCACCCACCATGCCTTGTAGCCCACTCTACACTGAAGGATGTCAGCTCTCCCTAACTCTGGAGGTCACTATTGGGCCCAGAGAGGACCGGGACTTTGCTACAATAACATTATTGTCAAACCATATTAGACAGATTTGAAGGCACCCTATTTCCAAATATTGACAGATTTACCAGATAAATTGTTCTGTTTAAGTTCCTTGAGTAAAACAGAGAAGGGTAATGTCTTTATAAAACAATGTCAACAATACCAGCATTTTTGTAGATGGAAATATTTGTGTTTCCTACATTATCTGTGATGATCTAGCAAAAAAGGAATGCACGCATCTAATTTTTTACAGTTTAACCATGTGTTGAAAGAATAATTTCAGATAAATACAGTAAATCATGTCATGTAACAGCCTTAATAATAATTGGCCTACCTTAAAGCCATGGTTCGCTTTTACCAAAAACTGCCTATGCAGGTAAGGGGCATCTGTACATAAAAACAAGTGTAGCTTTGGCCAAAGTTGAGTAATGCCGTTGCTATAGGTGTAGGCCATTTAGTTACCTCGCAAAGTCTGACTGAAAAACTCCCAGAGATTGCATCATCCCATCCTGCCTTGTAGCTAGGATGTTGCTAATTGACTCCTAGCGCTTACTGTACACTTTCACCTTCACAGGAGCAAGCGCTTTCTCTGATTCAGACGCCCTCACATGCGCTTTCACTCCCCGATGCAGTAAGTCTGAGCTCAGTGCGTGAGAACTTGCTCCTGTGATGGTGGATGTGAACAGTAAGATATAGGAATCTCTTAGAAATGTCCTAGCAACAAGGCAGGCCAGGATGATGTGATATCTAGGAATTTTTCAGTCAGGCTTTAGGAGGGACCTACAGTAAATGGCCAGCATGTATAACAAAGGGCTTTATTCTACTTTGGTCAAATCTGCACAGTTTGTTTTTTATCTACAGGTGTCCCTTACCTGCATAGGCAGTTTTTTGGTAAAGTTGGACTATGCTTTTAAACAAAACCAGTGCTATTCGAATCTATGTTAAATGCTGCTACTGTGCTGTGAGATTTTTGCCAAATGACTGAATGAAACTGATTAAAGTCCACATCCCCGATACATGGTGTGAAAAAAAGGTTCCTCAAAGGTGGGATTTTAATGGACCATAAACAGTGTGTTGAAATCGTAAAAATAACAAATTTATTGATACACACTGCCTCATTTGGGAGACAGAGGGAACTGCTGTTTACACTGCACTATTAAGCCTTTAGGTGTGCCTGTTTTTTTGATTGTTACATCTTTCTACTGTTCGGGTCACATGGCGGTGCTTTGGCAGTCTAATTCCTTCTTTGTATTTGAGCTATGATCTCCCTTGGTCTAATCATTTACACATGGGATTTAATGTACATATCTGGAACTCTTCAGCCCATTGTCCCTGAAGAAGACAATCCTTATTGTTGAAACACGTTGGAGATTCCCTGTCTCTTGACAGTCGATCTGGGCTACTCCATTTTTCATGTTTTCTGTTGTCATTGTTACCATGTGTTTGATTTTATCTAAATTTTTGTACTATGTAGCCTTATATTTTCAGTATCAATAAATTAGTCACTTTATTGAGCCAGTGGGACTGCGGAGAAGAGTTGGAAAACTAGCAATGTTCAATACCAACCAGGCATAGATGGTACCAAAAATGAGAGAAAAGCACAGTCTGAAGTATAGAAGAGTTTTTCGCAAGGGGTAGCTAGACCGAGGAAAAACAATCTGAAAATAAAACCGGCTCAGTACAAGGAAGGTTAGAACGAGCAAAAAAAGCTTTTTGATATGCAGCAAATACTTGAACCCATTACTTAATAAGCTTTTAAAAAATAATAATTTTATAGTGGTTGTCACTTATAACAGATTCCCATTTATCAGAATAAGCCCACTGCTGGGTGTTCAGGTTTGGTCATGCCTCTCCAGGTAGACAATGCTTGTACACTGTAGAAGGATGAGATACATTTTTATTGTAGAAGATAAAATGAAAAAGAAAAAAAGAAGGCAGTGAAAATAATCCCATATTAATGTTATGGATAGTGAGTACTCACACAGGCTGAGTAATATGGGGAGTCTCATGCAGAGGAGATTGTCAATGTGAGGAGCTGGTCAAATATACCGAGTGGATGTGGCTTTACTCTGTAGTCCCCAGCACTGTACAGTGAATGCAATTACTAAAGCTGATGCTGCCAAAAATCAGTGTGATGATTTCCTATCAAGCACAATGCTTATTGACCTCTTTCTAACTTGAAGTCCAATGATCTATTGAGTTGCCTCTTTTAGGTTTTGTCGGAGGTTGTGTTTTGCTTCTACTCACACAGTGGTGAAATTGTTTTATTGAAGCACAATATCTTCTTGGAGGTTTACTATATAAAGTATACTGACAAATCAAATCATGATATTGGTAAGATATGGATAGGGGGAGAGAATCTAACAACATTTGTTGGCTGGGATAGAGCTTATACTAATATGTTTGTTACTGACACTAAGCCACGCTTAGGACTTTTTCTTATGTTTTCTCTGATTATTAGTTCAATGCATTCAGTGCCTCACAACATCAAGTTTGTTGGCAAGAAAGGACAGTAGCATTGGAAGAATGCACATGATATTCAGCTTAAAGTAGTGTTAAATCCAAAAACAAAAAATAAATCGAATAAATAATAATAAATAAATAATCTAATAAATCGAAGCTTACCAATCCTTAAATGTGGTGGCTGCATTGGTTTTCTTTTTTTTAGTCTTTTTTGTGAGTAACATGTTCCTGTCTTAGGGTGGCTCCACTCTTTGGAGGATCAATGGAGCCACCCTTGGATATCAGCATTGTCAGTCTTGGGAGAGGGTAATTTTAGATGCACTAGCAAATGTAAATGGACATGACTAACAAATGAAAGGCTTTTCCTGCTAACACTTTTTAACTTTTTAGAATAAAGGTTTTACATAAATGAATAAAAGCTGACCATTGTAAGCACCTCTATCCATGGTAAATGGTTTGTTTCAAACCTCTAGCTTCTGCTTTTTGCTAAACAGCTTGGTCCGGCCAATGCGGGGGCTGTGTTTATGTACATGGGAATGCAAAGTTGTCCCATGCAACCCTCTGCAGGCAGTCCCATTCATGTCATTTGAGACACAGCAGCTGAACGGACAAAGTTGCTGCTCCCAATTTGACATCAGTGCAGACGCAGATGCATGGCAGAACACACACTGGAACACCTGTGCATCTCTGTAAACATGGCCCTCGCACAGGCATATGCTACAGAATCCCCCATGTGAGGGAGGCCTTAAAGTGGAACTAAAGTCACAGTAGTTATTGCATCTCCAACAGCTAGGCATCTGTGAACGGTCCTTGCTAGTGCCGCCATCTTCTACCCAGCTTCTTCTGAGTGTTGGTCTTTGGTTGAATTTTAGTCAGAAAATTAAGTCCTGCTAGATCATTTCAGGCTGGCCCCTTTTGCAGGTATAGCTGCAGTATGTAAAACATTAAAAATACAGCAAGTGCCTACTCTGTTTAAAATCCACTATTACACAGTCTCACCCTGCTCTGCACATAACCAGTTGCTCTCTATTTTTAGGCACTGCCAAATTTGCAGAGGCCGATCTGCTGACAGCCTTAAAGTTGAATTAGGCCCTCCTATCCTTTAAAAGGCACTGCTATGGTGCTGCACATATGATCAGTTGTGACACCAGACATTTGATGGTTTGAAAGTTTTGTTGAGGACACAATCAAATGTGACGGTTAGCAATCCCGGTATTCCAGGAATGTAAATGTTTTGAAACCGTTAAATTAACGGGTTTAGTTCCGATATGATTTTCTGCAGATTAGGGGCTCTATGCTTCAACAAAATGGCAGCCTCCAGCAAGAAGAAACAAGAATAAATTTTGGTAGCGTAGTTATTAAATGTGGAATGTATGTTCCTTTCTAAAGAACTTTTATTAAGTTGTTATGGGTAAAGTTCTGCTTTAAATCCTGCTCTCAGTTTACATGCCACAGTAGACTTTTTTTCTGCAATAAATAGCCTTTAGTTCTGCTTTAACCACTTCATGTCTCACAACTGTTCACCCCTATAAACCACAGCAATGTTTACATTTCTGCTATGGACCTGTTTATTCTGCAATAACTTTATAATTACAAAAGATAACAATGTAATACATTTATTGTTTTTTAATGGCAAACAAGGCTTTCTTTTCATGATATTGTCTTGCACAACAATTTTTTTTTCTCAATCCTCAGACAATACAATAAAACTAAACACACTTTTTCTTTTTTTGAGAAGTGTTAGTTAAATAGTGTTACTGCACATAAAATGTGCACATTTTATTCTGTAATTTGTCCTGTTTAAAATTACACTAATATCATTCTAGTACAAATCATTGCAAAGTTACAAATTAAATAAAGTGGGTTTTTTCTTTCAATTTTGCACTTTTTTTTATAAATTTAAAATGTGTAATATATGTTAAATATATAAAAATATCAACTAACAAAACAAAAACACAGTTGAAGAAAAGAGACTAAGAAGTTAATTAGGGCTGATTAAAATAAACTAAGGGTTTATAAGGTGTTAAAAAGAGAAACATCTTTTTTTTATTATTCATTTGCCAGGTTGCTTTAACGTGCATCATCTGCAGTTCTAAGTTCATCCCTTTGATCTGCAGATGAATGAATAGAATGATACAAATGTAACAAAATGCTTCATTGTATCTTTGTATAATCGAGGTCTAGAGCAGTGTTGTTTATAAACACCGGTTCAGTTTTTTTTTTGACAGCTACATCTGCCACTTCTTCTCTGAGTAAACTGTAAGGCCCTTTTCACATGGGTGCTCTGATCAGGTCCGCCTGTCAGTTTTTCAGACGGACCTGATCAGACACTCCATGCACCTCTATGGAGCGGCGGATGTCAACGGCGACGTGTCCGCTGACAACAGCCAGTATCCGGTCCTATCCCTGGAATCCAGATGGATGGAAATCCTATTTTCCATCCATCTGGAGGACCGAATGGGATAAGATCGGATGGGATTGGAAGAAAACGAACAGGCGGTGTCAGAAATCATGAATCAGTCTGAGATAGAAGTACAGTTAAATCACACTTGTTTAATAATAATAAAAAAGGGTAAACATAGTCAAAACATAGCCAGAGTTCAGGAACCGGAATGGATAGTCAGACAAGCCAAAATGGCAGGAAGCCAGAGAGGAGTGTAGTAGAACAGCAAGTAGAATCTGGAGGAATGTCAGCCAAGCAAGTCTTTAACAGGAACACAGGAGAGCGTCTCTAGAGATGTGACCAAGGCAAAGGCAGAGATCATCTGGACTTGATGGCTTAGGTAGGCAGGACTGACGAGCAGGATATCATCAACAGGTGAGTCACTGTGGAGAGATAGGAGCTGGCAATTAGCCAACAGCTGAGCGGCCAGCTTAGAGAAGGAAGAGCTGAACCCAGCCCTGACAGTACCCCCTCGGAGGACCACCAAGCTTGAGGGGAAAACGTTTATGGAAATCACGGAGGAGGACAGGGGCTTGTATGTCCGAGGATGAGACCCAAGAGCGTTCCTCTTTCCTACCCTTTCCAGTGCACCAGGTACTGCATGCACCCATGGAACCAACGGGAGTCAACAATGAACTGTATTTCATACTTCTCATGGTTCTCAACCTGTACAGGGTGAGGACGAAGCACAGAGGTGGTAAAGCGGTTGCAGACCAAAGGTTTTAATAAGGAGACATGAAATACATTTGAGATCCGCATATTAGAAGGAAGGTCTAATGCGTAAGCCACTGGGTTAATCCTGCGAATACGGAAAGGCCCAATAAACCAAGGTGCGAACTTCAGAGAGGGAACACGAAGTTGGAGGTTGCGAGATTATAGCCAGAACCTGTCCCCAACCTGGTAGGAAGGCGTCTGCAGTCAGCATGGAGTCTGTACCTATCATTAGCATGTTGCAAAGCCTCCTGGACTTGTGCCCAAGTGGAACAAAGACCACGGAGATGCTCCTCTAATGCAAGAATACTCTGCGGAACAAATGAGTCAGGCAACATGGAAGGTTGGAAACCATAGTTCGCCATAAACGGGGACAATTGGGAAGCAGAATTCAAGGCACTATTGTGAGCAAACTCCGCCCATGGTAAGAGGTCTGACCAGTTGTTATGATGGTCAGAAATATAGCAACGTAAGAATTGCAAGGACTGATTGGCTCATTCTGCGGCCCCATTAGACTGCGGGTGATACGCAGAGGAGAAAGCAAACTGAATTCCGAACTCTTCACAAAAGGCTCACCAGAACCGGGACACAAACTGACTACCCCTGTCCGAGACAATCACCTTGGGTAGCCCATGTAAGCGAAAGATTTCTAGAGCAAAAATGGAAGCCAGTTCCTTAGAAGTGGGCAACTTCTTAACTGGAATACAATGGGACATTTTCGAGAACTGGTCAACCACCATAAGGATAATTGTGTTGCCCTGGGAGTTGGGTAACTCCTCAATTAAATTCATAGACAGGTGGGTCCAGGGCCTCTCTCCATTGGGTATGGGTTGTAGGAGGCCCACTGGAAGGTGTCGTGGAGTCTTACTAGGACTAGGCCACCAGAATTGTTGGAAAATGGCCTAAAAGAATTGATTCTTCCCAGGGTGGCCAGCAGCCTTGGGAGAATGGTAAGTCTGGAGCACGGCAGTACCGAGACTCTCTGGGACAAAGCAGCGGTCACAAGGTTTCTCAGGAGGAGCATGGACCTGAGCAGCAAGAATTTTGTCACCCAAAGGAGAAGTAAGACTGGTGCGAACCGTAGTCATGAAACGATCAGGAGGAATCACAGGAACCAGAACCGACTCCATCTTGGAAGTGGAGGAAAATTGTCGTGATAAAGCGTCAGCCCTTACAGGTAAGAATGAGACAATGTAATTGAAACTAGACAAGAAAAGAGCCCATTGCGCCCTTCTGGGAGAAAGGCGTTTAGCCTCAGACAAGAATGTGAGATTCTTATGGTCAGTAAGAATGAGAACTGGCACAGTGGTACCTTCGAGGAGATGTCTCCAATCTTTCAGGGCTAAAATGATCACTAACAACTCTCTGTCACCAGTATCGTAATTGCACTCCGCAGGTGAAAATTTCTTGGAAAAGTAGCCACAAGGATGCATAGCGCTCTCAGAGGTAGGACGTTGAGACAGAAGGGTGCCAGAAGGGAGGATGTGTAGATGGAGCTGGGGGGCTATACAGAGTAAGATGGGGGGCTGTGCAGACTAACCTTGGGGGAGAAATGTGAGGACTGAGTTGGGTGTGGGGGGGGGCTGTGCAGGCTGGGAGGAGGCTGTGTGGACT
The DNA here is from genome assembly GCF_042186555.1 of Aquarana catesbeiana. NCBI lineage: Eukaryota > Metazoa > Chordata > Amphibia > Anura > Ranidae > Aquarana > Aquarana catesbeiana. The sequence continues at coordinate 382,373,676 of NC_133326.1, read as the reverse complement.
GAACTGGGGGGGGGGGGGTTGTAAAGAATCTAACCATCTATGGCCAGTTTAACAGACTCCTGCACTATATACACTATATTGTAGATTACAGACTCCTGTGCTATATATACTATATTGTACATTACGTATGTCTCACCAAAGTGCTCATTGTCCCAACAGTTGCTGGTAGTTAAACAGCCTCTGACTATTTTAATGAAGGTCTTCTTTAAGGTAGGCTCAGATAAAATGTTAGCACTTTAACTATTTTTATGTTTAAGTTTTAAAATCTGTTGTAATGGAAGAGTTTTATTTATTTATTTTTTTTATGATTGTGCTGGGGTTTACACATATCTGTGAGAAAAGTAATAAAATTGTAAGAAGTAAAATAATAAAAAAAAATATATACTGACACCACCCTCTGCCCAACCGACACTCTCCTCTTGGGGTAGGATGGGAGGGGGGGAGGAACCGAACTGAGTCTTTGCCCCGGGTGAAAGAATGTTTAACTTCGCCACTGATTAAAGAGACTAATAGACTTGCAAAAATGTGTTAATTTGTCCAGTTTCTGAACCGTTGCGTGCTCAAGTACTGTTCTCTGACACATATTTTTTTATTTGTTTAGTGGTCAGTGATCTTGATAAGGCCACAGCTGACATATGACTACACACAGCTATACATTGCTCCAATTTTAACTGGAAAAGCAAACAGGAAGTCTATCATTTCACAAAATCTTTCAGTTGAGAAATGTTTAACACGGTAGCTGTGGGGCTTACTGTATGGGTCTTTTTTTATGCATGTGCACTAATTTACCACAAATATGTTGGATTACTGTGTTTATCAATTCACTTATCGAATAACATATTTAGTATGCAAGATATTGATAGACATGCTGGAATTGTTTCCTACTAGATGAACCTACTATAGGAGTGTCTGGTGGTGGTTCTTCCTCCACCATCATAGGTGTGCACAGGCTGTGCCGGGTGTGCCTGGGCACACCCTAATCACCCCGTGTGCATTAGCATTAGTGTCTAGTCCCCCTCACAGCACTTCCGGCTTCCCTCCTCTCCCTCCAGCTGCTGCAGACATACAGGGGGATCTTCAGGATGGAGAACAACGAAGGAGACCTTAACAATGTAATTTACTGGTCCCTTCCTTTTCTGAATGAGCGCAGTGAATAATTAGTACCTGTGACTCACTGTGTTCATACATAACTGAAGCATAGTAAGCTGTGTTTACTATGGTTCGGTTTATGCACACACACAAACACACACGCATGTGCATTTGAGCTTTGGGGGTGCACAGCCTAATGCAGTAGGCCGCGCACGCCAATGTCCACCATCATTGCTATAAGCAAGCACACTCAGCTGTTTTTGTGGTTATGGACAGTAAACAGGCAACACTGTGGACTGTGTGATTTTGACTGCATGTCTGATTGTCCTTGATGCTAATGACCAGCCTTAAAGGAGAATCAAAGGAAAAACTTTTTTTATCATTTTGGATTGAGCAAAGGAGGTGGGGCTATAACCCCTGTCAGGGTTTATTTTTTATTTTTTTTCCATTTGTATCCCATTGGAGAAATTTCCCTTCACTTCCGGTTGCATAGCCAAAATAGGAAGTGAGAGAAAATCCCTGCAAATTAAAATGTTACTAAACCCACAACAGTAAAATCAGTGTGTATATGCAGTAAAGCATGCATGTTTTACTCACAATGGATTCTAAGGGGTTAATCCTCCGCAATGTGTAAAAAGGCTGTTTGATCCTGTCTTCTTTGATCCTCCCCTTCTTCCACTGTCCCCAATCCATCTCCTGATAAGACAGAGCCTTTGGAGTCACTCTGCACATGCTCAGTTTGGTGTGTAATGCAGAGAGTTTTTTTTTTTTTTTTATTGGGAGGGTGCACATGATCAGCACAGGGCCAATCAGCACTGTCCAGGCAGAGGTTCAGGGGTCCTGCAGCCTCATAGGACAGTCGGAGGAGAATAAAAACTCCTCCTACAAGCTTTAACCAGACACTGATAGAAGTCACAAGACTGCTATATACTGCTGATGAGCAAAGGTATTTAGCAGTTTACTAAAATAATTTCATTTCCATGTTCTGTGTACTGTGGGAGACCAGATATAGCGAATGCAGGGTCCTGGGTTTAGGAACACTTTAAGGGAATCTCATGGGGTCCTTAGGTCTCAATTGGAATATTTCCCCTATATTCCTGTTCTGGGGACAACCCACAATTTAGGCTTTTCTTTCACAGGACAAATAGAAAGCATGAATCTCCCTAAGGAGGACACAGACAGTAATAAAACAGGTGTTCTCGTCCCTCTCCACTCTGTCAAAACGTAAATAAAAATTTTGCTTTTAGTTATAATTTAAAGTGATATTAAAGTCTTGTTTTATTTTCTTTAAAAATAACAAACAAGTCTATACTTACCTGCTTTGTGCAGTGGTTTTGCAGAGCAGCCCAGATCCTCCTCTTCTGGGGTCCCTCGCAAGCTCTCTTGGCCCCTTCCTCCTGTTGAGTGCCCTCCATTCACACAAGGAGCCACAGTTTGGCCCCACCCCCTCTCTCCTGATTGGCTAACTGACTTTGATTGACAGCAGCGGGAGCCAATGGCGTCGCTGCTGTGTCTTAGCCAATCAGAAGGGAGAGTACCGGATGGTCGAGGCACTCGTGGATCGAGATGGGGCTCAGGTAAGTATTAGGGGGGCTGAGGGGGGCTGCTGCACACCGAAGGTTTTTTAATCCTAATGCATACAATGCCTTTAGAATCACTTTAAATTTAGATTTAGATAACATAGTGATGGATTAGAACATTTACCAGGTTACATAGTTACATAGTAGGTGAGGTTGAAAAAAGACACAAGTCCATCAAGTCCAACCTATGTGTGTAATTATATGTCAGTATTACCTTGTATATTCCTGTATGTTGTGGTCGTTCAGGTGCTTATCTAATAGTTTTTTTAAATTACCGATGCTCCCCGCTGAAACCACCGCTTACGGAAAGGGAATTCCACATCCTTGCCGCTCTTACAGTAAAGAACCCTCTAGGTAGTTTAAGGTTAAACCTCTTTTCTTCTAATTTTAATGAGTGGGCCACGTGTCTTGTTAAACTCCCTTCCCTGAAAAAGTTTTATCCCAATTGCGGGGTCACCTGTATGGTATTTGTATATTGAAATCATATCCCCTCTCAAAACGTCTCCAGAGAAAATGAGTTCAGTGCTCGTAACCTTTCTTCATATCTAATATCCTCCAGTCCCTTTATTAGCTTTGTTGCCCTTCTCTGTACTCGCTCCATTTCAAGTACATCCTTCCTAAGGACTGGTGCCCAGAACTGGACAGCATACTTCAGGTGAGGCCGGACCAGAGTCTTGTGAAGAATTATCACTTTATCTCTTGAGTTAATGCATGCCAATATTCTGTTTGCTACATTAGCAGCAGCTTAGCATTGCATGCCATTGCTGAGCCTATCATCCACTAGGACCCCCAGGTCCTTTGTCCATCCTTGATTCCCCCTGAGGTTCTCCCCCCAGTGAGTAGATTGCATTCATATTTTTGCCACCCAAATGCATTATTTTACATTTTACCACATTAAATCTCATTTGCCATGTAGTTGCCCACCCCATTAATTTGTTTCCACATCCTGTGGAGAAGTTATTGCCCTGCTTAGCTTAGTATCGTCCGCAAATACAGAGATTGAACTGTTTACCCCATCCTCCAAGTCATTTATGAACAAATTAAATAGGATTGATCCCAGCACAGAACCCTGGGGGACCCCACTTTCCACCCCTGACCATTCCGAGTACTCCCCATTTATGACCACCCTCTGAACTCGCCCCTGTTGCTAGTTTTCAATTCATGTACTCACCCTATGGTCCATGCCAATGGACCTTACTTTGTACAGTAAACGTTTATGGGAAACTGTGTCAAATGCTTTTTGCAAAATCCAGATACACCACATCTACGGGCCTTCCTTTATCTAGATGGCAGCTCACCTCCTCATAGATTGGTTTGGCAAGAACGATTCTTCATGAATCCATGCTGATTACTGCTAATGATATTGTTTTCATTAATAAAATCTTGAATATAGACCCTTATCATCCCCTCCAAGAGCTTGCATACTATTGATGTTAGTCTAACTGGTCTGTAAGTTAAAAACAGTTTTTTTGCTAGAAAATTACTTAAAACCCCCAAACATTATACATTTTTTTTCTAACACCCTAGAGAATAAAATGGCGGTCGTTGCAATACTTTCTGTCACACCGTATTTGCGCAGCGGTCTTACAAGCGCACTTTTTTTGGAAAAAATACACCTTTTTGAATTAAAAAATAAGACAACAGTAAAGTTAGCCCAATTTTTTTTACATTGTGAAAGATAATGTTACGCAGAGTAAATTGATACCCAACATTTCACGCTTCAAAATTGCGCCCGCTCGTGGAATGGCGACAAACTTATACCCTTAAAAATCTCCATAGGCAAAGTTTAAAAAATTCTACAGGTTGCATGTTTTGAGTTACAGAGGAGGTCTAGGGCTAGAATTTTTTCTCTCACTCTATTGATTGCGGCGATACCTCACATGTATGGTTTGAACACCGTTTTCATATGTGGGAGCTACTCATGTATGTGTTCGCTTCTGCATGCGAGCTCGTCGGGACGGGGCGCGTTTAAAAAATGTTTTTCCTATTTATTTTACCTTTTTTTTTTTTTTTTTTTTTTACACTGTTCTTTAAAACAAAATTGTGTCATTTTTATTCCTATTACAAGGAATGTAAACATCCCTTGTAATAGAAAAAAAGCATGACAGGACCTCTTAAATATGAGATCTGGGGTCAAAAAGACCTCAGATCTGATATTTACACTAAAATGCAAAAAAAAAAAAAAATGTTGTCATTTAAAAAAATACAAATAAAATGGCCCTTTAACCGCTTCACCCCCGAAAGATTTTACCCATTTCCTGACCAGAGTACTTTTTGCGATTCGGCACTGCGTCGTTTTAACTGACAATTGTGCGGTCATGCGACATTGCACCCAAACAAAATTGACATCCTTTTTTTCCCTCAAATAGAGCTTTCTTTTGGTGGTATTAGATCACCTCTTTTTATTTTTTGCGCTATAAACAAAAAAAGACAGACAATTTTTAAAAACTATTGTTTTCCTCAGTTTAGGCTGATATGTATTCTTCTACATATTTTTGGTTAAAAAAAAAATCGCAATAGGCATATATTGATTGGTTTGCTCAAAGGTTATAGCATCTACAAAATAGGGGATAGTTTTATGGCATTTTTATTATTAATTTTTTTTTTTTATTAGTAATGGCGGCGATCTGCGATTTTTATCGGGACTGCGACATTATGGCGGACGCATCAGACACTTTTGACACTATTTTGGAACCATTGCCATTTATACAGCGATCAGTGCTATAAAAATGTACTGATTACTGTGTAAATGACACTGGCAGGGAAGGGGATAACCACTAGGGGTGATGAAGGGGTTAAGTGTGTCCTAGGGAGTGATTCTATCTGTGCAGGGGATGGGCTTCAACTCACATGACAGCGATCACTGCTCCCGATGAGAGGGAGCAGTGATCTCTGTCATGACACAAGGCAGAATGGGGAAATGCCTTGTTTACATAGGCACTTCCCCGTTCTGCGGCTCCATGACACGATCGCCGGGAGACCGGCGGACATCGAGTCCACACGTCCCGTGGGCACTGTCATGCTGTATGCGGCAGGCGCACGCCTACTAGCTCCGCCACTTAAAGGGGACGTACAGGTACGCCCATGTGCCCACAGCTGCCATTGTGCCGACGTATATTGGCATGCAGCGGTCGGCAAGTGGTTAAGAGCTATTGGTGGACTTTTATCTTGACCACTTTTATCTTGAAACGGACTGCCCGCTGAAGAAGAGGATACCGGGGTTATGGCAGCTAGCTGCTGCCATAACAATGATATTCCTCTTCAAAGTACTGACGTATAATGACAGTGGGCGGTCCGGAAGTGGTTAAATATTGGAGCTGCATTGGCTTTTCTGCAATCAGCTGGTACCATTCCAGTCAGTAGACTGTCAGTAAAAATTAGGAACAATGGTCTGGCAATTACTTGACAGAGTTCCCCCAGGACCCCCGGGTGCAAGCCATCTGGTCCCAGTGCTTATTAATGGTACGTTTTCCAAGTCCATTTCTAATACTGTCCTCTGTTAGCCATGGGGGTGCTTCCTGTAATGTATCTTCGATTCCCTCGTGAAGACTGAGGAGAAGAATAAATCAATACGTTTGCCATCTCCCCATCCTTTATAACCAGATTCCCTTCTTCATTCTTCATGGGGTCAATATGGTCTGTCTTCCCTTTTTTACTGTTTATATACTTAAAGAATTTCTTGGGATTTTTTTTTTTTTCTCTCCTCCGCTATGTGTCTTTCGTGTTCTATCTTAGCCACCCTAATTGCATCCTTACATTTCTTCTTGCATTCTTTGTAAAGTCTGAATGCTGATGATGATCCCTCAGCCTTGTATTTTTTGAAGGCCTCCTCCTTTGCTTTTATATGCATTTTTACATTGCCATCCAGGCAAACCCATTTTTCCTCCCTGTTCTTTGTACCTAAGATTTTATCCCAATTTATAACTTCTAGCAAGGTTCATAGTTTGGGGAAGTTTGCTTTTTTGAAATTCAGTGTCTTTGTATTCCCCTTATCAGGGCTTTTTTTCAGCTGGAACTTGGTGGAACTCAGTTCCACCACCTCTGGCTCGGGCCCTCTGCTCCCTTCTCACCACTATCTCTTTTGTAAACACAGAAGTCTGGCTTGTCTCCCAATGGCTCCCACAGATCTGATCTCCTGAGTGGCTCCCACTGAGTGCAGGATGGGGACAAGGGAGATGCAGATGTTTGGAGTGCAGTGTGAATGCTGAAATCCCCACTAGATTATCTCCCGACATGTGAGAGAGTCAGAGCCATCTACCGTGTGTGGGCAGGTGGTAGAGCCAGCTGGGTGCTTCAGTTTAATACGGTAACAAAAGTAAGACATGTGGAAGATGGTGGAGCTTTTGGGGGGGTATGGGGGCAGTAGTGGAGGGGGGTTGCATGCGAGGTCAGAGCTGAAGAGAGTTCCTGCACCTATTTTCTGAGAAAAAAAGCCCTGCCCCTTATGTTTCTTATTTCTGTAATTTATACTGAAGCTAATTGACATGTGATCGCTGTTTCCTAAATTGCCCCGTATTTCCACATCCGTGATCAGGTCTGTTTTTTGATAGTAATCAGTAGGTCTAGTACTGCTTTGTTTGTAGTTGGTGTGTCTACCATCTGACCCATGAAATTGTCCTGCAAGACATCTAGGTACTGGCTAGCCTAAGACAAATGCACGGTTCCTTCCGCCCCGTCTATGTCTGGATAATTAAAATCCCCCATTATGTTGACACTTGCCATCCTTGCTGCTAATCCAGATTGTGAAAGGAGGTCCGTCTCCCCCTCCTCCCTCAGGTTAGGGGGCCTATAGCATACTCTCAGTATTATTTTCCCCTTAGTTTCATCTCTTTGTATCTCTACCCATAAGGATTCCACCTCCTCCCTAACTCCCTTAGTGATGTCATATCACACATTCACTTGTACATTATTCTTGATATACAGGCATACCACTCCCCCTTTTTACCCTGTCTATCCCTGCGATAGGTTTCTATTGCTGTGTTACCGTTAGAGAGATTTAACTTATTTTTCCTGGTGACTGTTATCATCAAAAGTAAAAGTAAATCCCATGTTTTGAGTGGTCACCAGAACAGGGATAGATGGAAAATCTTTCAATGGGAACACTAGTTCTTATGAGCACAGGGGTTTCCCTCTCTTTTAGATGGAGGTCCTCTCAATTCATGTTCTGGCTATAGGACAGGAAATTAAGGGAACTATCCTCAATTGGACAAAAAACTGACAGGGGTTAAAATCTCTCTTACTTTTTTTTTCTTAAAGGATATATGCACCTTTAAAACATATAAATAAATGCACTTTTTTTTTAAAGCAATTTATTATTATTTTTTTTAGGACCCTGATGAGCATTGCACCTGCTAATAGCAGATCGCAGGTGTAATGCCATGGTCCTGCAGACTGTCTGTGTCGCTGTCTGTCCGTACCTCCTATACATGCAGACAGTTAATATTTAATATAGGGAGCGCTAATGAACTAAGAATAAATATTTGAGTGAAAAAAATATATTAAAAACCAAAATAAATTGTTGTGCTTGATTGGGGAAAATATAAATATAGAGGAGTGACAATCACAATAATTAAGTGAAGAAACTAGAATATACAATAATATTGTATTGACAATAATAGTGATTAATTGTCCCAATCCAGTGAATAGTGCAAAAAACACAGAAGTGATATCTTCAACATATGTGCCAAATTCTTGCTGATGATATAAAGAATTCCATCACCAAAGAAGAAAAATACACCTTAAGATAATAGATATCTGCTTACCAGATACCAATGACCCCTTTATTTAAAAAGAGTGTCACTAGCGCTTGTACAGGTTTGTGCCTGTTCACATGGAAGGCTGAATGGCTGGATGATGCTTTAGGCATAGATCCCTCCCGTCCCACTCATTCATGATAGGATATATAGGAAACAAAGCAAAGTCTCCATAGCGTAAAACCATTTATTACAAGTTAAAAAAAGGTTAAAATAGCCAAATGGCCGCTTACATTGGTAGGTGCCTACCCGGCACTGGGGCTGCTCGTATGTCAGGGTAAGGATGGTGTCAAAGACCCGTCGCATCACATCATGTTCGGCGTGCGTTCCACCCAGTACGAAGGGGCAACCAGAGGATCCGGATGTTGGTAGGCAAGAAAAGACACGTGACTTTTCATGTCTACCAACATCCGGATCCTCTGGTTGCCATGCGTCGAAGATCGAGGATGCCCCGAGATGGAGTGACACCAGCTCAAGTGCGGCTAACAAGGAGACATATGTATATACCCCCGCAGGCCTTCCAGGCAGGGTGGGATCAACACCTACAGCAGAATTCCAACCAATGAGTCCAAGGATTTATATATATATATATATATATATATATATATATATATATATATATATATATATATATATATATATATATATATATATGTATATATATGTATATATATTGTATAGTATTTATATTAAATCTAATAAAAATAAAATATTGATAGAGGTGGATGGTCGGGAAGCTCACTCAGAGAGATTAGTTAAATATTATATAATGCATGAAAACGTAATAATTAGTAGTGTAAAATATTATATAATATGTTTGAAAAGCAATAATTGTGGTGCGAGACCTATGAGGGGTAATGGAATAATAATGGTGTTGGAATGTGATTGAGCTGAACGGTGAAATATGGGATAGGGTGAAGTGCAAGTGGGTGAGGGGGAAGAGCAGTGACAGATAAGGAAAAGCAGAGTGAGATGAATAGATGTGAAAAAGGGGCCTGATGGTGAATGAATGCAATGTGAAAAATAAAAAGAGATGAATGTGGGATGAGGTTGAGACAAAAGAGCAGGAAACAAACAAAAGATGAAAAATTAGTGAGCGTGACAAATGAAGTGAAGGGCAAGGAAGGAGAAGGAGAAAGTGAGTGAAAATAAATGAAGGCAAGCTGCGAACTTGGAAAAATGGAGGTGAAATGAGTATGAAAAAAAGAAAAAAAAAGTGGTGAGGACCTCGTTAAGTACACGAGCCACATATCTACATTGATGACGTCTTCGCCATCTGGGAGGGCCCTGAGGAAACATTGTTGGAATTTTTCAACCTCAGTAATCACAATAATAATTTGAAATTTACCATCAACTACAATTGCAACACACTAACTTTTTTGGACGTTCGGATCAAACAGAATTTTGAGGGAAAGCTTTGTAGCACCCTGTTCCGCAAGAGTACTGCGGGGAACACGGTTCCACACGCAGATAGCTTTCACCCCATAACTCTCAAAAAATCCATTCCATATCGTCAGTACCTGTGGTTGCGCAGGAACTGCTCAACCGATGCCTTTTTTAATGAGGAAGCTCGTAACATTCAGAATCGCCCTTTGGAACGCGGCTAGAGACGGTCCTGCATGCATAGCGCATACAATAAAACCCTTGCTCAACCAAGAGTTGAGCTATTATTCAAACACAAGGCGAAAGTCGACTCTAATGCCCCGTACACACGGTCGGATTTTCCGATGGACAATGTCCGATCGGAGCGTGTTGTCGGAAATTCCGACCGTGTGTGGGCGCCATCGGACATTTTCCATCGGATTTTCCGACACACAAAGTTGGACAGCAGGAGATAAAATTTTCTGACAACAAAATCCGATCGCGTCAATTCCGTGTGTGGCCTGTTCCGACGCACAAAGTGCCACGCATGCTCAGAAGAAATTCCAACACGGGACAGCTCGTTCTGGTAAACTTAGCGTTCGCAATGGATACAGCACTTTCGTCACGCTGCAATGTTAAAAATGGTTTAATACAGCGCACTCTCTTCTTCTTTATAATGTGACAAGAATTAAGTCGTTTTGCTGCTCGTATTCACACACACTTCTCACAAACTTTTATTTGTGTTTTTTTAGTGGGATTCCCTGAATATATTGTTATTAGTTGTCACATCTGACGGTTTTATATTTTTTTATTTTTTTTTTTATTTTGGATTTTAAGCCTTTTTTTTTATTTAATGTTTGTATTTTTTCCAAGGCTGATCTTTGTTCAATGTTATTTTTATTTTTACTCCAGAATATTTTTGGGTGTGTTTTGTGTGTCAAGTTACCCCAACACCATTGATATCTTTTATTATTTAATCTCAAGGAGATTGTTTGTTGTTGGTGTCCCTTGTTCATTTCACATTGTATATTTGAAATGTACCTGAATCCTCACAAACAAACTGTCCTTTTTGAAGTAAAACACATAGGAGAGTATAATTCAAAACAAAAATCCTTTATTAAGGGATCAGAACCAAACAAAGAGGAAGGCAACACTGGATCAACAAGAGAAATTAGCGAAGCCTGGGACCCCCACGGCAGACATCAATTCTTCAACATCAAAATTGGTGGCCTAAGGAGTCCATATGTAAGGGAGGGCAGTCTGGTCCGGGATTCACAGAGACTTGGATAGCAGCAGATGACATGTGTGTCCGCAGACTGTGGTACCACAAGAGGCTGCATTTTTTTGCCCAACAGACTGGATCCAGGATCCTCACTGTCTGGTCTTCCTTTCACGCTTCATTCCCGGCTGTGGCTGTGCAGTTGGAGATGTGGCAGGAGGAGGAGTAGGACCTGGAGGAGGAGTAGGACCTGCAGGAGGAGGAGGAGGACCATCCCAAAGCTGTGTGTGAGGTGTAATTTGGCCCCTCATACCTTTCGCCAGAGCCTCCGATATGAGGGCCTCACACATGGCTTTTTGGCCCTCCTCCATCCTCTGCATTTTATAGGCTATGAATGCAGCAATGTTCTCCTGCCTGGTGTGTGGTGCTCCCAGGACCTCTGTAGCCCTCCAAAAGAATCTGATAGCCGCCTCCTCTAGGGCACTCGTCCTACTGCCACTTTCTGTTTTCAGGGGGGGTGGAGGGACCTTGATATCAGCCAGCCGGCTCGGCCCGGCCACCTCCTGGCTGAGACTTCCCTGTGTATGAAAAAGGGACATAGTTGTAATGTTTTGCATCATCAATCACAATCCTTAATTAGTACTCCCAACTAACATATAGTTCACATCATTGATTGGACAAGCAGAAATATTTAGAGGAATGCTATACCTGGCTCAATCTGGGCTCCTCCACATGCGGCCTGGAAGGCCCAGGTTGGGCGTCAGAAGCCTCAGCTGGGGGGGAAGGAAGCGTGGAAGGAAGACTGGAGAGGGATGGCCTGGGTTCAGTCTGGCCTGCCAGAAAGTGCAGCCTGTCGTAGTACAACATCCTGGGGACATAGATGTCACCTGCTGCTCCGGATCTCTGTGAATCCAGGACTTTATTGCGCTCCCTCAGATATGTGCTCCTCAGGCCACCAATGAAAATCTTTAAATAAGTGATGTCTGCCGTGGGGATCACCTGCTTCACAATTTCACACAATTGCTCCAGTGCTGCCTTCCTCTTTGCTTGGTTCTTGTAATGGGGGTGTTTAATCTCCCACAGACAGGGCAGCTCCCTTAGCATCTCTATGAATACTGAAATGAAGTCCTTATCTTTGAGTACCATATCCATGTTCACTGCAAGACACAACACAAGACAAAGCCTAATGTCACACTAAACTCTCCTAATCTTGTTACAATATAGGCCTCGATCTAGAAGCAGTATAGGCACAAGTTTGTCTCTTACCTTCGTTCTTACGATCGGCGCGTCCAATGCTCCTTCCTCCGCTCACAGATCAAACGTAATACGCACGCGTGTTACGCTTTATATACACTGCGCATGCATGTAACTCCGCCCGCCCCTGACGTTCTTTCTAGTGTATTCCCCACCCCTTTTCGTTCGGCGCAGTGGGGGAAGAGCATGATGGCGGACATACAGCAGGTGCGGGCTAATTGTAGCAACGAGGAGGAAGAGGAGGAAGGGGCGGATCCAGGCACGTCCCGATCCAGAAGGAGACGTTTTAAGGCCACAAATATGTCGTTTGGGGAGATGTTTGAGATGGTCGACATCATGAGGAAGTCTGACTATGACGGAAAATATGGGCCTTACCCCAACCCGAACATCCGAAAGGCCAAGATCATGGCGAAAGTGGTCAGGAGTCTAGAGCGGAATTTCGGGGTACGAAGGTCTAAAGATCAGCTCAGGAAGCAGTGGTCGGACCTGAAGTTGAGAGAGCCAGAGCAGTACCGAAAGATCCGGAGAGTGCTGCAAAAAAGTAAGTAGTTGTGCTGTGTTCCTATTCTTTCTGTCTTTATTACGTTCGTTCTGCTCCATATGCTTTTATTAGTTGTAACGTTTCAAAAGGTCAACTTTAATGTTCATGGGCACATTATTCGTTCGTATCAAACATTTTTCTTTCGGCCTCTAGAACACCATTGTTTAGACCATATGCATTTTCACACATTTTTGGGGGCCTACTTGGATGCCAAATATTTGTTTGTGTAGATGGGTTTGTTACTAGAATGAAACGCAAACTAGATTGTGTGTAAGGAGAGGACACTGAGCAGCTGTTTTCACATCTGGACACTGGAGCACTAGTGTGGGACACAAGAACACCATTTTTATTAGGGGGGGGCCACACAGGTGCTCCAGTGTATACTATAGGGGGGGCTACATCTGTGAAGCTTGTACCAAACAGGTAAAGTATTGCAGCTTGACAAAGGGCAATAAAAAATATACATCTTGGAACTCTGCTAAAATAGACAATTGTACCCCACTTCCGAGCAATGTTTCCTATTTCTAGTTCTGCCATCAAATATCTGTGTGCTAAGTATACCATTTTTGTTTTGCATAGGGGAGAAAAGACTCGGACACCCCTCATCCCAGGAGACCAGAGACCCCGCCCTCTGGAAGAAGGGGAAATACCAACACAAGAAGAAGAGCAGGAGGAAGAAGAAGACGTGGTGGAGATTGGCACCACAACAGGTGAGTGTCTGCGACCACAGGCTCAGGTAAAAAAGATGGATGGTGGCAGATTTTTGAGACCTTTTTTTTTGTTCTTTATCTCTTTTTAGGTGATCGTGATCCAGAACGCTTTACATCTGAAAGTGCCCAGATACTGATCGGGGAGATCATGGGGTGTAATCTCCAATTGCAAAACATCCAGCAACAAATCAGTGATGTTATTAAAAAAAATAATAACATCATTGATGTTTTGGGGCGAATTTAAACCCCACAAAATCACCTGTTTTATCGTACCAAAATTTTTTCAATGTTTAGAAAAGCCAAATTTGGAGGATGCACACAGTGTGCCAACATGTGCTATCTGCCATCACGGGAGATCAATGGACGCGTTTTGGGGGTGCAACCCCTTCCTCAATTATAAAGTAGCGTTGAGGAAGGGCTTGCTCCCCCAAAACACGTCCCTTGATCCCCCCTGATGGCAGATAGCACATGTTGACATTCGTAAATTGGTGTGCATCTTCCAAATTTGGCTTTTCCAGGGGTGATTTCCCCCCATCTGAACGCTATATCAAACACAGTTCATAATTACTCATGTCTGATATAGCCTTCAGGTTTTACCATATGTGAACTTTGTAAGTTCAAGTTTTTTGGCTTTCTTGTTGGTTTTACACAGGCCTGTTTTATCTGAAATGGATATTTCGATTTTTGATAATGCTACTGCAAACATTGTTATACAACAAACATGTTGGTTTGTTTTAAAAACCTTTGGGAAATGCTCATGTGATTGTGCAGGTATGAAAAAGTGCCTTACTCAAGAATGTGTGGATTATTGTCTCAACACTACAACACTTTTGGGGTGATGTAATTGCTGTTTTATGCAAAAATGGGGGTTATTTCCTAAGGGCAAATCCTCTTTGCACTACAAGTGCAGGTTCAGTGCAGTTGCAAGTGCACTGGTAGTGAAATGTGTTTTTGCATTTAGGAAGTACCAGCCAACACTGTTTTTTATAAGGTTACCCAATCACGACATTTTCTGCACTCAACACATTTCTGTCAGGGTCAGCTAAAACAAACACAAGCAGTAAATGTCCACAAAGAATTTCTTTTGGTTGATTTTTATTTGAAAAAGGTGTCACAGATTGTCTGGCATATTGATAGCCCCCCTACCCACAAAGAACTCCAGGTAGCGTAACCGGACATCACGGGCATTCAGGGAGGGCAAGCCAGGACGGCCACTTTCAAGCGCCGTCAGTGTTGATGGATTAGGGATTCCGGCCTCAGGCCCAACTGAGCCAGCATAGTTGGCTGAATGTTTTCTTAAAAAATTATGGAGAACACAGCAGGCAAGTATTATATGGTTCAGTTTATACTCCGCCATATGGATGGGTGTCAGAAATAATCGGAACCGGCTGGCCAGCCAGCCGGTAATTAAAAACCCTCTGTTCCGGGGTGAGGGTCCTCATCGGGAATGGCTGCATCAGGTGGTCCCCCAGCGCAAATGCTTCATCAGCAACAAACACAAATGGGAGACCTTCAACATTGTCCTCTGGAGGTGGCAAGTCCAAGCTGCCATTCTGGAGACGCCTGTAGAACTCCGTCTGGGCGATCACTCCACCATCAGACATCCGGCCATTCTTCCCCACGTCCACATACAAGAACTCGTAATTAGCCGACACCACCGCCAACATCACTATACTATTAAACCCCTTGTAATTATAATAGTACGACCCCGAGTTGGGTGGTGGGACGATGTGGACGTGTTTCCCATCAATTGCCCCTCCGCAGTTAGGAAAGTCCCACCGCTGGGCAAAGTGGGAGGCCACAGTCTGCCATTCCTGTGGCGTTGAAGGAAACTGTTGAGGAAAAAAAAATAAACATTACTATTTTTTCACAGAAACATGGCAAGCAGATTATACACAAACATTATGGGACAACCTCCAGATAGCATTTACTAAGGGGAATTTAACAACAACAAAGTATAAGGTACACCTATCATATTCCCCCTCCCCCCCTCTCATGGGCCATTTCTAACATTATAGGGGGGGGAACTCTTGGACAGGTAACCCTCTTCACTTCATTGAGAAATGAATGCCTAAATACAGGGTATTACTTGGAACAGCCCCTCCTTAGTTACACTATTGGCAAACCACTGGACAGGTAAGAAGTGTCATAATACAAAGATATAAATACACACTGTACACATTTGAGGACATTTGAACATTCTGCTATTACCTATCAAGATAATAATAGGATACAAAAACTTTAAACAGTACCATTGGAAAGTTGACAGGCAGGTTCTTGCACTACATGCTTTGGGGAATTCATCCATAAATCTGACCAGTAAAGAGATGGGTATAGTGTGTATGGGTTTGGCAAAGTCAGCAGATAGATGATTGAGGATAGAGAATTGGGATCAGCTGACTTAGCAGTTGGGGGGGAGGGTTTAAAAAAATTTGGGGACACCACAAAAAAAAGCCTCTGGCACTCTGCCTGAATTTAAATCAAAAATACCATTTCCAAACATTTTAGGGGGTGTTTGGGGTAAAGCACTACTATGGAGCTGATAAAATACATTGTTAAGTGACTACATGAGGTGAATATAGGCCAGGAGACACCATGCTGGGGAGGTTATTGAAGGGCAAATATGTATGAAGGACATAAAATAATAATTACCTAAAAATCCAGCATGCATGAGAACAAAGGGGACATTCACAGCATATTACAATCATGGTAATTAGGGAATGAGGGAAGAAATACAATATATTATCAAACATTCAATACAATAAAATGTGATATAAAAGGATAAAAATCTTACCTTCATATACTCCTTCTGCAGGACCTGGATGATGGCAGAACAGGTCTCTGGGATGATGATACCCAGAGCCTGGGGGGAGATGCCAGTCGAGAACTTCAAGTCCTGCAGACTTCTCCCTGTGGCCAAATACCGCAAGGTAGCGACCAACCTCTGCTCCGGAGTGATGGCTTGCCTCATGCAGGTATCCTGCCTGCTAATATAGGGGGTCAGCGAAGCCAACAAACGGTGAAACACGGGGTCCGTCATCCTGAGAAAGTTCCTGAAATCATCAGGATTATTCTTACGGATCTCACGGAGCAAAGGCATATGAGAGAACTGGTCATGCTGAAGCAACCAATTCTTGGTCCATGAACTCCTTCCCACCCTGTTCATGGACTGGACTTGTGTCAAGGTCAGGACCCCAACACCAAGCCCCCGCACAGCACGAACTCTACGAGGAGTACGCATACGAAACATGGCTAGAAAACGGTCGGCTGCTCAGAACGAAGTAACAGAACGCACTGAAGAACAGCAAGGCCTGTGAAGAGCGACCTGAAAAACAGCAACGAGCGGGCAAGATCGCACAGAAAACTCCGATACGAACTGACTGCACGCACTGAAGAGCAGATACAAACCCACAAGCACAAACTGAACGGCAGAAAACGATCTGAAAGCCACGAGTCTGAAAAAGCGCGAATCGTCTCTCACCAAACTTTTACTAACACGAGATTAGCAAAAGGAGCCCAAAGGGTGCCGCGCTTGGTTCTGAACCGGCCTTTTCTAGTCTCGTCGTACGTGGTGTACGTCACCGCGTTCTTGGCGATCGGAAATTCCGACAACTTTGTGCGACCGTGTGTACGCAAAACAAGTTTGAGCCAACATCCGTCGGAAAAAATCCTAGGATTTTGTTGTCGGAATGTCCGAACAAAGTCCGACCGTGTGTACGGGGCATAAGTCTGACCCCACCAGGATTATTCTGCAGTTTTGTAGACAACATAACATTATCAAAGAAATGATCCGCAAACACTGGAGTATACTTACCGATGACCTCAAAATCAGTACCTTTGTATCTGCCAATCCTTCCATCACATTTAAAAAAGCCACTTCGCTCAAAGACAGACTCGTTAAAAGCGAGTTTAAAAATGAATTCAAAAGAAAGCAACACTGTTTGGCCTTTGGCTCATTCCTATGTGGCCATTGTTCCCACTGTCCCCTTATGAGGAGAGAAAAAGTGTTCTCTCTTCCTAAAGGGGAGACCTTCAAACATCCCACTTTGTTAATTGTCAGACCCGTGGGGTCGTGTATCTCTTAACCTGTGAATGTGGTGCCTATTACATAGGCAAGACCAAACAGGAATTTTGGCGACGCATGTCACAGCACATGTACAGCATGCGGATTGGGAATTGCCATCTCCCAGTCGGCAGACATGCTGTACTCAAACATCAATATAAAGTACCAACAATTTCTTTCACCACTCTCGATCGGTTACATATTCCCAATCGAGGCGGTGATTGGAATAAAATACTACAATTAGAACAAAGATGGATTTTTCGATTATACGCCACCTCATATCCAGGCCTAAATGAGTCTATCTCCTTTGCCCCCTTTCTTAGAGGTGTTTCCTCTGGAAAAACCCAGTAAACCAATATTTAGTTATTATGCTAATTAGTATTCATCATACTATGACATTGTGTAATGACTAATGTCACTTTTGGACAAATTTCATGGCAGCTTGATGTTTCCCTCCAATGATATAACTGTCTTAAAATGTTAATATGTTTACCTATTTTTATAGCGATATGCATTTATTACTTGATGTTAGCCAATGTTGTTATGCTATTATTTTATTTATAGCATGCCCGGTTTTGCTTATATCTCATTCTGTTTCCTTGTGCATCACTTTCCCTGTGTTTATGTTTCAGGTCCCTGTGCGTTCGTCGGCCGGGCCCCCCTGGTGGGCGGCTGCTATTTGCTCTGTGCGCCTTCCCAGCAAGGGGGGGGCTATACCATCTAGGCTCCCTTCTGTTTTGGTCTGTGACCTCTCCTGGCCATTCATGCCAATTTACACCTTGCTGGCGGTGTTCCCAATCATTCCTGGGCGTCCTGCACTGTGCGCATGCATGCGGTCCTCACACTGGTGCACGCAGCGTCATAACTTTGCATTCTTTAGGCGGAAGTAACAACAACGGTCGGGGACTTCTGCCTTTCTGAACGCCGAGGGAGCCACCTGTGATGAGCTGTTTGGCAGCCATCATTCTCCCTCGGCCAGTCAGGTAAGTGGGAGGGGGTTTCATGCCTGCAGCGGATTACCAGTGAGTCCCTAATTAGGGGTACTATATATAATCCCCTACATGTGGGTTGATCTGTAGCTGATCACCCCGCACCCTGGGTATGGACGGTCAGATGTTTCCATCTCGATTCCTAAGAGAAAGGAATATAATTAATTTCTTTTATACTCATTTGCTTTGCTGGGTCCAGAGATGTTCTAATATAATAGTCCATCAGGCAACTGTCATTAATAGGCACTGGAGTTATCGATTTGATTCCCTCTAAGGCGCTTAGCCAAGTGAACACCTTATTTTTTGTGGTTCATATATGCATCACCTTTTCAACACCAGGTATCATTTGATTATTTATGCAGTTTAATCACCACTCTGTGTCACCCTGCACATGTTCATTTATCTTGTTATTTCCTTTCTGACCCATATGTTTCTCCCATTCACTCTCTATCACTTCACACTATTTCACTCATTCACACTATGTCACTTTCATTTTATACACTTTTTTTTTTTTTCACGTCATCAATGTACCGGAGCCACGTAGATATGTGGCTCGTGTACTTGACGAGGTCCTCACCGCCTTTTTTTTTTTTCTTTTTTTTATACTCATTTCACCTCCATTTTTTCAAGTTCACAGCTTGCCTTCATTTATATTCACTCACTTTCTCCTTCCCCTCCCTTGCCGTTCACTTTTCATTTGTCATGCTCACTAATTTTTCATCTTTTGTTTGTTTCCTGCTTTTTTGTCTCAACCTTATCCCACGTTCATCTCTTTTCATTTTTCACTTGCATTCATTCACCATCAGGCCCCTTTTTTTCATATCTATTCATCTCACTCTGCTTTTCCTTATCTGTCACTACTCTTCCCCCCTCACCCACTTGCACTTCACCGTTTCCCGTTTTTCACCGTTCAGCTCAATCACATTCCAACACCCCTCACCCTCCCTCTCCTTCATATCATCACTTATTAGGCTCTGTTATCCCTCATAGGTCTCACACCACAATTATTGCTTTTCAAATGTTTTATATAATATTTTACACTACTAATTATTACGCTTTCATGCATTATATAATATTTAACTAATCTCTCTGAGTGAGCTTCCTGACCATCCACCTTTATCAATATTTCATTTTTATTAGATTTAATATAAATATTATACATAGTATATATATATATATATATATATATATATATATATATATATATATATATATATATATATATATATATATATATATATATAATCATTGGACTCATTGGTTTGAATTCTGCCGTAGGTGTTGACCCCACCCTGCCTGGAAGACCTGCGGGGGTATATACATGTGACTCCTTGTAAGCCACACTTGAGCTGGTGTCGCTCCATCTCGGGGCATCCTCGACCTTCGACGCATGGGATTATCTGTTAATACACATGGCACTCTGTTGGGAGATCCCCACCGTATGCACTTGGGTAACTATATGAGATGGCCTATGTTGCACATGCACTAATGGATCATGCATTTCTTTGACATACTAAATGTAGTCTCTGCAGCAAACTTAACCTCTGAAGAAGACCCCAACAAATGGGTCAAAACGCGTCAGCTTATGTCTTATTCTTGGACACGTTTGCTATGTAATGCTATGTACCTTTTTGTATTTTTTGTAAACTGCAATATTTGCATTTTGTGGGTACCCTTTTTCCCTCTAGAGCTCATATTTTAATGCTCATGGAATTTTTTGTATGTGAATAATAAACTTTTATATTAATATAACAAACCTCAATATTCTTCAAATTATTGTACCCATTTACTTGGCTGCCGAAAAAATCCCTTCCTTGAGGAAACTTCCCATAATATATTATTTGGGGTGAGCAGCAACTTTATATCTCTTTATATGTGTCTTTCCCATGTTCTAGTGACAAAACAGTTTATGAAAAAGTGATGCTCCATGCTCCACACATAATGCATCAATAAAGTGCTCCACTTTGATCTCAGTCCTATCCCCTTCCTCACTGGGACTCACCAGATTCTAAGACCCAGAAAGAAAGTGGGTCTAGCAATGCTTGGTTTAGCATCTGGATTCCTGTTTGCACCTCCTCCTCTTACTATATCTTCAATGAGTGCACTTAAGAAGCCCTAAAGATGCTGATGGTGGTGAAACGTGTTGAGGTGGGGTTAGGTAACCACATCGTCACTTCCGGTGATGCCAGCTTACGGACAGTGGAATGCACGCTGTTAGCAGAGGCAGCGGCAGCCAGCTAGGGGAATACATTGCCAGATTCTACTGGGTGCCAGTGCTAGGCACCATAACATGCGAGTGTAATAGCTGTAGTATTCCTTGCGTGTTTTAAGGGTTATCATAAACAGGGTTACGCGATGATCCTCTATTGTGGTTTTTTTACTCCTTGTATGAGTGCACTCATTAAAGATCTAATAGGAAGAGGAGGTGCAAGCAGGAATCCGGATCTTAAACCAAGCATTGCTAGACCCACTTTCTTTCTGGGCCTTAGAATCTAGTGAGTCCCAGTGTGGAAGGGGATAGGATTGGGATCACATAGGAGCACAGTGGAACACTTTATTGTTGCATGAAGTATGGAGCACGGAGCATCACTTTTTCATAGACAGTTTTGTGACTATTGGCACTTTCCACTGAAGTTTATGGACTTCTGCACTTTATCTATACTGTATATATATATATATATATATATATATATATTTTTTTTTTTTTTTTTGTGGCACTTATAGAAAAATTGATCTGTTCTTGAGCATTATTGTTAAGCTTCATATTTGATATCTTGTGCTTACCATTTTGAAAGTATTTCAAGTACTATCAGAAGATAAGCTTTATCAAGGGAAGTTGTGAATTTGCTCTAAAAAGTACAGGTTTGCTTTAAACTTCCTCTAGTGTTCCTTGCCCAGTTAGTACAGCTATGCATAAATTTAACTGATAAAATTGAATTTAAAGAGGAGCTCCAGCCCCCCCCTCCAAAAAATTAAAAGTCAGCAGCTACAAATACGGTGGCTGCTGACTTTTAATATTAGGACACTTACCTGTCCAGAGATCCCGCAATGTTAGCACCCCAGCCAATTTTGCAATTGGCTATCGGGTGCTGCCACTGCCATTACTTGTAAGTGAAACCGGCAGTGAAGCCTTGTATCTTCACAGCTGGTTCCCTACTGTGCATGTACGGAGCGCACTGCACTTTTTGAATGGCCCGGCGGCAGTAGAAGGAAGAGGGGGGCCGAACTTCTGGGCGATCTCATCGCGGTGAGGTCTCCCAGAAGTGGGGACTAGTACCTGCCAAAATCAGGTACCCGCTCCCCCCTTCCCCCTGAAAGATGCCAAATATGGCAGCACACGGGGGGGGGGGGTGAAACAAACAAGAGGAGCTCTGTCTTTCTCTCCCAATTGTGCTCCTTTGTTGTCACCCTATCACAGAGGTTCCAGTAGAGACTGGTAGAGACTGGATAAGTTGCGATTTTATAATTCCCCACTGTCACCATTAGCAAACCCGACTTAAAAAAAATGCCATGCAGTCATCCTGGGAATACCTATAGACAGATAGTTTATGCAAAAAGGCTGCAGGAGATTAGCAGTGCTGAGATGCAACAAATGATGAACAAAAAATGAAAACATGTATCTTATTTTAAAAATGTCAATTGCTTATGGTACACCCTGTTTTAGCAAACTAAATGTCATTCAGTAGGGGGTTTACATCTAGTTTAGAATGAAGTATAAGAAGGTGGAGAAAAGTGGAGTTGTTGTATATATCAAGCAGTGAGGTTTCCTCTTTCAAGTGAAGCGAGGAATCCCCATATAAATGCTGCAGTCATGTATCATCATAACATCTGACATTTTATCATTACATTCTATTGGTAATATTATGCAGCTTCCCCTTCACATGGCCCTTCATACTTTGACTCATAATGCGTAGGGTGCCTAGTATGGATGAGTTTGCATTCACCACTACCATGGGGTCTTGGCGAACCCTACGTCTTCACGGTTTGTGGACCCAGTGAATCAATGCAGCAATTTTTAATAGTAACCATGTTGCACAGCCTCGTCTTTAAACATAAATCAGCTGGCTTAAAAGGGCAAATAAGGGGACTTTTGGGTAAGTCAGCCCCCACAATAAAGACAATGGGGTCGTTTCACTAAGAGTTAAATAACGGCAAATAACAAACGGTTAAATACCGCATGCGGTAAATCAGTTGTGAAAGTTCAATTCACTAAGAATTTACCGTTAAATACCGAATGGGGTATTTGTTTGATTTAGTGGTAATTACCGCATTATTTAATGTGTTAATTAGGGATGAGCCGAACAGCCCCGGGTTCAGTTCGCACCAGAACCTGCGAACGGACCGAAAATTCGTACGAACGTTAGAACCCCATTGACGTCTATGGGACTCGAACGTTCGAAATCAAAAGTGCTAATTTTTTCCCAGTATCTTTTTCTTCCTTCTTTGCTTACTCCTCTTCCTGCACTGAACCAGTCACTCAAACATACGTACAACGGCCATATACCCTGATTAGTTCAACGACGTCAATACTTCTTATAAGTAATTAAAAGATCCTGACAGCATATCAGCATGAAGGGGAGGATCCCTCTGAGAATACCAGTACGCAAATCCATAAGGGTAAACACATGTTGGATCCCACTCATATGGTATACTTCCCATATGTCTAAGGGTTTTTATATACAATGCGATTTTCCGTTGTTTCATCAGAGATTTTATGTCAAACTGTATACACCTGTTTATCTATGGTATAGACATATTTCATTATTCTTTACACAATGTATGTAATAATATATTGTAATATTGTAGAGAACTTTCTCTTTATGTTACTTTTTTTATTTGTTTTGAAATAAACTAAGATTGAAAAGGAACACTGTCTGGATAAAGGGGGCCTTGAGAGCTAAGGAAGTCCTCCTCTTCCTGCCTCTGTTCTGCCTCAAGTGCCCTGTCCATTATTCCACGCAGCGTGTGCTCCAAAAGGTGGACAAGGGGGACAGCGTCACTGATGCATGCACTGTCACTGCTCACCATCCTCGTGGCCTCCTCAAATGGTGACAGGACAGTGCATGCATCCCTGATCATGGCCCACTGGTGTGGGGAAAAAAACAAGCTCCCCTGACCCTGTCCTGGTGCCATAGTCGCACAGGTACTCATTGATGGCCCTCTGCTGCATGTGCAGCCGTTGCAGCATGGCCAACGTTGAGTTCCACCTGGTGGGCATGTCACAGATTAGGCGGCTCTTGGGCAAGTTAAACTACTTTTGGAGGTCTGCCAGCCGAGCACTGGCATTATATGACTGGCGGGAATGCACACAGACTTTCCTGGCCTGCCTCAGGACATCCTGTAAGCCCGGGTACCTGCCCAAGAACTGCTGCACCACCAAGTTCAGGACGTGAGCCAAACAGGGCACATGGGTCAGTTGTCCCTGTTGGAGGGTAGAGAGGAGATTGGTGCCATTGTCGCAAACCACCATTCCTGCCTTAAGTTGGCATGGTGTCAACCACCTCTGAACCTGCCCCTGCAGAGCTGACAGAACCTCTGCCCCAGTGTGGCTCCTGTCCCCCAAGCACACCAGCTCAAGCACCGCATGGCATCTTTTGGCCTGCGTACTTGCGTAGCCCCTTGAATGCCTACGGAGCACCGCTGGTTCCGAGGACAAAGCTCAGGAAGAGGCCATGGAGGAAGAAGAAGAGGAGGGGGTGGAGGATAGAGGTGTGTCACAATCATTAGTAGTGGCATTTTGGAGGCGTGGTGGCAGAACAACCTCCAACACGACTGCACCTTGTCCTGCATCCTTCCCAGCTGCCAGCAGAGTGACCCAATGCACCGTGAAACTTAGGTAACGTCCCTGCCCGTGCCTGCTGGACCATGAGTCAGCGGTAATATGCCACTGAGGAACCACACATTCCACAAACTCACGGAAGGGGGAAGAGTCTACCAACTGAAAAGGTAGCAGTTGAAGTGCTAGCAATTTTTCCAAGCTAGCATTCAACCGCTGGGCATGTGGATGGCTGGGAGCGAACTTCTTTTGGCGGTGCAGCAGCTGGGGCAGGGAAATTTGCCTGGTACAATCTGACGTGTACTGGTGTACCGAAAGCAGTTTGCCCACAAGTACTTGGCTGTGACACACCTAATTCTACACCTTCATTCCTCTCAGTGCAGGTCTCAGAGAGGGCTGAAGGTATAGTGGGGTTGGAGATCTCAGCTGATGAGGAGCAAGGAGAGGTCCTCTTTGTTCTTTGGTGTGGGTCTTTTAGATATGCTTGCCAACGAACTACATGGCAGGTCTACATAGGTCTGGTCAAGCATGTGGTGCCCAAGCGGGAGATGTTTTGGCCACGCGAGATACGCTTGAGACATATGTTGCAAATAGTGGTGCGATCTAATGCACTCATCTCAAAAAAGGCCCACACCAAAGAACTTTTGGAATAACGCGCAGAGACAGCAGCGCCCTGCACATGCGGAGCTTTGCGGTGTGATGCAGTCAGTGTGCTGCCCTTAGGTTGGCCCCTGGAGGGCATCCTGCCTCGTTGGTGATGTGCCTCCTCCTCCTCCTCCCCTCTCCTATCAGGCACCCACGTTGAGTCAGTGACCTCATCATCCCCTCCCTCCTCATCACTGGAGCAAACCTGGCAGTATGCTGCAGCAGGGGGAGCATGACTGCCAGATTGCTGTCCTTCTTGGGCAACCCCTCTGTCCGTGCTCACGTTACTGCCTTCATCTAGCTCAGTATCATCATCAGAGCCTTCTAAACGCTGGGCATCCTCCTGGAGCATGTACCCAACACTGTGGTCAAACAGTTTGAGGGACTCCTCAGGAGGACATAGTGGGGCTAGGGAAGGAGTCACTGATGCCATTGAGCCGAGGGAAGAGGCCACGTTGGCAGTTGCTTTGCCAGACAAAGTACCCTGAGCATGGGTGAGGGAGGATAAGGACGGCTTGGTCATCCACTCGACCAAGTCTTCCGCATATTACGGCTCAACACGGCCAGCTGCTGAAAAAAAGGCCAAGCGTGTCCCACGGCCACGTGCTGATGAGGATGCACCGTCTCCACGACCAGCACCGTTGCCTCTAGACACAGAGCCTGCTTGCCCTCTTTTATTGGCTTGTGACTGTCTGCCTCTCCTTGTTGGCCTTCCAGACATACTAATGACCTATAGCTGCACTAAGCTTGGATATATATATATATATATATATATAGATTCATATCTATATATATATCTATATATACTGATACTGCAGCTAGCAAAATCAACTGCCTGCCTACAGTATGAGAACACCACCAACCTTCTACAGGTAGCTTTAGCTGAACACTGTGCATAGGTCGCACTACACTAACGTGTAAATAATTTAGCTGCCTGCAGTAGTGATAGGATCAGGAAAACACCACTAACCTTCTACAGGTAGCTTTAGCTGAACAGTGCAGAGGTCGCACTACACTAACGTGTAAATACTTTAGCTGCCTGCAGTAGTGATAGGATCAGGAAAACACCACCAACCTTTAACAGGTAGCTTTAGCTGAACAGTGCAGATGTAGAACCGTATGCAAAATATGTGAAAAACTGACGCCTATATCTCACAATGCTCTGCGCCTAGGACTGCCCATGAAATCAAATGTAGTAAAAAGAAAAGCAGCTACTTAAATGAAAAACATATATGCATAAGCAAAAAAAGGTGTAAATCAATGGTGCCAAGTCTCTGATTCCTTATTTGCAGCAGCGCTATGTGCCCGATGTCAAGACACATATAAATAAGACAAAAAATGGTAAAGAAGATGTGCAGGACAGTTCAAAAGACTTCCAGTCTGTGCATATGAAGAGTTTCTTGTCACCAGGAAAAAGACAACACCGCGTGAGGGGGTGTCCCCCAGTGAGTTTGCACTCACCACAATTCCAGAAAATACAGGCCTTTGTACTGTTGTTATTTAATAACCATCCATCTTCTATCACCAACCACCAGATGTCGCTAGCATTCTCGATTAATAGTATACCATAAGGGGAAAAAAACAAACTCATATAGCGTAATATTGCTAATGATAAGTTTATTAACATATAATGTTCCCTCCCCCCTTAAAAACTGCGTACCAAAAATAAAACAATAGTAAAGCAGAAAGAGCGTTTGTAAAGTGCACTGTGCCTTAGTCTACGTCTCCCGGGAGGAGTTGCCAGAGCGCTCGCTGTATGCGGCTGGTTTCACTTGCTTCCTGGTTCCTTCCGGTGCGTGGAACGCACACGTCACTTCCGGTGGATTACGACCCTGACGCGTTTCGTCACTTCCGGACGTCATCTGAGGGCGTAATCCACCTATCATTCAGCCGGTTTTTTATATCAGTGGCAGATGCAACAGCCAATGGGAGAGGGCCTTTTAATAGGATGCCTCCCCATGACGCTGGAGCTCTACAAAACTGTCAGCAATGGGAAACTAAATTCGCAACGCCGGCAGAGTGTTTTTTTAAAAAGAAACCTGCCACTGCCGCCTGTATCGGAAGACAATTGTGACATCTATGTCCTATACATAACAGTACTTTGTTTAAGCCCAAACAACATCTATTCAATATCCTCACTGTACATCAAGCAATGGTGCAGATGTAGCACTACACTAACGTGTAAATACTTTAGCTGCCTGCGGTAGTGATAGGATCAGGAAAACACCTCCAACCTACTACAGGTAGCTTTAGTTGAACACTGTGAGGAGGACGCACTACACTAACGTGTAAATACTTTAGCTACCTGCGGTAGTGATAGGATCAGGAAAACACCACCAACCTTCTACAGGTAGCTTTAACTGAACACTGTGCAGAGGTCGCACTACACTAACGTGTAAATACTTTAGCTGCCTGCGGTAGTGATAGGATCAGGAAAACACCACCAACCTTCTACAGGTAGCTTTAGCTGAACACTGTGTAGAGGTTGCACTACACTAACGTGTAAATACTTTAGCTGCCTGCGGTAGTGATAGGATCAGGAAAACACCACCAACCTTCTACAGGTAGCTTTAGCTGAACACTGTGCAAACACTGTGAGGAGGACGCACTACACTAACTTGTAGCTTTAGATGAACACAGTTCAGAGGACGCACTACACTAACTTGTAGCTTTAGCTGAACACTGTGCAAAGGTTGCACTACACTAACTTGTAGTTTTAGCTGAACAGTGTGAGGAGGGCGCACTACACTAACGTGTAGCTTTAGCTGAACACTGTGAGGAGGACGCACTACACTAACTTGTAGCTTTAGCTGAACACTATGCAGAGGTCACACTAAACTAACCTGTAGCTTTAGCTGAACACTGTGAGGAGGACGCACTACACTAACTTGTAGCTTTAGATGAACACAGTTCAGAGGACGCACTACACTAACTTGTAGCTTTAGCTGAACACTGTGCAAAGGTTGCGCTGCACTAACTTGTAGTTTTAGCTGAACACTGTGCAGAGGTCACACTAAACTAACCTGTAGCTTTAGCTGAACACTGTGCAAAGGTTGCACCAAAATAACTTGTAGCTTTAGATGAACACTGTTCAGAGGACGCACTACACTAACTTGTAGCTTTAGCTGAACACTGTGCAGAGGTCACACTACACAAACTTGTAGTTTTAGCTGAACACTGTCCAGAGCACGCACTACACTAACTTGTAGCTTTAGCTGAACACTGTGCAGAGGTCGCACTAAAATAACTTGTAGCTTTAGCTGAACACTGTGCAGAGGTCACACTACACTAACTTGTAGTTTTAGCTGAACACTGTCCAGAGCACGCACTACACTAACTTGTAGCTTTAGCTGAACACTGTGCAGAGGTCGCACTAAAATAACTTGTAGCTTTAGCTGAACACTGTGCAGAGGTCACACTACACTAACTTGTAGTTTTAGCTGAACACTGTGAGGAGGACGCACTACACTAACTTGTAGTTTTAGCTGAACACTGTGAGGAGGACGCACTACACTAACTTGTAGCTTTAGCTGAACACTGTGAGGAGGACGCACTACACTAACTTGTAGCTTTAGCTGAACACTGTGCAGAGGTCACACTAAACTAACCTGTAGCTTTAGCTGAACACTGTGAGGAGGATGCACTACACTAACTTGTAGCTTTAGCTGAACACTGTGCAGAGGTCACACTAAACTAACTTGTAGCTTTAGCTGAACACTGTGAGGAGGACGCACTACACTAACTGTAAATAGTCTAGCTGCCTGACTGTGGTACTAATAGGATCAAAAGAACACCAGCAATTTTCTTGAGGTAGCTGTAAATACTGTAACAAGACAAGCCTGCCTGTCAGTAGGAAGATAACAGGAACCGATCTAGCTAAACTAAATACAGTGTATATATATATACAACACCTGGGATGCATATATATACACAATACACTGTAAGTGCAGCTAACTGACTGACTGTCCTGCCTAATCTATCTAACTCAAATGAAATGACACTGTCTCTCTCTCTCTATCTCTCAGCACGCCGGAACACACTACACAGGGCCGCCGTGCAGGCAGCCTTATATAGTGTGGGGCGTGTTCTAAACCCCCTGAGCCATAATTGGCCAAAGCCACCGTGGCATTGGCCAATTACAGCTCTCTCTACTGACGGCGCTGTGATTGGCCAGGCATGTGGGTCATAGTGCATGCTTGGCCAATCATCAGCCAGCAATGCACTGCGATGCCGCAGTGAATTATGGGCCGTGACGCGCCACATGAATTTGGCGCGAACGGCCCATATTGTTCGCAATTCAACGAACGGTCGAACAGACGATGTTCGAGTCGAACATGGGTTCGACTCGAACACGAAGCTCATCCCTAGTGGTAATTTACGGCATTGAGCTGGTTGCTAAGGAGCGGGACGGGATTTGTCAAAAAACATGTTTTGTAATGTAAAGTTGTAATGTTTTTTGACAATACCACATGTGATACCACCAGCAAAACCCTGGTGGTAATTATCGCATGCTTTTTTACTCTCTGGTCCGTTTCTGAATTGGAATAAGAACTTTTTATACAATATTTACCAGCACATTTTTTTTCCCTGTAAATACCCAATAATCATCCTTTTTTGTTTTGTAAATTGGACTTTACTGCATGCCATAATTTATGCAAATGAGTAACATGATACCCTTATTGCATGCGTAAAGCTTAGTGAATTGACACCAGTGGGCTCTACTGAATGTCATGTAAGTAGCAAAAATGTTGTGTATCTTATAGAATTTGGAGGTAGGGGGATTACTTTTTACTTTTGTCATCCATTGGTAAATGTTAATACTGCTGAGGTCCTGCAACTTCTTCACAGCCTGTTCCTGTCCACATGCACTGCAGTAATAGCAGCCTGCATGTATTTTTTCACAGGGCACATGTTCCAATTGTTGCTGACTGCTCTTGTTTTATCACAGTCCTTTTTTTTTTAAAGTTTGCATGAAAATTGAAGGTCTGCTCTATTGGACACCCCCAAAGTTAACTGCCTGCAAAGGGAAATTTAACCACTTGACCAGACCATTTTTTGCTATTCAGCACTGGGCTACCTTACCTGCCAATTGCGTGATCATGCAACACTGTACACAAATAAAATGTATATCCTTTTTTTCACACAAATAGAGCTTTCTTTTGGTGGTATTGGATCACCACTATTGGCTTATCCTGCCTCCAGCTAACAACCGAATCTCTTCTTCCCTCATCAGTTCATCCCTCACAGTCACTACCTTATGTTTCACCAGCCCCTCCCTCTTAGATTGTAAGCTCGCAGGAGCAGGGCCCCTCTAACCCTCTTGTTTTGAGTTGTACTGTTTGTGTATTTTGTAAAGCGCTGCGCAAACTTTTGGAAGTAGATAAATTCTGCATAATAAGAATAATAATAATAATAATAACCACCTGTTTTTTGATTTTTTTGCTTTTGCTAGAAGTGAAAATAGATCTAAAAAATTGAACAAAAAAATATATTTTCTACTTTCTGTAAAAAACATATCCGATAAAATCTAATTTCTTCATAAATGTAGGCCAAAATTTATTCTCCATGATTAAGCAATAAGTGTATATTAATTGGTTTGTGTAAAAGTTATAGCCAGGGCTGAAATTAGGAGGGGGGTGTGCATAGGTGAGGGGCGCCACTGCTGATGGGAGCAGTGACAGCGGCATCTACTACTCCTGTCAGCCAAGCACCAGGAGCAAGGTGGAGAGAGGCGGGGAGGTTGCTGTGCATAGCTGTTAACAGTACCACATGTTAGCTGTCCGTCCTTGGATGTTTTTATCCCGAGCTTCTTCCTGGGAACAGAGCGATCTTCTCAATGTTCAGCTCCTTTTACTTCCCCTCTCTACACCTTGGTGCTGGCAGTGAGAGCTCTACACAGAGGACACAGGTGCTGGGGGGAGGGGCAGGGCATCTTTCCCTGCCAGAGAGAGGCACGGGCTGCCTGCCTGGAAGGAAGAGCCAAGGTAACTGCTGTCCAGAGCACACACTACAGACTGCAGAAGATTCCAGCGTGGCCACAAATATCTCTTCAGGTCTGGCTTCAAAATAGAATTGAAAAGCTTCATTTGTTTTCTTGTCCACATTTAATTGTTTATAAATGGCAGTGCAGTGATAAAGTTTGCAGATATCCATGAGTATTTTTTGGTATTAGGATATTAGGTTGCTGTTAGAGATATTGTAATGTCATTATAATGTGTATGAAGATGTGGAAAGTTGCTAAAATGACCATGTGCACTGTGAGGCTCGTGGCACACTGGATGTTAAAATAATGTTATAAAAACGGCAGTAGCTTTGCAGTGAGTCTTTCAACATTTTTTAACGTTTTTGCAATAGCGTTTATTAGCGTTTTTTAGCGTTTTTTTAGTGTTTTTTTTTTTTCCTCTTTTTTTATTTATTTATTTATTTTCAATGGATCAAAAATGTTAAACGCTGGTGAGACACGTTTTTGAGAATTTATCGACGTTTTTCAGCGTTTATGAGCGTTTTTGTCGTTTTTTTGAGGTCAGAAAAACGATTCCAGAACGAGGTTTTATGGCGTTCAGAAAACAACCCATAAACTCCACTGCTGATAAACATCCAAAAACATTCATGTGTGCATGGACACATAAAATAACAGAGGGAGGAAAGTTTATGGGCTGTTAAAAAAAAACGCCCAAACTGCCAAAAACGGCCGTTTATGAGCTTCAGTGTGCATGGAGCCTGAATGTGCTTTTTCATGTATTTGTTGGTAATTTGAACCTGTTAATATTTTTTTAAATAAAGTTCAGAGCCGAGGAAATCTACCCCCATAGCTGACAACTGCCGGGACAGTCCTATTTTTTTAGACAGCTGTCCGACAGCGGTTTGTCCTGACCTATTTCCCAGAATCCAGGTCGTGTTGGGTGGCTACAGTACTGTACATCCTTGGGCAATTTAACCACTTAATGACCAGCAACGTATCTGTACGCCACTGGACTACATTCAGTAGTTATGCCAGGGTGATGCCTGCAGCCGCAGGGACAACCCCTCGCCCTCTAACTGCCTCCCATGGCTTGCTCAGGCTCTTCCGCCTGGTGGCCAGACAGCCAAGCATAACCAGGATCAGCTGTTCATGACAGTAACCCAGATGCGATGACATCACTTTCAGTTTACCTAGATGTCAAAGACGCCATCTTTTAAAAATCGAAAGTATTCAAAAACACAGATCTTGCTGTTTTGAATGCTTTTAAGGGCAGAGCCCAGATTCCTCCATAAAGAGAACTTGTCACACGTCTATTGCAAAGGAGGTTTACATTCCTTGAGACAATAATAAAAGTGATAAAAACATTTTTTTTAAAGCAACAGTGTAAAAAATAAATAAATCAATTAACAACTAACAAAAACTGGAAAGTGTCCCCGTCCCCCCCATGCTAGCGCACAAAGTAGAAAATGCGTGTCAGTCCCGCACACACACACACAAACAGCAATCAGAATGAGGCTTAGATTTTTACAAACAGCAATCATCCTACGCATGTGAGGTATCACCACAAATGTCAGATCAATTTTAGCATCTAAATATAAAGTGGCAACCTGCAAAGGCTTTTAAAGTGTGGCCTATGGATAGTAAAAGGTACTTTACCATTTCATGGGTGTGTGCAGTTTTAAAGTGTGACATGCTTGGTATCTATTTACTCGGCATAAAATCATATTTTATATTTTACAAAAAATTGGGTTATATATTGTTTTTTTCCATTAAAATTTAAAGAAGTGTATTTTTTCTAAAATTGAAAAACTGCTGCACAAATACCATGTGACATAAAAAATTGCCCCACCAATTTATTCTCTAGGGCTTCTGCTTTAAAAAAATATAAAATGTTCGGGGGTTCTAAGTTATTTTCTAGCAAGAAATACTGATTGTTACATGTAAACAAAAGTGTTAAAAAAAGGCCTGGAGCTGCAGACATGGCTATATTATTCATAGTTACATGATTCCAACTCAGACGGATGAAACTATTCTATATACCATAGTTGACTTATGTCCCTGGACAGAGACAAAATTGAGGGGGGGGGGATGTGCCTGAGTACCACCAGGTGGTGTCAGCCTACATGAGATGGTCAGAGGGCAGACTGACCTGGGATAGCATGGCTACATCTACAGCACGGTCTGCCATGGGGGCACTGTGATCCTGGGTATGGAGAAGAAGAGTGCGGGAAATAACTGTGAGAATTCGGGAGTGGAGACCAAGGTGAGTCATCTCCCTTCATTCACTTGACTCAGCTGCATCCCCTCCAAGCATGTGCACAGTGAATGCCCAACTCTTCTGCACAGAACGAAGTGAGGACAGGTCCCATAGGCGTGCACATGGGGTGTGCCGGATGTGCCTGGGCACACCCTAATCTGGGGGTCAACAACCCTAGAGAGGAAAGGCAGTGAGGGAGGCATTTATTGGAACCATTGGACTGTATTTTCTTCCTACAGCAACTGAAAACCAGATTCTCCTCCTCTCCCTCCAGCAGAATTCAGCTGCTGCAAGAGGAAAATACTGCAGCACTGCCAGCTCCCCTCTTCTACCACTGGCTGCAGAGGATGTTTCAGGATGGAGAGTTTGTTCATTCATATCTGAAGCATAGAAAGGTGCTTAGGGATTTATTTTTATTTTTTTTACACTTTGATTGCTGTTACAATGATGGTCACTGGAAGATAATATGGAAGCAAGGCTAGCATAAAGGCGGATGTCCTAGTGACCTATAGGTTATATCAGCATGTTGGTTTTGAAAGAGCAGGAGGTGATGAGCACAGTAATAATCAGAGGGCAGGAATGAGGGTGATATACTGTATATAAGCTATGGGGTAGAGAAGAGGGGTAAAAGATAAAGGGTTGATCGAAATACAATACAATAATAAGTTAATACATTAATTTTTAATTGCAAGATAAAACCTGCCTTATCTTTTTCAATTTGCTGTCTATTCAATTGCTTACCTACTGTTCTAACATTTGTCGATTTCTACCAACACATACCTGAAGTCTATATTCTAAAAAAAAAATTGGATTTGTCTCTGTCTCGGGGAATGTGGGTTTGTGGTCTTGAAGTGTTTTGTGCACTCTCTTTTAGCATTTTAATTAAACTTTTAAAACAATGCAGTGTGGTGATATGAAAAATGCTCACAGTATTGCGGACTCACAGTATTTTTCTATACTAGATATTATCATGAAATTTGCCACAAATAAAGATGAGTGTATGGTATTTTACAAATATTCCTATCTCAATAGAAACCTAGCAAAGGTAGAAAACCTAAGTGACTCTTTGTAACTTTGTTAAAGGCCTCCTAATAATTTAATAAAACTGAAGATAAAAAAGAAGTTTACAAACCATGCCATTAAAGTGATTATAAATGTTGTATATAGAAATTGGAAACTAAAGAAAATGGGACTTTGAGGGCACATGAGTAATTAAACTATGAAAAAGTAAAAAATGTATTTTTAAATTTTATTAGCTTGAAGTTACAAAAATAGACATATTTGTTTAAAAACAATACATAGTGCATATAGCAATAGTGCTACAAACATATCGAGTGGGCTCTTCCCTGCATAAATTGTCTAAAACCCTACTAGTAATACATACAGTCCAACATTCAATTATAGAAAGGAGAGACAACTTCCCCGATAGGTAACAGTTGTGAATGTGGAGACGTAGATGGGTTGAGTTTGATTATAAATGTGTTTTTTTAAAAAAAAACTATCTACCTCTTCTCTGGTCCCCTGGCGGCGCTCCTTCTCTCTGGCAAGTGCCCCCATAGAAAGCAGCTTTCTCCTTCTCTCTGGCACTTGGGTGGCCTTTCTCCCAGGCCCGGCAGTTTGCATCTATAAACACAGAGTGGGACTTGGCATCACCCATCGCTCCCTCATCACTGGCTTTGATTGACAACAGTGGGAGCCAGTGAGACCAGGAAGTAAGGGGAGAGAAGAGCTACAGATTGGCTCAGCCTTTTAACCACTTTAAACTGTTTTGCCACTGGTTAATCTGTATGCAGAGGCGGCTCTCTAATTAGGCAAATTAGGCGGTCGCCTAAGGCCTCACACTCACAGGGGCATCGCGTCGGCCTAATTTGCATAGTTAAAGAGCCGCCTCTGAGGCTGGCCCACAGGGCACCCATGGATGAGACAAAGCCACACCTGTCACTCTCTGGCTCCTGTCACGTTTGTAGGCCGCACGCTGGCATGGATTATCCTCCCTCCCTCTCAGCGCTTTCCAGTGCTCCCACTCAGTGTGCTCCAACGCTGCCGGCAGAAATCTTGCAGGGGAGAAGGTGGCGGAGCTGCCGCTGACAAGTGCTGAGATGGGAGTGGCTGGGAGCTCATTGCCCATGATCAGAGATCCTGGCGGGAGGGATACCAGGAGCAAGAGTCTATTCTGCAGGATGTGTACAGGGTGGTACGTTGGTGGGGTTTCCAGGAGAGATTTCTGTGCAGCGACTTGAGGAAGGGAGTTTGGATGGCAGGAGGGGGGTGAGAGCAATGTCTGCAGGGGGGTAAGAGCCAGGGACATGCGGTGAGGTCAGTGGCTGGTGAGGCACTGGCTAGTATCAGAGCCAGATACACACAGGTTACATACACTGCGATTGTTAGAGCATTAGCAGTAATCAGCATGGATTCATGAAGAATTGTTCTTGCCAAACCAATCTATTAACCTTCTATGAGGAGGTGAGTTGCTATCTAGATAAAGGAAGGCCTGTAGACGTGGTGTATCTGGATTTTGCAAAAGCATTTGACACAGTTCCTTATAAACGTTTACTGTACAAAATAAGGTCCGTTGGCATGGACCATAGGGTGAGTACATGGATTGACAACTGGCTACAAGGGCAATTTCAGAGGGTGGTGATAAATGGGGAGTATATAGAGTATAGAAATTTCCCTAGGGAGGTTTGAATTGCAACAAACAAGTCCAAGATATTGTATAAAAAAGTTTATTACAAAATTTGTATGTACGCACACAGCTGTCCGTCAAGACAGCAGCTCTAAAATCAGTTGCTAGAAGGCATAGATTGCATATTTATACATGGGTAGGAAAGACAAATAAATGGTAAAAAAAACTATAAAAAGTCATACAGAGAGACTCCAGCGCGTTTCAAGACTCCATCGCATTTTATAATATAGTAGCGGTCTTCTTCAGGGGGGATAAGGATATAGACTTCTAAAGAATACAAAATATCAATCAGTACAATGAAAACCAAGCAATAACATTAATTGGTTAACAAGGTTACAGAATAAGTAATGAAATTTTGTATTTACCAAAAAACAACTTAATTTTCAGCCTTACAGCAGTTCTGCTTCCGGTTGCCTCCCCCAGGGGTCCAGACAGCACAGTGCAACCAAACCGGCGCCCACCTCTCAACAAGGCAATATGCCCAGCAGGCCACAAAGAGAGCTTACAAGAGGTCGCATTTACTGCATGAAAGAGGAGGAGCGGGGATAGCACAAAAGGGGGAGGGGGCGGAAGATGAGATTGCCAAAAAGGTGCAAGGGGAGGGACCAAATGAGTCCCACAAGGAGGTCACTAAGCATCAAAGGGAATCCCAGTACACTGTAAGAGAGTTATATAGATATACAATTAGTCACTGTGAAAATAAATAACTATGTGCAAGCGATCAAAGAAAATGGTGTGAAAAAGTGCAGAAAGGACAAATGGGCTCCCAGAGCACAACAGAAATTACCGCTGATCCATTTGATAACAAAAAGAGTGCCAAGACCCCAAAGGGGAATGTCAAATGTAAGGAACGAGTGGAAAAAGAGAACACTTGAAAAGAAAAAACAAGAAAACAATACTGCGTGGTGAAGAAAAAAACATAAAGCGGCCCAAAAAAGTGGGCCGTGGGTGAGAGTGCCTAAAGACAAGAAAAAATTAAGAAACCATGATGTGATAGGGAAAGTAACAAAAAAATTGCTACATCTTAAAAATACCTTCAAAGTGAATGATTAAAATTGAATAAGGGGATGACCCAGTCCACAAATGACACTCCTCTAGATTGGAGGATATCAAGAGATAACAATGGGACATCTATAAATTCAAAATTGTTAATAAAGAATAAATAAGTAATTTAAGGAAAAAGGATCCTAATATTTAGACATAAAGGGTAAGTAGACTGAGTATATAGCATATTACTTACTGTGCAGGTGAACCTCCATAGTCGATCCAACCCCAGGCTGTCTGAGAACAGACTGCCATGCACCAATGCCTACTTTATATAGGACGTTCGGCCTTGTTGTGACCTCCTGTTCAGGACCAAAACTAAACAAACCCCTGAATTTAATACCACTAGATTGATTGTGCGTTTCTCCAAACAACATAAAAAAATACGAGAAATCATCCAAGGTCATTGGCCACTTCTAACCGATGACCCAAAGACTCATCATTTTGTCTTAAATGCCCCCTCAATTACCTTTTAGAAGGGCACTGTCAGTGAAGGACCATTTAGTGACCAGTGAATTTAAGGGAGAAACGATCAAAGAACATTGTCCCGCTAGGGGTTCTTTCCCTTGCAGTCACTGTTCGCAGTGTCCCCTGATTAAAAAAAAGAAAGTCTTTTTACTTCCTAATGGAGAGAACTTTGTTCCTCTCCATTTTGTGAATTGTCATAATCGTGGCCTAGTTTATGCAATATTTTGCAAATGTCAAGCATTTTACATAGGGAAAACCAGGCAGGAACCTACATTTACCATTGGGTAGACACATGGGGGTTGATTTACTAAAGGCAAATAGACTGTGCACTTTTGAAAGTGCAGTTGCACTCTGCAAGTGTAGTTGCTCCAGAGCTTAGTAAATAATGGAGAGCTCTGCTGACTTCCATCATCCAATCATGTACAAGGAAAATTGCAAAAACAGCATTTTTGCTTACACGTGATTGGATGATGGAAGTCAGCAGAGCTCTCCTTTATTTACTAAGCTCTGGAGCAACTGCACTTGCAGAGTGCAACTGCACTTTCAAAAGTGCACAGTCTATTTGCCTTTAGTAAATCAACCCCATGGTGTTAGTGCACAAATACATCATGCCCAAAGTCGTTTTCACTGCCCTTGACCGGATTTATATTCCGGCCGGGGGGGCGACTGGAACAAATCGCTGCTACAACGGGAGCAACGATGGATATATCGTTTGCAGGCAGCAGTATTTCCTGGCCTCAACAAGTCCATCACCTTTGCCCCATTTCTAAAGGGATTTGTCTCAGGTAAAACACAATAATATTTTCCCTTAAATATGCATGCTACAATAAATCCTTGACGCATCCCAGGACATGTTTTTATATATGCCCCTGGTATGCGTCTATATGTATCATACAATTCTTTGAACATAGGACCTCTCTGATATTTCTCGTTGTATAATAATTAGAATTGATCTGTACTATCTTGGAAATTAGTTATAGTTTTGCTAATCAAAATATTCTGCTTCTTTTCATTTGTCTACTCTTTCAGGATCTGGCTGTGCTGTGTCGCCCCTGGCGTCTGCCTCCCTCGGGGTTTCATGATCCTCTGGGTCCCTTTTGAGCCTCCCGGCAGACAGGAGGAAGGATGGTAACACCTTGTTGATGTTTTCCTTTTCCTCTCCCCTGTTCTTTTTTGCGTTGCCAGGGTGGCCTTCTCCTTTTTGGTCACTTGGGGCCGCAATGGCCTGCCGGCGGCATCCTGTGATGTTCCCGAGCGTCATTGGCCCACCGTGCGGAGGATGTGGCGGCCTGCGCGGTGCGTCATGACGTCACACGTCCCTGTGATGGGAATGACGGCCATGCCGGGGGGATCTGTTTCCCCTTCCAGAACACTGGGGAGGCCGTGTGGAGGGTGCCATTTCATGCCGCTCCTCCCTGCATGTACCTGGGGCCATGCTGGTGCGGGTCCCACCCTGGGGGAGGGTTGGGGGTAGCGTGGAGTGGTCCAGGCATGTGTGGGGGGGTGGAAGGCCTGTGTGGTCCTGCCCTATGGAGGTTGTCCTCATTTCCTATATAAAGTAGGCATTGGTGCATGGCAGTCTTTTCTCAGACAGCCTGGGGTTGGATCGACTATGGAGGTTCACCTGCACAGTAAGTAATATGTTGCATGCTCAGTCTACTTACTGTACCCTTTATGTCTAAATATTAGGATCCTTTTTCCTTAAATTACTTATTTATTCTTTAATATTAACTTTGAATTTATAGATGTCCCATTGTTATCTCTTGATACCCTCCAATCTAGAGGAGTGTCATTTGTGGACTGGGTCATCCCCTTATTCAATTTTAATTATTCTCTTTGAAGGTATTTTTAAGATATAGCATTTTTTTCATTACTTTTTCTATCACTTCACGGTTTCTTTGTTTTTTTTTCTTTTTTTCTACACTTGTCTTTAGGCACTCTCACCCACGGCCCACTTTTTTGGGCTGCTTTATGTTTTTTTCTTCACCATGCAGTATTGTCTTCTTGTTTTTTCTTTTCAAGTGTTCTCTTTTTCCACTCTTACCATTCCTTACATTTCACATTCCCCCTTGGGGTCTCGGCACTCTTTTTGTTATCAAATGGATCAGCAGTAATTTCTGTTGTGCTCTAGGAGCCCATTTGTCCTCTTTTCTGCACTTTTTCACACCATTTTCTTCTATCACTTGCACATAGTTATTTATTTTCACAGTGACTAATTGTATATCTATATAACTCTCTTACAGTGTACTGGGATTCCCTTTGATGCTTAGTGACCTCCTTGTGGGACTCATTTGGTCCCTCCCCTTGCACCTTTTTGGCAATCTCATCTTCCGCCCCCTCCCCCTTTTGTGCTATCCCCGCTCCTCCTCTTTCATGCAGTAAATGCGACCTCTTGTAAGCTCTCTTTGTGGCCTGCTGGGCATATTGCCCTGTTGAGGGGTGGGCGCCGGTTTGGTTGCACTGTGCTGTCTGGACCCCTGGGGGAGACAACCGGAAGCAGAACTGCTGTAAGGCTGAAAATTAAGTTGTTTTTTGGTAAATATAAATTTCATTACTTATTCTGTAACCTTGTTAACCAATTAATGTTATTGCTTGGTTTTCATTGTACTGATTGATATCTTGTATTCTTTAGAAGTCTATATCCTTATTCCCCCTGAAGAAGATCGCTGCTATATTATGGCCGAAACGCATTGGGATCTCTCTGTATGACTTTTTATAGTTTTTTTACCATTTATTTGTCTTTTGTACCCATGTATAAATGTGCAATTTATGCCTTCTAGCAACTGATTTTAGAGCTCCTGTCTTGACGGACAGCTGTGTGTGTACATACTAATTTTATAATAAACTTTTTTATACAATATCTTGGACTTGCTTGCTGCAATTCAAAAGCCCCTAGGGAAATTTCTGCACTCTATATGCTTTAATTGGGGCATGCAGCCAATTCTTGCTCATACTACCATATTGTTTTTTTTTTGTTCCCGATAAATGAGGAGTACTCGGAATGGTCAGGGTTGGGTAGTGGGGTCCCCCAGGGTTCTGTGCTGGGACCAATCCTATTTATTTTGTTCATAAACGACCTGGAGGATGGGGTAAACAGTTCAATCTCTGTATTTAAAGGGAAGTGTAGGTGTGGCGCTGTTCTAAAAAAGGAAGTGATTTGTAAAAC
This sequence comes from Aquarana catesbeiana, assembly GCF_042186555.1. Taxonomy (NCBI): domain Eukaryota; kingdom Metazoa; phylum Chordata; class Amphibia; order Anura; family Ranidae; genus Aquarana; species Aquarana catesbeiana. Next base: position 382,333,112 of record NC_133326.1, on the reverse strand, counting down.
TAATGTGTTACACCCTCTGCAGTGCTTCGAAGCAAAATGTGATAGGTGAGAAAATTTCAAAAAATTGTAAGTGCCTATGTATATACACTCCTGACAAGGTGTGGTACCATAAACCAATGTGCAAGTTGTTATCCTTTAATGGCTAAACTCACCTCAAAGGAGCGAAGAGGGAATGTTATATAGATATAAGCATGAATGGTAAAGAAAACAGATGTATTATCCTTTAATATCCACGTCTGAATTTGCAGGAGAGGAAGTAAATATGCATAAAGAGTACACCAGTAGTGCCTTTCTTGTAATGATGCCGAATCTTCTATATAAAAAAACAGTGTTGGGGTAAAGCTAATGTTCAATGATTAATGTTAATAAGCAAATGAATGAATAAAATAAATCTGTCTGAATTGTGTTACACTCTTTGGCATCTGGTTGACGATATAAATCTGTCTGAATTGTGTTACACCCTCTGGCAGCCGGTAAACAATATAATTTCAGCAACCAGAAAGGGTAATCCAGCTTACCAAACTTACTCCTATAATTGATATTCAAAGTGGGTTAAGTGATTTAAATAAATTGTCCCAAAATTGTGTTACACCCCCTGGCTGTCTAATCAGTAAAAAGATGTGTGCAAACTAAGACCTATACTGTTTACCAATAATGTGATTAATTAGTAATACATTCTACACAATTAGTATAATTAACATTTGAAAATCTTAATAATAGTGCATATTTCAAAAAGTGCTTAGTGCTCAAAAAAGTGTCCAGGAGTGCCAAATAAGCTGTTTAGCAAAGTAAACAGTGAGTAAACTAATGCGCAAACCAACAATGACCAACAGGCTAAAACAGTGGCTGCTGACACTGTGCAGGGAAGGGGGTGAGCTGAGCTGATGTTCTAAGAAAAGTCAATTTGGAGAGCCTTCTCTTCTCTTTTACTACCTATCTACCTACATCTACTGAATGGGGGGAGTGTAATGGATACTATATGTCCCCAAAAGCTGTGACTACCACCGGAAGCTGCTGTGCCTGTGGAGATCTGTACCGCTTGTCGGCTAACGCTTGACTTGGCCCACTGGGGCCGCTGCTACAGGTGAGAGGCTGGGGGAAACAGGTGTCGCACCCCAGAGCCCGATTGGAAGCGCACATCCACTTTGGTCACTTCTTGCCACAACAATTGTCCACTGCACTTGCACTTTCCTGTATGATCAGAAGATTTGTCTTTGCAGCTGCTAGGAGTTACATTGCATGAAGTCGGGACCACATTTTTTTACCTATTAATTATTTGGACACTTAATACACTTATTTGTGATTCACGGATTTATATGAACTTTTTGCACACCTATGTAATTTAGTGAATTGCATTTCACCATTTATGAATTTATTTTGATTAGTATTTAATTCATTTTATTATGTTTGATATTTATGCACAATTGAATGTTATTTATATATATTTATCATTTTTATGTGTGAGTCACTTTCATCACTTTTTTATGTGAGTTACGGGCTCTTATGATTATTTGCACACTTCCATGCGTTTTGGTGGAGTCGCATTGCACTTTATATGAGTTTTTTGGATTGTATTATCAATATTTTTGCATTTTTTTATTTTTTATTTTTATTTTACTTCTCGTTTATTTTGATCCATACCTTGTGGGCGTAAGGAGTGCCGCATATGTTTTATTTTAACTGTTTAGCAAAGTGACATGTGCTCTAGAAAAATAGTCCAGTATTTACTGAAAAGCAGTATTGTAGTTCCCAAAAAAAAAAAAAAAATTCTTGTTCAGGTGCCAGCTAGTGATGGTGCTCCTTATTCATGCTCCTAATGTGCATGCACTCACCAAATGGCCTCACCCCCACAGGGGTACTGCGCAGCCACAGTATCTGCCACTGTGTAGCAATCTCTGGCGGTCCTGGTCTGTGCTTTAAATGTTGTTAGCAGCGTTTTGTGTGTTCATCATGTAGGAGAGAAGGGATGCCCATAGCGTAAAACCGTTTTTTAAAACCTTTGTTTATTAGTTTCAAAAGTTGTACTCACATTTTATGTATATTGTACAAGCATGAAAATATGGGTGGATGGATGCCGTCAGAAGACTGTGTTCGTCTAACCAAAAGTGAAGTAAGATGTTCGTAACTCCCCTACGCGTTTCGTCATTGGCTGTCAACAGGACAAGGTTTAATGTAGAAAAATGTAAAATCTGTATTTTGGTGGCAAAAATATGAATGCAATCTATACACTGGGGGGAGAACCTCTGGGGGAATCTAGGATGGAAAAGGACGTGGGGGTCCAGTCCTAGTAGATGATAGGCTCAGCAATGGCATGCAATGTCAAGTTGCTGCTAACAAAGCAAACAGAATATTTAATGCATTAAAAGGTGATAAACTCCAGAGGTAAAACGATAATTCTCCCGCTCTACAAGACTCCGGCCGCACCTAGAGTATGCTGTCCAGTTCTGGGCACCAGTCCTCAGGAAGGGTGTACTGGCAATGGAGTGAGTACAAAGAAGGGTAACAAAGCTAATAAAGGTTCTGGAGGATATTAGTTATGAGGAAAGGTTGAGAGCACTGAACTTTTTCTCTCTGGAGAAGAGACGCTTGAGAGGAGATATGATTTCAATTTATAAATATCATACTGGTGACCCCACAATAGGGATAAAACTTTTTTGCGGAAGGGAGTTTAACAAGACACATGGCCACTCATTAAAATTAGAAGAAAAGAGGTTTAACCTTAAACTACCTAGAGGCTTCTTTACTGTAAGAGCGGCAAGGATGTGGAATTCCCTTTTCACAGGCGGTGGTCTCAGCAGGGAGCATCAATAGTTTCAAAAAACTATTAGATAAGCACCTGAACGACTGTAACATACAGGGATATCCAATGTAATACTGACATATAATCACACACATAGGTTTGACTTGATGGACTTGTGTCTTTTTTCAACCTCACCTACTATGAGAACAATAATTCTAGCATTAGTAAAACCAAAATAGATAAATAAACCAAAAAATACAAAATTACTGCGCTTCCCAATTTAAGTCACTTATGATTTTCAAGATCACTATCTAGGTTAGAATACATATTGTGTTTTTTCAATTTGTTACACTCTGTGAGATTATTTCAATGATTTTTCTAAATTTCTAAATTGTGATTCTCCACAATCTTAAATCTATCAATTTATTTTTTAGTGCGGTTCTGTTGATTATTTTAATTCTAGCATTAGACCTCCTCTGTAACTCTAAACATGTAATCTGTAAAAATTTTTAAAGCGTCTCCTATGTAGATTTTCTTAAATACTGAAGTTTGGCACCATTCCACAAGTGTGCGCAATTTTAAAGTGTGACATGTTGGGTATCCAATTACTCAGTGTAACATCATCTTTCACATTATACAAAAAAAATTCCCTCTCAAATACCCTGTGACATAAAAAGTTGCAACGACCACCATTTTATTCCCTAGGGTGTGTGCTAAAACAATATATATAATGTTTGGGGGTTCTGAGTAATTTTCTAGCAAAAAAATAATGATTTTTACATGTAGGAGAGAAGTTTCAGAACTGGCCTGAGTGGCAAGGGGTTAATTACCATAAGTAATATACAAATAATTATTATATATTGTTTTTAAGGTAATTTTGTTATATTTTCAAAATCTGTACTCAAGTAGGTGGCTTAACGGACAAATTACTGAAGTTTGAAGTTATAACTTCCAACCAGTAATTTCACAGTAAATAGATAAATAATAAATTGTTATAACATATAGCATATAAATATATGATTTAGCTTGAATATAACAGTACCTTTTCAACAGCAGCAGATTCTCATTCTCCCTCTTAACTGTGTGAGAAAAACATGGGATTGTGGGTAAATCTTATACCCATAAACCCATGTTTTTTCCTTGTAGTTAAGAGGGCTGGGCTGGAAGGGAGCATTTGTCTTTTAGACACATGCCCCTTCTATGACACTGCAAAAGAGAGGCGTGCCTCCACTGCAGCATTTTAATTGGACAGCTGGGACCAATGGTACTTTACCATTGGTCCAAGACTCCAAGCTGTTTATTGAGCTCAGTGCCTTTGACAAGAAGTGAGGAGAGGCACTGTGAGCTCAACCTCTAAGTCTGCTGCAAACAGAGTGTGCCAGCTTGTATTTAAAGTGGCCGCTCTGTATTCTAGACAGGCTGCACAAGGAGCCTCATATCTCTGGGACCATAGGTTGTAGGACTTAGGCTACATACTCCCCAAATTTGACCCCAGGTCGCCGAGCTACGACCCTCGAAGTTCAATTTTTTTTTTTTAATGTTCATGGTGCCTCCCCTGACTTCACACCACTGAGAGCAATGTCTGCAGAGGGGTGAGAGCAATGTCTGCAGGGGGGTGAGAGGCCATTTCTGGTGCTGTGTGTCTGCAGCTAGCTTCAAGCGGCGTTCCACCCACTTTTGAGAGGTGGTCCTAAACGAAAGACCACCTCTCCACCCCTCATTTTTGGATATTAAAAATTATTTTTTTTCTTCTAACGTACCTTTTTATGAAGTACATATTGTACTTCCAATCCATTCGGTCCGCGCAGGACGTCATATACTTTTTGTGCGGCAAGCCCCCCCGCTGTCTTCTGGGACCTATGTGTGTCCCAGAAGACAGCTGGCCATTCACAAAGCGCCGTGCGACTCGCCCATGCGCAGTAGGAAATGGGTGGTGAAGCCGCAAGGCTCCACTGCCGGTTTCCCTTAGTTAGAATGGCGGCGTCTGCACCCGATCCGATGGACGGATCAGCCTGGGGGGTCCGACCTCGCGTGCTCCCTGGACAGGTAAGTGTTGTTATTAAAAGTCAGCAGCTACAGTTCCAAAAAAAAAATTGTGGATGGAACACCGCTTTTAGTTTCTCAGTGCATGCCAATGGTCTCTGCAGTGCTGGAGTAATAAATTAGGGCTTGTTCACACCATATACTTTCAACCCATCTGCACTCCTCTCCTACATAATACCATCCACACCCATACACTCCATTCGACTCTTCTGCATATACCACCCACCGCCATACATTCTGTGCCCCTCTCCTGCACATACCACCCACCGCCATACACACTGCAATACACTCCATGCCACTCCTGCACATACCACCGACCGTCATACACTCCGTGCCCCTCTCCTGCACCAACAGCCCCTCTCCTGCACCAACAGCCATGCACTCTGTGCCCTTCTCCTGCACATACCACCCACCGCCATGCACTCCATGCCCCTCTCCTGCACATACCATCCACCGCCATACACTCCATGCCCCTCTTTTGCACATACCACCCACCGCCATAGACTCTGTGCCCCTCTCCTGCACATACCATCCACCGCCATACACTCAGTTCCCCTCTCCTGCACATACCATCCACCACCATACACTCAGTTCCCCTCTCCTGCACATACCACCCACCACCATACACTCCGTGCCCCTCTCCTGCACATACCACCCACCGCCATACACTCCGTGCCCTCTTCTGCACATACCACCCACCACCTTACACTCCGTGCCCCTCTCCTGCACATACCACCCACCGCCATAGACTCCGTGCCCCTCTCCTGCACATACCACCCACCGCCATACACTCCAAGCCCTTCTCCTTCACATACCACCGACCGCCATACACTCCACACTCCTCTCCCTGTGCACACCACCCACCGCCATACACTCCGTGCCCCTTTCCTGCACATACCACCCACTACCATTCACTCCGTGCCCCTCTCCTGCACATACCACCCACTGCTATACACTCCGCACTCCTCTCTCTGCACACACCACCCACTGCCATACACTCTGTGCCCCTCTCCTGCACCCATTACCCACCGCGATACACTATGTGCCCCTCTTCTGCACATACCAGGCAACATCTCTCCGCTCAGGGAGGAGTAAGACCCGAGCCATCGTCGATGTTCCCTGACTCGGTTCTCAGTGAAGAGGCAGCGGGGGACAGCTGCAGCATCGATCTGATGCTGCATCCACCTAGGTAAGTATGAATATAAAAAAAAAAAAACCCATACTTCTCTTTTAACTTTATTTTTCCAAGAGTAAACCTTCCTATAGCTTTATAGTAAAACTAAAGTCTCGTTTTTTTTCCTTTGAAAATAACAAATATGTTACACTTACCTGCTCTGTGTAGTGGATTTGCACAGAGCAGCCTGGATCCTCTGCTTCTCGGGTCCCTCGCCAGAGCTCCTGGCCCCTCCCTCCTGCTGAGTGCCCCCACAACAAGCAGCTTGCTATGGGGGCGTTCAACCTGAGCTGCAGCTCCATGTGTCCATTCAGACACGGAGCCAAGGTTCTGCCCCACCCCCTCTCTCTCCTAATTGGCTAACTGACTTTGACAGCAGTGGGAGCCAATGGTGCCACTGCCAGGAGAGAGAGTCCCAGTCGGCCGGGGCACTCGTGCATATCGCTGGACCGAGATGGTGCTCATGTAAGTATTAGAGGGGGTGAGGGGAGCTGCTACACACAGAAGGCTTTTTATCTTAATGCATAGAATTTATTAAGATAAAAACCTTCTGACTTTACAACCACTTTAAGATCTGTTGTCGCTTATTACTGCTAGATTAAAGAAAAATGTTGTCACAGCCAAAACTACCTAAAAAAGATCTTTTTGAAGTTGAAATAAATCAGATTGGGGTGCTGCTGCTGTATTTAAGTCAAGATAAATGTAAAAGTTAAAATAAACAATTTCTCATGTGATGGCAGAATATGGTATCACTGAAACTGTCCATAAACATCCTACTATTGTGTAGCACCACATACAGTATTAAGAACAGTATAAATACAGTATAAAGTAGAGATCGATCTGAACAACATGAAAAAATTCAAAGATCACTGGGGTTCTTTTTTGGGAAACTTAACCACTTCAGCCCTGGAAGGTTTAAGCCTCTTAATGACCAAGCCATTTTTTGAGATACAGCACTGCATTATTTTAACTGACAATTGTGCGGTCATGCGACACTGTACCCAAATAAAATGTTTTTTTTCCCCACAAATAGAGCTTTCTTTTGGAGGTATTTGATCATTTTTTATTTTTTGCACTATAAAGACTGAAAAAAAAAAAAAAAAAAGACTGACAATTAAAAAAAAAAAATGTAAAAAATCGAATTTCTTCATCAATTTAGGCCAATATGTATTCTGCTACATATTTTTGGTAAAAAACCCAAATAAGTGTATATTGATTGGTTTGCACAAAAGTTATCACATCTACAAACTATGGGATATTTTTATGGCATTTTTAATTTTTTTATTTTTTCTACTAGAAATGGCATCGATTTTCAGTGGGACTGCGACATTGCAGCAGACAAATCGGACACCTAACTGACACTTATGACACTTTTTTGGGAACAAGTGACATTATTACAGAGATCAGTGCTAAAAATATGCACTGTTATTTTACTAATGACACTGTCAGGGAAGGGGTTACCATCAGGGGCGATCATAGGGTTAAGTGAGTCCCAACGAGTTACGCTATGGAAGCCTTTATGTTCTTTCATGGGGAATGAGCGCACATCTGCTGTACAGAGAATACTCCGAATAGAGAGTCTGGGGACATCTAGCCATTCAAGTTCAAAGACCCAGGGCTGGGGATAAGAGCCACAGGCACTCACAATCTCCTTAAACAAGAGATCTAACAAGCTGGTAAGGAGCAGTAATAGTACAGGTGGAGGAACTTTCCTGTCGCACTCTATCACATCTTCTTTGGTGTTGTGGTCGCATGTCCTTACTATTTAGAGGGCTGAAATATCACCACTTGGAAGATCACTATGAACTGTACATTCTGTGGGGCTTCTATCTAACAGCCCATCGGAGTGGAATTAACCTTGTTTGAGAATTTTTTTTAATTTATTTAGTTTTTTTCTTTTTTATTTAATCATTTTCTGCACATTCCACTTGTGATTGCATTTAAATATTTATGTAATAGTGTGATATATGGAGTCTTCATATCTCCATTCGTTTAGAAGAACACTTTTCAAGTCACATTTTTTGATTACCAAAATTATACAGTGCAGTTTTTTTTCTTATGTTATATTTAGTGTGTGTGTGTCTCACATTATAGTTGCGACTTGTTTTCATCATATATGATTTATTTGGATAGCGCAGTAAAATTACCTTTTTCTAACTTACACATAGGAGGGGCCAGGGAGCTGAACAAGGGTTTTCCAGAGCTCTCCAAGGTAAGCTGGGTTCCACAAGCCCCCCCCCCCCCCCAACCAAAGTGACTCCCGTCACACATCTCCCCTTTCGGCAGAAGACTAACACAGGAGGAGACCCCAAATGTGTTGACCTTATAGTTAGTCTGTAGTTCCAGTCCCCCAATGCTGCTGAGGAGAAGTGCAGACTGGTTCTTCCCCCTGGATTCCTTTCAGCCACTGGAGAGAAGACAGGGTGGCTGGGCTCACTTTATCAGTATGTTGGGGATCTGGGCCAACTGCCCAGCATCCCTGTGGTATACAGGTGGAGACTGAAGTCCCATCCACTTTTGGTAGAGACAAATTCCCCAGTGCTTGCAAAGCAAGGCTGACATTCTACTGTCCCAATGCCAGACCTTTTTTTGGGGTTGTGTCAGTGGAGACCGAAGTCCCATCGACTACCACAGGAATTTCATCTTCTGTTAGTTGGGGGCAGAGGCTAGCAGCACTTTGCCCTCCCTGTTGCAAGCTCTTCTGCTGGGTTACTGTCAGTGGTCATCCAGTCCCATCCACTGATATCAGCTCAAGCTGCAGTTGTAACGTCCCGATTGCATTCTCTCAACAACACCATGCTCTGAAGCCAGCTCTTCTGCTGAAGGCTCACCAGGTTGTTCCTCCTCAGCAGAAAAGTCTATTAAACCCCCAGTCTCTGGAACTGGTGTCTGGGGATAGAGGTTCACCATGTCCTGTCCGTAGAATGAAGAAGATGTTACTGGTGCTGGGGAGAGGCTAGCAGAGCTCTGCCCTGTTGTCAGCACTTCAGGTTTGGGGACGGCAATCTCCGGAGTTTCCGCTGCTAATTCTGGGGCATGCTGCTAAACGTGTTCTAGCAGTTCCCTGTATGCCCTTTCCAGGTGCTGTTCTTTCCTTAGCAAGTATTCCAGATCAGTTTTAAGCTCTGAGACCCCTGCATGACTGAGCATAGCCTCTCTATATTCTCGCAGGTCCTCAAGGGTAAGTTCCCCTTCATAGCCAAACACAAAACCATCTGTAAGGCTCTCCCACAGCAATCCAGGGCCTCTAAAAATCATATCCCCCGGAGAGCATTCTGTTGTCTCCCCTAAATATTCCTGCTCTGCGTGCCATTGCATATCGATTGTCCAGCTCTATCTCCTGCTGGACCAGCCTGTCCAACTCAGACACCCATTGCACCTGAGGCCGCTCTCCCAGGAATGGCATCCATAACTCCCGTTGGTCACTGGCTCATTGCTCTGAGATTGGAGAGCACTTGCCCTGGTGTCTACCAGGGACCTGGAGGGCTCCAATACAGACCTGCACCCAAATCTGCTGCCTGATCTACTCAAGAGGAGTACATCTGCCGTATAAGCTTCCTTTGTCCGGTATCAGCACTATCCAAGGTCCCCTAGCCCACTCAGTCACTTGTCGAGACATCGGTGTAGGGCGAAGAGAAGCATAAGACTGTTTGTTTATTAAAACATAGGTACAAAGAGATATACACTCAGGGGACAACCCCCCCCCCTTCTTTACATAATGACACAGGGCGGAATAAGCTACATTCAGTAACAAGAGAGACACAAACAGGAGGGGCTGCTGGAGAAATTTCCCTTTCCCCTATTCACAGCTAATCCACATACACATATACATCTGTAGCACCCTCTACCTTAGGTAGATGCTAGACTTAGTTTTTTTGGTCAGTGCAGGTAAATTTAGGCAAGCCTATCTAGGCCTGTTTGTTTTAATCTGTAGGGCTGGGAGTGGTTTAGAGTAGGCTGGTGACTCACAGGCAGTGTCACTTCTTGGTTACCTCCCTCTGGCTCTCAGAAGATTCTGGAAGCAGAGGAGGGTAGAAGAGATGGAGCTGTCTGGGGTGTGGTAAGGAGCCCTGACCAATCCCTAACTAGGATTGGCAGGGGGCAGGACTCCTTAAATACCTTGGGTCAGCCTAGCTAGGGAGGAGTTGTTTGGGTGAAAAAACTGAATGATGGAGTGTTAGGCAGTCGGGGCCTTGAAGGGAGCCCCTCTGTCTGAGGGGGTGACCTTGGGCCTGGACTCAGAGCTGTGAGGGAATCCCACATAACCCAGGGGGTGTCCTGAACAGGAGCAGGAGAGGACAGCAGTGAACCCTGCCAGGCAAAACTTCAGGAAGGATTCACCTGTTGGTTTGGTGAGTAATAGCCACAGTCAGGAGATCTGGGAGAGGCATGCCAGGAGTGGATGTAGAGCCAGAGGGAGAGACTGTGATGTTACTGGCATTGAAGTCAGGCTGCTGCAGCCAGGAGGGCTGGCAGAGTTCACACAGGACTGACTGGGACCAGAAGTCCACCTAGATATAGCTAGCACAAAAGGACATTTTCTATTGCTATTTGTTGCTACACCAAAGGAGTCCACAGTCCCCTGCCAGCAAATGTCGTATCTACAAAGTTAAGCCTAATTCAGAGTTGGCCCTGGCCATGTGCTAGCTGCGATAGGAACCAAGTATTGCACAGAAGAAGAAGTAACAGTTCATCAAGAAGCGTTGTTCTGGAGGAGTCTGGGGCTTTAGAGAATGTGAATAGAGGTTCCAATCTACATTTCATCCCTTAAATACTATTGATCTGGGCATCCCATATTTCCTTTGCCCCATCCAAGTTTAACCCCTCAATAAAATAACAAAAACAAAACCGATGGACTGTTCATTGTCTGGAGAGTAACTGGAAGTAAATGTGGGGCTGAGCAGGGTGACAGGTGGAACTACTACACTCAGCAGGCCCCACGGGGGTACCTTTACACATCCCATAATACTTTGCTCCCTAGGCAGACAGAAACAAGAGAACAATGGCATACAGCCACACCTCAAATGATCTAGAAAAAAGTATACAACAGACCAAGCTCATACAATATTCCAACAGTCGGAAAGTTGGAATTCATTTATCTTCATACATTTCTTGAGGGATATTGTTCAGAAATATTAATGTCCCAAGAGAAAGAACCCCTTCATTCTTTCAGCACAAACCACACACATAGGACCCTGGATAACAGGGGTAAAAGGAAAAGCAGAGACCGGTGTGAAGGGTGAGAAAGAGTTAACAAGACTGAGACATTGAAAATGGCTGACAGAGGAATATCTTTATTTTAGGATCCTGTTTGTCCCAATGGTCACAGGTTAAGTGGGTTCTGGTAAGAACTGGTTTCGAAATGATGTTTTTCGTCAGCATTATGTCTGAAATGTTATGTCTCATGTAAAGAAATTTGCCTTTCCTCCCTCCCTCCTCTTTAAGTTGTGCAATATTCTTTTTCCATGTTTTGTATAAAGGTACAACCCTTATCATTAAAACCAAGCGTTTATTGAACCTTCTATTTTCTCTTATTTGCATTGGATGCTTCCAGAGCTCTGAAAGGATTTCTCCCTGATTGTCCAGAAACTGAGCAGAATTAACCCCTTACAGTAACTGGTGGCTGCAGTGGGATACGGTGTTCATCTGAGGTATGTAGAATGTGTCTGATTTGTTGACGCTGTTCTTCTTGCCTTGGCTCTGACAATACTGCATCCTTGTATAGTGCAAAATTGCAAACTGCCGTGCTTTTGGCAAGTACAATAAAGCAATAGTCTTTGGGAAACTGATTTGAAAACAGTAAAATAGAGGCTCTTAAGGAAAGAGCCAAACGGACAATCAGTGGAATTCTACCAACCTTTTTGCCTTTTCTTTCTATCACTGTATAGAGTTTAAGAATATTGTTTAGAGCTTATATTATTGTTGTACATTGCAAAAGGGTCTTGTAAGGTAAGACAACGACCCTTGGTAAGTTTGTATAAGTTGTTTGTAACTAAATTAAGAATGGGTAAGGGAGGAAGTAAAGAATACCCCCCAACTAATCCCGGAGAGACATGTGTAAGGCTGACCGCAGGTCAGCTTGTGTTTGTAGGAAGAGTCAGGATGCAACAAGTTTTCCCTCTGTTCCTCCTCCCCTGTCAACGATTGCTCATGTGTGGGAGTCGTTTCCAGGTGACGTTTCTGACATCACTTCCAGTTTTGGATCTTCAGGGAGATCGTGCGGTCACTTCTCCCCACTCTCCTCTCTCGTATATGGCAGTGGCGTCCTTACTATCTGAACAGAGGCTTTGTGCATTATGGAGCAGGTAAGGGGGGATTTTTTTTCCCTCTGGTCCTTGGGGGCACACTTCTCTCAGCACGTGTACTACTGCTTCATATACTGGTACACTACTAATGCATTACTACCACATGTACTACTGCTGCAAATACTGCTTCACTTCTAATGCTATTACTACCATGTGTACTACTGCTAGTCTTTTTTTCTGGAGTAGTCCCAGTTCTAGTACAAGGCATGCCGGCCTGTCTGAGGGTTTTGGCCTCTTGTGCCATGGCTGTAGAAATGGCTATATCATTTAGATTAGGTCACCCTACAGAAGTACACACACACAGTACTGATGACATTTCAAAGAGCAATGCACTGGCTGATGACGCTGCTGAACAAGCTGCTCTGACGGTCCCAGCTTTTATCCAAATGATCCCCTCTACACCCCCAACTTTGCCCTGGGAACAGTTTTTGCAGGACCTACAGGCTATGGCTTCACCAGAAGATCTGACCTATTGGCATATACAGGGCCTGACAATGAGTCCTGAGACTGGAGTGGAAACCAGGCATACCAAAAGGAAGTTCTTTTCTTTATTCATCTCACAGTACCATGGCATAGGACATAAAGGATGGAAAGCTACAGCTGAAATGTTAACACAAGACTTTGCAAATAGAGTAGAAATTCCATATTCCATATCACCCACAGAGTTCAGGTATAGTGAAAAGAATGAACCGAACAATTAAAGATAAAATAAGGAAGGCTACGGGTGGCACATTTGCCAAATGGAAAACTGTGCTGCCTGCGGCCTTAGCAGAAATAAGAATAACCCCTTCCAAGACCAATCACTTGTCCTCTTTTGAGATCCTGATGGGTCGACCTTTTCCCATGACCTGGATTAAGAAACCCTTGGTAATAGAGCAGGGAGATCTGAGTTTGATACAGGAAGAATATTGTAGAAACTTGATTATGAAGCTGAATGGCATCTACGGTAAAGTATTCTCTTCTTTTCCATTACGCTCACAGGAACCAACACACGAGTTCCAAAGCGGAGATGTGGTCGTAATTCGCCAGCTGAACCGGACCAAGAAGCAAGATTACCCTTTTGGCCCGCCCACTAGTGTAGTCACAGTGACCAGAACCGCTGTCCTTACTGAACAATCCGGAGCCTGGATCCAGGACGAGAGGATAAAGAAAGTACCACAAAGGACCCAGAAGCAAGACACAGATAAAGAAGATCAAGCAAGTGATGCAAATCCTCGAAGTGCGAGGGAAAGAGGTGATAAAAGACTCTGAAAAAGATGACCTCACTTCTCTCACCACAGACTTTTGGGAAAGTCTTGTGCCTACTCTTTATACTGACACTGACAGTCTTTCTGTCCATATGGATCATCACTAACTGTATCTATCGCCCTGAGGACTTGGGCGCCCTAAAGGCCATATGCAGCCCCTTTCTAATGGAACAGTAACTAGACAAACGAGGGAATCCAATGCAGAGGCCCAAAGGACTTATACCCCCCTACTGATAAAATGTTGTTACTTCAGTATAAGTATTCTTATGCTCAGAAGTCGGGTTATGACAAATGTTGGGTGTGTAATAAATTGTATCCAAGCACACTCCAAATTCCTCTCTTAGCTTCCCATGTAAATATAACTCAGTTTTTAAATGGTACTCCTCCTGTGACTATAACCAATATATAAGCCATTTATGCAAATAACACAATTTTTTTTTATTTCCACTTTCTCTTGGTTCCGACAGGCAGGAATGTTAATTTTAATGTGCCTGGTTTTTTATCCTTGTTTTATATATATATATATATAGTTCAAGCTTATTCAATGTATCTGTAATTATACAACGCAACAAAATGACCCCACACCCAGAGAACATTAGGTGACCATGGTGAAATCACTTTGTGATCTAAGAGGAGATTGAAGGGTGAGAAAGTTAAGAAGACTGAGACATTGAAAATAGCTGACAGAGGAAGATCTTTATTTTATGGTCTTGTTTGTCCCAATGGTCACAGGTTATGTGGGTTCTGGTAACAACTGGCTTTGAAATTATGTTTTCAGAGAGAATCAGTCGTCAGCATTATGTCTGATATTCTTTGTCCATATTTTATATAAAGGTACAACCCTTACCATTAAAACCAAGCATTCATTGAACCTGCTATTTTGTCTTGTGTGCATTGGATGATTTCAGAGCTCTGAAAGAATTTCTCCTCGATTGTCCAGAAACAAAATTAACCCCTTACACGGTGTGGTTGTATGGTGAGTCTGGTTAATGCAGACCCGACCGGGGTTCTTGGTCACACTGTGCCCCTAATAGACACAGGGTAACTTACACATAGGAGGGGCTAGGGGAGCTGGACAAGGGGTTTCCATGGCTCTCCACGGTAAGCTGGGTTCCATAAGCCCCCCCCCCCCCGCCCAAAGTGTTTCCCATCACATAATATAATAAAAACATCTGCAAAGTGCATCATTGAGCTTTCTGTGGGTCTCTGAATGAGCTGTCTGTTTGCGGCTGGTAGATCTAAATAAAGTGTAGCTAGCCCTTTACCTGCAGAGCACTAACCTGAGAGAGGGATTTTGGGATATGTAGTTTCTTCACAGGAAAATGTCAAGTGTGAAGTGCTCATACTACAGAGGTCATGCATGAACCTGTGCAGTGCCGTGCCACATGTAGGAACACATACAGAAACTTCTAACACCGGAATGTGACAATTTACTCTACTATAAACTGTGCCTACAGGCCAACAAATGACACTGTGAAACTACATGATCACTGCATATCATATGCATCAGAAAATCACAAGGTGCATGTAGGAAGGTTTATAATACCTTTAGCACACCTTAGAGAAGGGGTAGGTAACCTTAGAGAGATGGAGATCTACTTGAACAACAATAATGAAGTCAAAGATCACCAGGCACAGTGTCCTGTTGTTGGGGTCGGTTCACACCAGAACGTGATGCCAGAAAGGCATGTTTCATGTATGTATCCTGCACTGTGTTCAAAATGCACTGCCTTTGTGATCTACTGCGGGTGAGGCTACATTGTTAACCCCAAACGTAGATCCCAAACGCAAAGGATGAAAAAAAAGTATTACAAGAGAGTGCAGGGTTTAGTAGTGTATTACAATCAGAATGCAGGGATCAGAAGGGCGTTGCGCTCAGAATACAGGGATCGGGAGTGCGTTATGCCCAGAATGCAGGAATCAGGAGTGTGTTATGCTCAGAATACAAGGATCAGGAGTGTGTTATGCTCAGAATGCTGTGACTTCACTAACTGTATAGGCATTGTACAGATGGAGTATACTGAAAAAACTATTCTCCTAAAAGATAAGTATGGGGTTAGGCATAGGCGTCATTAAGGGGTGGCTATTGAGGTTGGAGCCCCGAATCTAGAGCCCATAGCCCCAAGTATAGGGTTGGCCCTACTGTGAGAGAGTCGCAGGCTGCCGGGCACAGCGCTTCCCGCACAGCCCCCGCACTCTCACTGAGTCTGAACTCCATGCTTCAGTGACACAGCCAGAGCCCAGAGATCAGTGTGAGAGTCAGTCTCCTCCCTTGCTCTGCCAATACCATAGTGTCGGGAGGAACTTTCTCACACGAATCTCTCCCTGAGCTGCTAAGTGCAGACCATGGGAAAACTCTGTATACCCAGCCTATCTTCTGTATACCCAGCCTCTCTGTATATACCAGCCTCTTTGTATATACCCAGCCTCCCTGTATATACCAGCCTCTCTGTATATACCCAGCCTATCTTCTGTATACCCAGCCTCTCTGTATATACCCAGCCTAACTTCTGTATACCCAGCCTCTCTGTATATACTAGCCTCTCTGTATATACCCAGCCTATCTTCTGTATAACCGGCCTCTCTGTCTATATCAGCCTCTCTCTATATACCCAGCCTATCTTCTGTATACCCAGCCTCTCTGTATATACCCAGCCTAACGTCTGTATACCCAGCCTCTCTGTATATACCAGCCTCTCTGTATATACCCAGCCTATCTTCTGTATACCCAGACTCTCTGTATATACCCAGCCTAACGTCTGTATACCCAGCCTCTCTGTATATACCAGCCTCTCTGTATATACCCAGCCTATCTTCTGTATAACCGGCCTCTCTGTATATATCAGCCTCTCTCTATATACCCAGCCTATCTTCTGTACACCCAGCTTCTCTGTATATACCAGCCTCTCTGTATATACCCAGTCTATCTTTTGTATACCCAGCCTCTCTTTATATACCAGCCTCCCTGTATATACCGAGCTTATCTTCTGTATACCTAGCATCTCTGTATATACCAGCGTCTCTGTATACCCAGCCTATCTTCTGTATAACCAGCCTCTCTCTCCAGACCACTGGACTGAATTCCAGCTTATACCCCCTACCTAACCTTTCCTCTTTTCCCCCCAGGTTGAGCCTCTCCTGGGGTTGGAGGGTCCAGAATGATGGAGGTAAAGCCTCTTATGACATTGGACACCTTGTGCCAGGCTGTGGGCATTTGTTGTCTAAAGGACACACTTAAAACTGTGGCGAGCTGAAGACGATTTTTACCTGCATCTTCCCCTCTGGAGCCTTGGTCGCCATCAAATGACCTCACAGGGGGCGAGGCTTAGCAGGAGCGGCCATGTGTTGCTGGGGAAACCAGCACACCATAAAGCCGGACACCACAGCGGTGGCAGGTGCTGATCGCTGTGTGTTGCAGAGGATTCCGGTAGGTAATTCACGGTCCTTATCTCCAAACTTTTTTTGTCTTTTCTTCTTTAAATGACTTAATGGATTAAACTCTATCCCTTTAATCCATCAGATGCCTTTTTTTGGGAATCGGCACCAGAGATAGATGCAGCCCTACAATGCCTTGCAAGGCATGTCTCCCTCCCAATGGAAGATTCCACAACATTTAGAGATCCGATGGATAGAAAAACAGACGCTGATCTTAAAAGAATTTATGCTGTTGCAGGAGCAGCCTGTCGCCCATCCATAGCCCTAACATCAATCTCAAGAGCCCTAAAGGTCTGGGTTTCAAATGTGGAAACGGCACTGCGGGCTGGAGTGGAAGCAGCCAAAGTTATTGACGCACTGGAGGAACTCAACCTGACTGCAGCCTTTTTGGCTGAATCTTCGATTAAGATTAATTAATAAGTAAGATTAATGGCGAGATTGATGGCACACGCAGTGACCGCAAAGAGGGCATTATGGCTCAGACATTGGACCGCAGATACGGGAAAGATCCTGGAGGAGGCAATCAAGCGGGTCACAGGTGGAAAGTCAGGCCTGTTACCTCAGACCTCTAAGAAAAGACAGCAACCTTTTCGGTCGGGTCAGTTTGATTCCAAAAGGGGCCGCAATGGAGGGGTACACAGAGCTCTTTTTTGCGCAAGGTGAAGTCAACCACAGGACAGGCGGCGAAAAAGTCTGAAAAGTCTTTTTGACAGTCATTCCGTCCAAACCTTCCAGGTTGGAGCCAGGTTGGCAAGATACTGGAGGGAATGGGCAACAAATGTGAAGAACTGCTGGACCCGACAGACAGTCAAACATGGATACAAGATAAAATTTCGAAGGCAACCTCCAAACATTTTTGTCCAAACTCATTGTCCACAGGATCTGAAGAAACGCAAGTGCCTGTAGGACTACGTTGCAGAATTATCTCAAAAACAAGCAATTATTCCAGTGCCACAGGAGTGCCAGGGGAAGGGAGTATATTCTCCAATATTCCTAGTACCCAAAGCATTCGGAGAGCTCAAACCAGTGTTGGACTTGAGGTCCCTAAATCTTTTCATCATACCCAAAAGATTCAAGATGGAATCAATATATACAATAACATCCGTAATTCAACAGGGAGATTGGCTAATATCGATCGATTTGGCAGATGCCTACTTACATGTCCCAATCTACAAGCATCAAATGTACCTCAGATTCACAATAGAGGAAAGACATTATCAATTCAGATGTCTGCCCTTCGGCATCAGCACAGGTTCCAGGGTTTTCTCCAAGATCCTTTTAGAGACTATAGCATTTATCCGATTGCAAAGAATAAAGATTTTTCATTATTTAGACGACATTCTTGTCGTGGCACGTTCAAGCAGCTGACACTACAACGCGACAAGGTGATAGCTATCCTGTCTAACTTTGGATGGCTAATAAACAGTCAGAAGAGCAATCTCATTCCTACCCAACGGATGGAGTAGTTAGGCATGGCGTTCGACACGCAGTCAGGTCGGATTCTCCTACCACATCGCAAAGTAGCCGAACTAAAAGCCTGTGTCTACAGGGTAATGGAGGCTCCGACACTGTCGGCAAGAGACTGCATGACAATGTTGGGGATGTTCACCGCAGCTATCCCAGCGTTACCTTGAGCAAGATTCCATATGAGACCTTTTCAGACGTCCTTCCTGGGACAATGGGACGGCCGGTCACTGGACCAGAAGATCTGGGTCCTGGGACGAATCCGACAAAGTCTGAACTGGTGGACCTTGCCAGAAACCCTGTCACGGGGCACGCCTCTCAGCCTGGGAGACTGGATTGTAATTACTTCGGATGCCAGTCTCCAGGGCTGGGGGGCTCACTGCCTTGGCGAGCAGGTTCAAGGCAGGTGGAGCATGACGGAAACCAGACACTCCAATATACTGGAGCTTCAAGCAGCATATATGGCCCTGATGGCATTCAAGGGGATGATTCAGGGAGCTTGAGTCAAGCTTCAGTTGGACAACCAGACGGCCGTAGCATATATCACCCGACAGGGGGGAACCAGGAGTCTGGCATTACTCCAGGTGGCAACCAAGATTCTCCACTGGGCCGAGACATGTGGAAGATTTAACAGCAGTGTACATTCCAGGTAGTGAAAACCAGATAGCGGACCGCTTGAGCCGGAGTTTTCCCAGGCAGGGAGAATGGGCAATCGGCAGTCGCTATATTCAACCAATTTTTGCCAAATGGGGGACACCCAGTGTAGACTTTATGGCCACACCAGCGAATGCTCAAGTACCAGAATTCGTCACCAGGTTCAGGTGCAACAGGGCAATAGCCCAAGACGCCTTTTCAATCTCGTGGCGGTTTCCCCTAGTGTACCTGTTTCCTCCAATCCCATTAATTATGAGGACCTTACTCAAGATCGAGAAGGAAGAGGTGCATGCCATCTTAATTGTACCCTTCTGGCCCAGGAGACCATGGTTTCCGATACTCCTGCAGATGGCTTCAGCCCCACCAGTACATCTCCCCCTCAGGAGAGATTTGTTACAGCAGGAGCAATGGATGCGCCCCAACCCGCAGAGATTGCGGCTGATGGCCTGGCTGTGCGGGCACAGGGCCTCTCAGAGGAAGTAATAGCTACCTTACTAGGGGCAAGGAAGTTTACAACAAATACCACATATTCCAGGATCTGGAGGAGATTTGTGGACATTGCATTACAGCATAATTTCTCCCCATTAACTCCGGGTATCGCAAATATTTTGGCATTTCTACAGACAGCACTAACTATAGGCTTGGCATACAACTCGATTAAAGTCCAAGTGTCAGCCCTGTCCTGCTTCACCGGACATAGATGGGCTAAAGAACCTTTAATAAAACAATTCCTCAGAGCCGCAATAAGAGTACGGCCACCAAGGAAGAACCTCTTCCCAACTTGGGACTTGGGCATGGTCCTAAAAGCGCTGCTACAGCCCCTATTCAGTCCAACGGATTCATGCACACTGGGGTCTCTGACAATCAAGTTGGTCTTCTTGACGGCCATTACAACGGCCAGAAGGGTATCGGTATTAGCAGCTTTATCCTGTGAAGAACCATTCTGCGTTATTTATCCGGACAGAGTGATCCTGAGACCCTCTTCTGCTCTAGCCTCTAAGGTAGTGTCAAGTTTTCATGTAAACTGGGAATCAGTGTTATCTTGCTTTACGCAACCTCCTGAGCAGGCAAACCAGTTAGATTTGAGACCTCTGGATATGGTCAGCTTGTTATCAACATATCTTCAGAGGGCACAACAGATACGCAAATCGAATAGTTTGTTCATCCTCCCTTTGGGACCCAAGAAGGGGGAGGCCGCACCATCAAGGGTCTTATCCACCTAGATCACAAGGACCATCTCCTTGGCATACAAGCAACAGGGCCTTGCTCCTCCGCAGACTATACGGGCTCATTCTACAAGAGGGATGGCAGCTTCTTGGGCATCCGTAGCAAAGATCCTGGTGGAAGACATATGCAGGACTGCTAGCTGAAGCTCCTGTGAGACTTTTGCTCGGCACTACAAACTAGATGTAGTCGCCGCTAGCTCTTTGGCGTTTGGAGCGGCAGTAGTTTCGACTCCTTTGATCAATTAATTAATTAAAAGTGTGGTTAAGCATGGAAGAGTCTTTGTCGTTTCTTTCCCACCCTATATTGACTTTGGTATATCCCATAGTGTGCTGACGGGAGGACGACCAGGAAAATGGAAAATTGTTATAAATACTCACCGTAATTTTCCTTTCCTGGTCCGTCCTCCCGTCAGCACAACTTTGCTTCCCTCCCTAAGTGACCTGGCGCCGCTACAAAAGAACACGAGGGGGAGGGGAGGACAGGGATTTATAACGCTGGAAGAAGGTGGTCCTGAGGGTTAATGAGGAACAGTTAACCCATAGTGTGCTGACGGGAGAACGGACCAGGAAAGGAAAATTACGGTGAGTATTTATAACAATTTTCCATTATCTTGTGTATACCCAGCCTCTCTATATATACCCAGCCTATCTTCTGTATACCCAGCCTCTCTGTGTATACCTGCCTCTCTGTATATACTCAGCCTATCTTCTGTATACCCAGCCTCTCTGTATATACCCAGCATCTCTGTATATACCAGCCTCTCTGTATATACCAGACTCATTGTATATACCCAGCCTATCTTCTGTATACCTAGCATCTCTGTATATACCAGACTCTTTGTATATACCCAGCCTATCTTCTGTATACCCAGCCTTTCTGTATATACCCAGCCTCTCTGTATATACCAGCCTCTCTGTATATATCCAGCCTACCTTCTGTATATACCCAGCCTATCTTCTGTATACCCAGCCTCTCTGTGTATATACCAGTCTCTCTGTATACCCAGCCTATTTTCTGTATACCTAGCCTCTCTGTATATACCCAGCCTCTCTGTATATCCAGCCTTTCTTCTGTATACCCAGCCTCTCTGTATATACTGGGCTCTCTGTATACTCAGCCTATCTTCTGTATACCCAGCCTCTCTGCATATACCAGCCTCTCTGTATATACCCAGCCTATCTTCTGTATACCCAGCCTCTCTGTATATACCAGCCTCTCTGTATATACCCAGCCTATCTTCTGTATACCCAGCCTCTCTGTATATACCAGCCTCTCTGTATATACCCAGCCCATCTTCTGTATACCCAGCATCTCTGTATATACCAGCCTCTCTGTATATCCAGCCTATCTTCTGTATACCCAGCCTCTCTGTATATACTGGGTTCTCTGTATACTCAGCCTATCTTCTGTATAACCAGCCTCTCTGTATATACCCAGTCTATCTTCTGTATACCCAGCCTCTCTGTATATACCAGCCTCTCTGTATATACCCTGCCTATCTTCTGTATACCCAGTCTCTCTATATAAATTGAGCCTCTTTGTATATACACTAGCTTATCTGTATACCCAGCCTCTCTGTATGCCCAGCCTCTCTGTATATACCAGTCTCTGTATACCAAGCCTGTCTTCTGTATAACCAGTCAGTCTCCTCCCTTGCTCTGCCAATATCATAGTGTGGGGAGGAACTTTCTCACACGAATCTCTCCCTGAGCTAGTAAGTGCAGACCATGAGGGAAGGGGGAAACTCTGTATACCCAGCCTAGCTTCTATATACCCAGCCACTCTGTATATACCAGCCTCTTTGTATATACCCAGCCTCCCTGTATATACTAGCTTCTCTGTATATACCCAGCCTCCCTGTATATACCGGCCTCTCTGTATATACCCAGCCTATCTTCTGTATACCCAGCCTTTCTGTATATACCCAACCTATCTTCTGTATACCCAGCCTCTCTGTATATACCCAGACTCTCTGTATATACCAGCCTCTCTGTATATACCCAGCCTACCTTCTGTATATACCCAGCCTATCTTCTGTATACCCAGCCTCTCTGTGTATATACCAATCTCTCTGTATACCCAGCTTATTTTCTGTATACCCAGCCTCTCTGTATATACCCAGCCTATCTTCTTTATAACCAGCCTCTCTGTATATACCAGCCTCTCTGTATATACCCAGCCTATCTTCTGTATATCCAGCTTCTCTGTATGTACCCAGCCTATCTTCTGTATACCCAGCCTCTCTGTATATACCAGTCTCTCTGTATATACCCAGCCTATCTTCTGTATACCCAGTCTCTCTGTATATACCCAGCCTCTTTGTATATACACTAGCCTATCTGTATACCCAGCCTCTCTGTATATACCCAGACTCTCTGTATATACCCAGCCTCTCTGTATATACCAGCCTCTCTGTATATACCCAGCCTACCTTCTGTATATACCCAGCCTATATTCTGTATACCCAGCCTCTCTGTGTATATACCAATCTCTCTGTATACCAAGCCTATTTTCTGTATACCCAGCCTCTCTGTATATACCCAGACTATCTTCTTTATAACCAGCCTCTCTGTATATACCAGCCTCTCTGTATATACCCAGCCTATCTTCTGTATATCCAGCCTCTCTGTATGTACCCAGCCTATCTTCTGTATACCCAGCCTCTCTGTATATACCAGCCTCTCTGTATATACCCAGCCTATCTTCTGTATACCCAGCCTCTCTGTATATACCCAGCCTCTTTGTATATACACTAGCCTATCTGTATACCCAGCCTCTCTGTATACCAGCCTCTCTGTTTATACCCAGCCCATCTTCTATACCTAGCATCTCTGTATATACCAGTCTCTCTGTATATCCAGCCTATCTTCTGTATACCCAGCCTCTCTGTATATACCGGGCTCTCTGTATACTCAGCCTATCTTCTGTATAACCAGCCTCCCTGTATATACCAGCCTCTCTGTATATACCCAGCCTATCTTCTGTATACCCAGCCTCTCTGTATATACCAGCCTCTCTGTATATACCCGGCCTATCTTATGTATACCCAGCCTCTCTGTATATACCCAGCCTCTTTGTATATACACTAGCCTATCTGTATACCCAGCCTCTCTGTATACCCAGCCTCTCTGTATGTACCAGTCTCTGTATACCCAGCCTATCTTCTGTATAACCAGCCTCCCTGTATATACCAGCCTCTCTGTATATACCCAGCCTATCTTCTGTATACCCAGCCTCTCTGTATATACCAGCCTCTCTGTATATACCCAGCCTATCTTATGTATACCCAGCCTCTCTGTATATACCCAGCCTCTTTGTATATACACTAGCCTATCTGTATACCCAGCCTCTCTGTATACCCAGCCTCTCTGTATGTACCAGTCTCTGTATACCCAGCCTATCTTCTGTATAACCAGCCTCTCTGTATATACCAGTCTCTGTATACCCAGCCTATCTTCTGTATACCCAGCCTCTCTGTATATACCCAGCCTATCTTCTGTATACCCAGCCTCTCTGTATAACCAGCCTCTCTGTATATACCAGCCTCTCTGTATATACCCAGTCTATCTTCTGTAGACCCAGCCTCTCTGTATATACCATCCGCTCTGTATATATCCAGCCTATCTTCTGTATACCTTGCCTCTCTGTATATATCGGGCTCTCTGTATACCCAGCCAATCTTCTGTATAACCAGCCTCTCTGTATAACCAGCCTCTCTGTATATACAAGCCTTTCTGTATAGACCTAGCCTATCTTCTGTATACCCAGCCTCTCTGTATATACCAGCCTCTCTGTATATACCCAGCCTATTTTCAGTATACCCAGCCTCTCTGTATATACCCAGCCTCTCTGTATATACACTAGCCTCTCTGTATATACCCAGTCTATTTTCAGTATACCCAGCCTCTCTGTATATACCCAGCCTATCTTCTGTATACCCAGCCTCTCTGTATATACCCAGCCTATCTTCTGTAAACCCAGCCTCTCTGTATATACCCAGCCTATCTTCTGTATACCCAGCCTCTCTGTATATACCCAGCCTCTTTGTATATACACTAGCCTATCTGTATACCCAGCCTCTCTGTATACCAGCCTCTCTGTATATACCCAGCCTATCTTCTGTATACCCAGCCTCTCTGTATATACCATCCTCTCTGTATATACCCGGCCTATCTTATGTATACCCAGCCTCTCTGTATATACCCAGCCTCTTTGTATATACACTAGCCTATCTGTATACCCAGCCTCTCTGTATACCCAGCCTCTCTGTATGTACCAGTCTCTGTATACCCAGCCTATCTTCTGTATAACCAGCCTCTCTGTATATACCAGTCTCTGTATACCCAGCCTATCTTCTGTATACCCAGCCTCTCTGTATATACCCAGCCTATCTTCTGTATACCCAGCCTCTCTGTATAACCAGCCTCTCTGTATATACCAGCCTCTCTGTATATACCCAGCCTATCTTCTGTAGACCCAGCCTCTCTGTATATACCAGCCGCTCTGTATATATCCAGCCTATCTTCTGTATACTTTGCCTCTCTGTATATATCGGGCTCTCTGTATACCCAGACTATCTTCTGTATAACCAGCCTCTCTGTATAACCAGCCTCTCTGTATATACCAGCCTTTCTGTATAGACCTAGCCTATCTTCTGTATACCCAGCCTCTCTGTATATACCAGCCTCTCTGTATATACCCAGCCTATTTTCAGTATACCCAGCCTCTCTGTATATACCCAGCCTCTCTGTATATACACTAGCCTCTCTGTATATACCCAGCCTATTTTCAGTATACCCAGCCTCTCTGTATATACTCAGCCTATCTTCTGTATACCCAGCCTCTCTGTATATACCCAGCCTAACTTCTGTAAACCCAGCCTCTCTGTATATACCCAGCCTATCTTCTGTATATGCAGCCTCTCTGTATATACCAGCCTCTCTGTATATACCCAGTCTATCTTCTGTAGACCCAGCCTCTCTGTATATACCAGCCACTCTGTATATATCTAGCCTATCTTCTGAATACCTGGCCTCTCTGTATATACCGGGCTCTCTGTATACCCAGCCTATCTTCTGTATAACCAGCCTCTCTGTATAACCAGCCTCTCTGTATATACCAGCCTTTCTGTATAGACCCAGCCTATCATCTGTATACCCAGCCTCTCTGTATATACCAGCCTCTCTGTATATACCCAGCCTATTTTCAGTATACCCAGCCTCTCTGTATATACCCAGCCTCTCTGTATATACACTAGCCTCTCTGTATATACCCAGCCTATTTTCAGTATACCTAGCCTCTCTGTATATACCCAGCCTCCCTGTATACACAATCCGTATCTGGTGGCAGGTGACGCAACAAGCTCTTTGGTGACCCCGATGTAATGAGGGGGGCTTTGGGGACCCTTATGTAATAATATATAATGTTCTATATATACAGGCACACACACATATATTATATACATGTGTATGCCCGCCCAAGCGTTTGACTCTCTTTACTTCACTGCTATGGGCTCTAGCCCCAGATTTTTTGTAGACCTAGCAAAGCCCCTGGGGTTAGGTTAGGAAAAAAAAAATCTATACTCACCTAGGTGGATACAGCATTAATCCAATACTGCTTCTGCCCCCCCCCCAGGTCTGCACTGAGAACTGAGCAATCAAACACTGCTGATTGCTCAGTTCTCCCCTCCGCTCTGAGCAGAGAACTGTGACTGTCATATGCTGAGCTGGGGACTGGAGGGAGCGGCTGGCTCAGTCTCTCAGAGAAATAGAGCCAGTTGCTGATCCAGCAACTGTAAAGTTGGGATCAATGCAGAGCCTGAAACGGCTGAATGATGGCTTGGCCTGCTGTCAGCTGAAAACAGTTCACAGTAGTGCATAATTAACGGCACTCCTATGATCAACAGGAGAAGTAGGATCAAAATAGCTTTGGCCATACTACTCCTTTAAATAGGTTCACTTATGTATGTGGTAGCCCTGGAGGTATTACTTTGAAGTGTTGTTGATTTAACTCTGGAGTGTTTTTAGGTGTGCATGTACTTTTACACAAACAGCCCAAATGGGCATGTAAATTTTTAACTTATGGAAAACACAAGTAGGAGCATAAACGTAATACAGAGCCTCATAAACCCTAGAGTTTATAAGCGACTCCCATCGATTCATATTTTTCCCATTTTACTTGCCACACGTAAATGGTAGAAAAACATGTTAAAACATGTTAAAACTGAGTAAGACAGTACCTTCTTTATTGCCACAAACTAACATGTGACCTAAAGCCTAGACAGAGATTATGTGGTGTCTGCCTACCAGCTACATTGTGCTGGTTTCAATTCACGTCAGCTTGAAGGTTGTTCACTTTTTAATACATCTATAGTAAAAGAAAATAATCAAGCCACAAGTGTTCTATAGCACAGTCAAACAGCACATAGAGCCTAAATAGTTAACAAACAAATATAGCTGCCCTGGGCCTGTACATATACAGATACAGTATGAAATATACATAATTAGTTTGGGAATTATCTGCTATAGGGGACCACACTCTTTCTTGGTCTCCCAGTTGTGTTTTTGCATTGTTACCCTCATAAGAACTTGTGATAGAGACTACAATTTTTTTTATTTTTTTTAACAGCGAGGTGGCCATTTATTAATTCTTTCACACAGCTGGGTAATGCTAAACTGGAGCACTGAGGCAGATTTGTGGCAGACTTGAGACAGAATTATTATACTTTGGCAGCATTTATAAATTCCCTCTCAGGTGCTCTAAAAAAGCACTGTGATAGAAAAATACCTGTGCTTTTTCTGCCAGCCATAATGACCAGCTGCTGTCATTATACTCACGATCCTGCGAATCGTCGTAGCTGTATGTCGGCTTGGGATCTTTTGTGGGCATGCACGCTCCCATTGGCCAGCGGGGAAGCAAATCAGTGGTTGTCCGGCAGACTCGATGTCCGCCGGCCACCAGCGATCATTCCCTGCAGTGACAGAATGGGGATCTGCCTGTGTAAACAAGGCAAATCTCCGTTCTGACAGGGGAGATCACACAGATCCTGACTTTCTACTAAACAGGAAGACGGATCTGTGTGCTTCTCCAGTCACACAGTCCTCCATACAGTTAGAAAACACCTACAGGGAACACATTTAACCCCTTGATCGCCCCTGATGTTAACCCCTTCCCTGCCAGTGTCATTAGTACAATAACAGTGCATATTTTTAACATTGATTACTGTAATAATGACACTGGTTACCAAAAAAGTGTCAAAAATGTCAGATAGGTGTCTGATCTGTCCGTCGTAATGTCGCAGTCCCGCTAAAAATCACTGATCGCTGCTATTACTAGTAAAAAAAAATAATAATAATAATAATGCCATAAATCTATCCCCTATTTTGTAGACGCAATAACTTTTGCACAAACCAATCAATATACACTTATTGCGATTTTTTTAACAAAAATATGTAGCAGAATACATATCGGCATAAACTGATGAATAAATTTGTTTTTTTACATTTTTTTTTTGGAAATGTTTTATAGCAGAAAGTAAAAAAAAATGTTTTTTTTTTTTTAAATTGTCGCTCTTTTTTGTTTAGAGCACAAAAACTAAAAACTGCAGAGGTGATCAAATAGCACCAAAAGAAAGCTCTATTTGTGGGGAAAAAAAAGGACATCAATTTTATTTGGGTACAGTATCGTACGACCGCACAATTGTCAGTTAAAACAATGCAGTGCCATATCGCAAAAAATAGCCTGGTCAGGAAGTGGGTAAATCCTTTTGGGGATGAAGGGATTAAAGGTTTTTTTTGGAATAAAAAAAGAGATGTTCTACTTACCTGCTCTGTGCAATTATATTGCATGGAGATGGCCATTACCTCCTCTTTGGTGGTCCCCCACCAGCGTTGTCTGCTTCTCCTCTCCTCCAGATGCCCCCTCGGCAAGCATGGAGCTAAGAGGCCACCTGTGCAGACGAGCTCCCAATCTCGGCTGTGTGTGTGTGTCTCCTGCGAGACGAAAAAGAGAGAAAAGTGGTGCTGCACCTGGGATATCACTGGATTGTAAGAGGAGGCAGGTAAGTGTTTAGGGATGGGTGGGTAGGAGACAAGTAGTGGGGAGTTTTAAGCCTAGTACACACTGCTAGTTTTCCGTTCAACCCGGGCTGAACAAAAAAAAAAACTGACATCAGGTTGGAGCTGCTGTACTAACATTCTGATGTTAGTACAGTGACCTCCCCTGCTGTTCTATTGTGTTCTGACGGGGACAGCCCCCCGCTAAAACACTGCCCTTTTCGACAGAAGCCAGTCAAACTGTTGGACTGACTGCAGTACCCATGGGCCGAATGTTTTTAACCAGTCGATGCCGCCCGACATTCAGCCTGTGTGTGCGGGGCTTTAGACTTAGACTTTGGAACCACTTTAAGCTGGCCACCAAACAATCGAAATTCAGCTGATTCAGCAGTGATGGGCCAAATTTCAATCAGTGTGTGGCTGTTCCCTGAATGGACAAGTTGAAAAACTTTAGTTGATCAGCGGATATAGCCACTGATCAGTGTTGTCTGTCAGTGCTGGGTCCTGCTGACAGAATACAATGTGCCAGTAGGGGGGATTTCTCCATCTACCATGTTTGTGTAGATAGAGATGTTTGGTGCATTTTTTTAAGATTACAATAATAATTCACTTGTGGTGAATGTTAATTCACTGTTTTTTAAGTATGCCCTTAAAATGGTTGTAAACCTTTGTTTTTTTAAATGGAAATAACAAACATGCTTATACTTACCTTTTCTGTGCAATGCTTTTGTACAGAGCAGCCACAATCCCCTTCTTTTGAAGTCCCCTGCCAGTGCTCCAGGCCCCTCCTTTTTGCTGCGTCCATTGACACAGACAGTGGAACTCAGTCCTGCCCCCTGCCCACAGCATTTGATTGACAGCAGCGAGAGTCAATGGCTCCTGCTACTTTCAAGCTGCCCAGTGAGGAGGGAGACAACAGTGAGAGCTGCTGCTGTCGTGGGCATTGCTGGATCAGATCGGGCTCAGGTAATAAAAAGGGGGGGGGGGGGCTGCAGCACAAAGGGTCTTACACCCTAATGCATAGAATGGCTTTAGAACAACTCTAAGACAATACCTATACAATGGATTCCAATTTTATGCTGTAAGTGTATAGCCCAGCGCTCCTAGTATTCTCAAACTTAATGAATACTATCTATGTATTTAAAGTATCTAAAATTTTCTTTAAAAATAGTATAAAAAGAACTAACATCTCTATGTGCTATACGGTGCTGTTTAACAAATGCCTTGCTGGACACCGCTACTTCCATGGATCAGGAATGGGGTCACCTATAGTATCCTGTTTGATGTGAGATCGTCACAGACTAATTCCATTCAACATGTCTCATCATAAAATGACAAAATGGTCGGTTATAATTTTATATTGTATTGGTGGGCTAAAATAGCAGATAAATATGTAATATTATTAAGAATTATATGACTGTTGCATAAAGTTTATGTAAAGCCCAATAATGAATTTATATTATTTGCCCCCTATTTGTCTATTAAATAAACAAAGGAAAGCATTTTGTTATAATTAAATATCTGCTTCAAAAGATTTTAATTTTAACTGTGGCAAGAATAAAAAAGTATTGGATTGGGGGATGCATACCTCCCAACTGTCAATCATTTGGAGGGATAGTTCCTCTTTTGGAACCAGGTCCCTCTGTCCCTCATTTCTCCTTGGTTGTCCCTCTTTTTTGGTCTTTTATATGGACCTCTATTAAAAAAGCATATTTCTCAAATGTAAGTAAATAAACATTTTACTCAGTCTCTAAATTGTGAAATTTGTTATTATGAACATATAATGGTATAAAGGGAAAGTATTACTGAATTCTGTTTAATCAATAATTTTTTGCATGTTAATTCTTCATGGGCCACAAAATTGGGGGTGTGGCTTTTGCCTAAATACTTTGTGCTACATTGTGTTCCCCTTTCCCATATCAGAAAGATAGGAAGTATCTCCAATATTGCTACTGTACCTTCCATTGCTCTGCCACATGTACCCGTTAGCAGCAGTCTTCTGGGTCCAGAGACAAAGGATTGCCCTTCTGCATAGTAATTGCAGGGGGTCACTCACTCAGCACTTCCACCATTAAGGGAAAGCCTTGTATTTTTTTCACTTAATTTAAGTAATTCTCTGATTGGGTGAGTTGGAGAGACGAGGTGGTGACATGAAAATCTCCACATCTTCCTGTCAGAGAACTGGTGTTCTGTGAATGGCAGTAGTGCTGAGCAAACAACCTCCTTTGGATTTTTATGCAGAGGGGCAGCCACTTGGCCCCAGATCCAGAAGATCATTGATATCTCTTTAATAGAAGTGACTTCTACAGCGACTTGCAGCTTCCACAGGGATCACCCAGGTATGAGATATGAATACTTACCTTGTGTACCTAGGCAATAAAATTCATACCTAAACTTAAAGTGATACTAAACCCTCGCCTTTTTTCTGCTAATCCTGCTCTTTTTAGATAGTGTAGTGTGTTTTCACTTACCTTTTCCTTCATTTTCGTTTTTAAATGGGGTTTTTTTGGGGTTCGTTTTCCCCACTTTCTGTACTTCTGCCAGATGGTTGCCCCTTCTGCAGAGCCGTTCTGACAGGGGTATCCCGTGCGTGCGGGCTCCCTCCCCTTGGACTAGATCCCTGCGGGGAGACGCTGTCTGCTCTCACAGGCACGCTAGTCGTGGCCATGTAAGACGCTATAGCTCCGCCTCCCATGCCCTTTGATTGGCATAGGCATCAGGAGCTCATCACCGCAGACGCGCCTTGAACGAGAACAATGCTTATTCTCGTTCAAGCAGAGGGAAAAAGAGGGAATGCGCATGCGCAATGCCGTTAAGCTTGAAGGGAATAGTAGTTCACAATCACATCTGATGTAGTGACAGGGAGCGCGCTACAAGACCCGGAAGTTGTGGCAATGGAAAGGGACTATAAAGGAGGAGGTGCAGAAATTAGGTAAGTAGAAAACAGGGAAAATAAAAATTTGGGCAGAAAATAAATATAGATCACAGATGTTTGCAGCATATATATCATATATATGCTAAAATATTTCTACCTTTACAACCCCTTTAAGCTTCAACAACTCCAACAACAACAATTGCATTTTTTTTTTCATAAAGTACAATTCTCATTTTTTTTTTCATTCTTTCTTGCAAATTAATTCAAACAATTTTTTGCAGCCTCTTTCAGACATGTCTTGTGTACTGTAGCTTCAACTGTGTTCTATTGCTCTAGGCCAATTAACTGATAGTGACAAAGGTGGACCATGCCTACACCATGTGTGTGTCAGTACAACTACTTGTATTTTCTGCCAGGGACACATGACAGGGAAACAACACAGTAGCACAGTTGGGAGACAGTTGTCACTCCATAACAGGAACTTCTTGAATGAGGACTTTCATCAGGCATTATTTTGAAAGCTGCAAACTGAAAAAAAAAGATTAAAATCCGCTTTTGAGTTTACGCTCGTACACGCGCGTACTATAAGAAAATCTGGCAAACATTTTCGTCGGAGGAACGATCAAACGATTTTCTGATAGTGTGAACACAACTTTTGACAGCCGAGTCTGACCTTCTGAATAAACATTTCCAAAGGGACAAACTCCAAAATTTTTCTCGGAACAACTTTCGTCTAATGTGTACTGTTTTTGTACAACTTTTACACAAAATCAGAAACGGAAGACTGCGCATGATCAGAAACAATAAACAACAACAAAAAGCTTTTGTCGTACGACAATTTTCATACATTATTTCCATAATAAAAAATGGGGAGTTTGGGACTTTGAATGAGGCACATGTATGTGCCTCCATCCCGACTTAGATAAGAAAAAGAAAAGGGGATTTTGAGACTTTGAATGGACAACCTTTTCAGATGACAGGAAGTGAATGAAACTCTCTAACAGCAACCCAGGCCAAGGTAAAAATGCTTTTTTTAAGGGAAATCATAGAACCTATGTTGTCTCTAAAACGGAAGCCTGGGCAATAGTAAGATCTGAAGAAGTTCTGAACCTTCCCTAATATATCCAAAACTAACAATAAGGTTTAGGCTATAAATCTATTTTAAGATCATTTTGTTTATTTTAAATGTCACTTTTTTTCCTTTGATAGCATTATGTTCTATTTTTAGACTGCAATATCATTGTCCTAAGAATAGTAATGACATGTATTGACTCATATCGCAATATTTGCTTACAAAAAAAAGAGGAAGGAAAATGTTTGTCATTGGTTGACTTTCGCCATCAGTTCCTTTTAGTTTCATTCCAGCATTACAATGAAACTAGAGCCATAGTGGATTCTCCTTAGGAATATCAGGACATTTTCTCAAGAGGGGGGAACTAGGAAGTTTGTTTGACTTTTGTCTCATTACACATCAGATGATGAAAATTCATCAACTTTAGATTGGTTAATATTGAGACAATAGCAGAACAATAGTTTGTTAACACATTTTTGTTACAAAAAGCATGCATTGCATGTGATTTACCCAAAACCCATAAGGATACACTCATTGATCATGTTGATTAAATTGTATTGCATCACAATGGCCTGCAAAATGTATCCAGTTAGGTCTATAAATGTTCATCTTCTGACCAAGGGATTTTCCAATGGACATCATAGTTTGAAAGTAAAACAAGGAACCAGCTGTAGAAATGACTGCTATAGACATGAAAACAAAATAGAATACCACAGGACTTTGTTGTTATTCAAACAAAGTTAAAAGGTCCCCAAAAGGGCCCTCCATTCTGTTTCTGGCCTATGGATATAAACAATTTACACATTTTTAAGGTGGAACTACACTCCATGTGAGCACCACAAATCAAAAACACTATTTAATTAATTTTAATACTCAAAGCAAACTCCCCCATCCCCCCATGTCTCCATACTTTATTTTGCAGAGAAATCACTGTGAAAAACACACCCAGCATTTCTGGCAGTGGCCATCTTAAGTA
This sequence comes from Aquarana catesbeiana, assembly GCF_042186555.1. Classification (NCBI taxonomy): domain Eukaryota; kingdom Metazoa; phylum Chordata; class Amphibia; order Anura; family Ranidae; genus Aquarana; species Aquarana catesbeiana. The sequence goes on along the minus strand of NC_133326.1, from coordinate 382,299,846 downwards.
AGGGCAGATGAATCATGTAGCTTTTACTTCCTGGAATCCATCTGCCCTTTGCTCTGGCATGCAGACGGGGGGTTAGGGGGTGCTTAGCTGATAAAACACCTCCTCCCCTCCTAAAGACTCCTGGGATGCATGACATTATTTGCCTAGGCATGGAAACCAGGAAGTAACTGATGTAGAAAAAAGTTTAAAACAAATAAATATAATCTACCTTTCTATCTATTTACTAAGGCTAGCAGCATAAGGATTACAAATAGTCAATGTTAACTGAGAAAGTGAAGTTCCACTTTACCAAGCAGGAAAATACCTTTTAAAACAAGAGCTCAATGACATCTGAAGCTACATGTACAACCCCTGGCAAAAATTATGGAATCACCAGTCCTTGAGGATGTTCCTTCAGTTGTTTATTGTTTTAGAAAAAAAGCAGATCACAGACATGGCCAAAAACTAAAGGCATTTCAAATGGCAACTTTCTGGCTTTAAGAAACACTAAAAGAAATCAAGAAAAATAATTGTGGTGGCCAGTAACAGTTAGATTTATAGAACAAGCACAGGGAATAAATTATGGAATCACTCAACTCTGAGAAAAAAATTATGGAATCATGAAAAACAAACAAACAAAATAACACTCCAACACATCACTAGTACTTTGTTGCACCACCTCTGGCTTTTATAACTGCTTGCAGTCTCTGAGGCATTGAGTTTTTGGCCATGTCTGTGATCTGCTTTTTTTCTACAACAATAAACAACTGAAGGAACATCCTCAGGGACTGGTGATTCCATAATTTTTGCCAGGGGTTGTATTGTGAGAAGCTACATGTATTGTGAAGCAGTTCATTGTCAAAGATAACAACAGAGATTGGGTTTCAGCTTACTGGGCTTGCTATTTGTTTATCGTGGAAGGCTGGCTGCCGTAGAAAATGAGAGGAAAGGAACTGTGTGATTTCAGGGCCTTTGTTATGAACTCTGAAGAGTTATTTCTCTACAATGCCTACAGTGAAGACTTGTTTAAACTTTTACTGCTTGTTACTTTTGACTCGGTTAAATTGATGATAGGCAACTCCTATCCTCATATTGATTAGTGGTTCCAAATTAATAATAACTACTGCAGTAGGGAACAGACACAAAAGATACGCTCAGCATCTTTCCAAATAACTGTTCTGCTTTATTATGACGCAATTGAAGGTTTTTATGCACATGATTACATAGGTATCACATTAATATTACAATTGTACGTTTATGGTAACAAGGGGCGTTACATAGGCAGGCTAATTCTAATCAGGACTCGAAAGAATGTAAACATTTACTGAAAACATTATTAGTGCTGTTGCACAGTGAAGGCAATGTGCAATACATACAAAATACAATAAAATTATATACAGAACTTACAAATTTCCATTACAGTCTCCCCTCTTTTGATCAATATTTTGATCACTAACCATACCTGCTATTACCTTTAACCTGGAACCTCCACACGCTTAGGTGGAGGTAGTCCTGGCCAAAGAGGCAAAAAAAAACTCCATTGTGGAGAAAATAATAGCTGAGCAACTTTTTCATTACAAAATGACTTTTCATTGTGAAGAACAAATGATTGATAAGACATATTTACAGAGTACTGGCTGTACACTCCTGTGGCCAGAATGGCCTTCTAGCTGAATTGTGGACATGCTGACTTATCAGCATATGTAAACACAGACAATTCTACATAAAATGGAAGACGTACAAAAGACAAATATGACTTCAACATGGCTAAACTATTTTTCAAATATATATATATCCCTTACAATTAAAGTAATTGAATCAAAAAGTACCCTAGACTGTGATCACAAGAGGGAAACAAATCAAACACAGAGATTTCTTTAATTAAGTCATTTTTGCAGTGTCTGGTGTGGATCCAGGTGACTTTTCCTTCAAGTTTTGCAAAAACTGTACATGAAATAGATGCTGTATTGAGTCTCCAAACATTTCCTTATATATAAATGTCTCTTAACAATCCAAAAGTCACCTGGCTTTAGTTTTAGATCCTTCCAAACTTTTAGGATCTGGAATTAGGGAGAAAACACATAAATGAGTTTGTAAAAAACCTTAAAAGATCATCAGCATTCTCCTTGAGATCCGAATGGAGGACTTCAGCTGCTGAGACAAAATATAAGCAAGTGAGTAACACACTCCCAAACCAAATCCCATAGGGAGAGAGTCCAATATCCCCCTTAGAGGCCTGATAAAATTTAAGAAAACATTCAGGCAAAAGTTTTCTTTTTCTTTACTTTGTCCGCTATATTGTAGACAGTAGGGGGTGTAAAAATAAAACCTCAAAACTTCTAGTAAGGACTCTCCTATAAAAATTATTTCCTCTGTTACTCTCTGTACTTTCTGCCCTCTGTACTTACAAACTACTTCTGATAACACTTTTTACTGTGGCCTTTGCAGTAGCATTTGCCACTGGACATCCAAGAAACATGTCCATACAGACAAAATGCATACTTGTAAGATCCTAACTTGGACATCTGGATATATCTTTTTTGTAACCTCTGGAAGTAATGTTCAGCTTTTGGTAACACCTTTGGTAACAGGTAAAACAAGAAGTGGTATGTTATAAAAACAACTGTGGTGAACCCTGGCTCTATCCCATGCTCATTTACTAAGGCAGCCATAACTGCTTGTGACTGATGACACGGTCCATGTGTCAAGCTGGAGGGAAAAGAGTGGCTGGCAGACATAAATGATCACCTTTTCCAAAGTCCTGTTTCATAAGAAGTTGCCCCCTGTGGACCACTTGTTCTTCTCGTTCTGGGGTCCTTAAAGTTGAATTATTAATCCCAGCTATACTGGGCCAGAACTAGGGTGGAATCTGTGAGTTGCACAGACCCATCAAGTGTCTGGGGCTGTAAATGCAGCATCCTTAGAGTCACCTGGTCTGCTTCCATGTGTGAAAGTTAATATGGCTACCTCAGCAAGAAGCTGGAAGGCTGAAAACAGCCAATCAAATTAACTTGGCATGCTTTATTGGTTTACCTGCCGAAGTAAAAACAAACTTCTGGCCCTTCAAATGGAACCAAAAGCTCTCTATATCTCGACTATCTATATAAATATACACTCTTTTTATAGCTCACAGGCTTTGCTAAAACATGGAGCTCTGCTTCTTGAGCTGGGGAAAAAGGATCCAATGATTTTGAATACAGGGTATCCTTCTGGGTGATAAACTGCATACTCAAATCTACAAAAAATGTAATATCTGGGTCTTCAGGGAGTGTGTCCTGCACTGGACTCACAGCAGCTGATTCCTATGTCATCAATTTAACACATGCGTCTTTTCCTTTCTTTTGAATAAATGTACGCATTTTTCATTGTTAGATTTGTACATAAACAAACTCATATTTTAAACCTTTCATTAGACAAACATTTAGTTAGCTGTATATTTGCTGCGCAGAATGTCGGACCATTAAAAATTAAATGTTTGACCAAAACAATATCTAACTTTGTCTAATAGCACCTTTGCATAAAAGCTACAGCTCTGATATATCAGGGTGAACCCTTCATTACTGGGTCCAGATTGCATAAATATATTACAATGTCTTGTTTTCTATCACACTATTTGTGTAAGAACTCCAGTTTCATGTTTCAAAAGACAACTTTTTCCTGGCAATATTATAATAAATGATAACAATACCCTGCGGTCATGCAGAGATGTCCATAAATCCAAAACTATTCTTCTGCTTATACCACAGTACTTACAAGAAAAAGGGGCACATCATTTCACAATCCACACATTCTGCTTTGGATTTCAAAAATAAAAATAAATAAAAACAAAAGGATCAATCTGTATGATGGACCAGAAAGCATCAAAAACTATAAAACAACTGGCTGCAGGTGGCATCTATCCTAACAGGGTGTGTGGACTTGATGTGATGGGTCTGTTATATTTAAATTTTATTTATTATTACTCTTACATCATGGACCGCACATCAAGTTTTCATCAAAAACCTTACAATATCATTTTTGTAGAAAAACTTCTTATGTATCCCATCCATCTTGGCTTTGTTAAATATTATGGCAGCTTTATTCAAAATAACAACCTTATCTTAATCTTTTTTTCTCTCAATAAGGGCTTATTGTATAAATGTAAAATTACAAAATTGTTATCTTAATCTAAACTAATCCCATTTTTACAAATTTCCCCAATAACCTGGATTTCATTTCCAACCAAAGGTTGTCTAAACCAGTTTCATTATATCTATATAATTGTTAAACTCATATTAGAAATTAATACTCATTATTACTTAATTTTACTTAATTTCCCTTTTTTAAATGCACTGTTTCCACTATCAAAGGATATTCAATTTGTGTAATACACGGTTAAATGTAACCTTCATTTTACCATGTTTGGAAAACAGATTCAAAATAATTGTGATCACATTGTTTACCATTAGATTCGTTAACCCGGCACATTTTGTTATAAATGTTTTGTCTAAAAAACAGAAATTGGCAATGGTGTCCTTCCAGCTTATCACTAACCTCTCATCCCAGCCACATTTCTTTCATGAGAGCACAAAGGAGGGGGTCACATCTGCGTACATGACACACACAAGCAATAGAACTAAAGGTCCCAGCATTCGCACACACACCAATATCTCTCTAAAATCGCTTACATTTTTCCCATTTGTACACAACACATGCATATCATTCTCTCACTTTCTTTTAACTCTTTAATATTTCCCTGCCTAAATTCTGCTTTCCTTATTTTGTTTAAATAACTTTTATATCTAGCTTCTATGATTCTATGATCAGATGGGCAGCCACAGTGCTCATCCCATCTTCCCTCTCTGACAACATATAAAGTATTCTGTTTTACCTCTCATTTCTCTGTTTCTGACTTTTACTAGTTGTAGTGCCTGATCCCAAATTCATCCCACAACTTAACATGAAAATGTCCCTTTCTGTCTAGTTCTAATGTCACCCTTGATCCATCCTGCTCACATAGATAGCTGTTTCTCTAGCTGTTCACTCTGCATGATTCTTAGTCCCTGTGAACCTTGGTAACCCAGTTACCCAATGTGGATCACTGTCAACTTTAACCATTAATCTAGGGGCTCAGTATAGGCGGAACCACACCTTCGGTTCATATATAGCGCTCCTCTTGCGCTGGGCATTTTTGAGGGTCTCTTACCCTTCATTCCCTTACTTAATTCAATGCCCATAATGACTGGCCAGTCTTCTCTCTCTTCTCTTCGTGTGCCTATACCCTCTTGCCTCTAAACTACTTTATCTAGCAGATGTACTACATATACCTGTGAACAGCACTATTCTTCCCATTCTTATCTATAACACTCCGATGGACAATAGACAGGGACAACATAACATATAACCACCAATCAATACAGTTCGATTAAGGGGAGTAAAATAGGTACCCTTTGTCCCGAAAATGCCTTACCGATCAAGGAAGTCTGATAACTCAAATGTAAGCAAAAGGCTTACCTCAGCCGGCTGATTATCAGAAATTCCTGGATCGTCTCAAGCTCCTCGTTTCGGATACTCAGGGTCACCTGGAATCCCCTCCTGGCTGGCTCGCCATGCTGACTCGGTTAAATTGATGATAGGCAACTCCTATCCTCATATTGATTAGTGGTTCCAAATTAATAATAACTACTGCAGTAGGGAACAGACACAAAAGATACGCTCAGCATCTTTCCAAATAACTGTTCTGCTTTATTATGACGCAATTGAAGGTTTTTATGCACATGATTACGTAGGTATCACATTAATATTACAATTGTACGTTTATGGTAACAAGGGGCGTTACATAGGCAGGCTAATTCTAATCAGGACTCGAAAGAATGTAAACATTTACTGAAAACATTATTAGTGCTGTTGCACAGTGAAGGCAATGTGCAATACATACAAAATACAATAAAATTATATACAGAACTTACAAATTTCCATTACACTTTATACTTTAATGTGCATAGTCTTTGCATAGTCATAGTCATTTAGTCAGCGTGCATTGTAATTTTTTTAATCCTTTGTTTCATCTCATTGCTGTTGGAATCCTTGTAACCTCTTTGCAGCTAATCCCTGTTGTAGCAGGGTGACCCATGGCACTGGCTAAAATTGTGGTTTACGCTAGATTTTGTAGGAAGGGAGCACACTAATGGCACAGGTGTGTGTGGGCTTCATATGAGAGCCAGATATAGAGCTCAGAGCTCCACTCTCCTGAGGGAGTCAGTGTGTGAAGGGAGCCGTGAGAGGTGCTGGTGCACCATGGTGTTCAGGTTGGGATAGAGCAAGGCCCGAACATGAGAGAGAGTCCATGCGGGACAGAGCATCTAGGAAGCTGGAAAGAGAGTTCATGAGGACAGATCAGCTAGGAAGCTGTAAGGAAGAGGCAGAGATGAAGTGCAACCTCTGTGCATAAACACTGGGATGTGTTTCATGGTCAGGAGGGCCAAAAAGGTACTGACGGTCAGGAGGATCCTGGGGAGGTACTTGGAGCAGTAAAGCTGCCGCAGGAGAGCCAAGGGGCTGAATGTTATGTTTGATTCATAGTGATGGTGAGAACCCCTGCGTGGGAAGATATGTTTGTGGAAATTTTGCCTTTCCTTTAAATAAGGTGGGCAGGAAAGCCCTGAAAACTCTATTGGGCGTGGAGTTAACTCACTGTTTTGGCCTTACCATTGAGCTAAGAAACTAAAACAAAAAAGCAGCGCTCCATGGGTCCAGCATAAAGACTTGCAAACATATAAAGTAAAAATCAATTAATTTATTTGATGCACTCTTGAAGAGACAAAAACAACTGTCAATGATTAAAAATTTGTAGGGATTTGCAGAAGCAATCATAAAAACAAATAGTCATTGTAGATATAATGTGAACAGGATAAACACGGTACCACTATGACATCCAGGTGGAAAGGGGTTAACATCAACCAAATCACTGCAGCTATCAGTCAGTGGTTAGACTGAACAGACCTCTAGGATGAACCACCTGGGCGGGGAGTCCAAAAACACAGCTATCAGCACGGTACCTGGCCGTAGATGTCAAACCTGCAGTGCTGCAGGAGGTGTGTTGTAGTATCCACTGCTAGGGGATAGAACCAGGGAAGCCATGAACAGACCCCTGACATTTCACCTTTGAGACAGAGTACGGAACTAAGGACACCGATTATTCAATTCCTTTCTCTGCAACCACAACTGCACTGCAGATGAATAAACAGGACACAGAGCACTCCTGTTCATTCATACACTGAAGCATACATGTAAACACGGTTCAGTTATGAATGATCAGAATGAGTGATCAGTAACGATCACTCACTGTGTTCATTCAGAAAATAAAGGGCCTTGTAAATTACATACAGTATTTACTGGACGACCCCATTCCTCTGCTCTGCATCCTGAAAATCCACCCTTCAGGTCTGGTATGGATTTTTATGGACCAAAATTTTAAAAGAAAGTGGCGTGGGGGTCCCCCCCAAAATCCATACCAGACCCTTATCCGAGCAAGCAGCCATGGCAAGCCAGCAAAGGGTATAGACGAGCGAGCACCCCCTTCTTGAACCATACCAGGCCACTTGCCCTCAACATGGGGAGGGTGCTTCGGGGTCCCCCCCAAACTCCTTGTACCCATTTTGATAGGAACAAGGGCCTCATCCCCACAACCCTTGGCCGGTGGTTTTGGGGGTCTGTGGGCGGGGGGCTTAGCAGAATCTGGAAGCCCACTTTAACAAGGGGGCCCACAGATCCCGACCCCCCATATGAATGGGTAGGGGTACAGTTTTTGACAATTTCTTTATTAAAAAGAAAAGTGTCCCGCAATGTCTATCCATCTTCAATCACAGCGCCCGACAGACCTGAAAAACAGAAGGGGGCAGGGTCACCTGGTTACCCTCCCCATGTTGAGGGCAAGTGGCCTGGTATGGTTCAGGGGGAGGGGAAATCGCTCATCCCTCCCTTTCCTGGCCTGCCATGGCTGCTTGCTCGGATAAGGGTCTGGTATGGATTTTGGGGGGGACCCCCACGCCATTTTTTTAAAGATTTTGGTGCGGGGCTCCCTTTAAAATCCATACCAGACCTGAAGGGCCTGGTATGAATTTTGGGGGGACATCCACGCCATTTATTTTATGTTGGTGTGGGGTTCCCCTTAAAAATCAATACCAGACCAGGAGGGCCTGGTATGGATTTTGGGGGGACCCCCACGCCATTTAAAAAAAAAGAATTGGCGAGGGTTCCCTTTAAAAACCATACCAGACCTGAAGGGCCTGGTATGGATTTTAGGGGGGACCCCGCAACCATTTTTTTTCTTAATTTAGGCGCGAGGTTCCCCTTAACCACTTCAATACACTGTTTTATATATACTACACTGCCTGCACTGACTAAATATAGAGTCTACACTGAATATCTTGTCTACACTAAATGCAGAGACTGTATATATATATATATATATATATATATATATATATATATACAGTGTCTCACAAAAGTCAGTACACGTCACACATTTTTGTACATATTTTATTATATCTTTTCATTTGACAACACTGAAGAAATGATGTTTTGCTACAATGTAAGGTAGTGAGTGTACAGCTTGTACACGGAGTTCACAAGAGCTTCACAGGTTGCCACTGGAGTCCTCTTCCACTCCTCCATGATGACATCATTGAGCTGGTGGATATTAGAGACCTTGCGCTCCTCCACCTTCTGTTTGAGGATGCCCCACAGATGCTCAATAGGGTTTAGGTCTGGAGTCATGCTTGGCCAGTCCATCACCTATATCCTCAGCTTCTTTAGCAAGGCAGTGGTCGTCTTGGAGGTGTGTTTGGGGTCGTTATCATGTTGAAATACTGCCCTGCTGCCCAGTCTCCAAAGGGAGGGGATCATGCTCTGCTTCAGTATGTTACAGTACATGTTGGCATTCATGGTTCCCTCAATGAACTGTATCTCCCCAGTGTCGGCGTCTTGTCAAATACAGTCCCCTATTATATAATGTCCGCCCTGTACTGCGCAGGCGCAGTACGGAGGACAAACGAGACGCCGAAAGTCTCCGAAGTTTAACAGCTGATCATCAGCTGTACACGGCGCCTGCGCTGTTATTCTCACCCTATGTCCAGGTTCATTCCCTACTATCCAAGTGGACATAGAGTGAGAATAAATAGTTGCCGAGTGCAGCGAGGCCGTGCCCGAAGCGTGGCGAGCGAAGCGAGCCCGCGAGGGGCCCTCTTACACTGCCATCGCTAACAAGTGCCCAAGCGCCGTGTACAGCTGATGGTCAGCTGATCAACTTCGGGCATTTTCGGCATCTCCTTCTGCTCCGTACTGCGCAAGCGCTGCGCCTGCGCAGTACGGAGCGGACACTATCCGATATGAGGACAGTATATGTCAGAACACCGGCAGCACTCATGCAGCCCCAGACCATGACACTCCCACCACCATGCTTGACTGTAGGCAAGACACACTTGTCTTTGTGCTCCTCACCTGGTTGCCACCACACACGCTTGACACCATCTGAACCAAATAATTTATCTTGGTCTCATCAGACCACAGGACATGGTTCCAGTAATCCATGTCCTTACTTAGTCTGCTTGTCTTCAGCAAACTGTTTGCAGGCTTTCTTGTGCATCATCTTTAGAAGAGGCTTCCTTTTGGGATGACAGCCATGCAGACCAATTTGATGCAGTGTGCGGCGTATGGTCTGAGCACTGACAGGCTGACTCCCCACCCCTTCAACCTCTATAGCAATGCTGGCAGCACTCATATGTCTATTTCCCAAAGACAACCTCTGGATATGATGCTGAGCACGTGCACTCAACTCCTTTGGTCGACCATGGCGAGGCCTGTTCTGAGTAGAACCTGTCCTGTTAAACCGCTGTATGGTCTTGACCACCGTGCTGCATCTCAGTTTCAGAGTCTTGGCAATCTTCTTATAGCCTATGCCATCTTTATGTAGAGCAAAAATTCTTTTTTTTAGATCCTCAGAGAGTGCTTTGTCATGAGGTGGCATGTTGAACTTCCAGTGACCAGTTCGAGAGCGTGAGAGCGATAACACCATATTTAACACACCTGCTCCCCATTCACTTGGGACCTTGTAACACTAGCAAGTCACATGACACCGGGGAGGGAAAAATGGCTAATTGGGCCCAATTTGGACGATTTCACTTAGGGGTGTACTCACTTTTGTTGCCAGCGGTTTAGACACTAATGACTGTGTGTTGAGTTATTTTGAAGGGACGGCAAATTTACACTGTTATACAAGCTGTACACTCACTACTTTACATTGTAGCAAAGTGTCATTTCTTCAGTGTTGTCACATGAAAAGATATACTATTTACAAAAATGTGAGGAGTGTACTCACTTTTGTGAGATACTGTATATATATATATATATATATATATATATATATATATATATATATATATATATATATATATATATACATACTAGACTGTGTATATATATATACATACTAGACTGTATATATATATATATATATATATATATATATATATATATATAAAATACACTGCCACTAACTAACCTGCCTGCCTAATCTAGCTCAATCTATCTCCACAGTCACACACTATACACAGCCGCTATGTAAGCAGCCTTATATAGTGTGGGGCGTAGACTTAGTCCCCCTGAGCCATGATTGGCCAAAGGCACCCTGCCTTTGGTCAATTATGGCTCTCGCAGCAGAGCGCGTTGTGATTGGCTAAAGCATGCAGGTCAGGTGCATGCTTTGGCCAATCATCAGACATCAATGCACTGCAATCTCGCAGTGCATTATGGGGCATTCCGCGGCGCTCAAATTTGCCGCAAATAATATTCGCTGTTCGGCAAACCGGCGAACATCCAATGTTCGAGCTCATCCCTAATGAAGACCGCTTAAACATGCCACACAACAATTGTATCTTGATTGTCCACCTATTTTACTGTAGATCTACTAGAATACTTAAAGGTCTTTGGTAAAGCCTCCAGCCAGAAAAGGAAGATATCTTGGCTTATAGACTGCAGAAATCAGTGAGTTCATGGGAAAGAAAATGTAAGATAACACATTAGATGGAATGTGAGGGTAATGACAGACAAAATAATGTGGTTCTACATGAAGGAGAAAAAACTATTGAGTACTCAGTTGTATGGGGTCTAACCCAGGGGTATGCTACCATGAATGCACAAGAAAAGTGGGTTACTGTCCATAGTGACCAGTTAAATTCCTTGTTTATTTATTCTGGGAGATTAAAAAGTAAAACCTGGTCAATGTCTTGTTTCTGTTGTCTTGGGTTATAAAAAGTAGGCTACTTAGTTAATAAACTTTGAAGTTAATATAACTAAAAGTGAAAAGTGAAAAATATGAATATATTGTAATAAATTAAACATTAGTACAAGGTTACAGAAGTAATCTTGAGCTCTTAAAACATAGTCTGGAGAGAACAGTTTAAAAAAATCCTTCTACACATACTTATACATTATTTCTAATGTTTTTGTCTCTCAGCATTAGTCATGTGTGATTCATTTCATTACAAATCGAAGTTCTGACGAAATCTTCGAATCATAATAGTAACAAATTTCAATGAAACTGAAATAAATTATAACGTAAACAACTAATTAATTTGTATTCACTTGTTTCATTTGGATGACATGATGCAACAGTTTGTGCCTTTTGTTAATGTTTAAAGTTTCCGAAATGACGTAACATAATGAATGATCCAAATTGGTTCGGATCCATTTGTTTTTTATTCTAGTTAGCATAGAGCAGGGATAGGCAACCTCGGCACTCCAGCTGTGGTGAAACTACAAATCCCATCATCCCTCTGCCTCTAGGAGTCATGCCAGTGATTTTCAGGATCTTGCAATGTCTCATGGGACCTGTAGTTTCACCAAAGCTGGAGGGCAGAGGTTGCCTACCACTGGCATAGAGTGAATATTCTAATAAGTTTCTTTTTGCGTTGGGATTGAGAGACCATTCGTTTAATTTGTATGTGTGCGGCCCAACCAACAAAGTCAGTTGGAAATGAGGAAATGAATTTAACTTAATAACATAACAAATGAATATGTATTAATTCAGATTAATTTGTTTTATTCAGATGAGAGCGGGGTGGTAGTCTTTGACTCTTGTAAAATCAACCAATTCTTTTTGCGCTAACATTTTTAATTATTACAAAATATGCACTACATATGAAATGGAGGCATACTGCAATAAATACAGTAAGGTATAAAAGTGAAAGATGACAATTCATACTTATTGTGTTTGGGTCTCTGAATCATAAGTCTCTGAGTCTCTGAATCATAATATAACGAATGAATCTGAAAATAATTTTGTTCCATTCGTTATTTTTGGATGCGCACAGTCAATATTGTCCAATCAGCTCATTCCATTTATCTTTGTGGGTTGGACTAGCAGGCATGACTCAGAGTGCATAAGTAATCTCTGCCGAAATAACAAATTAACACGTTAAAATGAATATAGCCAATCTTCCAAAAAAACTTTTGAAAATATAAAACAATTTGGAACAATGAATATACGAAACAAATCTGAATATATGAAACAAATTCTGAAAACGAATCATTCTAACATAACAATTATGACAAAGTGAAAAAATTAACTTAATAAATGAATCTGAAATTAAACAAATATTTACGTTGTGCAAATCTCTATTCAGCATATAATAGTGACTATACAGTATTATATGAGTCTATAGTTTGACTTATTATTTTTCCTGAGATTTGGAATATAGCATCAAATTATGGCTATCAAGTAATGTAGAAAATAAAGATGAATTTCATACAGATATAAAAAACACACTTTAATCCTGTTATTTATTAAAAAGTACTTAAATACATTTTAAATGGAGATAATATATGTATTTCAATTATCTATAAACTTTTATAACTGTTATACCTTGTACAAAAGCACTGAGACTGGGAGAGGAACTCTTAGCCTTCTGGGCCAGTCAGGCTTTGGACACCCCTTAGTAGAATTCACATCATGCAGAACCTCTCCTGCACGTTCCTGTGTGGAGGCTCTCCTCAAGGTTACCTCCCTTTGTATTTATGAGCCCGGGCAATGAGGCAGGACCACCTGGGAGTGGGAAACCTTAACCCCTTACTCTGCCTTGAGCAACCTGCTAACTCACTACATATTGCATGCGTAGTGCCACATCTGAAGGAGACACTTGAGTATATCAGGTTCTTTGTTCTGCCTCTCAACTCCATGAACAATCTCAGCCCCTCTGGCACACCTAATAAACAATGTCATTGCAGGCACAATAGTAAATAGACACAATGGCAGTAAACCAGAAAGTATTTTAACTAAGAGGCTTTTGCCATAAAACAGCAATAATAATATAACAGAATAGTGAAGATTAGAAAACTCTGATATAAACAGTGTATCTCAAAGACACATGCAAGTTATAAATATCACAGTTCAACCAATTCAAATGGCTCAAATGTGACCTATGTGTTCAGACATAAAGGGGGAACAGAGGTGACTTGTTGCAGGCCAGTCTGTCTTCCTGAAAAATTCTGAAATTACAGGCCCTGACTGTATGAACATAGTACCATATGCAAAACAATATTAATTTAAGGATAGAAGATAGAGCTCCTCCTTAGTGAATATAAGTGTGACACTGAGTTCTTGCTAAATGAAGAAGAGATGTGTAAGTCAGCACAGTGGATATGTCCAGTATCTTCAGCTAGCTCTTTGGTGATGCACTTTAGGTGTTCTGACAAGCAGGGTGGAACAAAGTATGTTTAAAATGTCCCTGCCAGCGGAGTGATGCAAAGTATGCTTGTGGAGTTCTGGCAAGAAGGAGGAATCCAGTCGCTGCTCAGCAAAGAGTAAGTGTAACACAAGGTCTCTCTCTAGCTTAGTTGACGTGACAAGATAACGGTGTCTGCATGCAGTGTCCTTTGTTCTGAAAAAAAGGGCAAGTGCCCGCTCACCAATCCTGCGACAGAAGGCCCGATGGAGAGATGTCCTGGAACAGGCTCTTGCAGGTTGCCCGACTGGCTGCCTGGCAACATCTGTCCAAGCACCCACACAGCCGATGGGGTGCCTGAGGCGATGGGCGGGGAAGCGTTCACACTGATGGTGAAGTAGCAGCACCCTCCACTTGTGTCCGGTCTTCTCCCTTGCCTCGTGGTCTCTCTTGCTTCCAGGCAGCCTCGTGGTGTCTTTCCCAGGGCTTGACTCTTCCACGCATGCTGGGGTATGTAGTCTGTTCCCAGGGATTGCTATGGGGCCACCTATCTTCGGGACTACAGGTCCCAGAATCCCTTGCTTCTGCTGTCTGGTCTCCTACTATCTCTCTCCCCTGCCAATAAGCAAGCAGGTGAGGGAGAAGAGCACGCTGGTGTCTATGCGACCGCCGCTCACCTACTGTATGCAACATGGGGAGAAGACGGAGCAGGGAGTAATCCCCTGCAACTGTGACAGGCTCTGTGTCTCCTCAGAGCCTGTCTGTGTCAGCGCCACTGCCCTGTGTCCTGTGCAAGTGGCAGGATTAGCACAAGGGGGGGGGGGGGGGGTCAGCACACACTACACATACAACAATCCCTATTACAATGATGGACTCAAAGGCATAAAATACATTGTTTCAGCTTAACAATGTTTTTATTTTTTTATTAGAAGGAAAAGAAACATGGTTCAAGAAAGTATCTACAGAAAACATTTTACAAAAACAGACAACAAGTAGTAATCAAATAGATAGGATTAAATACTAATATTTCACCTGGTCTTCGATTTGATGTCCAATCTGCTGCAGAGGAAGTCCAATCTGATGTATTACAGTCATCGGCTCTGATGAATGACCCTTAGCAATCCTTTATAATTTTCATGGTAAGTGAAAGCTCCAGCTGCCAATAGCAGAGGCTTTTTGTCAAACCTCTAAAGGGTGTCACTGAGTCAACCCCTATCCAATCAAGAAAGCTGGGGGTATGATGTAGCAGTGTGGAAGTGTATACTTCAGCAAACACTACCTTAATTCTAATTATTTGAACCATATCTATATTTCTAGATGACACGGTTTTACAGTCTGATAATCAACATAGCATTTCAACAAATAAAATCATGATTTAACAGAGACCAAACATGGAAATAATCCCATGTATACCTTGCCTAGGAGATCCTATGTATTTTATTTAACTCCTTGCAATATATGTGTATTTGGTATCCTCCAGATTGGCATGTTCTCATACATCAGTGTAATCTTAAATTATGAATGTTGTTCCATTATGCCACTCATTTTGGATTATGAGAGAATCTTTGGTTTGGGTGATTAAAAAAAAGGATGTGATTTTGCTTTAAACCATTCTGTAGACTGTTTTACAACTATTTATAATAGGTTGCATTACTAGTCTCTGGCTTAAAGGAGGTCCATGACAGCTGGCTGACATCATGCTAAAAGCATTTAGTGAAACTGGAACAAACAAAACTTTGCCGGCCGTGCTTACTAGCTAGCCAGCAAAAAATTAATAAATAAACAAATTAAACTGTCTAACAATCTATGTGAAAAAACAGAAGTTTTAGTTTCACAACATTTGCAAAGATATGCAAGGTAAGATGTTTTGTGCAGAATGCCTCAGCAGGTTCCTGCTTGCTACTCAATACAGTATTCAAGATTGTGGCATCCTGTACGTGGTATTCCTTTTATAAGCTGTCTTTGTTTTGTTGTCTGGCAGAGGCTTCTGGATAACAAGTCTGGCAGAACAGAATGAAAAAACCTTTTGAAGGGTAAAGCTTGCCATACATGGATCGAAATTCAGCAGGGATTGGATGAATTCTGATTCATGTATGGGCAGTCTGATTGTACCCAAGTTGATCCATCCAGTCTGTCAGATTTTTCATCATGCTATTACTGCCAGTGACTATAGCGGCTAGCAGCAATCATTGTATTCTGCAGGCCGGGAAGGTTCCTACGGCCCTTCTGCCAGCAGAATATAATAGTGCCACGTAAGGCATTTCCCCGTCAACACTGAATGTGGTGATGGGGGAATCAAGCGATTTTATTTTCTTTCACCCGCGATGGCAGGAAAAAAAATCACGCAATCTATGACCTGCTTTAGGCAGAGTGCAAATATCTAATCAGCTGTTTCCCTAAAGTTCAGCTTAAAGTATGACTGTCTGCAAATGGTATGTTGCAAGTAAAAGTTTAACATGAATGCGTTCAAAAGCACTATTTCTTTTTAGCAGCAATACTGTAAGTATGCTTTTAGCTTTTGAATAAAGTGGAACTAACCTCAAAAAGTGAACATTTACTTTATTAAATTAAACATATAGAAATTGTAATTCTAGCGGATCTAACATTATCTGGAATCCCTCGTTTAAAATTGCAGTGTGCTTAGCGTATGTGAGTGTGACAAGGCATTTCTGTGCCTATATCCTCATAGCTGAAAATCTGCAGTGTAAGATCTAAGGCGCTGCTGCCTCTGACTGCTGATCTAAATAGATTTGGAGTGAGATTTGTTGATGTCACCACTGTGCTGCTCATTGTTCTTCTTGCTGGAGACTCTTCACAGGGTAGCAAAACCCTGTTTTTACCAACACACAGACACACAGTGCAGAACAAGAAATGGTAATTCATTAATAGGGAAAAGATCAGCTGCAGGGAGACCACATGCTTCCACAGTTCGGCTTGTTACAACAGTTTATTTTATTGGTGTAAGACAGAACAGGAAGTTAGGAAATCCCCCCAAGAGGATAGTGGTAGCATTAAAAGCAAAACGAAAATTTAGAACTGATGACAGGATTTTACTACTTTGTCCCCATGAAAAAAAGAAAACAATATTCTCAATGTGGTCAAGTTTTGACTAGAAGTGGGCTTTTTTTGTAAACCCTTATCTAGCTAAAAGTCCTCTATTGTGTGTAGGTGTGTGATGACAAGCTATTTCAGCATGTGATGCATACATAATGAAAATATGAACTTGAAACTGTTTAAAGTACATTGACTTACATTTAACTATAATTTACATAAACAGCAAAAATCCCTGCATAGTTGTATGATGGAGAAAAATTTAAATCTTTATTATAAAGTATTTAAAAAATGAAAATTCATAGAAATAAGTTTACAATGTTTTATTTTAATAAAATAAAAGGTATTTATTCTTGCTTGTGATATGATGGGTTGCTATTTGCTATTTAGGTCAGGTAAATTTAGTTCTGGTGGCTCTCCTATAATCATTTAAGCAGCTTGTGATTGCTTTGGCCTGTTCTGGGCCCAGCAAGCTGCAGGTTTGATTGCTTCCCACTGTTTTCTGGACGATTCCAGACTTTAGAGGGTTGGGGGAGTCAGATAAGCAGCCTGAAAATTTACAGTATGTGGGTCCAGCCCAGTAGGTGGCAGGAAAGTGCATAAATAGCCTGGGGCCTGAGGCAGCCCTGTTCTTGTCCAGGAGGAGATGTTCCTAGCCTGAAGGGCTGCTGCCCTTCTGGGCAGCCCAGCTTAAAATGTTACTGTTGTCAAAGGAGGTTCCAGGTATGGAAGAGCTGGGGGCAAGATTTGCTAAATATCTCTGAAGCTAACAGAGGGATTTCACTGGGGATCTGGTCTAGGAGACCCATGGAGGAATTGTCTGTCTGATACTAGAGGCAGGCATCCAGATATCCAGAGACATTGTGAATACAGACCTGAAGGGAAGATAATAATGACTGTTGATACTAATATCCCTAGCATATAGCATGGGAAAGATACATATACAGAGAGATGAAGTTGCTGCACACCCCAAATAATATAATATGGGAAAGTTCCCTCAAGAGGGTTTTTTTAGCAGCAGAATAAATGAGTAACAAGGCATTCAAAAAGAATGTTTTGTTGATAAAAATGTATTAGTGTACAAAATTTACCATGAAGGTTAAAATATGAGCTCAGCAAGGGGGTATACCGGAGAAATGCAAATATTACAACACATAAATATACATGGCATTACATAGCAAACATGTCTAATATAAGACAAAAATCTGACGCATTTCGACCCATTTCGTTAGGGTCTTATTTAGAGGATAAGTTTGCTGCAAAGAAACTGCATTTAGCATATCAAATGGAAAAGAATGCACAAACAATCATATAAGAGCAAACAATAGCCATCTCATACATTTACCTATGTACATACGGAGGGGACCACCCAGCCAAAATTCCCATGAAAACTGTCAGGTAATCCCGTGCATTGGTAAACCAGAAAGTGCCCCGAGGTAGGACGGGACCCCACTCAGTGTGACTTACAAGAAGTCACATGTTAATGCTACCAGGGCCCGCCAGGCATGGAGGGGCCGACACCTGCGGCAGAATTCCAGAGTATAAATGCAAGGAGTATATATATAAAAATTATGCAATACTACCGTTAGGTTTTTACTATGAAGATATTCATTTAATAATTTGTATGGGATGGTCGGACTGCTTCACCAAGATAGTTTATTAAATCTTATCAATGAGGATAATAGACATATAGAAAGTATATTGAGATGTAAAAGCCATTAAAAGGTGAAAACATGAAAAAAGGGGAAAAAATAATTGAAATAAATAAAAAGTGGATTGAAAAAAGTGAATGAGAAGTGGAAAGCTGAAAAAAAGGGGAGAGTGGAATGTAGAAAAAAGCTTGGAGAATGACACGAGCAAAAAGGTGAGAAAAAGCGTGGGACAACAAAATGTGAAAATAACAGAAGAACAATGTTGAACGGTGTAGTGAGAAAAGTGATGGTGCAAGTAAGGTGACAAGTGAAAAAGGGTGAAGGACATAATGAAGAAAAGGAGTGCGGAAGAAAAAGTGGAAAAGTGACATAAGAAAGTACAAAGAAGAGGAAATAGTAGAAAGGAGTGAGCTGAAAACAAGGTGAAAGGGGGTGGCAGTTAGTGCTAGAACAAGAAATGAAAATGACAAAAAAGGGGGAGGGGAGAAAGAAAGAGTGTGAGTTAACAAAATACAGTGAATGATGGGGAGCTAATAGGTAATGGGGTGGGTATAATACAAAATAAATAAAATGAATGAAAGGTCAGTGCAAGCCGAAATGGGAAGTGGGGTGAAAATGTAAAGTAAGAAAACGGGAGTCAAAAAAGAAAAAGTGAAGGTGAAAGATGGTCTTGTGAGTGGATGTTTTGACTACAAGAATAACAATGAATCAAATAGGGAATAAGTGAAATGGTACACTATTACTGGGGAAGTGATGCATGTGCCACAAATAGAGATGAGCTTTCTATTTGGGTTGAACATGAGTTCGACTCGAACATTGGCTGTTCGCCCGTTCGTCGAAAACCAAACATTATGGGCCGTTCGCGCCAAATTCGAGCGGCGCATAACGGCCCATAATGCACTGCGAGAGTGCAGTGCATTGCTGTATGATGATTGGCCAAAGCATGCACCATGACCTGCATGCTTTGGCCAATCCCAGCTCCCTCAGCTAAGAGAGCCATAATTGGCCAAAGGCAGGGTGCCTTTTGCCAATCATGTCTCAAGGGGACTAAGTCCACGCCCCACACTGTATAAGGCTGCCTGCACGTCGGCCCCGTGTAGTGTGTTGTTGACGTGGATGGAGAGAGAGTGTCATTTAGATTGAGCAGGCAGGCAGGTTATTCAGTTAGCTGCAGTGTATTTAATATATATATATAGACAGTCTTTTATATATATATATCCACTAGGGGGATCAAAAAACTCACGGTTCGGATCGTTCCTCGGCTCAGGAGTCATGGATCGGATCATTTTTGGATCAACAAAAAAAAAATTGAATTGAATTTACAAAAACCTGTGAAAATTCCTCCACCATATAGTCCCCACTGTAATATCCACAATCTCTCCACTGTAATATCCACACTCTCCCCCCACTGTAATGTCCACAATCTCCGTCCCCACTGTAATATCCACGCCAGCTCCCCCACTGTAATATCCACGTCATCTCACCCACTGTAATATCCACATCTCCCCCACTGTAATATCCACATCTCTCCCACTGTAATATCCACATCTACCCCACTGTAATATCCACATCTCCCCTCATCTCCCCCACTAATATCTACATCTCCCCCACTAATATCCACATCTCCTCACATCTCCCCCACTAATATACACATCTCCCCCACTAATATCCACATCTCCCCCCCTAATATCCACATCTCCCCCACTAATATCCACACCTCCCCCCACTGTAATATCCACATCTCCCCTACGATTGGAGCTTGCTTGCAGTTGAGGCTGCTGATGATGACGTCAGCACGCCGTTCACCTAGGCCGCCACCGTGTGTACCAAGATGGCCGCCGCTCCGGAGCTAGGCCGAAGCCGCGGCCTTTCCTAAGCGCGTGTGTGCCCATCCGAACAGGCTGAACCATTCGGATCACGGATCGGTGACGATCCGTTGCACCCCTAATATCCACTGTATCCAGTTTAGCTATATCTGACTGCAGGCCGTTCCTGGTGTACTTTTTCTAATATACTTCAGGCAGGCAGGTTATTCAGTTAGATGCAGTGTATTTAAGATATATATATATATATATATATATATATATATATATATATATATATATACACACACACAGTCTCGTATCTATATATATCCACTGCATAAAGTTTAGCTATATCTGACTGCAAGCCATTCCTAGTGTACTTTTTCTAATATACTTCTGGCAGGCAGGTTATTCAGTTAACTGCAGTCTATTTAATATATATGTATATATATATATATATATATAGTGCATTTGCTTCTACTTTCCTGGTGGTGTACACAATACATACAGTGCACCTATAGTTGTTATTACACTTCTGTTGGTGTACACAGTACCGTGCACCCCTAGTGCAGTTGCTACTACTTTTCTGGTGGTGTACACAGTGCATAATACATACAGTGCACCCATAGTTTCTATTAGACTTCTGGTGGCGTACACAATACTGTTCACCCCTACTGCAGTTGCTACTACTTTTCTAGTGGTGAACACAATACAGTACACCTATAATTGTTATTACACTTCTGTTAGTGTACACTGTACTGTGCACCCCTAGTGCAGTTGCTACTACTTTTCTTTTGGTGTATACAGTACACAATACATACAGTACACCTATAGTTGTTATTACACTTCTGTTGGTGTACACAGTACCGTGCACCCCTAGTGCAGTTGCTACTACTTTTCTGGTGGTGTACACAGTACACAATACACAGTACCGTTCACCCCTAGTGCAGTTGCTAATACTTTTCTGGTGGTGTACACAATACAGTACACCCATAGTTGTACACAGTACACAATACATACAGTACACCCATAGTTGTTATTACAATTCTGTTGGTGTACACAGTACCGTGCACCCCTAGTGCACTTGCTACTACTTTTCTGGTGGTGTACAGAGTACACAATGCAGTGTAGTGTATTGTAGTGATGTCCGGAAGACAACCAAGGAGAGGCAGACGCTCACAGGCCACTAAAAGAGGGCAAGCAGGCTCTGTGTCTACAGTCAATGGTGCTGGTCATGGACACAGTGCATCCTCAGCACGTGGCCGTGGGGCACGCTTGTCCTTTTTTTCTGCAGCTGGCTGTGTTATTGAGCCACAACATGCAGAAGAGTTGGTGGAATGGATAACAAAGCCCTCCTCATCCTCCTCATCCTCTGTCACCCAGGCTCAGAGTAGTTTCCCTGCCAATGCAGCTGCCAAAGCGGCCTATTCCATTGGCTCCATGTCAACAGTCACTCCTTCCCTAGCCCCACCATCATGCATGGAGGAGTCCCCCGAACTATTCGACCACAGTGTCGGGTACATGCTGCAGGAGGATGTGCAGTGATTTGAAGGAGGCGATGATGGTACCTAGGTCGAAGAAGGGAGTAACATGAGCCTAGAGAGAGGGGGTGACCAAGAAGCTGAAACTGGCAGTCATGTTCCTCCAGCTGCAGCATACTACCAAGTTTGTTCCAGTGATGAGGAGGGAGGGGATGTTGAGGTCACTGACTCTACTTGGGTGCCTGATAGAAGAGAGGAGGAGGAGGAGGCACATCTCCAATGAGGCAGGATGCCCTCCAGGGGGCAGCTTAAGGGCAGCCACCCTATTGCATCACATCGCAGAGCTAAGCAGGTGCAGGGCGCTGCTGACTCTCCACATATTTTTAAAAGTTCTTTGGTGTGGGCCTATTTTGACACGTGTGCAGCAGATCGCACCGTTGCTGTTTGCAACATATGTCTAAAGCGTATCAAGCGTGGCTAAAACAGCAGCTGCTTGGGCACCACATACTTGACCAGACATATGACGACCTCCCAGGAAGTCCGTTGGCAACAGCACTTAAAAGACCCACATCAAAGAACAAGGCAGACCTCTCCTTGCTCCTCATCACCTGGGATCACCAACCCCACTATACCTCCAGTCCTCTCAGAAACCTGCACTGAGAGGAATGAAGGTATAGAAATAGGTGTCCCAAGTACTTGCGGCCAATCTGCTAGCTGTACACCAACATCAGATTTTAGCAGGCAAATTTCCCTACCCCAGTTGCTAAACCGCCGAAAGAAATTCGGTCCCAGCCATCCACATGCTCAGCGTCTGAATGCCAGCCTGGCCAAATTGCTAGCACTGCAACTGCTGCCTTTTCAGCTGGTAGACTCTGCCCCCTTTCATGAATTTGTGGAATGTGCGGTACCTCAGTGGCAGGTTGCCAAATGCCGTTTCTTTTCATGGAAGGCCATTCTGGCTCTCTACCAGCATGTGGAAGGCAATGTCTTGGCCTCATTAGACAGGGCGGTCAGCAGTAAGGTGCATATTACTGCTGACTCATGGTCCAGCAGGATTGGACAGCGCTAGAGTCTGAATTACATGGTGCAGGAATATCTAGGGGCAAGATCAGACTTGGAGACCTTTCCACCAGAACATCCACTGGGTTACTGGGTCTTGAGGATGGACCACTGGCCAGAGCTTGCTCAATATGCAATTGAGTTACTGGCCTGTCCTGCATCCAGCGTTCCTTCTGAACACACATTCAGTGCCGCTGGAGGCTTTGTAACTGAGTACGCCTGTCCACAGACTCTGTTGATCGGCTCACATTCATAAAAATTTATCAATCTTGGATCACTAGCTACCAAGCACCTGATGCTGATGTAACCGATTGATTTTTCTATGGACGTGGGATCCCTTGAAGACTGCATATGCTGAGTGACTAACCTATTATGCTGAGTGACTATCCTATTCCTCCTTAATCGTCATGATGATAATATTGTCGGTTCAGGGCACCACCACCACTGCCTAATGCCCTGTACACACGGGCGGACTTTTCGGCCACAAAGATCCAACAGTTTTTCCGACGGACTTTCGAACGAACGGACTTGCCTACACACCATCACACCAAACTCCGACGGATTTGTACGTGATGACGTACAACTGGACTAAAATAAGGAAGTTCATAGCCAGTAGCCAATAGTTGCCCTAGCGTCGGTTTTCGTCTTTCGGACTAGCATACAGACAAGCGGATTTTTCGATAGGAACTGGGTCCAGCGGAGTTCCGACGTAAAGAATTGAAACATGTTCCAAATCTAAAATCCGTCAGATTAGCGACAGAAACAGTTTGCTGAAGGTCCGATGAATCCCACACACAGTCGGATTGTCCGCCAGATTTGGTCCGTCGGACCAGTCCGGTCGAAAAGTCTGCTCTTGTGTACAAGGCATAAGGCCTTTCTACCCCTGTTTAACAGGGGAGTGTAATTACATTTTTTGATCTAATATTTCACAGCAGGGCCTGTTCCTGCGCTCAACAAAAGTATCTGTGAGGCTTTACAGTGTTGTGCCACCACCACCACCACCGCCTAAGGCCCAATTTTTATACCAGTGTTTAACAGGGGCGCGTAATTACAATTTTTGATCTAATATTTCACAGCAGGGCCTGTTCCAGTGCCCACAAAGAGTAACTGTGAGGGCTTACAGTGTTCTGGTACCACCAACACCTGAGGCCCAATTTTCCGCAGAGTGTATAGGGCAGGCCATATAGTATATACAGGCGGTCCCCTATTTTCAAACATCCAACTTACAAATGACTCCTACTTACAAACGGAGGGAGACAACAGGAAGTGAGAGGAAATCTAACCCTAGGAAGGGAAATTCTCTCCTGTAACAGTTAATATGGGAAAAAGGTGTCTCCACTGATGCTTTATCACTAAGGATGAGCTCCAGCGTGTTCGCACACTCCACGTGCCACGTGCCAGGAAGTCGGCATGGCGCTGCGCTAATCACAGGCAGTGAGACATTTTCCCGATGTGCGGCTGCAGAGATTGGGAAATGTCTCATTGCCTGTGATTAGCGCAGAGTGTGCGAACACCCCGGAGCTCATCCTTATTTATCACCAATGCTTGTTTCCCTAGTAACCCAAAATTTTCTAAATCCAATTGTCATTGGGGCAGAAAGTGAGGTGAAATCTTCTGAACAGGGGCATAGACAGCAAAATAAATGTTACAGGGGTGATGATAACCCTCCCCTATGTTATACAAAAAGCTTAAAAATAGATTTTTTGGCTGGAGCTACACTTACAAAATATACCTGTTCCAAATTACAAACAGATTCAACTTAAGAACAAACCTACAGTCCCTATCTTGTTTGTAACTCAGGGACCGCCTGTATACTGCTGCTGTTCAGAGTATATAGGGCCTGGGGGCCTCGCGCCTTTTTTTTTTAAAATTTGGGTGTGGGGGGGGGGGGGCAACATTACATTACAGCCGCAAGCAGTTTTAAATGACTTTTTTTCCTTTAGAAACGTCATTTTGTGCAGGGACTGTTCTAAACATGGGAAAAATGCGCCACTTTACAGGCATACTATAGTCACCCCCCCAGGCATGATATTTAAAGGAATATTTCACTTTCATTGTTTCACTTTAAGCATATTAAAATCACTGCTCCTGAAAAAACAGCCTTTTTTTAAAACTTTTTTTGCATTGATACATGTCCCCTGGGGCAGGACCCAGGTCCCCAAAACTTTTTATTACAATAACTTGCATATTAGCCTTTAAAATTAGCACTTTAGATTTTTCACGTTCGAGTCCCATAGACTTTAACGGTGTTCGCACAAATTTTTTGCCTGTTCTGCCGCAAACCGAACTGGGGGGTGTTCGGCTCATCCCTAGCCACGAATATGAAAGTAATGTGGAGACAAAACATCTTGAAAAGAAGTGAGTAGCTCACGAGCCTGTTAATGGAAATTACCAATTAGATTGTTGCATTAGAACATACACTAACAGTTCAAAAAAAGTGAGAGAGAGAGACTGATGGCCGCCACAGGCATGCCGCGTGTGGCTTCCTCAGCGTTCCAAAAGGCGGAAATCCCCAACCACTGTCGTCACTTCTGCCGAAAAACATGACGTCATGACGCAGCGTGCACCTGCGTAGACCCCGTGTGTGCGCACTGCGTGAGACGCCCAGAAGTGATTGGGAAAGCCACCGGTAAGGTGGATACTGGTGTGAGTGGCCGAAAGGAGGCACACATCCAGATAAGAAGGGAGCATGATGGTTCTAGCTCCCCCTTGCCTGGAGGGCACACAAAGTGGGGACACCGCTGTCAGAAACCATGAATCAGACTGAGACAGATGTACAGTTAATCACACTAGAGTAATAATAATAAAAAGGTAAACAGAGTAAGCGTAGTCAATACATAGCCAGAGTTCAGTAACCAGATTGGGTAGTCAGCCAATGCCAATGTCAGAGAGCCAGAGATCAACGTAGTAGTGCAGCAAGCAGGATCAGGAGCCAGAAGGGACGTCAGCCGAGCAAGTCTTCAACAGGAATGCAGGAGAAAGTCTCTGAGATGTGACCAAAGGCAAAGGCAGAGCCGAAGTGAGCTGGATGGCGTTAAATAGGCAGGACTGACGAGCAGATCATCAACAGCTGAGTCACTGTGGAGAGAAAGGAGCTGGCAAGTAGCCGACAGCTGTGCGGCCAGCTCAGAGAAGGAAGGGCTGAGCCCAGCCTTGACAGTACCCCCTCCTCAACGACCCCTCCCCCTCAGAGGACCACCGGGCTTGAGGGGAAACTGTCTATGGAAATCACAGAGGAGGACAGGGGCATGTACGTCTGAGGATGAGACCCAAGAGCGTTCCTCCGGACCGTACCCCTTTCAATGCACCAGGTACTGTATGTGCCAACGGAACCTATGGAAGTCAACAATGGATTGTACTTCATACTCCTCATGGTTCTCAACCTGTATAAGGTGAGGATGTGGCACCGAGGTGGTAAAGCGGTTGCAGACCAAAGGTTTCAATAAGGAGACATGAAACACATTAGAGATGCGCATACTAGGAGGAAGGTCCAATGCGTAAGCCACTGGGTTAATCCTGCGAAGGATACGGAAAGGCCCAATAAACCGAGGTGCAAACTTCAAAGAAGGAACACGAAGTCGGAGGTTGCGAGACAACAGCCAGACTCTGTCCTCAACCTGGTAGGAAGGTGCAGGCAGGCGTCTGCGGTCAGCATGGAGTCTGTACCTATCGTTAGCATGTCACAAAGCCTCATGTCACAAAGACCACGGAGATGCTCCTCTAACGCAGGAATACTCTGTGGAACAAACGAGGCAGGCAACAGGGAAGGTTGGAAACCATAGTTCGCCATAAACGGGGACAAATGGGAAGCTGAATTCAAGGCACTATTGTGAGCAAACTCCGCCCATGGTAAGAGGTCTGACCAGTTGTTATGATGGTCAGAAAAATAGCAATGTAGGAATTGCTCCAAGGACTAATTGGCTCATTCTGCGGCCCCAAAAGACTGCGGGTGATACGCAGAGGAGAAAGCAAGCTGAATACCCAACTTTGCACTAAAGGCTCGCCAGAACCAGGACACAAACTGACTACCCCTGTCTGAGACAATCACCTTGGGTAGCCCATGTAAGCCAGTTCCTTAGAAGTAGGCAACTTCTTCAGTGGAATACAATGCGACATTTTCGAGAACCGGTCAACCAAAATAAGGATCACTTTGTTGCCCTGGGAGTTGGGTAACTCCACAAAGAAATCCATAGACAGGTGGGTCCAGGGCCTCTCTCCATTGGGTATGGGTTGTAGGAGGTCCACTGGAAGGTGTTGTGGAGTCTTACTCTGAGCACACATGGAACAGGCAGCTACGAAGGTGGTTACATCAGCACGTAGACTAGGCCACCAGAATTGTTGGGAAATGGCCCAAAAGAGTTGATTCTTCCCAGGGTGGCCAGCAGCCTTGGGAGAATGGTAAGTCTGGAGCACGGCAGTACGGAGACTCTCGGGAACAAAGCAGTGGTCACAAGGTTTCTCAGGAGGAGCATCGTCCTGAGCAGCAAGAATTTTGTCACCCAAAGGAGAAGTAAGACTGGTGCGAACCATAGCCAGAATACCAGAATACGATCAGGAGGAATCACAGGAACTGGAACCGACTCCATCTTGGAAGTGGAGGAAAATTGTCGTGACAAGGCGTCAGCCCTTACATTCTTAGTACCAGGTAAGAATGAGACAATGTAATTAAAACTCGACAAGAAAAGAGCCCATCGCGCCCTTCTGGGAGAGAGGCGCTTAGCCTCAGGAAAGAATGTGAGATTCTTATGGTCAGTAAGAATGAGAACCAGCACAGTAGTACCATCAAGGAGATGTCTCCAATCTTTCAGGGCTAAAATGATCGCCAACAGCTCTCTGTCACCAATCTCGTAATTGCACTCTGCCGGTGACAATTTCTTGGAAAAGTAGCCACACGGATGCATAGCGCACTCAGGTTAGGACGTTGAGACAGAAGGACCCCAACTCCAGTCTCAGAAGCATTAACTTCTGGGATAAAAGACAACGTAGGATCAGGGTGTGCCAACACAGGAGCAGAAACAAAGGCAACCTTGAGGCTCTCAAAGGCCTTAATGGACCCTGGAGACCAACTCTGTGGGTTGCCGTCTTTCCCGGTTATATCGGTCAGGGGCTTGACCAGAGATGAGAAGTTACGAATAAACTTCTGATAATAGTTGGCAAAGCCAAGAAAACGCTGCAGAGGACGTAAACCCATGGGTTGAGGCCACTGTAGAACCGTTGAAAGTTACTCTGGGTCCATCAAAAAGCCAGCAGTGGAAATGACATAGCCCAGGAATTTCACCTGTTCACAATGGAATTCGCACTTTTCCAATTTACAATAGAGATTGTTCTCTAGTAGTCTCTGAAGCACAAGACAGACATCTGTGTGATGGCTCTCCAGGGACTTGGAAAATATGAGGATATCGTCGAGATAAACCACCACACATAACTGCAACAAATCTTGTAGGAGATCATTAATGAACTCCTGGAAAACTGCCGGAGCGTTACAAAGGCCAAAAGGCATTACGAGATACTCATAATGACCTTATCTGGTATTAAACGCAGTTTTCCACTCATCGCCCTCCTCAATCCTGACAAGATTGTATGCCCCTCTCAATTCAAGCTTTGTGAAAACCGTTGCTCCCTTGAGGTGGTCAAATAACTCCGTAATCAATGGAATGGGATAGGCATTCTTAATCGTGAAACGATTGAGACCCCTATAATTAATACAAGGTCTCAGTTCACCACTCTTCTTCACAAAAAAGAAACCAACACCAGCAGGAGACGAGGGTTTGCGGATGAATCCACGAGAAAGTGCGTCTGCAACATACTCCTCCATGTCCTTATCCTCCAAGACCGACAAAGGGTAAACCTGGCCACGAGGGGGTATGGCACCAGGTTGAAGGTCAATTGCGCAATCATACGACCGGTGTGGAGGCAAAGTACTGGCTTGTCCTTCGTCAAAGACATTACTAAAATCACGGCACTCCTCCGGCAGGGAGGAGAGTGAAGAGGTGCACAGGACCTTGGCTACCTTCTGGAAGCATCTCTCACTGCACTGTGGCAACCAGGACAGAACCTCAGCACGGAGCCAATCAAAAGAATGGTTGTGCCTCTGTAACCAGGGATAACCAATAACCAGTGGAAACTTAGGTGAAGAAATAACTTGGAAATGGATTATCTCATGGTGAAGGGCCCCTACGGCCATAGACAATGGAACAGTCTCATGAGTCACATGGGCAGGCTGTAGAGGTCTCCCGTCAAGAGCCTCAATGGCAAGTGGAATGTCACGCAGCTGCAGCGGAATCAAGTGCTTTGATACAAAGACAGTGTCAATGAACAGGCCTGCAGCCCCAGAGTGGATTAGAGCCTGTATCTTGATGGATGACTCAGCCCAAGACAAGGTGACTGAAACCAGGGGCTTATCTTTCTGGGAAACTGGAGATGAAACAACGCCACCTAAGGTCTGTCCATGACAGGACCTCAAGGTTCGGGCATTCCCTGGACGGGTAGGACAAGACTTCAAAAAGTGACCAGCCTGGCTACAATAAAGGCACAATCTCTCCCTCCTCCTAAGGGCTCTCTCATCCGCAGAGAGACGCGTGAAGCCCAAGTGCATGGGTTCATCTTCACAGACCGACTCGGTACCAGGAGGCATGGGAGGTGAGGGAGGCAAGGGTGGGACTGCAAAGCTCAGAGACAAATGTACAGAAGGCTTGCGCCAGTGCTCCTTAAAAGAGAGTCTTTCTCTGAGTCTGGAGTCAATGAGGATGGCAAATGTGATCAACATCTCAAGCTCAGTGGGTATATCTCGGGCTGCTATCTCATCCTTGATGTTATCCGAGAGACCATGAGGGAAGGCAGCCACGAGGGCCTCATTGTTCCAAGCAACCTCTGCTGCCAGAGTACGGAATTCAATGGCGTAATTGGCAACAGTTCTTGTACTCTGTTTGATGGACATGAGGCTCTTGGCAGCAGAAGCGGAGCGTGCGGGAACATCAAATAGCCTTTTGAAGGAAGCCACAAATTCTGGGTAACTCAGGACCACGGGTTTTTGCATCTCCCATAGAGGGTTTGCCCAGGCCAAGGCTCTCTCAGAAAGCAAAGATATCACCTACTTTGCTTCTGTCCGTGGGAAACGCCTGGGGCAGCATCTCAAAGTATATCAAAACCTGGTTGAGAAACCCTCTGCATTGAACTGGATCGCCCCCAGATTGCTGGGGAAGCGGAGCGGAACCAGACGTGCCTCTTATAGAGGCGGTTGCCTGCACAGAGACTGGAGCAGCAGCAGGGATGGCCTGCAACACAGGTTGTACCAGAGTAGCCATAGTGGAAGATTCCAGGTGAGCCGTGCGACTCAGGAGCGTTTGTAATGCCAAGGCAAACTGATCCACGCGGTGATCCTGGGTCATCAGATCTGGAAGAAATATTACCAACAAGTGGACTGACTGCATCTTCTGAATTCATGGCTTTCGCCTACTGTCAGAAACCATGAATCAGACCGAGACAGAAGTACAGTTAATCACACTAGTATAATAACGATAAAAAGGTAAACAGAGTAAGCGTAGTCAATACATAGCCAGAGTTCAGTAACCAGATTGGGTAGTTAGCCAATGCCAATGTCAGAGAGCCAGAGATCAACGTAGTAGTACAGCAAACAGGATCAGGAGCCAGAAGGGATCATCAACAGCTAGGTCACTGTGGAGAGAAAGGAACTGGCAATTATCCGACAGCTGAGAGAAGGAAGGGCTGAACCCAGCCCTGACAATCGCCCACCATAGAGGCCTGATCAGAAACAACATTCAGGAGTCTGAAAGACAAACAAAGGAAAATGGTTCTCTATGGTTGGTGTCCCCGCTTTGTGCGCCTTAAAGGCACGGGGGGGAGCTAGAACCATCATGCTCGCTTCTGATCTGGATGTGTGCCTCCTTTTGGTCACTCACACCAGTATCCACCTTGCCAGCAGTGTTTCCAATCACTTCTGGGCGTCTCACGTGGGGTCTATGCGGGTGCGTGCTGCGTCATGACATCACATTTTTCAGCAGAAGTGACGACAGCGGTCGGGGACTTCCGCCTTTTGGAACGCCGTGGGAGCCACATGCGGCATGCCTGTGGCGGCCATCAGTCTCCCTCGGCCAGGTCAGGTAAATGGGAGGCAACCTTCTCACCTGCTGAGGATTCCTTATGAATAAACAATTAGGCATACTATATTAATTCCAGGATGTGGGCTGATCTGGAGGCGATCACCCAGCATCCTGTTTTGGACAGTAGGACATTTCTCTATCTCCTCCTTACATAGTAAGTACATTTACAGGTCCCCACTATTGCTCACTTTTTTTGAACTGCTAGTGTATGTTCTAATGCAACATCCTAATTGGTAATTCCCATTAACAGGCCCGTGAGCTACTCACTTCTTTTCAAGATGTTTTGTCTCCACATTACTTACATATTTGTGGTACATGCATCACTCCCCCAGTAATAAGGTACCATTTCACTTATTCCCTATTTGATTCACTGTTATTCCTGTAGTCAACACATCCACTCACAAGTCCATCTTTCACCTTCACTTTTTCTTTTTTGACTCCCGTTTTCTTACTTTACATTTTCACCCCACTTCCCATTTCGGCTTGGACTGATCTTTCATTCATTTTATTATTTTTGTATTATACCCACCCCGTCACCTACTAGCACCCCATCATTCACTGTATTTTGTTAACTCACACTCTTTCTTTCTCCCCTCCCCCTTTTTTGTCATTTTCATTTCTTGTTCTAGCACTAACTGTCACCCCCTTCCACCTTGTTTTCAGCTCACTGCTTTCTACTATTTCCTCTTCTTTGTACTTTCTTCTGTCACTTTTACACTTTTTCTTCCGCACTCCTTTTCTTCATTATGTCCTTCACCCTTTTTCACTCGTCACCTTACTTACACCATTACTTTCTTCACTACACCATTCAACATTGTTCTTCTGTTATTTTCACATTTTGTTGTCTCGCACTTTTTCTCACCTTTTTCTCATGTCATTCTCCAAGCTTTTTTCTACATTCCACCCTGCCCTTTTTTCAACTTTCTACTTCTCATTCATTTTTTTCAATCCACTTTTTATTTATTCCATTTATTAGTTCCCCTTTTTTTCATGTTTTCACCTTTTAATGGCTCTTACAACTCAATATACTTTCTATATGTCTATTGCCCTCATTGATAACATTTAATATACTATCTTGGTGGAGCAGTCCGACCATCTCATACAAATTATTAAATGAATATCCTCATAGTAAAAACCTAATAGTAATATTACATTTTTATAGATATATACACCTCGCATTTATACTCTGGAATTCTGCCGCAGGTGTCGGCCCCTCCATGCCTGGCAGGCCCTGAGAGCATGAACGTGTGACTCCTTGGAAGTTGCACTGAGTGGGGTCTTGTCCTACCTCGGGGCACTTTCTGGTCTACCAACGCACGGGATTATCTGACAGTTTTTTCATGGGAATTTCGGCTGGGAGGTCCCCTCCGTATGTACGTAGGTAAATGTATGAGATGGCTATTGTTTGGGCTTATATGATCGTTTGTGCATTCTTTTCCATTTGATATGCTAAATGCCGTTTCTGTGCAGAAAACTTGAATACTCTCAAGAAGACCCTAACGAAACGGGTCGAAACGTGTCAGATTTTTGTCTTATATTAGACATGTTTGCTATGTAATGCCATGTATATTTCTGTGTTGTAATATTTGTATACCCCCTTGCTGAACTCATATTTTAACCTTTATGGTAAATTTTGTACGCTAATACATTTTTATCAACAAAACATTCTTTTTGAATCCCTTGTTACTCATTTATTCTGCTGCTAAAAAAACCCTCTTGGGGGAACATTCCCATATTATATCCCTAGCATATGTTTACTAGTGCTTGCCTGTCGTGAGACATTGCTGAAAGTGTCCCGGTGCTTCATTTTCTGGGCTTTTGTTGGAGAGGCTGTATTTCAGTGAAGAGTGTCCAAATTTCATTGCTCAGTGTTCATGGAGTATAGTATCCCACAGCTCCCTGTGCCCTATCCAGGTTAGTCAGCAATACATTTTCAGAAGGCAACCCCTAGACTTTATTGAGCCGGAAGAGTGACTATTGCTGTCTGCTTGGATGCTATTGCACTAATCTGGGAAAGGAACCTGTTACAAATCAGCGGCCCTTTTAGTGGGGAGCACTGCATATACATATACATTCACATGTAGAAGTGTGCCTCTCCACAGTGTATTTGGATATCAGCTGGGAAAACACAAACTTAGAACCTTCCAAATAGCTATATAATAGTTTTTCTATAACAATGTTTTTAAAGATACTGTATGTGTATTTTAAATATGTGTCCTGCCAACAATTTGGGGCAGTACAGTGGTGTAGTGGGTAGCACTCTCACCTAGCAGTAAGAAGGATCACTGGTTTGAATCCCAACAGACACTACCTGCCTGGAGTTTGCATGTTTTCCCCGTGCCTGCATGGGTTTCCTCCGGGCACTCCGGTTTCCTCCCACACTCCAAAGACATGCCGGTAGGTTAATCGGCTTCTGTCCAAAATCGGCCCTAGTATATGAGTGGGGACCTTGGATTGAGGGTAGGGACTGATGTGAGTGTGCGATGTACAGGGTTAGGTACAATTGTAGACACGCACCCACTCTCACTTGGGTTGAACTGGATGGACTGGTGTCTTTATTCAACCTTACTAACTATGTAACTTTCCCCTTTAACGTGTTTTGTAATAAATAGTTCCTTGCATTTGGAAATATTCTGTAATAGGTTTTACAAGGAAGATACAAAAAATGCTCTATACTCAGTTCCCACATACGTCCCATCTTTTGCTAAGCTTGACTTTCTTCTAGGCAGGTGTTTAGACAGAATTGTTAAAAGACAGGAGAAAATGTGTTTTGCTATGAAAGTGGCGATTTTTCAATTTTTTAGATAATGACATAAGCACCATCATTTTTGTACTGGAAAATTAAATAAAAGAAAAAGAAACAAATCAAAGTATCAGGCTTCAGATTTGGCAACTAGACAAAAAAGCCCACATTTCCTTAAAAGAAAAAAATCATTGATTGATTTCTTAAAAGAAAAAATGTAGAAAATAATTAAAGTGTTACTAAACCCACAACAGTAAAATCAGTCTGTATATGCAGTAAAGCATGCTTGTTATACTCACTGTGGAACCTAAGGGGTTAATCCTCTGCATTGTATAAAAAGGCTGTTTGATCCCATCTCCTCTCATCCCCCCTTTCTCCCACAGTCCCCAATCCATCTCCTGATAATAGATAGCCTTGTTGGCACTTTGCACATGCTCAGTTTGGTGTGTATTGTTAGAGAGCTTTTTTTGTTTGTTTTTTGGGAGGGTGCATGTGATCAGCACAGGGCCAATCAGCACTGTCCAGACAGAGGGCCAGGGGTCATGCAGCCTCATAGGACAGTCAGAGGAGAATGAAAACTCCTTCCACAAGCTTTTCCCAGTGCTCGGCTGGAGACAGATAGAAGTCACAAGACTTTATACTGCTTTATACTGCTGATGACAAAAAGGTATTTAGCAATTTATATTTACTAAAATAATTGCATTTCCATGTTCGGTGTACTGTGGCAGACCAGATATAGTGAATACAGGGTCTAGTAACAATTTAATTGATTAGGTACAGCATCATTACAGTAAAGCATACTTGAGTTCAAGTTTGGAGCAATTCTATGCAATCCTGAAACAAGCAAAAAAGCCAACACATTCTGTATCCCAGGGTGACCTAGGTCTTTCATCCTTCTAGTCATACTCACATTTTGTCACACTGCTTTGACTTTTCAATTGTAAAGCCAGACATATTACTTCATGCGGATATTGTCAATGTTTACATATTGGTTAGATTGTTTAACCACTTCAGCCCTGGAAGGATTTGCCCCCTTAATGACCAGGCCATTTTTTGCGATACGGCACTGCATCACTTTAACTGACAATTGCACGGTCGGTTGTACCCAAACAAAATTGACTTCCTTCTTTTCCCACAAATAGAGCTTTCTTTTGGTGGTATTTGATCACCTCTGCAGTTTTTATTTTTTGCGCTATAAACAAAAAAAGACCAACAATTTTGAAAAAAAAACTTGATTTGATTGTAGCCGTATTAGTGCATTAAAAAAAGTATCACGGACAGTACTCAATTTTCTCTAAAAAAAAAAAAAAAAAATTACTTTCTGCTATAATACATATCCAAAAAATATATATATAAAAAAAATGTATTCATCAGTTTAGGCCGATATATATATTCTTCTACATATTTTTGGAAAAAAAATCACAATAGGCGTATATTGATTGGTTTGCGCAAAAGTTATCACGTCTACAAACTATGGGATAGGTTTAGGGACTTTTTTTTATTGTTTTTACTGGTAATGGCGATTTTTAGTGGGACTGCGACATTGCGGTGGACAAATCTAACCCCAAATGACACTATTTGGGGACCAGAGACATTATTACATTGAT
This sequence comes from Aquarana catesbeiana, assembly GCF_042186555.1. Classification (NCBI taxonomy): domain Eukaryota; kingdom Metazoa; phylum Chordata; class Amphibia; order Anura; family Ranidae; genus Aquarana; species Aquarana catesbeiana. The sequence continues at coordinate 382,264,649 of NC_133326.1, read as the reverse complement.
CAGTGCTATAAAAATGCACTGATCAATGAAAACATGTCATTGGCAGGGAAGGGGTTAACACTAGGGGACGATCAAGGGATTAAGTGTGTTCCCTGGGTGTCTCCTAACTGTAGGGGGGATGGACTACCAGGGACATGACAGAGATTGCTGTTCCTGATCACTGGGAACAGAAAATCTCTGACATGTCATCTGGCAGAACGGGGAATCGCATTGTTTACATAGGCAGTTCCCTGTTCAGCCTCTGTACACCACGATTGCGGGTCACTGGCAGACATCGAGCCTGCCGGACCCGCGGGCACGCTCCTGTGGCGTGCCGGCCCCCTATCTCCTGTGCAAACGGCGGTTGGTCGGCAAGAGGTTAAATATTGACTCTCTTATTTATGTTAGGAGTTTCTGACATATTTCAGGTTACCAGTAAAAATGTGCTCTGTCAGTAAATTTTTCATGTGCGACATCCAAGTTGCAATGTGTTAAAGTGGTGTTCCGGCCGAAATTATACTTTTTAAATAAAAATATCCCTATGATACACAAGCTTAATGTATTCTAGTAAAGATAGTCTGTAAACTAAGGTCTGTTTTGTTAGTTTATAGCAGTAGTTTGTTATTTTATAAACTTACAGCAGGCTGTGGCCATCTTAAGTCTGGGCATCTGAAGCCAGACTATATTTCTTCCTGGATCTCATCCTTGCAGATCTCGAACATGCTCAGCGCAGCACAAGCAGTGTAATAGGTTTCAGGTCAGGTTTCCATAGCAACGGCAGTGTCAGAGGAAGTTGCCACCCCTTCCCAGAAGGCATTGCAAACAGGAAATGATGCGATGGGCCGCGGCCAGGGAGGAGGAAGTGAAAAATGAATACAGCAGATATACAGTAAGTGCTGAGAAAATTTTTTTTAAAATATCCAATTCGTTTACAGTGCACAGTTTAGTGAGGGATGCTGAAGAGTTGTAAAAGTGGGTGGAACTCCACTTTAAACTCTATGTTTAAATATTAAAACCATAAATTAATTTCAGCATTGAAGTTCAATTATTTCTAGCCCACTCATGTTAAATGTTCTTGCAGTTTGAAAACCTAATTTTTGAAGAATACCAAACATTTATTTCCTTGAATTTCCTTGAATTCTGTGACACATATTCACTGAGCCCTGCAAATATGCATTGCTGTGCCATACATTTCACAGAGCCTGCCTTTTAAACCACAGGATGTGCTGAGAGGAGGAGTTTCAGGAGGCAGAGTCAGTACAGGAATCACTACTTTCCAGGTACCATGGGATATGTAGTTCTTAGAATCAGAAGGTAAACCCAAGAAATTAGCAGAAAAGATGCAAAGCATGCAGGGATTCAAAGAAGTTGTGGAAAGAGATGGCCAGTGGACAGGCAGACCTCACAACATGAAAGGACATTTTTCAAGTAAGCTTATTTTGGATTGTCAAATATAACTATTGTTTGTGTTGTTGTTACAATGCTGGTGCTACAAAAGTAAAATTACTATGTACAGAGGGCAGCATGAGGAATATGTAACATACAGCATGGTGCAATATAAGAAGTGTGTAATGTGCAGAACATGTTTGCTGGGACAGCTGGAGGCACCTTGAAGGACAGACAGCCAGCAATGCAGGTGAAAGATACGCTCAATTGGACACTGATTGGACACTGCAGAGCTTCAATCAGCAGTGCCCAGCAGCAGCAAACAGTAACATTCAAGATGATCCCAGCTGCAGTAACATCAGCAGCAGAGATAATTCTCAGCAGTTTAAAGCATTGGGCATGGCGAGGCAAACATTAATTTCCCCACTGAGCACCACTGCCCTTGTGTTCCCTACGTTACTGCCCTGTCCCACCATTGAGCACCTCTGCCCCCCTGTACACCTCACTGCTCCTCTGTCCTCCCCACTGAGCACTACTGCCCCCCTGTTCAACCCATTAGACACCACTACCCTTCAGTCCCCCCACTGAGCATCACTGTCCCCACACCCCCACTGAGCACCACTGCCCCCTGTCCTCACCACTGCCCCCCAGTTCACCCCTCTGCCCCCCTCCCACTGAGCACCACTGCCCTCCCGTCTTACCACTATGTACCACTGGCCCCCTGTGCACCCCACTGCCCCCCTATTCCCCTCCCCTACTAATCACAACTGCCCGTCTATCTACATGTCTACCCCAGTCATCCACACTGTGCAGCACTGTCCCCCACCCACTGCCCCGCATCCCACCACTGAACACCACTGCCACCCTGTCCACCCTACTGCCTCCCCGTTCACCCCACTGCCCCACTGTCCCAAACCCTGAGCACCATTGCCCCCCCCCCCCACACTGAGCACCACTGCCCCTCTGGTCCACCTCTGTCTACCCTGCTCTTCTCCTGTACACTCCTCTGCCACCACGCGTAGTACCACTGCTCCCCATCCCACCACTGAGCACCACTTCTCCCCTGTCTCCCCCACTGAGCCCCATTGTTGCCCTGTCCACCCACTGCCCCCCTGTTCCCCCCACTGAGCACCACTGCCTCCTATCCTCCCCACTGAGTACCACTGCCTCCCTGTCTACCCCACTTTCCCCTAACCCCCCATTGAGCATTATTGCCCTCGTGTCCACCCACTGCCCCCCTGTCCCACCACTTTGGATCAACACTACTGAATTCCACAGCTCCTACCCCTTTGCTCCCCACTGAGCATCAATGTTTCTCCTTTTTCCCTATTGAACACTAATACCCCACATTTCCCACTAATGAACACCAATTCTTTTTTTATTCACTGATAATGAGACATTTTTCCTTTCCTCTGATTTGTCGACAGCAGCACTAATCACCAATGCTGAACACCCCCCTGCCCACCACTAAGCACCACTGCTCCACTGTCCAGCCCACTGCCCCTCTGACCCCTCCACTGAGCACCACTGTCCCCCTGTCCATCCCTCTGCCCTCTTGTTCCCCCTACTGAGCACCATTGTTTTCCCTATCCACCAGACTGCCCCGTGTCCACTCCATTGCCCCCCCTGTAGAGCCCACTCCCCCTGTTCACCCCACTGCCCTCCTGTCCAACTGTCCTTCTGTGCACCTTACTGCCTCCCCAACCAACCACTGTGCCCTGTTCTCCCTACTGAGCACCACTGTCCCCTTGTGCCCCCCCACTGAGCACTACTGTCCCCGTCCTACCACTGAGCACCACTGTCCCCCTGTACACCCCAGTGCCCCTGTACCTTCCCACTGTCCTCCTGTTCCTTCCACTGAGCACCATTGCATCCCTGTGCCCCACTGAGCACTACTGCCCCCTCTCTCCCCACTGAGTACCATTGCCCCCTTGTCCACCCCACTGCCCCCTGTCCCCCCCAATGAGCACCACTGCCCTCCTGTCCCCCTGCTAGTCATGGCTGTGCCCCTGTCACCCTCAATGACCCCTTGTCCCACCACTTAGGACCAACACCCCTCACTATCACCACTGATTTCTACTGCTCCTACCTCTTTGCTCCCCACTGAGCACCAATGTTCCTGCTCCACATTTCCTACCAATGCTCCACATTTTCTAACAATTTTATTCACTGATAACGAGACATTTTTCCTTTGCTTTGAGTGCCAAAAGCAGCACTAGTCACCAATGCTTGGAACATTTTTCATCCCACTGACCACAGATAGTGGGCATCCCCTCCTTCCCCACTGACCCCAGATAGTGGGCATTTTTTATCTCCAGCTGATGAAAGATAGCAGGCATCCCTCCTTACCCCTACCGCTGACCACAGATAGCGGGCATTTTTTCCTCCCACTGATGACAGATAGTGGGCATTTTTTTCCTCCCATTGATGACAGATCGCAGGCAACCCCCCCCCCCCCCCCCCCCCAAACACACACACACTGATTGCAGATAGCAGACATTTTTCTCCCAACTTACCAAAGATAGTGAGCATTTTTTTTTCTTGTGCTGATGACAGATATCAGTTGTTTCTACTCATCCCTTGATAGCAGACATTTTTACCCCCACTTGTGGTGGGAATTTTTTTCCCTCTTGCTCAGGGCCATCTTTAATATTGATTGGACCCTGGGCAAATATTTTCTTGCCCCTTGCCCCTCCATGCAATTTCATTCTCCACCTGCTCTGAGATATACAAAAAAATAGCAGTTTACTAAATCAAATCAGGCAGGGATTGCGATTGGTTGCCAGAGGTTACAGTGTATCATTACCGCTCACTGACTGGCTGCTAGAGGTTACAGCACACATTATGCCTCACTGATTATTTTCTAGAGGTTACAGCACATGACTGTTTGTCAGGGGCATGTCAATTGCCCCTGACATGCCCCTGACAAACAATCCCTGTTCCTGAAAAGTTTTCTGGTGACCGAACCAAGTTTCTGGCTTTTCGCAGCGCTTGTCAACTTTATTTCGGCCTACAGCCACGGACTTTCTCCTTGGAAGCTACCAACGTGGGATTTGTCATATCCCTCCTTCAGGGGGAACCCCAGACCTGGGCCCACCGCCTGCTTGAAACCAATGCTATACAGATTCAGTCTTTACCTGCCTTTTTTGAAGCCATAGCCCAGCTATATGATGACCCCCAGTGGACTGCCACCGCTGAGGCAGCTTTGTTCGCGCTCCAGCAAGGCCGTAGGCCGGCCGAGGACTATGTTATGGACTTTCGACGCTGGAGCGCGGACACTCAATGGAACAACGCAGCCCTACGCCACCAGTTCCGCATGGGGCTATCTGAGGGTCTTAAGGATGAACTTGTTTGGGTAGGAATGCCTAATACCTTGGAGGAGCTCATTGCTATTACTATCCAAATTGATCGACGCCTTCGTGAGCGCCCGTCTGAACGATCTTCTCAACAAACGCGGCCTATGTAGATGACCGCAAGAGCCCCGCTGCCTGCCTCCCGCTATCTACCTTCTGCCGGCCCAAGTCCAGTCAACCAAACAACTGATGCTCCTGAACCTATGCAACTGGGACTTATGCGTACTACGCTGACCCCTGAAGAACGGGCACGCAGGCGCCAACTGAATCTTTGTCTCTATTGTGGCGGGACGGGCCACTATGTGAACAACTGCCCAGTAAAGATCCGTAAGTGTTTTTCTTCTACTCCATCCAGCTTATCCGCTTTAACAGCCAATGCCACTCAACTTGTTCTCCCTCTCTCATTACAGCTCCAGGGAGGAACAATTCAAGTCAACGCCATTGTTGATTCTGGGGCATGTAGCTGCTTTGTTGACTCTGTTTTTGCTACCCAACAAAAACTTCCCTTAAAGAACAAAAAACACAGACTTTCAGTTTTTCTGGCCGATGGGTCCCATATAAGATCTGGACAAGTCTCTCAAGAAACCCTTCCTCTGTCTGCTACCTGCTCATCTCAGCACCGAGAAATCCTTGTCCTGGACGTTATTTCATCACCTCTTTTCCCCGTCATTTTGGGTATGCCCTGGCTTCAGGCCCACAATCCTCTTGTTAACTGGGCCATGGGCGAGATCAAGTTTCAGTCACCCTATTGCCAAAGACATTGTTTTCCTGAACCTGTTAATTCTGCTGCTACCTTACTTTGTATGGACATTGACCCAGATCTACTTCAAGACATACCAGAGGTCTATCAGGAATTTGCAGATGTGTTCAGCAAGAAGGGAGCAGACTCTCTGCCACCCCACCGTCCCTATGATTGTCCAATTGAGTTGCTTCCTGGAGCTGAGATTCCTTTCGGGCGCATCTTTCCGCTATCTGAGAAAGAACAAGAGGCACTTAAGGTTTACATAAACGAAAATCTTGAAAAAGGCTTCATCCGACAGTCCACTTCACCAGCTGGTGCAGGAATATTTTTTGTCTCCAAGAAAGATCAAACGCTTCGCCCTTGTGTGGACTATCGGGAGCTAAACAAAATTACGGTCAAAAACCGTTATCCGTTGCCCCTAATACCTGAACTGTTCCAAAAATTAAGGTCTGCCACCATTTTTACCAAATTAGATCTGAGAGGGGCCTACAATCTGGTCCGCATTCGGGCCGGGGATGAATGGAAGACGGCCTTCCAGACCCGTTTCGGACACTATGAATACCTAGTCATGCCCTTCGGCCTTTGCAATGCTCCTGCCACGTTTCAGCATCTGGTCAATGACGTGTTTAAAGATTTCCTGGACATTTTTCTAATCGTCTACTTGGACGATATTCTAATCTTCTCCAGTTCACTCGAGCAACATAGGGAACATGTCCGTAAAGTCCTGGCCCGACTCCGCCTGCACAGATTGTATGCTAAGGCGGAGAAGTGCGAATTTGAACAAAAGGAGATTCAGTTCCTGGGGTTAGTGATCTCCCCAACCGGCATCAAAATGGATCCTCAGAAGGTGTCTGCTGTGTTAGAATGGCCAGCACCCATGGACAAGAAGGGGGTACAACGCTTCATTGGGTTTGCAAACTTTTATAGGAAGTTTATCAGGGAGTTCTCTGCCATCATCTCCCCCATCACGCAGCTAACTAAGCAGAATCTTCGTTTCCACTGGAACCCGGAGGCTCAGAGGGCCTTTGAAGAGTTAAAGAGACGTTTCACGTCAGCTCCGATTCTTAGCCATCCTGACCCATCCTTGCCCTTTATCCTGGAGGTTGATGCTTCCGAAGTAGCCGTGGGTGCTATTATTTCCCAATGACAAGGCAACAAAGACCTGATGCATCCCGTAGGGTTCTTTTCTAGGAAACTTTCACCGGCTGAGCGGAACTATGATGTGGGGGACCGGGAGCTACTTGCTATCAAGACAGCTTTGGAGGAATGGAGGTATTTGCTTGAAGGCGCAGTCCACCCGGTACTGATTTATACGGACCACAAGAATCTTGAATATTTAAGATCTGCTAAAAGACTAAAACCCAGACAGGCCCGTTGGGCTCTATTCTTTACACGGTTTTGTTTCCATATCACCTACCGGCCGGGGTCTAAAAATGTAAAGTCAGACGCGCTGTCGCGTATGTTTGATAATCCTAAAGACTGTTCTGCACCTGACACTATTCTGCCGGCAAATAGTTTCCTTCTCCTTCAAACAGATCTTCTATCCATGATCAGAGAAGCATCCCCAGAACCTTCAAGTCTCCAGGGGTCCTCTTTAACATCTCGAGATGGACTATTATGGAGGAGAAGTCAAATTTTTGTACCAGAGAACGTCCGAGTCAAGGTGCTGACACTTTTGCATGACCATCCACTTGCAGGACATTTTGGGGTCCGTAAGACCCTTGAGCTGGTGCAGCGCACCTTTTGGTGGCCTAACCTGAAGGAATTCTGCAGAAAATATGTCAACTCCTGTTCTGTCTGCATTCAGAATAAGACTCCCAGGAACAGAGCTTGGGCACTACTAAGACCATTGCCTATACCAGATAGGCCCTGGAGGATGATTGCAATGGACTTTATAGTTGAATTACCATGTTCTGAGGGATGTTCGGCGATCCTTGTGGTCGTTGACCGGCTATCCAAAATGGCCCACTTTGTGCCCCTAAAAGGAACACCTTCTGCTGTGGAGACGGCCCGTGTGTTCATTAGGGAAATTGTCAGGTTACACGGAATCCCCGCAAATATAGTGTCCGATAGGGGGGTACAGTTTACTTCACGCTTTTGGAGAGCCTTTTGTGAAAATCTGAAAATTGAACTAGCCCTGTCTTCAGCATACCATCCCCAAACAAATGGGCAAACTGAAAGGACAAACCAGACTCTGGAGCAATACATTAGGTGTTTTACATCTTTTGTGCAAGATGATTGGGTGTCCTTGCTGCCCCTAGCGGAATTCGCCTACAATAATGCCAGTCACTCTGCCACCGGTCAATCCCCTTTCTTTGCCAATTATGGGTTTCATGCATCTTTTTTACCAGATTTTCTTTCAGAATCCTCAGTTCCAGAGGTCCAGGACACAGTGCAGTTCCTCAGTCATAATAACCGGATCTTGCAGGAAGCGGTATCCAAGGCGCAAGCGGACAATAAGAGGTTCTTTGATCAGAAAAGAAGAGGAGATCTAAACCTTCAGCTTGGCGACAAGGTATGGCTGTCTACCAATAATATTAGATTAGCATGTCCTTCCAAGAAGCTTGCTCCTAAATTTATTGGGCCTTTCCCTGTGAAAAGGAAAATTAACGAGGTGTCTTATGAATTATGCTTACCTGACTCATTTAAGATACACCCTGTGTTTCACGTGTCACTCTTGAAGCCTGCTGTAGATGATCCTTTTCCTGATAGGGGCACCAGGGCCCCTGAACCAGTTCTGGTGGACGGCAATGAGGAGTATGAAGTGGAAGCCATCCTTGATTGCAGAAAGAGGTCTGGGCAAGTACAGTTTTTAATTAAGTGGAAGGGGTATGGTCCGGAAAACAACTCATGGGAACCTGACTGTAATATTCATGCCAAACGTTTGATTCATGCCTATTTCTCTGCCCATCCTGAAAAGAAGAGCTATCTGGGCATCCGGAGGCTGCCCGTTGGGGGGGGCAATGTCAGGGGCATGTCAGTAGCCGTCGGGCGAATCTGCGTGCACGCAGGGGCACGAGGAGTCGTTCTAGGGCAATTCAGCTCAATTCCCCACCAGGGGGCGCCGGAGCGCGCCCGCGTGTGCCCGTACGCGCGTTCGCGGGTGCGCGCGCGCGCCCGTTCGCGATAGCGCTGTTTTGGCGCCAAGGTCCCTTTAAAAGGATGACAGGTGCTCATGTCAGGTGCTGTTCGTCTGCAGCTCTGCACCTGAAGTTCCTGTATCTGCCTATCTGTTATTTTGCTAGTGACCCGGCTACGTCTGACCATTCTCCAGTCTCCTATCCGACCCGGCTTGCCTGACCTTGCTTATTCTGTTACCTGTTGCCGAACTCCTGCCTGCCTGACTATTCCTTGGATCATCCCTCTTGTTTATACCTGCCTGATCTCCTGCCAAAACGGACTGTCTGACCTTGCCTGCCTGTGTCCTGTGACGCTGTTCTCTGCCTGCTTGTTTTGCATCCAGCTGCTGTCTTCGCATCTGTCTGCCTGCCTCCCGGCCTGCACCAGCCTGCCTGCATCCGCAGCTCAACCATCCCTGAGGGACATCCTTCCAGTTCCGGTATCTGCTCCTGCTGGAACCTGCATCAGGCCCTCCTACCCACTGCGCTCAGGAGACCACTGTTCCCACTTCCAGCGGCTCCTGAACCAGCGTTTAAGAGAGGTCTCCTTCCACCAGTCGGGCTCAACTACCAGGTACCTAACACTGTTGTTTGTTGATTGGTTGCTAGAGATTACTGTACACAATACTGTTCGCTGATTGGTTGCTAGAGGTTGCTGGACATCCTTACCACTTACTGATTGGTTGCTAGAGGTTACTGCATATTATTACTGCTCACTGATTGGTTGCTAAAGGTTACAGCACATCATCTCCTCACTGCCTGCACACGATGGACTGGGGAGGTGAGGGGACCCATCAATAGACAGAAAACTCCTAGGGATCCTAGGACTCCTGGGATCAGTGGCAATGCTGGGGGGGGGGGGGGGCGGGGGTGATCAGTGGCAAAGCTGGGGGGTTGATGAGATCAGTGGCAGGGGTGGGGAGAAAATCTTTAGCAAGTATACAGTAGGGGATTCTACACTGACAACCAATGTAATGGAGAATTTACAAATGACCACCAATGTGAGAGGGAATTTGCACTGACCAGCATGTAACAGGGGATTTTACACCATCCACAAATATAAAGAGGGATTTCTACACTGACACCAATGTAATAGGAGCATTTACACCAACCACCAGCGTAAGGGGAAATTTACACTGACAACCATTGTCAAGGAGATTTGTACTGACCACCAGTGTAAGGTGACACTTCTACACCGACCACCAATGTAAAGGGAGATTTTCACTGACCACCAGTGTAAGGGCACTTCTGCACTTATCACCAATGTAACGGGAAAAGTACACTGATCACAAATGTAATGACGAATTTACACTGACAACCTATGTAATGGGGGGATTTTACATCAACATCTTATAAAGGGGGATTTCTACACTGACCACTAATGTAAGGGGGGATTTACACTCACCAAAAATGTAAAGGGAGCTTCTTTATGGACTAGCAATGTAAGGGAGGATTCGAAACTGAACACAAATGCAAGTTTGGATTTTTTTGCCAATATAAAGAGGAGCTTCTACACTGGCCACCCATGCAATGGGGATTTACACTGACTAATGTTGTAATAGGAACATTCATAGTAACCACCAATGTAAGGAGGAATTTACACTGACTACCAATGTAAGGGGGGCCTTCACACTGGCAACTAGTGTGAATTAAAGGATTGTACACCAAGCCCCAATGTAATGAGAAGATTTACAATGACCACCAATGTAACTGAGACATTTAGACTGCGTTCACATTTGTGTGTGTCGGGAAAAATCGATGTCCTGACACCACAGAAACGTGCTGCCCTTTAGCAGATACACAGCAGTTCCTTTTAATTGTTAATGACACCCTCATGCATCTGCTGGGATGTGTGTATTCACATGCACCAAAATTCAGGGTGCTGTGGCACCATATTATTTTGAAAAAGGGTTCCACCTCCAATTTGCTTACCTTTGCAGAACAGGCAGATGTTAGGCTTAATGACCACAGTTGTAGGCAGGACTTTACCTCCCCAGTGGGCAGCATTCAGCAGAAGTAATGGTGGATATGGCCTCAGGGGGGCATTATATACATATGAATGCTGCCTTTATTTACATATCAATGTTGCCAGTCTGCGGCTATTTACATATTAATGCAGGTTATTTACATATAAACCCAGGGTCTGCAGATGAGTCATCTGTGCACGGCAATAGAGCAGAGCTGGACAGCATCAGTAACAGAACTTCACACTGAAATATCAGGACACAGCACAGGACTAAAACTTCAAGGGACAAGGACATTTAAACTAGGATAGTTGGCAAGTATGAGGCAGCTGCTTTGGGTCCCACAACAATGATGGGGCCCAGAGAGGCTGCCCCTTTTGCCCTGCCTTAAAGACGGCCCTGCTCTCACTGACGTGAGACATTTTTTTGCCCCCACTGACCACAGATGGTGACATTTTTTTCATTACACTGACCACAGACCTAAAGCATTTGTACCCCTGATCATCAGCAGTATAAGACATTAGTGTTGCACTCTAAATATTATGTTTTACATTTGGTATTTAATCACCACTGTTTTTTTAATTTGAAAAAAAACATGTTTTTCTTTGTTTCTGTTATATAATTTTGCAAATAAATAATCTTTCTTAACAAATTTAACATATTCTGCTACATTTCTATGATGAAATAGCTAAAATCAGTGTTTATTATTTAGTCTGTAGGAAAGGTATAGTTTACAAACCAGGGACATGCAGTGAGGTCAGTGGCTGGTGAGGCACTGGCTAGTATCAGAGCAAGATACACACAGGTTACATATGACGCGAACGTTAGAGCGAGAGCAATCATTCTAGCACTAGACCACCTCTGTAACTCTAAACAGGTAGTTTGCCGCCATTCCACAAGTATCTATTTGCTCCACGTAACATCATCTTTCACATTATTCAAAAAAAACGGGCTAGCTTTAGTGTTTTTTTTTGTTTTTTTTTATATTCATGAAACTGTTTTTTCTTTTTCGTACATCATGGGACACAAAGCCACAGTATTTACTGAATGGGTTATATTGGCACCTCTAGGTGATGGACACTGGCACACCCTAGACAGGAAGTTTAGTTCCCTATATAACCCCTCCCCTTGCTGGGAGTACCTCAGTTTTTTCGCCAGTGTCTAAGGAGTTGGTCACGAGTAAAGACGTGCTGTGCTGAGCTCCGCTGGAGAAATCTTTGCTGGAGCAAGCCATGCAACCAAATCCATTTAAAGTGTCTTTTCCAGACCAAATTGAATGGTACCCGGGCTTCGTGTCCGAAGAAACAAGGTTTTGCCTGTAACGCTTCTCTTTCTAGAGAGCTGGACCCCGGCATCCAGTGTTTGGTTTTTTCAGCCATATTTTCCTAGCGGGGTGCTTTGCAGGCCCAGGAGTGTGGATCCCCCGATAACAAGGGGACCCGGTTCCTGAAAGTTTTTTAATGGAGCCCACCATGAGTGGTGAAGATTGGGTCTGTTTGGTTTACCACAGAACCCTGCAGCCGGATAAGGTAAGGGAGATTCCTAAGGAATTTTTCTAATTCTTGTGGGTTTTCCCCTTTAAGTAAATTTTGCTATGCCTAAAGTCGCCACCGGGGGCTGTCAAGAGCACGTACCTGTTCCATGCTTGTCAGTCTTGCTCTGTGTCACAAGCTGCACGCTTCCTCCGAGCCCAAGCTCCAGGTAGGGTGTGGGAAGGGGTTTTATTTCTTTTTAGGAATGTCCCCCCACAGCTTCCCACTGCTGCCGCCATTACAGCGGCTCTCCATCCACCTGCCCTCCTCTCTCTTCCACCTCAGCACCCCCTCCACGTGCGATCCGGTCGGATCTAAGCCCCCGCTCGCACGGGAAAGCGATCTTTTTTTGAAAAAAAGATGAGGGGGCAGAAGGGGTGGTCATAGGAGGGGTGGAGCATTAGCGCGGCATCAGCGTGGTTCAACGCCCACAAACGCGGGCCATGCATAGCTATAAAGGTGCACTTTTTGCAGGTGCACACAGCTAAAGGAGGGACACAGAGCAGATGGATGGCATGTGAGTGTGGGTAACACAGGCATTCCCAGGCACGTTTACTTAGCATCAGACTGAGCCTTGATACCAGCGGCAGTTGCTGAACTATTTTGCTCAGCAGTGGGTGCATTTCTGGTAGTACCTCTGCATTTGTGCTTAGCACTATGGGCAGAAGGCGAGGTACAAATACCCAGAAAATAGGGGCTCAAAGGGATCTCCCTCAGGCTCTGAGGACCTCCCCCCCCTGCAACGCCATATCCCCCTGAAAGACCTAGGGAGGCTGATCAGAGTGAGCCGTCGGGGTCAGGGGCTGTAACTGCTTCCAGCATTTCAGCCCCTGTATATATTACTCAGGAGGTTTTTTCCTCAACCATAAGTGGATTAGAGGAAAGATTAGTGGCCTTAATCGCATCTTCACAAAGTGGAAGAAAACGCATCAGCTCCCCTTCTACCACCCAGGACCCTCAAACAGAGGAACTCTGGGAAAGGGGAGATAAATCCCCCTCAGGGGACCGGGAAGAGACTGATGACTCCTCTTCTGAGGAATCAAGTGGGGAAGGACCCTCTTCAGCTTCACAGGCTGAGAAATTGCTGGTGCATTCTCTTACTGAAATAGTCCGCTCAATTTAAGTTATCCATAACTGGGTCGGTTGAAAAGCCCACTTCTTCTTTGGGTTCACTGAAGCCTCCTCAAGCTGTGCAGGCTTTTCCTGTTTATTCATTGCTGGAAAAGCTTATTTATTCTGAGTGGGATCACCCAGGTAAACATTTTTTCCTTCCTAAAAAGTTTTCAACACTTTATCCTATGGAGTAAAAATCTACAAAGATGTGGGGTATACCAGCAATTGACGCTGCTATATCCTCTGTAGATAAAAGTTTGACTTGTCCTGTTGACAACGCTCAAATGCTTAGGGATTCAACCGATAAAAAATTGGAATTCCTGTTAAAAAACATTTTTTCCTTGGCAGGTTCAGTAGCTCAACCTGCAGTGGCAGCAATTGGGGTATGTCAATCCTTGAGAGATCACTTGAAACAGGTGCTCAAGGTTTTCCCTGAACAGCAGGCCCAGGAGTTAGCCGAGCTGCCGGCGGCTTTGTGTTTTGCAGTTGACGCAATCAGAGATTCTATCCTTCAGACCTCTCATCTTACGCTTATGCTTAGAATCTTATGGTTGAAAAATTGGCCAGCCGAAGCGCCATGCAAAAAGCTCCTGGCTGGTTTCCCCTTCCGTGGTGTAAGGCTGTTTGGGGATGATTTGGACAATTATATCCAAAAAATCTCAAGCGGGAAAAGTACCCTTTTGCCAGTTAAGAAAAGGAGTAAATGTCCCTCATTTTAATGGGCTTTTTCTCCAGTGCCAGGGGCATCAGCCTCCAGGCAGTCGCGACGGCCTCCACCTCAGGTTCAAGAGGTAAAACTCAGAGTCAACCCCAGGGGCAAAAGAAGTCCCGGGGGAGGAAATCTACAAGACAGAACGCTAAAGCCTCTTTATGAAGGGGCTCCCCTGCTCGTTCGAGTGGGGGGGAAGACTGCTACAGTTCTCAAGGGTCTGGCAGGAGGATTTTCAGGACAGATGGGTGGTCTCCGCAATAACTCTAGGTTACAAACTTGAGTTCTGAGAATTCCCGTCTCCTCATTTCCTCAGATCAAATGTTCCCAAAGACCCAGAGAAAAAGAAGTCTCTCTTTCAAGCCCTGGAGTGACTTTTTTCGCAAAAATTAATCATGGTGGTTCTCATGGAAGAGCAGGGGTTAGGGTTTTATTCAAACCTTTTCACGGTGCCAAAGCCAAATGGAGATGTCAGACCCATTCTAGATCTCAAAGATCTAAACCGGTTCCTAAAAATTTGATCTTTTTGCATTGGAATCAATCCGATCAGTAGTCTCCATCCTACAAGCAGGAGAACTTTTGGCATCAATAGACATCAAGGATGCCTGCGTTTTGAAGTGGAAAAACTCATTTTCAGTTTGTAGCTCTGCCTTTTCGGTCTAGCTACTGCACCTCGGGTGTTTACAATGGTCCTGGTCCCTCCTCTGGCCAGATTAAGGGCCCAGGGTATAATGATTATAGCATACCTAGACGACCTGCTCTTAATAAACCGACCGGTAGCCCGCTTAGACCAAAGCTTGGTCACCACAGTCAACTACCTGGAATACCTAGGTAGAGTCCTCAACCTAGAGAAGTCTTCTTTAAAACCAGTAAGAAGACTAGAGTACTTGGGTCTGGTTATAGATACAACCCAGAAGAGGGTGTTTTTACCCCAGGCAAAAATCAGCACTATAAAGGAGCTGGTTCAGGTAGTCAGGGCAAAGAAGGGTCCTTCTATTCGCCTTTGTATGAGGTTGTTGGGAAAGATGGTGGCTTCATTCGAAGCAGCTCCCTATGCTCAGTTTCATTCGAGACTGCTGCAGAACAGTATCCTGTCTGCCTGGAACAAGAAAATACAGGCATTAGATTTTCCCATGTGTTTGTCGCCAATAGTGAGCCAGAGCCTCAGTTGGTGGTTGGTACCCGAGAATCTGCGGAAAGGGAAATCCTTTTTACCAGTTACCTGGAAGGTGGTAACAACAGATGCCAGCCTTTTGGGTTGGGGAGCAGTTCTGGAAGAGACGACCAAGGGATGTCCAAGGGAAATGGTCCAAAACCGAGAGGACCTTACCCATCAACATTCTAGAGATTTGGGCAGCGTACCAAGCCCTAAAGGCCTGGACATTCAGGTTGGAGGGTTGTCCTGTCAGGATCCAATCCGACAATGCCACAGCAGTGGCTTATATCAATCACCAAGGGGGCACCAGGAGTCGTGCAGCCCAGGGAGAAGTAAACCAGATCCCAACCTCGGCAGAAAAGCATGTGCCGTGCATATCGGCAATCTTCATTCCAGGGGTAGAGAACTGACAGGTGGACTACTTAAGTTGCCAGCAGTTGTTCCCGGGGGAATGGTCTCTTCTCCCCGACATCTTCCTGGCTATATGCCAAAGATGGGGGATCCCGGACATAGATCTGTTTGCGTCCAAGTTCAATAACAAGATTGACAACTTTGTGTCAAGAACAAGGGATCCACTCGCATGCAGAACAGATGCGTTGGTGACTCCGTGGCATCAGTTCTCACTGATTTATGCATTCCCTCCTATTCTGCTGCTACCACGACTTCTTTGCAGGATCAAGCAGGAAAAGAAGTCGGTACTTCTGGTAGACCCAGCGTGGCCCAGAAGATCTTGGTATGCAGAAATAGTAAAGATGGAGGTAGGGACCCCATGGACCCTACCACCACATCCAGACCTGCTATCGCAGGGACCAGTCTTCCATCCTACCTTACAAATGCTAAATTTAACGGTTTGGCTATGAAAAAACCCACATTCTAAAGAATCGCAGGCTTTCAGGCTCAGTAATATCTACCTTGATTAACGCAAGGAAGCCAGCTTCCAGAGTCATTTATTATAGAGTCTGGAAGGCATATGTTTCCTGATGTGAATCCAGGGGTTGGCATCCCAGAAAATGTGTCATAGGTAGAATCCTTGCTTTTCTGCAAATGGGGTTAGAGATGAAGCTGGCCTTGAGTACTATCAAGGGCCAGGTCTCGGCCTTATCGGTCTTGTTTCCATGTCCGCTTGCTTCGCATTCTTTGGTCCGAAGCTTTATACAGGGGGTAACGCAGCTTAATACACCGGTTAGAGCACCCCTGAACCCTTGGGACTTGAGTTTAGTTCTGTCTGCATTACATAAACAGCCTTTTGAGCCGATACAACCTATTCCCTTGGTCCTTTTGGCAAGGAAGCTAATTTTTCTTCTAGCCGTTTCCTCTGCAAGAAGGGTATCAGAATTGGCAGCTCTTTCTTGTAAAGAGCCATATTTAATTATTCACAAGGATAGAGTAGTATTGTGTCCTCATCCTAGCTTTCTACCGAAGGTGGTTTCAGGTTTTCATCTAAACCAGGATATTGTTCTGTCTTCATTTTTTCCAGATCCCTGTTCTACGAAAGAAAAGTCACTACATTCTCTGGATGTAGTGAGAGCGGTCAAAACCTATTTGGAGGCGACTGCTCAGATTTGGAAAATGGATGTTTTGTTTGTGTTGCCTGAAGGTCCTAAAAAAAGCACAGGCAGCATTGAAATCTACTATTACTAAGTGGATTCGGGAGGTAATTATTCAAGCTTATGGTTTGAAGAGGAAAGTTCCACCTTTTCAAATCAAAGTGCACTCCACCAGGGCTGTTAGTGCTTCATGGGCAGTGCATCACCAGGCCTCCATGGCTCAAATCTGCAAGGCTGCAACTTGGTCTTCAGTCCTTACACTCACCAGATTCTATCAGGTGGATGTGAGAAGGCATAAGGATATCGCCTTTAGAACGGGGAAGACACATAATGAGAGAAGATTTGGATGCTGCACACTCCGAGTGATATCGAAAAAAAGGGAAATGTCCCCCATGTGGGGTTTTCTAGGCAGCAGAAGGGTAAAAAGATGATAACGTGGTTTAAAAAATTGATGAACTTTATTAATAGCATAATCTCAAAGAGTGACAATGACAGTATAAATAGGAGCTGTGGTACAGGAGATAACACAAGTGAAACTAGGCACAATAATATACAATGTTCAAGCGCTAAAATAGGATAATGATTTTGGCGCATTTCGGTCTTCTTCAGAGCATTCGGGCGCTGTAGAGAAATTTGCATTCATTGAGATTCATGGATATGACCATAAAATAAAATATAATAGGTATACATTTATCGGTATAGTTACTAATCACATTGTGTTAAATAATTTCTCCTGAGCCTAAAATTCTCCAAAATCACCCCCACTCAGTCCCAGCAGGGGTCCCCGGCTGGCCGGTGCACCAGCAGAGGGAACCAAACCAAATGCATGTCTTACGAGGATTCACAAAAGTGGGTAAAATCCCAAGGCCAGGGAGGGGCGTGAGGGCGAGCAAGTAGCATCTGCAGTCAAAGAATAGAGTAACAGTGAGGATATCGCCTTTGGGCGCAGTGTGCTGCAGGCAGCAGTATAAGGTCCTCAGGTCTGATTGCACCCTACTTTTTGTTTGTGTCTCCCTCCCCTCAGATAGCATTGCTCTGGGACATTCCATTCAGTAAATAATGTGGCTCTGTGTCCCGTGATGTACGAAAAAGAAAATAGGATTTTTATATCAGCTTACCTGTAAAATCCTTTTCTTGGAGTACATCACGGGACACAGAGGTCCCTCCCCTCTTCTAATACACGTATATTGCTTTGCTACAAAATTGAGGTACTCCCAGAAGGGGAGGGGTTATATAGGGAGCTAAACTTCCTGCCTAGGGTGTGCCAGTGTCCATCACCTAGAGGTTCTAATATAACCTATTCAGTAAATACGGTGGCTCTGTGTCCCGTGATGTACTCAAAGAAAAGGATTTTACAGGTAAGCTGTTATAAAAATCCCATTTTTTTTTTTTTTAAACACGTTTAAAAAATTGCTGCACAAATACAGTATGACATAAAAAGTGGCAACGACCACCATTTTATTCCCTAGGGCAGGGATATGCAGTTAGCGGACCTCCAGCTGTTGCAGAACTACAAGTCCCATGAGGCATAGCAAGACTCTGACAGCCACAAGCATGACACCCAGAGGCTGAGGCAAGAAACAATGATGGCCCCCCCTTCCATCCGAGCTCCAGGCTTCCAATTTTGGGAGGGTATCCATGGACATCCTCCCAAAACCGTGCTTCCCACATGCACCCTGGGACGTGCATCCAGCGCAATCACAGTGGCCCTTTACCATGTGATGTCAGCTGATCACATGTAAACAGACTTGCCGGTTATCCACAGCCCTTTCCTCCCGTGCTATGTCTGTGTGAGGAAAGGACTGCCATTAACTGTCAAGAATGTCAGTAAATTGTTTACACTGATAATCAGTGCCCCAATCATCAGCGCCATGTATTAGTGCCCATCAATGCCGCCTATCAGTGCCCATCAATGCCGCCTACAAGTGTTACCTATCAGTGCTCATTAATGCTGCTTATTAGTGCCCATCAAATCTGCCTATCAGCACCACCTATCAGCTCATTATTGCAGTGTCCATCCATGCCACCTATCGGTACTCTTCAATACTGCCCATCAGTGCCCATCAATACTGCCTTAGTTCTGCCTATCAGTGTTCCTCAGTGCCCATACGTGCAGCCTATGAGTTCTGCCTATCAGTGCTCATCAATGCCCATCAATGCCTTCTATCAGTGCAGCCTATCAGTGCCCCCTTTCAGTGCCTCCTATCAGTGCCCCTATCAGTGCCTTCTTAGTGCTGCCTATCAGTGCCTCCCTTCAGTGCTCATCAGTAAATCCCATTGGTGCCTCCGATCGGTGCCCCCTATCAATGCTCATCAGTAAATCCTATCAGTGCCTTCCATCGGTGCCCCCTATCAGTGCCCCCTAGTGCCTTCTCAGTGCCCCCCATCAGTGCCTCCTATCATTGCCCACCAGTGCCTCCCATCAGTGCCCCCTATCAGTGCCCATCAGTAAATCCTATCAGCGCCTCCCATTGGTGTCCCCTATCAGTGCCTCCCATCGGTGTCCCCTATCAGTGCCTCCCCTTCAGGGCTCATCAGTAAATCTTATCAGTACCCCCTATCAGTGCCCATCAGAGTCCTCTATCAGAGTCCTATGTCTTCTCAGGACAGCACGGCTCTGAGCGGAGAGCGTGTCTCTCCAGTGGCATCACTAGGGTTGGTGTCATCCGGTGAGGAAAAAATTGGTGTCACCCCCTCCACCAACTATAGCCCCCCCTCACTACAGACCCCCCTCCACTACCTGCAGACCCCCCTCTCAGTATAGACCCCCCCACTAAGTACAGCCCCCCTCTCGCAGTATAGCCCCCCTCATTGCAGACCCCCCATCTATCAGTAAAGCCCCCCTCTATCAGCATAGACTCCCATCTATCAGTGTAGACCCCCTTAGTGCAGACCCCCATCTATCATTATAGACCCCCCTCAGTGCAGACCCTCATCTATCAGTATAGACCCCCTCTATCACTATAGACCCCAGTGTAGACCCCCTCCATCAGTGCAGACCTCCCCTCCATCATTGCAGACCCCCCCTCCATCAGTTCACACCCCCCAGTACAGACCTCCCCTCCATCATTGCAGACCCCCCTCCATCAGTGCAGACCTCCCCTCCCTCATTGCAGACCCCCCCTCCATCAGTTCACATCCCCCCCTCAGTACAGACCCCCCTCCATCAGTGCAGACTTCCCCTCCCTCATTGCAGACCCCCCCTCCATCAGTTCACACCCCCCTCAGTACAGACCCCCCCTCCATCAGTGCAGGCCCCCCACAATGCAGACCACCCCCCTCATTGCAGACCATCCCCCTCCATCAGCACACACCCCCCCTCAGTGCAGACCCCCCATCAATGCAGACCCCCCTCAGTGCAGACCCACCTCCCTCAACCAATGCAGACCCCCTCAGTGCAGACCCCTACCTCATCAATGCAGACCCCCCTCAGTGCAGACCCCCACCTCATCAATGCACACCCCCCCAGTGCAGACCCCCACCTCATCAATGCAGACCCCCCTCAGTGCAGACCCCCCTCAGTGCAGACCCCCACCCCATCAATGCAGACCCCCCTCAGTGCAGACCCCCACCCCATCAATGCAGACCCCCCTCAGTGCAGACCCCCACCCCATAGTGTTCCCCCCAGCACATGTCTATTTGAATACAAACATTACAGACCTCAGAACAGCGCGGGATAGGTACACCGGCATGTGTCCCTCGGACTCCTCCTCCTCCCCCTCCGTAACCAGAGAGGAGGGGGAGGCGGCTTCGGTCCGCTCTGCTGTACGCCTGTGTGTCTCTCATCTAACAGCAGAGACACCGGCATCGTTTGTCTTATTTCCCTGCTCTCCGTGTGTCCTCTCTCTCTCGCACGGCATGACAGAGGACACACAGCTGATCTCCCCCCTCCCCCTCTGTGCTCCGCGGGCAGTCAAGTGTGAAGCTAAGGAGCTCACATTTCCTGTGGAGCACAGAGAGGGGAGGGGGGAGATCAGCTGTGTGTCCTCTGTCATGCCGTGCGAGAGAGAGAGGACACACGAAGAGGGAAACGATGCCGGTGTCTCTGCTGCTGTTAGATGAGAGAGAGACACGCTCAGCCTCAGAGCGCTGTGAAGAGCAACCCGCTGGGCCCCCCGCACAGTGGCGGAATGCCGGGCCCCGTCGCAAGTGTGACTGTTGCGACCCCGGTAATTCCACCACTGGGGGACTTGTAGTTTTGCAACAGTTGGGGGTCAGCTAATTGCATATACCTGCCCTAGGGTGTCTGTAAAAAATATATATATAATGTTTGGGGGTTCTGCATAATTGTCTAGCAAAAACAAATATGATTTTTACATGTAGGAGAGAAGTAGCAGAATTGGCCTGGGTGGCAAGTGGTTAATTACCATAAAAAAGTAATATACAAATAGTTATTATATATTGTTTTTAAGGTAATTTACTATATTTTCAAAAACTGTACTCAAGCAGGTGGCTTAACTGACAAATTATAACTTCAAACCAGTAATTTCACAGTAAATAGATAAATAATAATTTATTGTGTTATAACATATAGCATAATACTATGTTATTTATCTTGATTAAAACAGTACCTTTTCAGCAGCAGCAGATTCTCCCTCTTAAATGTGTGAGAAAAACATGGGATTATGGGTAATCCTTATACCCATAAACCCATGTTTTTTTCTTGTAGATAAGAGGGCCGGCTGGAAGGCAGCATTTGCCTTTTAGACACATGCCCCCTTCTATGACACTGCAGTGAGAGGAGAGCCTCCACTGAAGCATTGTTTTTGGAAAGCTTGTTCCAATGGTGCTTTACCATTGGTCCAAGGCTCCAAGCTGTCCATTGAGCTCAGTACCTCTGACAAGAAGTGAGAGGCACTATGAGCTCATCCTCTCAATCTGCTACAAAGTATGCCAGCTTGTATTTAAACTGGCCGCGCTGTATGTAGCTTATGACAGGCTGCGCAAGGAGCCTTGTATCTCCAGAACCATAGGTGACAGAAGCCCTGAAATTTTTACTAGTGGTGAAGTAGGACTTCAGCTACCTACCCCTCAAACTTGAGGTCTCTGTGATCCCAGGTTGCCAAGCTACAACCCCCGAAGCGCAATCATTTTTTTTTTCTGTCTTTTTATGTTCCTGGCTCTGCCTCACCTGTCTCCCCTGACTGCACGTCCCTGGTGTTTGGAGATATACTGTCAGCCAAGATTCAGCCAAATGCAGCAAAGTTCATTGAACGGCAATTCACAATACAGATGGACAATGATCCAAAACACACTGCAAAAGCAACCCAGGATCTTTTGAAGGAAAAGAAGTGGAATATTCTGCAATAGCCACTGCACACATATCAGAAATAAAAAATGGGCCCGGGTGCACAGCAAAGACTGTAGTACATATCATCCAAAAAAGAGAGCAGCACTCACAGGTCTTGAATGGTGAACGCATAATGCGTAACAAAGGTTTAATTTTGATGTTAAAATGTCAAAATAAAACCTTTGTTATGCATTGTGCATCCAACTTTTAAGACCCATGAGTGCCGCCCTCTTTTTTGGATTATATACAGTATCTCACGAAAATGAGTACACCCCTCACATTTTTGTAAATATTTTATTATATCTTTTCATGTGACAACACTGAAGAAATGTCACTTTGCTACAATGTAAAGTGAGTTTAATTACCACCTTAATCAGCCACAGAACCTGTGTAATTAATATGTGTTTGGGTTTAAAGGGATGAGGTGGCAACCCTACCCAAAACACACCTCCAAGACAACCACTCTCTTCCTAAAGAAGCTGAGGGTAAAGGTGATGGACTGGCCAAGCATGTCTCCAGACCTAAACCTCATTGACCATCTGTGGGGCATCCACAAATGGAAGGTGGAAGAGCGCAAGGTCTCTAACATCCACCAGCTCTGTGATGTCATCATGGAGGAGTGGAAGAGGACTCCAATGGCAACCTGTGAAGCTCTGGTGAACTCCATGTCCAAGAGGGTTAAGGCAGTGCTGTAAAATAATGGTGGCCACACAAAATATTTTGTGCCCAATTTGGACATTTTCACTTAGGGGTGTATTCACTTTTGTTGCCAGCGGTTTAGACATTAATGGCTGTGTGTTGAGTTATTTTGAGGGGACAGCAAATGTACACTGTTATACAAGCTGTACACTCACTACTTTACATTAGTAGCACTCTGTACACACGTAGCAAAGTGTCATTTCTTCAGTATCGTCACATGAGTAGATATAATAAAATATTTACAAAAATGTGAGGGTGAGATACTGTATATATATAATTAAAAATAAAATCTTTTTGTGGAAGAAGAAAAAAAAAAGATATACAGTTTTGCTCATAAGTTTACATACCCTGGCAGAATTCAAGATTTCTTGGCCATTTTTTAGAGAATATGAATGGTAACACAAAAAAAATTCTTTCACTCATGGTTAGTGTTTGGTTGAAGCCATTTATTATCAATCAACTGTGTTTACTCTTTTAAATAATAATGACAACATAAACTACCCAAATGACTCTGATCAAAAGTTTATATACTCTGGTGATTTTGGCCTGATAACATGCACACAAGTTGACACAAAGGTGGTTGAATGGCAATTAAAGGTAACCATCCTCACCTGTGATCTGTTTGCTTGTAATTAGTGTATGTGTATAAAAGGTCAGTGAGTTTCTGGACTCCTAACAGACCCTTGCATCTTTCATCCAGTGCTGCACTGACGTTTCTGGATTCTGAGTCATGATGGGGAAAGCAAAATAATTGTCAAAGGATCTGCGGGAAAATGTAGTTGAACAGGAAAGGGATATAAAAAGATATCCAAGGAATTGAGAATGCCAATCAACAGTGTTCAAACTCTAATCAAGAAGTGGAAAATTAGGGGTTCTGTTGAAACCAAACCACGACCAGGTAGACCAACTCAAATTTCAGCCACAATTGCCAGGAAAATTGTACGGGATGCAAAGAAAAAACACAAATAACTTCAGGTGAAATACAGGACTCTCTGAAAACATGTGGTGTGGCGGTTTTAAGATGCAAAATAAGGAGGCACTTATGGATGGGCTGCATGGTCGAGTCGCCAGAAGAAAGCCATTACTACGCAAATCCCACAAAGTATCCCGCTTACTAGGGATGAGCCAAACAACCCAAAAAATTAGTTCGAACGCGTCTATGGGACACGAACATGAATAATCAAAAGTGCTAATTTTAAAGGCTTATATGCAAGTTATTGTCATAAAAAGTGTTTGGGGGCCTGGGTCCTGCCCCAGGGGACATGGATCAATGCAAAAAAAAGTTTTAAAAACGACCGTTTTTTCGGGAGCAGTGATTTTAATAATGCTTAAAGGGGTTGTAAAGTTGTTTTTTTTTTTTTTTTTTAAATAACAAACATGTTATACTTACCTTCACTGTGCAGCTCGTTCTGCACAGAGTGGCCCCGAACCTGGTCTTCTGGGGTCCCTCGGCGGCTGTTTCAGCTCCTCCCCGCAAGCATTTACCACCTTCATGCGAGCTCCCTCGCACGGTGGTGAGTGCTTGCGGGCGCGCTCCCGTGATACAGCCGGCGGCTATAGCCGCTCGCTGTATCACTCGGCCCCGCCCCCGGCGCGCCGCGTCATCGGATGTGATTGACAGCAGCGCGAGCCAATGGCTGCGCTGCTTTCAATCCATCCACTGCAGCCAATCAGCGACCAGGCTGAGCTGCAATGAAGCTGACGAGGACGAGGAGCGAAGATTCGAGGCGTCAGGTAAGTAAAACGGGGGGGGCTGGGGGCGGCGGTACTGTCAAAAGTTTTTTCACCTTAATGCATAGAATGCATTAAGGTGAAAAAATTTTTACCTTTACAACCCCTTTAAAGTGAAACAATAAAAGTGTAATATTCCTTTAAATTTCATACCTGGGGGGTGTCTATAGTATGCCTGTAAAGGGGCGCATGTCTCCCATGTTTAGAACAGTCTGACAGCAAAATGACATTTCAAAGGAAAAAAAGTCATTTAAAACTGCTCGCGGCTATTAATGAATTGCCGGTCCGACAATACACATAAAAGTTCATTGATAAAAACGGCATGGGAATTCCCCACAGGGGAACCCCAAACCAAAATTAAAAAAAAAAATGATGTGGGGGGTCCCCCTAAATTCCATACCAGGCCCTTCAGGTCTGGTATGGATATTGCAGCGCAATAAATTAAATGGATGAATTCCCCAATAATCAATCAGGACAGGTCCACATAAAACTTCCAAAGATAAAGGAAACAGTCTTGCATGCAGTATCCAATTGCGCTTACCAGAGTGGTAACAGCAGGGGTCAAACTCACATGTATCCCCGGGGGGATGATGATACTCCTTGGTGATGTCACTGAAGAGGAACACTGCAGTCTGGGGATACAAATATGCAGAGGGATAAGCCAGCCTTCCAACAAAGAGACCCCAGGGATATGAACTTCCAGATTCAGGTGTAGACAAAGACCGCTCCAAAATGTCAGATGTAAAAAAATATAAGGGATACTATCTAAAAGTAATCCGTTTATTGAAAAGAATCCAGTCAAATGTCATAAAAAAACGAGCACTCACAAGCGCTAGTGGTTAAAAGGTTTAAAAAGTCGGACTGCAATACAATGCAGTACCGACACACACAGTCCGGCAGCGGGTGACGTCCATATCGTAGCTCCTCCCCCCGTACACGGCGTTATGTCCTATTGGACTTCGTCAGCGAGGGGTGGAGCCTGATAGTCACCCGGCAGCCTTTATGGAGAACGGACGGTGTCTAATTGGGCTACGGCACACACGGAAGTCAAAGGCTTCCTTAGCAACCAAACCCTAACAACAACCAGTCTTCTACACAAAAACAAGCAAGCCCTATCTGAATACTAGGTGGCGGAACCGGAAGTCAAATAACAGACCTCCTATTATATTAACACGGGGACACCACCACAAGGGAAAACTGTGCGGCCATACAATGGATATGTTAAAATTATATTATATATATACCAAATAGAGTAAATATATTAACTAGATTTAAATGCTAAAAATACAATATAAAAACAATAAGAATAACAAAAGTAGTCTCCCGCTGCCATCTCTGTGTGTAATGCAAACGAACATGCAAAAAGAACATACAATAACAAAAATTAACAAAAGTAACAAAATAACCCATCTGGATTTGACCCATATGCAACTATTTATTCGATATGAAGCAATTTAGGTCGAATTCCACATTTAACCCTTTAGGGATCATAACCTGAGTCTCATGAATCCACATGGATTCACGCTGGCTCATTTGCCTGATGAAATCCCCCCCCCCCCCCTCCAATGTGGATTCACTTTTACTATGCCCCAAAATTTTAAACATCTGGGATTACGATCATGAAACATCCTAAAGTGTTTAGAAACATTGTGTGTAATGAGTCCTCTCTTAATATTGTTCACATGTTCGGCAATGCGGACTCCCATAGGTCTTAAAGTCCTACCTATGTATTGGAGTCCGCAGTCGCATTCCAACATGTAAACAACCCCTACTGTATCGCACGTTATGAAATGTTTGATCTGATAGTATTTGTTAGTAGCTGACACTGTAAAGTCTTTGCTTCTCTTGATATTCCGCCTACATTGCTTGCAGGCGTGACATCTCCCACAGGCATAAAAGCCTGTCAGGAAACTGAAAATCCGATTTTCCTTCTTAGTTGTAGGGAGATCCACAACGCTAGGTGCTAAAATATCTCTTAATGTGGGGGGTTTTCGATAGACAAATTTGGGACGGGGGGGGGGGGGGCAATACTGTACCCAAAATACTATCTTTTTTGTGGATATCCCAGTGTTTCAGAATTATCCTCTCCAATTTTTTGTGTTGAATGTTGTAATCGAGGATAATTTTGCATTCAAAATCACCCTTGGATTTCCTATTATTGGCTGAATTAGCAACTAGAGAAGCACGTTTAAAGCTGCCAACGGTGGCTATGTCGCTCCTTATATGCTCCTCCTCGTAACCCTTTTGTTCAAAGCGGTTAACCAAAACTTCAGCTTGGGAAAAGTAATCTGAATCTAGGGCACAGTTTCTCCTTAACCGGATGAACTGTCCTCTAGGAACGTTATATAGCCAGGAGTGATGATGACAGCTATCTAACGGTATGAATCCGTTCCTGTCAGTGGACTCAGGTTATGATCCCTAAGGGGTTAAATGTGGAATTCGATCTAAATTGCTTCATATCGAATAAATAGTTGCATATGGGTCAAATCCAGATGGGTTATTTTGTTACTTTTGTTAATTTTTGTTATTGTATGTTCTTTTTGCATGTTCGTTTGCATTACACACAGAGATGGCAGCGGGAGACTACTTTCGTTATTCTTACAGTTTTTATATTGTATTTTTAGCACTTAAATCTAGTTAATATATTTACCCTATTTGGGATATATGTAATATAATTTTAACATATCCATTGTATGGGCACACAGTTTTCCCTTGTGGTGGTGTCCCCGTGTTAATATAATATGAGGTCTGTTATTTGACTTCCGGTTCCGCCACCTAGTATTCAGATAGGGCTTGACTGTTTTTGTGTAGAGGACTGGTTGTTGTTAGGGTTCGGTTGCTAAGGAAGCCTTTGACTTCCGTGTGTGCCGTAGCCCAATTAGACACCGTCCGTTCTACATAAAGGCTGCCGGCTGACTGTCAGGCTCCACCCCTCACTGACGAAGTCCAATAGGACATAACGCCGCGTACGGGGGGAGGAGCTACGATACGGACGTCACCCGCTGCCGGACTGTGTGTGTCGGTACTGCATTGTATTGCAGTACGACTTTTTAAACCTTTTAACCACTAGCGCTTGTGAGCGCTCGTTTTTTATGACATTTGACTGGATTCTTTTCAATAAATGAATTACTCTTAGATAGTATCCCTTATATTTTTTTACATCTGACATTTTGGAGCGGTCTTTGTCTACACCTGAATCTGGAAGTTCATATCCCTGTGGTCTCTTTGTCGGAAGGCTGGCTTAACCCTCTGGATATTTGGATCCTCAGATGGCAGTGATCCTCTTCAGTGACATCACCAAGGAGTATCATCATCCCCCCGGGGATACATGTGAGTTTGACCCCTGCTGTGCTGTGAGGTCCACTTTCTCTGGTAAGTGCAATTGGATACTGCATGCAAGACTGTTTCCTTTATCTTTGGAAGTTTTATGTGGACCTGTCCTGATTGATTATCGGGGAATTCGTCCATTTTATTAATTGCGCTGCACTTACCCCCTTTATTTTTGTTATTTTTAAGCGTTCAGTGTTCAGCTTGCAATTTAGTGACTGTGTACAGTTGTTTGCTCTGATTGTTACCCTTTACATTTCTCTGGTATGGATATTAAGGGGAACCCGGGCCAAAATTTTTTAAAAAATGACGTGGGGTCCCCCCCAAAAATCCATACCAGACCCTTATCCGAGCACACAACCTGGCAGGCAGCAGGAAAAGAGGGGGGATGAGAGAGCGCCCCCCCTCCTGAACTGTATCAGGCCACATGCCCTCAACATTGGGAGGTTGCTTTGGGGTAGCCCCCCAAAACACCTTGTCCCCATGTTGATGGGGACAAGGGCCTCATCCCCACAACCCTTGCCCGGTGGTTGTGGGGGTCTGCGGGCGGTGGGCTTATCGGAATCTGGAAGCCCCCTTTAACAAGGGGACCCCCAGATCCTGGCCCTCCCCCCTGTACCCCTACCATTTCACAAAAAAAGTGTCAAAAATGTTAAAAATGGCAAGAGACAGTTTTTGACAATTCCTTTATTTAAATGCTTCTTCTTTCTTCTATCTTCTATCTTCTTTCTTCTATCTTCTATCTTTCTTCGGTTTCTTCCTCCATCTTCTTCTTGGTTCTTCTGGAGCCTCCCATCATGGTGGATGCAGAGCGGCCCGAGAAGACGAAGGGAAGAAGACACCGCGGAGGAAGATGCCGGACGAGAACACCGGAGGAAGAACCAGAAGAACCAGCAGAAGATGGAGGAAGAAACCGAAGGAAGATAGAAGATAGAAGATAGAAGAAAGAAGAAGCATTTAAACAAAGGAATTGTCAAAAACTGTCTCTTGTCATTTTTAACATTTTTGACACTTTTTTTGTGAAATGGAAGGGGTACTTTTGTACCCCCTTACAATTTCACACAGGGGGGAGGGCCGGGATCTGGGTGTCCCCTTGTTAAAGGGGGCTTCCAGATTCCGATAAGCCCCCCGCCCGCAGACCCCCACAACCACCAGCAAGGGTTGTGGGGATGAGGCCCTTGTCCCTATCAACATGGGGACAAGGTGTTTTGGGGGCTACCCCAAAGCACCCTCCCAATGTTGAGGGAATGTGGCCTGGTACGGTTCAAGAGGGGGGGCGCTCTCTCGTCCTCCTTCTTTTCCTGCTGCCTGCCAGGTTGCGTGCTTGGGTAAGGGTCTGGTATGGATTTTGAGGGGGGACCCCACGCCATTTTTCTTTTTACATTTTGGCCGGGGTTCCCCTTAATATCCATACCAGACCTGAAGGGCCTGGTATGGAATTTAGGGGGACCCAACGTCATTTTTTAAAAAAATTTTGGTTCGGGGTTCCCCTGTGGGGAATTCCCATGCCGTTTTTATCAATGAACTTTTATGTGTATTGTCAGACCTCATTTTTTTTTCATTAATAGCTGCGAGTAGTTTTAAATGACTTTTTTTCCTTTGAAATGTCATTTTGCTGTCAGACTGTTCTAAACATGGGAAACATGCGCCTCTTTACAGGCATACTATAGACACCCCCCAGGTACAAAATTTAAAGGAATACTACACTTTTATTGTTTCACTTTTAGCATTATTAAAATCACTGCTCCCGAAAAAACGCCCGTTTTTAAAACTTTTTTTTTGCATTGATCCATGTCCCCTGGGGCAGGACCCAGGTCCCCAAACACTTTTTATGACAATATCATGCATATAAGCCTTTAAAATTAGCACTTTTTATTTCTCCCATAGACTTTTAAAGGGTGTTCCGTGGCTTTCGAATTTGCCGCGAATACCCCAAATTGTTCGCTGTTCGGAGAACTGGCGAACTGCCGATGTTTGAGTCGAACATGAGTTCAACTCGAACTCGAAGCTCATCCCTACCGCTTACAATACACCAAACAGCACAGAGACAAGCCTCAAACCTTCTGGTACAAAGTAATTTGGAGTGACGAGACCAAAATTGAGCTTTTTGGCCACAGCCATAAATGCTACATTTGGAGAGGAGTCAACAAGGCCTATGATGAAAGGTACACCATTCCTACTGTGATACACAGAGGTGGATCACTGATGTTTTGGGGATGTGTGAGCTACAAAGGCACAGGAAATTTAGTCAAAACTAATGGCAAGATGAATGCAGTATGTTATAAAAAAAATACTGGAGAAACATTTGCATTCATCAGCCAGGAAGCTGCCCATGGAACGTATTTGGACATTCCAACATGACAATGATCCAAAACACAAGGCCAAGTCGACCTGTCATTGGCTACAGTAGAATAAATTGAAGGTTCTGGAGTGGCCATCTCAGTCTCCTGGCCTCAATATCATTGAGCAACTCTGGGGAGATCTCGAACATGCAGTTCATTCAAGACAGCGCAAGAATTTACAGGAACTGGAGGCTTTTTGATGTGCTAAAAATAGACACTGATTACTGTATAAATGTCACTGACAGGGAAGGGGTTAACTCTAAGGGGCAATCAAGGGCTTAAGTGTTCCCTAGGGAAGTGTTTCTAACTGTGGGAGCAGTGTAGTGACTGGAGGAGGAGATCGCTGTTCCTAAACACTGTCTATTCTCCCCTGACAGAACAGGGATCTGTATGTTTACATTGACAGATCCCCGTTCTGTCTCTCTCAGGAGCGATTGCAGGTGGCCAGTGGATATCGCGGGCGACGGTCACGCGCATCAGCACCAGCGCCACGCGCCCCCACTGGTGGTCCTAAGGCGGCCAACGTACAATGACGGCGACTCACCCAGGAGAGCCAACCTGACGCAATACAACTGCGGCGGCTGGTCCTTAACTGGTTAATAGGGTTCTAGTCAGAACTCTTTTTCCTGTTCTGGAGTTCTTGAGTAGAACAGCCTATCAGTATTTGTCTATAGGCTGGCCAGGAAGCAGTTAATGAAGGTCATCTTTAAAGGATAAGTTCACCTTACAACACCCCCCCCAGTCCCACTGACCTGAAACACAGCGATCACCCACACTGACACATCGGATTGCCACCTCACCAGGCCGGGGCTTAGAAATCCCCCGCAGCTTAATCCCAAAATGTACCTTGTCAGGAGGTACGTTTAGGAGCATTCTAATTGGTCGGCGCCATCACATGGGCGGCGAAGACCAATCAGAACCCACATAGCCTGTCCTGTCAACGCGAGCAAAGAGGAGAGAAAGCCGCGGGATTTCAAATTCCTGGACCAGTATAGCAGCGATATGAGCTGTCAGTGCGGGGGATCGCCGGACTCCAGGTTAGCAGGACCTGGGGGGATGGGGAGGGGGTCCAGTGTAAGTTCACCTTACAGATTTTCTGTAAAGGTGAACTTACACTTTTAGGTTGTTTCAGAAAATTTTTAGCTCTATGCCCATATTCTGTTTTATTTTTTTTTAGGTTTACACATGTAATCATTCTCTTGTTCAAATATTTTATTGACAAAAGGAAAAAAAACGTTCATAAAATGTGGAGACATACATTGTAGCCACCAGAGAGGGGGAATATAAGTCCAAAATTGCAACAATTAACTGACTGGGTCGCTGGTTGTTGGATAACAGTAAATCAAGGTAGAACATATAAGTAAATAACTACTGCACTGTACTATGGTATTAGAGGTCAAGAAATGCCATAGGCATCGAAGAGTTGGTTGCAGTGGGCGGTAACGTGAAGCCCAGTGCACAAGAGGCATCTAACGATATAGGGATTAAAATAAGGGGAAAGATGGTAAACCATATGATAGAAGAGAATGGTGATGATAAGGAATAAATATTATGGTTATCCAATAGATCTGATTCCTGAAACATCTAGATTACATGAGGCCAGTACATGTCCTCATACTTATGCCCTGTACACACGGTTGGAATTTCCAACGGAAAATGTGCAATCGGAGCTTGTTGTCAGAAATTCCGACCGTGTGTGGGCTCCATCTGACTTTTTCCATCGGAATTTCCGACACACAAAGTTTGAGAGCTGGCTATAAAATTTTCCGACAAAAAAAATCAGCGTAAATTTGCGTAAATTCCGACCATGTGTGGCCAATTCCGACACACAAAGTGCCACACATGCTCAGAATAAATTTCGAGATGGAACGGCTCGGTCTGGTAAAATTAGCGTTCGTAATGGATATAGCACTTTCGTCACGCTGCAGTGTTTTAAATTGTTTAATGCAGCGCACTCTCTTCTTCTTTAGAAGAATGAAGTTGTTTTGCTGCTCATATTCACACAGAGTTATGTTTTTATATTTTGTGTTATTTGTTTTTATTTTTTTAAATCCTGATCTCCTGTTATTTTTTTAATTATATTTTTTTGATCTCCAGAATTGTTTTGGGTGTGTTTTGTGTGTCAAGTTACCACAACACCATTATTATCTTGTATTGTTTAATCTCAAGGAGGTTGCTTGGTGTTGGTGTCTCTTGTTAATTTCACATTCTATTTTTGAAATGTACCTGCCTACTCACAAACAAACTGTCTTTTTTGAAGGAAAACACATAGGCGAGTATTATTTAAAAAAAAAATACCTTTATTAACCACTTCAATACCAGGCGCTTAGACACCTTCCCGCCCAGGCCAATTTTCAGCTTTCAGCGCTGTCGCAATTTGAATGACAATTGCGCTGTCATGCTACACTGTACCCAAACAAATTTTTTATCATTTTGTTCCCACAAATAGAGCTTTCTTTTGGTATTTGATGGTATTTGATCACTTCTGCGGTTTTTATTTTTTGCTCAACAAATAAAAAAAGACCGAAAAATTTGAAGAAAAACAAGTTTTTCTTGGTTTCTGTTAAAATTTTTTGTAAATAAGTACGTTTTCTTCTTCAATGATGGGCACTGATATGGCTGCACTGATGGGCACTGATACTGCGGCACTGATGGGCACCGATGAGATGGCACCAATGAGGTGGCACTGATGAGGTGGCACTGATGGGAACTGATGATGGGCACTGATGATGGGCACTGATGGGCACTGATAGGTGGCACTGATAGGTGGCACTGGTATGCGGCACTGATGGGCACTCATAGATGGCACCGATGGGCACTCATAGGCGGCACTAATGTGCACTCGTAGGTGGCATTGATTGGTACTTATGGGTGGCACTGATGGGTACTTATGGGTGGCACTGATAGGTGGCATGGATGGGCACTGATGGGCACTGATAGGTGGGCACTGATGGGCACAGATGGGCACTGATGGGTGGTACCAATGGGCTCTGACAGGTGGCACTGATGACACTGATTGGTGGCACTGATTACACTGATTGGTGGCATTGCTGGGCAGAACTGAAATATAATGGTGCCAATCAGTGCCCATTTGTGGGCACTGATTGGCACAGATTGGGCACATGTGGATGGCCATGGGGTACATACCTGGCCATCCACATGTTGCCCCCTTCCCTGGTGGTGCTAGTGGCGTCCCTGGTGGTCCAGTGTGGTCATCTGAGGGGGGCTGCGCTGATAAACAATCAGAGCAGTCCCCCCCTGTCAGGAGAGCCGCCAATCGGCTCTCCTCTACTCGTGTCTGTCAGATGCGAGTGAGGAAAAGCCAATCGACGGCTCTTCCTATTGACATCGTGATCAGCCGTGATTGGACACGGCTGATCACGTGGTAAAGAGCCTCCGAAGGATGTGTCAGGCTGATACACCGCTCCACCGATCGCCGCGATGCGTGCCCCTGCAGGAGCGCAGCAGCATGTTATCCTGCTGGACGTCATATGACGCCCAGTCAGGATAACGGAACCTATAGCAGATTGACGGCCGGGCGGGATGTGGTTAAGGGGTCATAACCAAAGAAAGAGGGAGGCAACGCTGGAGAAACTGCTGAAATTGGTGAAGCCTTTGGCCCCCAGGGCACACATCAACTATTTTAATGCAAAATTGGTGGCCTGAGGAGTCTATATATAAGGGAGTACAATCTGGTCCAGAAGTTCAAGAGATCATGAACAGCAGCAGATGACATATATGCCCCCAGACTGTGGTCATACAAGAGCCTGCATCTTTTGTCAGACCAGACTGAACCCAGGGCCATCACTTTCTTGTCTTCCTTCCACTCTTCCTTCCTTTGAACAGGGGGAGGAAGTTGTGATCATTGAAGCCATCCATTTTATCTGCAACACATAAGACAAACCCTAATGTCAGGCTAAAGTCTCCTAATCTTGTCCCAATATAGGCCTCAATCTATAAGCAGTATAGGCCCAAGTTAAAATTGTACCTTCGTTATCATGATCGGCGCTTACGATACTCCTTCCTCCGCTCACAGATTGTACGTACAACGCACGCGTGTTGCGCTTTATATACACTGTGCATGCGTGAAACTCCGCCCGCCCCTGACGTTCTTTCCAGTCTATTCCCCACCCCTTCTCTTTCGGTGCAGTGGGGAAGAGCACATGGTGGAGACTCAACAGGTGCGTGATAATTCCAGTAACGAGAAGGAGGAGGAAAGCCCGGAGCCAGAAATGTCAGGATCCCGCAGGAGAAGATTTAAGGACTCAAATATGGCCTTTGTTGAGATAGTGGAGATGGTGGACATATTGAAAAGGTCTGACTATGACGGGAAGCATGGACCTTACCCAAGCCCAAATGTCAGAAAGGCCAAGATCATGGCGAAAGTTGTGAAGAGTCTGCACCGGAATTTTGGGGTACGACGATCCAAGGATCAACTGAGGAAGCGGTGGTTGGACCGCAAATTAAGGGAGCATGATCAGTATAGAAGGATCAGGAGAGTGCTGCAAAAAAGTAAGTAGTTGTCCTGTGTTCCTATTTTTTATTTTTATTACGTTCGTGCTGCTCTATGTGCTTTTCTTTACTGTTGTACAGTTTAAAATGGCAACTTGCATGCTCATGGACACATTATTCGTTCGTAGGAAACATTGCTCGTTCTGCCACTAAAACACCGTGTTTTGGCCAGATGCAGTTGTCTATATGGGTTTGTAACTAGAATGAAATGCAAACTAGATTCTGTGTAAGGAGAGGACACTCAGCAGCTGTTTACACATCTGGACACAGGAGCACTAGTGTGGGACACCAGAACACCCTTTTTATTAGGGGGCCCACACAGGTGCTCCAGTGTATACTATAGGGGTGTCTCCATCTGTGAAGCTTGCACAAAACAGGTAAGTATTCAAGCTTCACAAAGGACAAAAATATTTCTTCATCTTGGAACTCTGCCAAAAGAGACAATTGTACCCTACTTCCAAGCAATGCTTCATATTCCTATTTCTGGCCTCAAATATCTGTGCTAAGTATACCTATTTTTGTTCACATAGGGGAGAAAAGATCTGGAGGACACCACTTATCAGAGGAGACCAGGGACTCCCCACCTCAGGAAGAAGGGGAAATCCCCCAAACCCAACCAAAGGACCAAAGGAGGAGGAGAGAGACGTTATAGAAATTGTCACTACAACAGGTGAGTATCTGCGACCACAGCCTCAGGTAAGAGATGGATGCCTGCATATTTATAATACATGGTGTGTTTTTTTTGTTTTTTCTTTTAGGTGATCCTGATGTTGTGGAAGAGGAATGTCATTTCACAAGTGAAAGTGCCCAGATCCTCATCGGGGAGATCATGGGGTGTTATAGGGATTTAGAAACCCTAAAGAAAAACATCAATGATGTTCAAAACAAAATGAAGAACATCATTGATGTTTTAGGGAGAATATAAAACACCTAGAAATCCGTAACGTATTGCAGTTTTTTTTATGACTAATTTTTGACATATTAGAAAAGCCAAATTTAGAAGATGCACACAGTGTGTAAACATGTGCTATCTGCCATCACGGGAGATCAATGTACGCATTTTGTGGGTGCAACCCCTTCCTCGATTATAAAGTAGCTGAGAGGAAGCAGTTGCACCCCCAAAACACATCCCTTGATCCCCAATGATGGCAGCTAGCACATGTTGACATTAGGCAATTTGTGTGCATCTTCTAAATTTGGCTTTTCCAGGGGTGACATCACCCCATCTGCTGAACGCAATATCAAACACAGTTTATAAATACTCATGTCTGATATTGCCTTCACTTTCTATAAGTTGAACTTTGTAAGTTCCAGAGTTGTGTATTGTTTTATGGTTTTAAACATGCCTGTTTTACCTATTAAAGGCTATTTTGTAGAAATGTGAACTCAAAAAATTTTAGACAACAAACATGTTGGTTTGTTCAAAATACCTTTTATAAATACACATGTGATTGTGCTTTAAGTAAAAATTTGGATAATGACCAATGTGTGGCTTCTTCTTTCAATGCTCAAAAGCAGTTTTTGGAGTAAAGTTGTTTTTTTCCCTGACAATCGTTGCTATTTACTAAAGGCAAATCCACTTTGCACTACAAGTGCAGTTTCAGTGCAGTTTAAAGAGCGCTTTTAGTGCAAAGTGTATTTTCCTTTAGTAAATAACACCCACAGTGCTTTATAATTTTACACAATCACGCCATTTTCAGGACTCCCCAAATTTCGGTCATGGTGCTGAAAATTATGAAGATTTTTGTCAGTAATGCATTACATACATTAACAACAAAAACAAGGTGTGTGTAGCAGACCCACAACGTACTTTTATAATATTAGCCGAATAAGAAATTGTCACCTCATGTCTGAAATAAATTTTGTTTGCACTGTTGAATCAAAAGGCCAACTAAATAATACCATTAAAAGAAAACCGAGGAGACAGCTAAAAGAAAGGCAAGCAGGAAATAAAATAAAATATTTCTTAAGTTTGAAGGATATCTTTTATTCAAAAATGTCTCAGACATTGTCTGGCATATTGATGGCCCCCCTACCCGCAAAGTATTCCATGTATCTTAGACGGACCTCACAGGCACTCTGGGGGGGGCAAGCCAGGACGGCCAGTTTCAAGCGCCGTCAGCGTTTGTTCATTAGTAATTCCAGCCTCATGCCCAACTGAGGCAGCATAGTTTAGAGAATTTCTCCTCAAAAAATTGTGGAGAATACAGCAAGCCAGGATGATGTGATTGAAATTATATTCCGCCATGTGTATGGGTGTAAGAAATAAGTGGAACCGGCTGGCCATTATTCCAAATGTGTTCTCCACCACTCTTCTGGCTCTAGCCAGCCAGTAATTAAAAACCCTCTGGTCCGGGGTGAGGGTCCTCATAGGGAATGGCCGCATGAGATGGTCCCCCAGCGCAAACGCTTCATTCGCAACGAAGACGAATAGGAGTCCTTCCGCATTGTCTTCTGGAGGTGGCAAGCCCAAGCTGCCATTTTGGAGATGCCTGTAGAACTCCGTCTGGGTGATGACTCCACCATTCGACATCCGGCCATTCTTCCCCACGTCCACATACAGGAACTCGTAAGTAGCCGACACTACTGCCAACATCACAATACTATTGAACCCCTTGTAGTTGTAATAGTATGACCGCGAGTTGGGGGGTGGGACTATGTGGATGTGTTTCCCATAAATTGCCCCTCCGCAGTTGGGAAAGTCCCACCGCTGGGCAAAGTGGGAGGCCACAGTCTGCAATTCCTGTGGCATGGAAGGAAACTGTGGAATCAAACAAGCAAAAACATTGAAAGCAGATTAGACACAAACATTCTTGGCCAACATCAGTATAACATTTATTTTAGGGAGTATTTAAAGACAAAAGTATAAGGTCCACCTATCAGATTCCTCACCCCCTCTGATGGCCCATTGTAAAAATTTTAGGGGGGGGGGTGTTTTGGACAGGTAACCCTCTCCACTTCATTGGGAGATGAATGCATAAATAATGTGTGTTACTCTGGCCAGCCCCTCCTTACTTTACACTATTGGCAGCCCACTGGACAGGTAAGAAGTGTCATAATACAAAGATATAAATACACACTGTACAAATTTTAGCACATTTTTACATTCTGCAATTACCTATCAAGATAACAGGATACAAAAACTTTAAACATTACCATTTGAAAGTATTCAGGCAGGCACTTGCACTACATGCTTTGGGGAATTCATCCATAAATCTGACCACAAAAGAGGTAGGTATAGTGTGTATGGGTTAGGCAAAGTCAGCAGATAGAGGATTGCTATCAGCTGATTTAGCAGTTGGGGGGGAGGGAGGTTTCTATATGATTTTGGGACCCCAAAAAAAAGCCTCTGGCACTCTGCCAGAATTTAAAGCACAAATAACATTTATACACATTTTAGGGGGTGTTTAGGGTAAAGCACTACTATGGAGCTGACAAAATACATTGTTAAGAGACTAGGCAAGGTGGATATAGGCCCAGGAGAGCATGCTGGGGAGGTAAGTGAAGGCAAATATGTATGAAGGAAAAAAAAACATTAAAAAATTCCAGCATGCATGAGGACAAAGGGGACATTCACAGCATATTACAATCATGGTAATTAGGGAATAAGGAAAGAAATACAATACATTAGTAAACATTAAATACAATAAAATGTGATGTTAAAGGATACAAATCTTACCTTAATATAGTCCTTCTGCAGGACATGGATGATGGCAGAACAGGTCTCTGGGATAATGATCCCCAGAGCCTGGGGGGAGATGCCTGTCGAAAACTTGAGGTCCTGCAGGCTTCTCCCTGTCGCCAAGTACTGCAACGTGGCGACTAGCCTCTGCTCCGGAGTGATGGCTTGCCGCATGCAGGCATCCTGTCTGCTGATATAAGGGGTCAGCAAAGCCAACAAACAGTGAAATACGGGGACCGTCATCCGGAGAAAGTTCCTGAAATCATCAGGATTATTCTCACGGATCTCATGGAGCAAAGGCATGTGACAGAATTGGTCATGCTGGAGCAACCAATTCTTGGTCCATGAACTCCTCCTCACCCTGTTCATGGACTGGGCTTGTGTCAAAGTAAGAACTCCAACACCAAGCCCCTGCACAGCACGAACTCTACGTTGAGTACGTACACGCAACATGGCTAGAAAACGGTCGCCAGGTCAGAACGAAGTAACAGAACGCACTGAAGAACAGCAAGGCCTGTGAAGAGCGACCTGAAAATCAGTAACGAACGGACAAGAACACAATAATAAAACAATGCGAACTCACTGCACGCACTGAAGACTAGGGATGAGCCAAACACCCCCCGGTTCGGTTCGCACCAGAACCTGCGAATGGACCAAAAATTTGTGCAGACTTTAGAACCCCATTGAAGTCTATTGGACTCGAACGTTCGAAATCAAAAGTGCTAAATTTAAAGGCTAATTTGCATGGTATTGTCCTAAAAAGGGTTTGGGGACCTGGGTCCTGCCCCAGGGGACATGTATAAATGCAAAAAAAAGTTTTAAAAATGGACGTTTTTTTCGGGAGCAGTGATTTTAATGATGCTTACAGTGAAAAAAAAAGTGAAATATTCCTTTAAATATCGTACCTGGGGTGTGTCTATAGTATGCCTGCAAAGTGGCGCGTGTTTCCCGTGCTTAGAACAGTCCCTGCACAAAATTACATTTTTAAACGAATAAAAGTCATTTAAAACTGCTTGCAGCTTTAATGTAATGTCGGGTCCTGGCAATATGGATGAAAATCAGTGAGACAAACGTCATGGGTACCCCCCCCCCAATCCATTACCAGGCCCTTTGGGTCTTGTATGGATATTAAGGGGAACCCCGCACCCAAATTAAAAAAAGGAAAGGCGTGGGGTCCCCAGGCCCTATATACTCTGAACAGCAGTATTCAGGCGGTGCAAACAAGACAGGGACTGTAGGTTTGTTGTTAAGTAGGATCTGTTTGTAATTTTGAACTGGTACATTTTTAAAGTGTAGCTCCAGCCAAAAAAATCAATTTTTAAGCTTTTTGGAAAACATAGGGAAGGGTTATCACCCCTGTGACATTTGTTTTGCTGTCTGTGCACCTCTTCAAAAGATTTCACCACACTTTCTGTCCCAATGACAAATGTTTTTGACAATTTGGGGTTTTTAATGAAACAAGGATTGGTGATAAAGCATCAGTGGAGAGGAGACACGTTTTTCCCATATTAACTCTTACAGGAGAGAATTTCCCTTCCTAAGGGTAGATTTCATTTCACTTCCTGTTGTCTCCTTCCGTTTGCAAGTAGGAGTCGTTTGTAAGTTGGATGTTTGAAAGTAGGGGCCTGCCCTATATACTGTGTAGAAATTGCGGCCTTAGGTGTTGGTGTTGCCACAGCACTGTAAGCCCTCGCAGTTACTCTTGGTGGGCCCAGGAAAGGGCTCTGCTGTGAAATATTAGATCAAGAATTGTAATTACATGCCCCTGTTGAACAGGGTCAGAAAAATTGGGCCTTTGATGGTGGTGGGGCTGGTGCCACAACACTGTAAGTCCCCACAGTTACTCTTGGTGGGCATAGAAACGGGCCCTGCTGTGAAATATTAGATCAAGAATTGTAATTACATGCACCTGTTGAACAGGGGCAGAAAAATTGTGCATTTGGTGGTGGTGGTGGTGGTGTTGCCACAAAACTGTAAGTCCTCACAGTTATGCCCCGTACACACGGTCCAATTTTTTGATGGAAAATGTGCGATCGGAGCGTGTTGTCGGAAATTCCGACCGTGTGTGTGCTCCATCTGACTTTTTCCATCTGATTTTCTGACACACAAAGTTTGAGAGCAGGCTATAAAATTTTCCGACAACAAAATCCGATCGCATCAATTCCGACCGTGTGTGGACAATTCCGACGCACAAAGTGCCACGCATGCTCAGAAGAAATTCCGAGATGGAACAGCTCGGTCTGGTAAAATTAGCGTTCGGAATGGATAGAGCACTTTCGTCAGGCTGCAATGTTTCAAATTGTTTAATACAGCGCACTCTCTTCTTCTTTATAATGCAGGAAGAACGAAGTAGTTTTGCTGCTGATATTCACACAGAGTTCTTACAAACTTCTTTCTTTCTTATTTATCGTGATTCCCTCAATATATTATGATTTGTCACATCTGACCAAAAATCTATATAATTTTTTTTGTGTGGTTTTTTTTTTTTCAAGCCTGATGTGATTTTTTTTTTTTTTGGTTTGTATTTTTTTCAAGGCTGATCTTGTTGTTATTTTTTTTTTTTTAGTTATTTAACATCCAGAAAATTTTTTGTGTATTTTGTGTGTCAAGTTACCACAACACCATTATAATCTTGTATTATTTAATCTCAAGGAGGTTGCTTGGTGTTGGTGTCTCTTGTTAATTTCACATTGTACTTTAGAAATGTACCT
The DNA here is from genome assembly GCF_042186555.1 of Aquarana catesbeiana. Classification (NCBI taxonomy): domain Eukaryota; kingdom Metazoa; phylum Chordata; class Amphibia; order Anura; family Ranidae; genus Aquarana; species Aquarana catesbeiana. Next base: position 382,223,755 of record NC_133326.1, on the reverse strand, counting down.
GAATCCTCACAAACAAACTGTCCTTTTTGAAGGAAAACACACATAGGCGATTATAATTGAAACAAAAATTCCTTTATTAAGGGCTCAGAACCAAACAAAGAGGGAGGCGACACTAGAGAAACAGCAGAAATTGGCGAAGCCTTGGACCCCCAGGGCACACATCAATTATTTGACCGCAAAATTGGTGGCCTGAGGAATCCTTATCTAAGGGAGTGCAGTCTGGTCCAGAAGTCCCAGAGATCCGGAAAGCAGCAGATGACATCTGTGTCCCCAGGCTGTGGTACTACAAGAGGCTGCATATTTTGCCAGACCAGACTGAACCCAGGTCATCACCTCTGGTCTTCTTTCCATGCTTCCTTCCCGGCTGTGGCTCTGGTGTTGGAGATGTGGCAGGAGGAGGAGGAGGACCTGGAGGAGGAGGAGGACCTGGAGGAGGAGGAGGAGGACTATGGGTGAGGTGACAAATGTGGGTTGCACATGTGAGTTGGCCCCTCAACCCCTTATTTAGAGCTTCCAAAATTAAGAACTCACACAGGAGTCGTTGGCCCTCCTCCATCTGCATCATTTTGCAGGCAGTTATGCCAGAAAAGTCCTCCATCACACTGTGGGGCGTTCTGAGGGCTTCAGTAGCCTTCCAAAATAGGCCTATGGCAGCCTCCTCCAGGTTACTCCTCTTCCTGCCACTTTGTGTTTGAAGGCGGAGGGTAGGGACCTGTGTATCAGGCAGCCTGCTTGGCCCAGCCACCTCCTGGCTGAGACTTACCTGTGTATGAAAAAGGGACATGGTTTTAGTTTTTGCATCATCAATCACAATCATAAATTAGTACTCCAAACTAACATCTATTTAACATCATTGATTGGACAACCAGAAATATTTAGAATAATGCTATACCTGGCTCAAACTGGGCTCCTCCACATGTTGCTGCCTGGAAGGCCCAGGTTGGGCGTCAGAAGCTTCAGCTGGGGGGGAAGGAAGCGTGGAAGGAAGAGTGGAGAGTGCTGGCCTGGGTTCAGTCTGACCTGACAGAAAATGCAGCCTGTCATAGTACCACAGCTTGGGGAGATAAATGTCATCTGCTGCTCGTGATCTCTGGGAATCCTGGACCTTCTTGCGCTCCCTTAGATATGTGCTCCTCATGCCACCAATTAGGATCTTCAGATAGGTGATGTCTGCCGTGGGGATCACCGTCTTCACAAATTGCAGCAAATTATCCAGTGCTGCCTTCCTCTTTGTTTGGTTCTTATATTCAGGGTGGTTTATTTGCCACAGACAGGGCAGTTCCCTGAACATATCTATGAAGATTGGCATAAAGTCCTGATCCTTCAAGATATCCATTTTCACTGCAAAACACAACACAAGACAAACCCTAATGTCAGCCTAAAGTCTTCTAAACTTGTGCAAATACAGGTCTCAATCTAGAAGCAGTATAGGTCCAGTGTTAAATCTTACCTTCGCTATCATGATCGGAGCCTCCGTTACTCCTTCCTCCGCTCACAGATCGTACATACTACGCACGCGTGTTACGCTTTATAGACACTGCGCATACGTGAAACTCCGCCCGCCCCTAACGTTCTTTCTAGTCTATTCCCCGCCTCTTCTCCTTTGGCGCAGTGGGGGGAGAGCACATAGCGGAGACACAGCAGGTGTCAGATAATTACACCAATGAGGAGGAGGAGGAAAGCCCGGAGCCTGAAACATCCCGATCCAGAAGGAGACGATTTAAGGCATCAAATATGTCCTTTGGGGAGATGTTGGAGATGGTGGACATCCTGAAGAAGGCTGATTATGAGGGGAAGTATGGACCTTACCCCAACCCCAATGTCAGAAAGGCCAAGATCATGGCGAAAGTGGTCAAAAGTCTGCACCGGAATTTCAGGGTACGACGATCGAAAGATCAGCTCAGGAAGCGGTGGTCGGACCTCAAATTAAGGGAGCATGAGCAGTACAGAAGGATCCGGAGATTGCTGCAAAAAAGTAAGTAGTTGTGCTGTGCTCCTATTCTTTATGTTTATTATGTTCGTGCTGCTCCATGTGCTTTTCTTTACTGATGTACAGTTTAAAATGGCAACTTTCATGTTCATGGGCACATTATTCGTTCGTATGAAACATTGTTCGTTCGGCCTAGAACACACCATTGTTTTGGCCATATGCATTTTCAAACATTTTTTATGGCCTACTTGTCTGAAAATAATTTGGTTGTGTAGATGGGTTTGCAACTAGAATGAAATGCAAATTAGATTCTGTGTAAGGAGAGGACACTCAGCAGCAGTTTTCACATCTGGACACTGGAGCACTAGTGTGGGACACAAGAACACCCTTTTTATTAGGGGGCTCCACACAGGTGCTCCAGTGTATACTATAGGGGTGTCTACATCTGTGAAGCTTGTACTAAACAGGTAAGTATTCAAGCTTGACAAAGGACAATAAAATTTCAACATCTTGGAACTCTGCCAAAATAGACAATTGTACCCCACTTCCAAGCAATGTTTCATATTTATAGTTCTGCCATCAAATATCTGTGTGCTAAGTATACCTATTTTTTTTACATAGGGGATAAAAGACTCGGAGGACACCCCTCACTTGAGGAGACCACAGACCCCCCCCACCTCTGGAAAAAGGGGAAATCCACCCAAGCCAAGCAGAGCAGGAGGAGGAAGAGGAAGTGGTGGAAATTGTCACCACAACAGGTGAGTGTCAGCAACCACAGGCTCAGGTAAGAGATGGATGCCCGCATATTTATAATACATGGTGTGTTTTTGTTTCTATCTTTTTAGGTGATCGTGATGTTGTGGATCCAGGTCATTTCACCTCTGAAAGTGCACAGATCCTGAACGGGAGATCATGGGGTATAATAGGGACTTGGAAAACATTCTGAAAAACATCAATGATGTTCAAAAAAAAATGAAGAACATCATTGATGTTTTGGGAACAGTTTAAAACCCCTCCAAATCCCTTTGGTTTTTTGTGAGCTAAAAATTTTTACCATTTTTTGACATATTTGCAAAAAGCCAAATTTTGAAGATGTACACAGTATGTCAACATGTGCTATCTGCCATCACGGGAGATCAATGGACGCGTTTTAGGGGTGCAACCCCTTTCTCAATAATAAAGTAGCTGTGAGGAAGGGGTTGCATCCCAAAAACATGTCCCTTGATCCCCCATGATGGCAGGTAGCACATGTTGACATTCGGCAATTTGTGTGTATCTTCAAAATTTGGCTTTTCCTGGGGTGACTTCACCCCATCTGAACGCAATATCAAACACAGTTTGTAAATACTCATGTCTGATATTGCCTTCAAATTCTACCAAATGTGAACTTTGTAAGTTCAAGATTTGTGTCTTTCTTGTTGGTTTTAAACATGCCTGTTTTATCTTAAATGGACATTTCTACTTTTTCTAATGTGACCCAAAAAATTGTTATACAACAAACATGTTGGTTTGTTTTAAAAACCTTTTCTAAATGCACATGTGATTGTGCTGGTATTAAAAAGATTGTTAATCAAGAATGTGTGGATTATTGTCTCAATGCTCCAACACTTTTGTTGTGCTCTAATTGGAGTTTTCTGTGACAATGGGGGTTATTTCATAAGGTAAAATCCACTTTGCACTACAAGTGCAGTTTCAAGTGCACTTGTAGTGCAAAGTGTCTTTGCCTTTAGTAAATAACACCCAATAGTGCTTTGTAATGTTACACAATCACGCCATTTTCAGGACTCACCACATTTCTGTCAGGGTCAGCTAAAAGAAACACAAGCAGTAAATGTCACCAAAGATTTTAGTAGGTTTTTTTTTATCATTTGAAAAAGGTTTCAGACATTGTCTGGCATATTGATAGCCCCCCTACCCGCAAAGTATTCAAGGTATCTTAGCCGCACATCACGGGCACTCGGGGGGGCAAGCCAGGACGGCCACTTTCAAGCGCCGTCAGGGTTGGTTCATTTGGAATTCCGGCCTCAGGCCCAACTGAGCTAGCATAGTTGTCAGAATGTTGCCGTAAAAAGTTGTGGAGAACACAGCACGCCAGGATGATATGATTCAGTTTGTACTCCGCCATGTGTATGGGTGTAAGAAATAGGCGGAACCGGCTGGCCATGATTCCAAACGTGTTCTCCACCACTCTTCTCGCTCTGGCCAGCCGGTAATTAAAAACCCTCTGGTCCGGGGTGAGTGTCCTCATCGGGAATGGCCGCATAAGATGGTCCCCCAGCGCATACGCTTCATCCGCAAGGAGGACGAATGGGAGTCCTTCCGCATTGTCTTCTGGAGGTGGCAAGTCCAAGCTGCCATTCTGGAGACGCCTGTAGAACTCCGTCTGGGCGATGACTTCACCACTGGACATCCAGCCATTCTTCCCCACGTCCACATACAGGAACTCGTAAGTAGCCGACACCACCGCCAACATCACAATACTATTGAACCCCTTATAGTTGTAATAGTATGACCCTGAGTTGGGTGGTGGGACAATGTGGACGTGTTTCCCATCAATTTCCCCTCCGCAGTTAGGAAAGTCCCACCGCTGGGCAAAGTGGGAGGCCACAGTCTGCCATTCCTGTGGGTTGGAAGGAAACTGTGGAGTCAAACAACAACAAAAAATTATTCATTTTGCACATAAACAGGGAAAGCAGATTAGACACAAACATTCTTGGCCAACATCAAGATAACATTTATTTGAGGGAGTTTTTAAAGACCAAAGTATAAGGTACACCTATCAGATTCCCCCCCCCCCCCCCCATGGGCCATTTCTAACATTTTAGGGGGAGGGAGCTCTTGGACAGGTAACCCTCTCCACTGCTGTGAAATATTAGATCAAGAATTGTAATTACATGCACCTGTTGAACAGGGGCATAAAAATTGGGCCTTTGGTGGTGGTGGTGCTGGTGCCACAACACTGTAAGTCCTCACAGTTACTCTTGGTGGGCACAGAAATGGGCCCTGCTGTGAAATATTAGATCAAGAATTGTAATTACATGTCCCTGCTGAACAGGGGCAGAAAAATTGGGCCTTAGGCACTGGTGCCACAACACTGCAACCTCTCACATATACTCTAGTTGGGGCGCAGGAATGAGCCCTCCAGCAAAATATTGCATCAAAAATTGTAATTACACGCGCCTGTTAAACAGGGGCTGAAAAATTGGGCCTTAGGCACTGGTGCTACAACACTGCAACCCCTCACAGATACTCTAGTTGGAGCGCAGGAATGAGCTCTGCTGCAAAGTATTGCATCAAAAATTGTAATTACACGTCCCTGTTAAACAGGGGCTGAAAAATTGGGCCTTAGCCACTGGTGGCGGCGCACAGAACCAAAAATATTCTTACAAGCTATCAGCATGATCATTGAGGAGGAAGAGGATAGTCACTCAGCATAACAGGATAGTCACTCAGCATCAGCATAGGCAGTCTTGAAGGGATCTGACATTTAAAAAAAAATTATTATCAGCATCAGGTGCTTGGTAGCTGGTGGTGATCCAAGACTGATTTATTTTTATGAAGGTCAGTCGATCGACCGAGTCGGTGGACAGGCGCACCCTGTGATTGGTTACAAAGCCTCCAGCAGCACTGAATGCGCGTTCCGAAAGAACGCTGGATGCAGGACAGGCCAGTAGATCAATTGCATACTGTGCAAGCTCTGGCCAGTGATCCATCCTCAAGACCCAGTAACCCAGAGGATTTTCAGTGGGAAAAGTGCCCAAGTCAGATCTTGCACCTAGGTATTCCTGCAACATGTAAAACAGACGCTGGCGATGGTTGCTGGAACCGATCATACCTTGGGGCTGTAGACTAAAAAATTGTCTGAACGCATCGGTCAGCCGGCCACCTTCTCCACCGATCCTTTATGACTGACCGAAGCCTCAGCAACATGTTGTCCAGGAACAGAAGTTTGTAACCTCCCAGTCTCTGGGAACGCATTGCACAGACCTTTCTGCAAGGCCTCCCGAAGATGTTTCATCCTCTGCTCCCTCTGCGATGGCAAGATAAGGTCCGCAACCTTACCCTTGTAACGTGGATGAAGGAGGGTTGCCAGCCAGTATTGATCCCTCTCCTTGATACGAGGATCCTTCCGCAGGCTTTGCAGGATCAGGGAGGCCATGCAGCGTAGGTTTGCTGAGGCATTCGGTCCAGAGTCCTCTGGGTCACTAAGGACAACATGATCCGCAGCCACCTCCTCCCAGCCACGTACAAGTACATGGGTTTCTTGGGACTGTAAATGATCCCTTAAAGACTGCTGTTGATGCTGAATGCCAGACTCCACCTCCATGCTGACACAATCCTCCTCTTCCTCCTCCTCCTCCTCCTCTTCCTGTGTGATCGGCGGGCACGCAGGAACACTGTCTGGATAAAGGGGGCCTTGAGAGCTAAGGAAGTCCTCCTCTTCCTGCCTCTGTTCTGCCTCAAGTGCCCTGTTCATTATTCCACACAGCATGTGCTCCAACAGGTGGACAAGGGGGACAGTGTCACTGATGCATGCACTGTCACTGCTCACCATCCTTGTGGCCTCCTCAAATGGTGACAGGACAGTGCATGCATCCCTGATAAAAAAAAAACAAGCTCCCCAGACCCTGTCCTGGTGCCATAGTCGCACAGGTACTCATTGATGGCCCTCTGCTGCGTGTACAGCTGCTGCTGCACCTGGTGGGCATGTCACAGATTAGGCGGTTCTTGGGCAGGTTAAATTCCTTTTGGAGGTCAGCCAGCCGAGCACTGGCATTATATGACCTGCGGAAATGCACACAGACTTTCCTGGCCTGCCTTAGGACATCCTGTAAGGCGGGGTACCTGCCCAAGAACCGCTGCACCACCAAGTTAAGGATGTGAGCCAAACAGGGCACATGGGTCAGTTGTTCCTGTCAGAGGAGGTTGGTGCAATTGTCGCAAACCACCATACCTGCCTTAAGCTGGCGTGGCATCAACCACCTCTGAACCTGCCCCTGTAGAGCTGACAGAATCTCTGCCCCAGTGTGGTTCCTGTCCCCCAAGCACACCAGCTCAAGCACCGCATGGCATCTTTTGGCCTGCGTGCTTGCGTAGCCCCTTGAACGCCTACAGAGCACCGCTGGTTCCGAAGACAAATCAGCACAGGAAGAGGCCATGGAGGAAGAAGAAGAGGAGGGGGTGGAGGAGAGAGGTGTGGCAGATTCACCACTAGTAGTATTTTGGAGGCGTGGTGGCAGAACAACCTCCAACACTACTGCACCCTGTCCTGCATCCTTCCCAGCTGCCAGAAGAGTCACCCAGTGCGCTGTGAAAGATAGGTAACGTCCCTGTCCATGCCTGCTGGACCATGAGTCAGCGGTAATATGCACCTTACCACTGACCGCCCTGTCCAGCGAGGCCAAGACATTGCCTTCCACATGCCGGTAGAGAGCCGGAATCGCCTTCCGTGAGAAAAAGTGACGTTTGGGAACCTGCCGCTGAGGAACCGCACATTCCACAAAATCACAGAAGGGGGCAGAGTCTACCAACTGAAAAGGCAGCAGTTGAAATGCTAGCAATTTAGCCAAGCTAGCATTCAACCGCTGGGCATGTGGATGGCTGTGAGCGAACTTATTTCGGCAGTGCAGCAGCTGGGGCAGGGAAATTTGCCTGGTACAATCTGACATCGGTGTACCGATAGCAGATTGCCCCCAAGTACTTGGCTGTGACACACCTAATTCTACACCTTCATTCCTCTCAGTGCAGGTCACACGAGATACGCTTGAGACATATGTTGCAAATAGCAGCGGTGGGATCTGATGCACTCGATTCAAAAAAAGCCTACACCAAAGAACTTTTGGAATGACGCGCAGAGACAGCCACGCCCTGCACATGCGGAGCTCTGCGGTGTGATGCAGTCGGTGTGCTGCCCTTAAGCGGGCCCCTGGAGGGCATTCTGCCTCGTTGGTGATGTGCCTCCTCCTCCTCCTTCTCTCTCCTATCAGGCACCCAAGTGGAGTCAGTGACCTCATCATCCCCTCCCTCCTCATCACTGGAGCAAAGCTGGCAGTATGCTGCAGCTGGGGGAACATGACTGCCAGATTGCTGTCCTTCTTGGGCACCCCCTCTCTCTGGGCTCACCTTACTGCCTTCCTCTAGCTGGGTACCATCATCAGAGCCTCCAAAACGCTGGGTATCCTCCTGGAGCATGTACCCAACACTGTGGTCAAACAGTTTGGGGGACTCCTCAGGAGGACATGGTGATGCTAGGGAAGGAGTCACTGATGCCAGTGAGCCAAGGGAAGAGGCCGTGTTGGCAGCTGCTTTGCCAGACAAAGTACCCTGAGCCTGGGTGAGAGAGGATGAGGAGGATGAGGATGGCTTGGTCATCCACTCTACCAAGTCTTCCGCGTGTTGCAGCTCAACACGGCCAGCTGCTGAAAAAAAGGACAAGCGTGTCCCACAGCCACGTGCTGATGAGAATGCACCGTCTCTACGACCAGCACTGTTGCCTCTAGACACAGAGCCTGCTTGCCCTCTTTTATTGGCTTGTGACTGTCTGCCTCTTCTTGTTGGCCTTCCAGACATACTAATGGCCTGCAGTGAGATGTAGCTGCACAAAGCTGGGATGTATATATATACTGACACTGCAGCTAGCAGAGTCAACTGCCTGCCTGTAGTATTATTAGTATGAGAACACCAACAATTGTCTTCAGGTAGCTTTAGGTGCACACTGTGCAGAGGGCACAGTACACTAACTGTAAATACTGTAGCTGCCTGCCTGTGGTATTAATAGGAGCAGAACAACAGCAATTTTCTTCGGTAGCTTTAGGTGCACACTGTGCAGAGGACGCAGTACACTAACTGTAAATACTGTAGCTGCCTGCCTGTGGTATTAATAGGAGCAGAACAACAGCAATTGTCTTCAGGTAGCTTTAGGTGCACACTGTGCTGAGAACGCACTGTACTAACTTGTAAATACTGTAGCTGCCTGCCTGTGGTATTAATATAGGATCAGAAGAACACCACCAATTTTATTCAGGTAGCTTTAGGTGCACACTGTACAGAGGACACAGTACACTAGCTGTAAATACTGTAGCTGCCTGTCTGTGGTATTAATAGGAGCAGAACAACAGCAATTTTCTTCAGGTAGCTTTAGGTGCACACTGTGCAGAGGACGCACTACACTAATTTGTAAATACTGCAGCTGCCTGCGCTACTGTACTAATAGGATCAGAAGAACACCACCAATTTTATTCAGGTAGCTTTAGGTACACACTGTGCAGAGGACACAGTACACTAACTTGTAAATACTGTAGCTGCCTGTCTGTGGTATTAATAGGAGCAGAACAACAGCAATTGTCTTCAGGTAGCTTTAGGTGCACACTGTGCAGAGGACACAGTACACTAACTATAAATACTGCAGCTGCCTGCCTGTGGTATTAATATAGGATCAGAACATCACCAATTTTAATCAGGTAGCTTTAGGTGCACACTGTGCAGAGGACACAGTACACTAACTGTAAATACTGTAGCTGCCTGCCTGTGGCATTAATAGGATCAGAAGAACACCACCAATTTTATTCGGTAGCTTTAGATGCACACTGTGCAGAGGACGCACTACACTAACTTGTAAATACTACAGCTGCCTGCGATACTAATAGGATCAGAAGAACACCACCAATTTTCTTCAGGTAGCTTTAGGTGCACACTGTGCAGAGGACGCACTACACTAACTTGTAAATACTGCAGCTGCCTGTGGTACTGTACTAATAGGATCAGAAGAACACCACTAATTTTCTTCAGGTAGCTTTAGGTGCACACTGTGCAGAGGACACACTACACTTATGCCCTGTAAACACGGATTTTTCTACGGAAAATGTGTGATAGGAACTTGTTGTCGGAAATTGCGACCATGTGTGGGCTGCATCACACATTTTTTATCGGAATTTCCGACACACAAAGTTTGAGAGCTTGCTATAAAAATTTCCGACAACAAAATCCGTTGTCGGAAATTCCGATCGTGTGTACACAAATCCGACGCACAAAGTGCCACGCATGCTCAGAATAAATTAAGAGACGAAAGCTATTGGCTACTGCCCCGTTTATAGTCCCGACGTACGTGTTTTACGTCACCGCGTTCAGAAAGATCGGATTTTCCGACAACTTTGTGTGACCGTGTGTATGCAAGACAAGTTTGAGCCAACATCCGTTGGAAAAAATCCATGGATTTTGTTGTCAGAATGTCCGATCAATGTTCGACCATGTGTACGGGTCGGTTCACACTGGGGCGACTTGGGATCCGACTTGTACGCCCTCAAGTCGCCCCAAGTCGCCCCAAGTCGCTTTGTATTTAGATTAACATGGTAGGCAATGGGAGCGTCTTAATTGACACTACTGAAGTCGCTCCGACTTCAGAAAAGGTTCCTGTACTACTTCTATCTGACTTGTAGGCGACTTGTACCCATTCAACTCAATGTAAGTCGCCTGCAAGTCGGATCTCTCTGTAAAGTCAAGCGACTTTGCAGAGAAAACCCCTCCCTCCCCCCCTCCCTCCCAGAGAGGTGATTGGCCACAGGCAAAGTCGCCTGTCATGGAGGCGACTTCAAGTCGCCTCGTAATTTGCCGAAGTCGCGCTGAAGTCGCGCTAAAGTCGCGCTAAAGTCGCGCTGAAGCCGCGTTGAAGTCGCGGTACAAAGTCGCGCTAAAGTCGTGTTGCCCATGTGTGAACCGACCCTACAGGGCATAACTGTAAATACTGTAGCTAATAGGACTAATAGGATCAGAAGAACACCAGCAATTTTCTTCAGGTAGCTGTAAATACTGTAAAAACACCTGCCTGCCTGTCAGTAGGAAGAGAATAACAGGAACGGATCTAGCTAAACTGAATACAGTGTATGTATATAAATATATATATATATATATATATATATATATATATATATATATATATATATATACAACACCTAGGATGTATATATATACACAATACACTGTAAGTGCAGCTAACTGACTCGCCTGCCTACTCTATCTAACTTAAATCAAATGACACTGTCTCTCTGTCTATCTATCTCTCTCTCAACGCCGGAACACACTACACCCTGGCATTGGCGAATTACGGCTCTCTGTACAGACGGCGCTGTGATTGGCCAAGCATGCGGGTCATAGCGCATGCTTGGCCAATCATCAGCCAGCAATGCACTGAGATGCCGCAGTGAATTATGGGCTGTGATGCGCCACTCGAATTTGGCGCGAACGGCCCATATTGTTCGTAATTCGACGAATGGGCGAACATACGATGTTCAAGTTGAACATGGGCTCGACTCGAACACAAAGCTCATCCCTACTGAAGACCAGATACAAACCTACAAGCACAAACCGAACAGCAGAAAAATGAACTGAAAACCACAAGTCTGAAAAAGCGCGAATCGTCTCTCACCAAACTTTTACTAACACGAGATTAGCAAAAGGAGCCGAAAGGGTGGCGCGCTTGGTATTGAACTGCCCTTTTATAGTCCCATTGTAGGTGGTGTACGTCACCGCGTTCTTGACGTTCGGAAATTACAACAACTTTGTGTGACCGTGTGTATGCAAGACAAGTTTGAGCCACCATCCATCGGAAAAAATACGATGGATTTTGTTGTCAGAATGTCCGAACAATGTCCGACCGTGTGTACAGGGCATTAGAGTGGGTTATTTCAGGTCTGGGGAGCTAGTGCGTATGGAACATGTATTAATTCTCAACTGTGAGACAATTATTGAGGACTATTTTGTGGGTAGAAGGATTGGTGATTATTACGTATTTTCTACAAGAACTGTTGAGTTGCCTTACTGTAAATAGACTATAGACTAAATGTTTTAGCTAGCTAAACTAACTCATAAATCAATTTACTAATGGACAACAACTTCTTAGCTATGTTTCTGCCCTTATTACGATAAATCTTCCTGCACTATTAGATTGTACAGCAGGTTTCTGATATGCTTCTTGTAGAAACACGCCCAATTTAAATGAATGCTCCATCACCAATTAAAGTAATTCTCCACCTACAATGGCTTGCTGGGTGCACAGCAAAAAAAAAGTGTACCTGGACTTTTTTTGAAATGTTGGCAAGTATGCAACATGTAAAGTATAGAGGTGCATACAGATTTCCAGAGTATGCAGTATACAGTGTGAATACAAGGTTTATTAGTCAGGATTGTGTAATGTGCAGAGTGGTATGCACGATTCATATTTTGCAGCATATAATGTACAGAGGTGCATACAGATTTCCAGAGTATGCAGTATACAGTGTGAATACAAGGTTTATTAGTCAGGATTGTGTAATGTGCAGAGTGGTATGCACGATTCATATTTTGCAGCATATAATGTACAGAGAGGCATACAGGGTTCAGTGATCAGGATAAGGTATTGTACAGAGTACAACATGGGATTCGCTATTTGGCAGTTTAACAGAATCAGCAATTGGTGAATGATCTAAAAGGTAGTAACTTTAATATGCAGTGTACTAAACAGGTGGAAAGTTAGAAGCAATAATACAAGACAGGTTCAGCACGGCAAACAACTTGCATACATACTGTACATGATTATTATAACACAAAACAGATTATTAAAACTGCACGCACAAACATTCATACCTCCAAACTTTTGAACTTCAGAATGAGGGACACTTGAGGAAGGATGTAACTTTGCATAGCACGCTGCAGCAAATGTGGGCATGGTCAAACTTCTGACAGTGGGAGGAGCTTAAGGGGCGTCATTAAACAAAACTCGGGCTTCTTTCTACCTATAAAATATGCTTTTCTTATTGTTCCGCAAGCAAGAGTATCATGGATACATACAAACCCCAGTACATTCATTTAAAAAAAAAAAGAATAAAATAATGCAGGGTTTGGAGTGCATTACGTACAGAG